>NW_020954641.1:33875446-34561656 GCF_900497805.2 Vombatus ursinus
GCGGGTGCGGGGGGGGGTATACGTGAGCGTCTAGGGGGGGGCGCCATGGTCGCCCTTGGCGATGGCCAGAGCTCCTTTTGAATCTAGAGCAGCTCCAGCTACATAGTTAATAAGGCAGTAGGCAGGGTTCCCACAGTCCTGGGGATCCAGAGCTGGAGTTTCCATGGGCGGCGGCCTCCTTTGAAAGACAGCTGGGGAGGGGGATGGTCCTCTTCATCTCCTTTTATTGCTTCTTCTTTCACCCCACGGCCCGGCTTAGTGTAGCCCCGGGGGTCTCACCCCAGCAGAGTTAGGAGTGTTCTGTATCAGACGGATTAATGCCATCCTACCTCTGACTGCTTTTCCAAGGAGGTCCTTGGGGGTGTAGAAGTCGTAGGGAGAGATGTGGTTGACTGACTCTGTTTCCCAGGGGGAGGGGAAGTCCAGATCAGAGATGAGCCCTCTTTGAGAAAGAACCAAGGTAGTTAGGAGTCACCAGATGTGTTATTAACAAGTCCCAAGGCTGTCTCCATCCCACTTAGGGGAGGGCATAGGGCCAAATCCGAGAAGTGATCCAGGATATTAAAGAAATACATTACCCCCTGAATTCCCCTCTCCCAAGATTCTCTTTGGAACGTATTCTTCTGGGGAGAGAGCATGGCTGCTGGAACCAATCATGCTGACTTGGTTTCCAGTGCCCGGCCCTTTAATCCTGAAATCATTTTTATTGTTGGTTGCCAACCAGAGCCCCAAGAAGAAGGTTTTCCTTTGGGCGTCTGACGGTCCCCTTTCAAGGTGTTCAAAAGCATAGGCTTTCAAATGAAGACAACCGGTATCCTTTTCCATTTCAGCTCTATGAGATCTTTAGCTGCCTCGCAGAACTGGGTGCCATTGCTCAAGTTCATGCAGAAAATGGAGATATCATCGCCCAGGTAATTGTCCAGCCAGTGAGAATGTGCTTTCCATCTGGATCCTCAGGCTTCTCTGTGCAAGAAAGGACCACGTATTCACATTGACCTTAGGCCACTGGATAATAGATTTCGAGCTGGAAGGGACCATAGAACTCACTGAGTCCAACTTCCTCATGTTACAGATGAGGAAACTGAGGCCCACCATAGTTAAATGACTTCCTGGTAAATGTTTGAGGCAGGATTTGAGCCCAAGGCTTCCTGACTCGAGATTCCGTATTCTTTCCACCTCACCGAGGTCTCAACTTCAGCTCCCTTTTCTATAAAATGCGGACAACAAAAGCATCTACTTCACAGGGTTATTGTGAGGTTCAAATGAGCTAATATATGTATTTTATGAACTTCTTATTGTTGGGGCAGCTGGGTGGCACAATGGATAGAATACCAGTCCTAGAGTCAGGAAAACTTTTCTTCCCAAGTTTAAATCTGACCTCAGACACTTAGCTGTGTGACTTTCAGCAAGTCACTTAATGCTATTTGCCTCCGTTTCCTCATCTGTAAAATGAGCTGAGGAAGGAAATGGCAAATCAGTCAAGCAAACCCCAAAAGGGATCAGGAAGAGCTGGACACAGCTGAAACTACTGAACAACAGCAGGGTTTTTAACACTTAACAACACAGGGTTTAGACTCAGATCATCTGACTTTCAGTGCATTGCTCTTTCCATAGCACCATGTTGCTCTCCCGAAAGTTACTGGTGATTTTTCCTAAAGTGAAAATAAGACCTAGTTGCTCAAGAGTCATTATCCTAAAAGGAAATCCTTTTTGGAGCAGGATCTATCCCAGGATGGAAAAGGGGAAATTAATTTTTTAAAATTAAGACTGAACCTGATGGGGGACTATAGAACTTACTGCCGTGATGCTGAAAGAATGTATTTTTTTAAAGATGGGCTGGAGAAATTCCATTGGTTTCCTGGGCATATTGAATGACCTGTCATAAGAGTGGTGAAAGTTAGGCCCCAAAGCCCAAGCGGATCATTTGTAAGGAAGCAGGAAGTACTTACTGTGTGCTTGCTGAATGGGTTAGATGAGTAGATGCATTATGCAAAAGAGCTAGCCATCCAGCAATGGAGAAGGAAGAGAAAACAGATCGTCCAGCTCTTTTGTTAGTGATAACAACAACTCTCCTTTCTGTTATGCAGCCAAGTGTTTTTTCTTTTTAACAACCCTGCGAGCTAGGTGGTAGTTAGGAGATAGGTATTTTCCCATTTTAAAGAGATGAGGAAACCAAGCCTCAGGAGTGAACGGATTTTGAAGGACTTTAACATGGAGGGAGGGGTTAGGTTGGGACAGAGAAGCAGGTTTTGGTGCACTATGGGGAAAAAACTTTACAATGATGAGTGCCATCCAGAAGTAGAAGGCATTAGCCACCTCCAGAGGGAGAGAATTCCTCCTCATCACTGACGCGGACACTAGATGGCTGGTCAGGGAGATTGTAGGGGAGGTCTCTGTGCCAGATAATCATCGGACCATGTGGCCTGTGGTTTCCCTTCCAGATATCAGTGCTCACGTTCTGTGTCTTTCCTGATGTCATCACAACTTACTAAGCGACAGAGCTGGGCTTTGGGCTTGGTTCTCTTGACAACAAATTCATTGATTTTTCCACTACACATGCTATTTCTCAGGGTTTGTTTGATCGGATTCCCCAACGAGAAACTGTTCCATCAGCCATTTGGGTATGATAACAATAGTCATAGTTACTGACAGTGGTAATTATAACCAGCATTTATATAATACTTTAAGGGTTGCAAAGTACTTTACAAACATAATTTCATTTTTTTTTCTCATAACCCTTGGCAGTGAGTGCCATTATTTTCCCTATTTTACAGTTGAGGAAACTGAGGTAGACAGTGACTTGTCCAGGGTCACACAGCTGTTAAGTAACTGAGGCCAGATTTTAACTTGTCTTTCTGACTTCAGGTCCACTGCTCTATGATGATAATAATAATAATGATAGCTAATAATATTTTTATAGCAGTTACTGTGTGCCAAGCTCTGTGCTAAGCCTTATATAATGATCACCTCATTTGATCTTCACAGCAACCCTGGGAGGTGGATGCTATTATCATCCCATTTTACAAATGAGGAAACTGAAGCAAATAAAGGTTAAATGACTTACCCAGAGTCACACAGCTAGTAAGTGTTTGAGGCCAGATTTGAACTCAGGTCTTCCTGACTTAAGGTCTGACAATAACAACAACAATAATAATGATAGTTAACATGTATATAGTGCTTACTGAGTGCCAAGCACTTTTAAGCACTTTACATGATTATCTCATTTGATCCTCATGTCAACACTGGGAGGTGGGTGCTGTTGTTATCCCATTTTGCAGATAGGGAAACTGAGGCAAGCAGGAGTTAAGTGACTTGCCCAGGGTCACACAGCTAGTAAGTGTCTGAAACCAGATTTGAACTCAGATCTTCCTGACTTCAGGTATGATGCTTAACAGCAACAACAATAATAATAGTTAATGCATATGTAGCACTCACTATGTGCTTATGTGATTATCTCATTTGATCTTCATACCAACCTTGGGAAATGGATGCTATTAGCAAACTGAGGCAAGGAGGAGTTAAGTGACTTGCCCAGGCTCACATTGCTAGTAAGTATCTGAGGCCAAATTTGAATTCAAGTCTTCCTGACTCAAAGCCCAGTGCTCTATCCACGGCACCACCTAACTCTTTTTCTCAGAAGTTTTTGATGAACATGTCCACCCAAGTGTGGGTAAGAATGTGCTTAGATCCATTAGGACTTAGAGTGGTTCTAGTTAGGGTGAAGAATCTTCCTGGAGACCTTCCTTCCAGCTCTCTGGCACCAGCCTTGTCTGTCAGGAAGAGTTCTCCCCATGTAACTGTCAGACTCTGGATTTTACCGTGATTTTACCTTGGGGAAGATGATGGGGACAGTGTGTCTTTTCAGCGTTCTTAGGACTGTAGGGGAGAAGTAGATGTGTGTATGGGAAACTGTGGCAGCACCATCTGTGTGCGCCCAAAGATATTCCAGACACTTTGTGTGAAGGTTGAAAAGGAGAATTCTCAGCAGCATTAGATAGAAACTCGCTTCTCCTTTGAGTGCCAGAGACCCTTCTTTGAATGCCCAAGCTGCTTCATCAGGATTCTCCATAGACCTACACTGGATGCTTGTTGACTTATTTTGAGAAGACAGAATGGCGTAGTGGGTGAGGTCTTTGAAGTCCTGGTTTCTGTTGCTATTCTAGATGCTTCCTAGCTGTGTGATCTTGGGTAAGTTATTTAACTTCTCTGTTCCAGCCACAGTTTCCTTATGTATCAAATAAGGGAGTTAGATTTGATGGCCTCTGAGCTGCCTACCAAATCTAAATCCATGCTACATTTAAAATGTATGGTAGCCTTTTCAAAGCAACTCCTTTCCTTGTCTTTTCTCCTAAGACAGTGTGCCTTTGAGTCTGAGTTTCTTGATGCCAAAGGGCCTTTGAGGCTCATTGCCTTCTTGCAAACAAGAAACGATTGAGGGCACTTTTCCATTTGGAGGAATTTCTAGTATTGTTTATTAAGTTTAGCCTTGGCTATGAGAGATCTTGTTGTCTAACAGAAGACGGCAGATGTACCCTGGGATTTCGAAATCCTTATGTAAAAGGAACCAAGAAAAAGAAACAAACTTGGCTCCTTTTAGTGCAGAGTAGAAAAACCAAAAATCTTCATTGCAAAGTTGTAGATCAACAGCAGAATCTAAGAGCCTGGGCTCTCATAACCCTTCTGCAACTGGGCTGCCTAGAGCTCGTGTAAGGGTGTCATCAGCAGGTGCTTGGCTGGCATTTGCTAAGCAGAAGGCACCTTGGAGATCATATACTGAAACCCCTTCATTTTATAGAGGAGGACTTGTCCTGAGTTCAGCCACAGGCAGGATAGTATTGTCGCTTGAGTTGGGAATTCTGAGCTGCAGTAGGACTAAGCCAATTGGGTGTGTCCACAGTAAGTATGGCACCCATAGGGTAAGCCCCTATAAGTATGGAGTTATGAGGCTGCCTAGGGAGAGGTGTGTTGGCCCAGGTTGGAAACAGAGCATGTCAAAGCATCTGTATTGACTGGGAATGGAATCAGTGAGGGGATGTTGTAAATCCAGCCTGGGTGAGATTGGGAAACCCAATTTTCCATAGAGAGAGAAAAGAGGGAGGTGGAGAGAAACACACACACACACACACACACACACACACACACACACGCAGAAACTGGGACCAAAGCCTCGTAGAATAGTTTAGGCACTACTTGTACAAGTAAGCATATAAAAAATGGATAACCTCAATGCCCAATTCATTTTGTTCTTGCTTTTTCATAAGAATGAAGAGGCAACTGGAAAAATAATGCCTGCTGAATCTTAATGAGTCCCTGCTTTTCACATTGAAAGAATAGTTTTTGCTCTCAACACCTCATTGCTCCCAAACAAAAGAAGGCCTTTTCATTCCTATGGAGAGGAACACTTCAAAGGTGTACATTATCTCCATTTTTCACCCCAGAATGACCAAAGCAAGCTTCTAGAACAACAGACCAGGCTCTTGATGTTTTTATGCATTCTTGGAATGAAGCTTGTTGTTTTAAAAGAGAATCAGGATGACCTATTACAAATCGTTCCAGGATTGTTATCCTAATTTGACAGCCCATAAGCCCACTAGCTCAGCAGCCTTCTTCTGGAGAGCTGAGAAAGTGGTTGGTGGATTTAGAGGTCAAGCTGTGATTTATAGAATCACAGGATTTAGAGATGGAAGGGACCTTGGAGATTATCAAACTCTTCATTTTACAGATAAGGAAACTGAGGTCCATAGAAAGCAAGTAACTTGCTTCAAGTTTATGCAGGGAGTCAGTAGCAAAGCTAAGATTTGAACCCACATCCTTGGACCTCAAATCCAACTCTCCTTCCATTATCCCACATAGATTCTCTCCTGTCTGTGCAACTGTTGTTAAGTTTCCAGGTATCCTAGAGCTTATCTTGAGGAGCGGAATCTGTCCTGAGTCAAACTAATTAGTAGCATTATTATTTTCTTTTAGTTACCCCTACTGCGTGCTATTCCTGCCAGCTAGTAAGTGAAGATGGGGGTTGGTGTCCAGAGGAGATGGAGCCAGAAAGAGGGATGAATGGGATAGATTTCATGAATACTTACTGAATTGCAGATGAGGAAATGAAATGTCCTTTAGTCCTTCCATAGTGAAGGTTCAGAATACAGTGTTGTCTCTCTAATCCAAATTGTAGTTCAATTGAATAACAAAGTGCTCACCAGATATAAGCGTCCTCCTCTTAAGGGTATTACCCTTTTTTTGCATTATTTTGTGGTTTAAAATGCACTCACGCGGTGCATGCTCAAAGTGCACACACCTGCATGCTAGGAAGGATGTGTGATTTCAGCAGTGTCATTAGTTCTGTGGTTACTACTTCCCCCACCAGCAGAGCAGAGGAGTTCCAGGGAATTGTTTGTCTACATATGTAGCGCAGTCACCTGGTTAGCGTCAGAGGTGGGATATGGAGAAGCAGTATGTCATACACAGAGAATGTCGCTGGCTTGAAGTAAAAGATAAAAACTATAATTTGATAAGAATATGCCTTGTTGAGCAGAGATAGTGTGTAAGGACTGGATTTGATTTAGGAGATTATAGAGCTTAAGTAGGAAGGAAATTCAGAGGTCGTTTGGTCCAACATCCTCCTTTTGCAGATGAAGAAAACTAAGGCCCGTGGAAGTTAAGTTGACTTGCCCAAGGTCATACAGATAGAAAGTATTAAAACAAGAATGGAACCTGGGTTAGTAGCTCTCACCACTGTACCACACCGCCTCCCTGGGTTCAAATCTCATTTCTGTCACCTACCTGCATTGTCTTGTTCAGGTTGTTTCCTCTCTCTGGTCCTCAGTTTCCCCATCCATAAAATAAGAGAAGTTGGGCTCAGTGGTTCTTCTAAGCATTCTGATAGAGATCTCATGGTTCCATTTTCTTTTTCTGTCCTTAGATGGAAACATTCTCTAGAATTCTCTACCTTTTTAACTGATAGAGTTAATTGGTGTCGTTGACACGTGGCTTTTCATCCCTCTAGGAACAAACCCGGATGTTGGAAATCGGAATAACTGGCCCGGAAGGCCATGTGCTGAGTAGACCAGAGGAGGTAAGTGGCAAAAACTAAGGAAAGAAACAAAAGCTGGGGCCGTCTGTGTTCCTCTCTGGGCCCTCCCTGGAGACAAGCTCTTATCAGAAGCAGGCTTTCTTCTGTGCGTCCTGTAACTTGTTTTATGTCAGATGCATTTATGTTTGGCGGTCACTCCTAGGGAGTGTGTACCTCTTTCCCTCCCCCCACATGCAGCTGTGTGTGTGCTCACACATACATTTTTGCACGCACTCATCTTGGAGATGGAGAAAAGTCGATAAAGAGAGGGAAACTATATTGAAGCATTTTATCAAAGGCTGTCTTTGGCCGACACAAGCAAAGAGTACATCAAAATTAGAAAGGGATTGCTAAGAAAAAGAGGGGTATGTCCCTTCTAATCTCATTAAAACAGGGGAGATCCATAGACCTTTGGGAATGACAGCAGGAGGGAAACTTCTGAATTCCTTCACTCCCGAATATAGCTGTGGATTCATCATCGTGGTCCTGAATTTCAATTTTTTTTCAATCCCAGAATCGCAATCCCTTGGACACACAAGTGGATGAGGAATTATTTCAGCTGCTTTCTGACATGCTGTAGGTTTTATATAAGTTGATCACTAAATATTCCATGTCCTCCAAAACTACAGTTACCAGGATTCCTTCCCATTCTGGAATTGGTAATTCTTTTGAATATTGGTGGTCTTTATATCATCATGAGTGTAATAGCTAACATTTGTATAGTTCTTTGGGGTTTCAGAGCTCTTTTATTTAATCTCGTTTAATCTTCACAGTAGCCCTATGAGGTAAGTGCTAGTATTATCCCCCTTTTACAGATGAGGGAACTGAGGCTGAGAGAGATTGACTTACCTGTACTTACCCAGATAAGAAGTGTCAGGCAAGATTCAAACTGATTTCTTCCCCACTCCAAGTATAGCATTCATGTCCCTGTAAAACCCAGCTGCCTTGTATTTCATTTGTCTACTAGGTTCAAGATTAGTGAGGGGATGAGGGTGCGGTACAGTAGAAGGATTTGTATGCGTGTCTCCAGAGTAGCACTCATTTGACATGGTGGCATATGCCTGTAGGATTGGGAGTTGTTTGCCCTCGTGGTAAATAGTAGGTTGGCGTCATAAAGGCTAGCCTGCTGGCATTACGGAATGAGCCACCTAGAACTGATTCTTTGTGTCTTGCATGTAAATAAATAGAACTCGCTTCCTGTTCTACAATTCTGAGCCAATGTTGGTGATAGGAGGCAGAAACCCCTAAACAGAAGGGTCTAGTTCTCCGCCCCCCCCCCCCCACACACTTGTAATGATCTCTTCTTTTCACTGTTACTTGAATTTGTCATTGGAATTCATTAGCAGCTTTTGACCCTGACTTACAGGCCAGATACGTCTTGCCTGTAAAGTCAGTCGCCACCATGTGGGAAACAAAGCCAGATTAATTCCACAGGGTAGGTTGGTTTGGGCTAATCGGCGCCATTCTCGAAACCATTTCTAAAGGCTAACCACTGAGGAGATGTGCTTGCAAGATAGATTCCTTCAGCTGGGTCACTGAGGGAGTCTGCAGTGGGCCAATGGCCAGGGGATTTCAATGAAAGGCCTATTTTTGCCTTCTCTGGTTTGGCTCACTCTCTCTTTCCCCCTTTCTTCTTTTTAATAAGAGGCCTTTCAGCTGTAGCATCTGTCAGAACCTTGGAAGCCCGTGTGGGTGAAGTCAGAGAGGGTGATGTAACACTCCAAAGATAGGTTGCCGAAGTGCTGGAAATCCATGCCGTCCTGGGAGAGAGGGAGATCAAAGGCCAGGGTTGAGGTCATAGGGAGCTGAAGTGGTCAAGACAGCTGCTCAGAGGGAGGGGTTATCAGGGAACAAGGCAGGCCCTCTCTAGTTCAAAGCATACCGAAACCATACCTTGAGTGGTGCTTCGAGCACTGGAACCCAGAGGCTCCACAGAGAAACTTGTGAGGATAATAGTCTGAGAGATAACAGAGGGTCAGTGGCATCCTACTCGGTCATCTGGAAGCCCAATGTCACCTTCCTTCCCCAGAGAGGAAAAAGTTGCTTGTGATGAGTACAAACTCAGCTACTCAGATTTATGTTGTCTACAAGCTGTGTGCTTCCCAATGAGTTTTTTTTTCTTCAAAAATTATTAATTAAAATTGGTTTATTTTAAAATAAGTTTAATATATACCTAAAATAGCTATAAACTTTTAGAAATAACAGTCACTTCCTGCTCCATCCTCTCTTATGCAAAGTAAAACATTTACAGAAATCCTATCAACATTTGTGCAAAACTTTTCACCTGTATTCTTTTGTAAAAAAGTAATAAAAATGGGTTTATTTTAAAATAGGTATGATAAATACACACACACACACACACACACACACACACATATATAAAATAGGTATAGACTTTTAGAAATAATGGTCACTTCCTCCCTTTCAGCAAATTAAAACACACAAAACCTACCAACACACTGATGCCATATCTGTTGGTATATATGACATCTTGTACTCATACTCCCCCAACTATTTATTGCCTTCTGCTTCAGTTCAATTTTAAAAAAATATTCATTAAGTATCTGCTAAGTGCAAGGTACTGCAATTAGATGTAGAGACAAAAATAAACAATCACAACCATTTTCTACTGTTGAGCTTATATTCTGCTGGACTGTATATAGCATATACACAGATCGTAGAATTATAGCTGGAAGGGACCTCTGGGGTTATCAAACCCAATTTCCTCATTTTACAGACAAGGAGACTAAAGGCCAGGGAAGCCAAGAGATAGTAAATACAAGGTGGTTGAAGATAGGGAGGTGCACAAATAACTGGGGGGACTTACTGAGGTAATGAGTGTGAAAGGGCTTTGTGATGCCTAATGAACTAAACAAGTATGGTATATAGTAGAAGCTGTGTTCCAGAATCCCTGCTTTGGGTTTATAAGAATTGGGTTTGATCTTGGACATCCCACATACTGTTCTCTTAAGCTTGTGACCTCACCTTGGTGGTAAGGAAGGATTAATTAATTTATGGTATGACCAACCCCTTGGATTTGACCTTGCAGTCATGTTACTCAGAAGATACCAGGGTTTGAGGCTATGGTTCAGCTGATTGTTTCAGACAGACCTTCTGGTACTATGATGGTGTTTTCCTAGAAGGGTGGGGTAAACCATTTAGTGGGATGGGAAGATAAAGGATGTAATATTATTTCAACCTTGTGTAAGTACACACATGGCATGGGTGTTTACTTAACAAACAGAGCCAGCTGAAAAATACAGCTTCCTTCTCTGTCAGCCCATGACCACCCATCTCCATGAGGAATGGCACCGGATTCTGGAAGGCGGAAGGATTGGCAGGTTTGTTGGGGAGGGTGGTCTCCGGCCTTTCTGATGTCTTGGTTCCTTTCCTTCTAGCTGGAAGCTGAGGCTGTTTTTCGGGCTATCACCATTGCCAGTCAAACAAACTGCCCTCTCTACATCACCAAGGTCATGAGCAAGAGCGCTGCAGACCTCATCTCTCAAGCCCGCAAGAAAGGTGAATTGTGCTCTTGGCGAGATCCCCCTGTGCCTCTCACTTCATTCCTCTGCTTCCTGGCCGGTGTCCCCAAGTCTTTGCTCTGCCGAACATACACATGTGGGATTTAGGGTACTAGCTCTAGATTTGAAATAGACCTCAGATGTCAGGGAATCCAACCCCTTATTTTGCGAATGAGGAAATTGAGGCCCAAGGAGTTGAGTGACTTGTTCATAAAATGTAGGCCCTTCCCTGTCTATCCTGGGCACTTTTTTACACATCCTCACTGTTGTTGTTTACTGCTAATGATGCCCATTATTCCAGTGTCTCTGGAAGAATAATGTTACTTTAAAGGCTGGGTGGAGTCTGCTCACTGGCATTTATCAAAGACCTCGTCCCTTCACCTGACTGGTAGACGGCTTGACCCCAGAATGAGTGGTCTCTGAGTGGTTATGAAAACTGTAGGGACAGACAGTGAATGAAGTCAGGGAAGGATGGAAGAGAGGAGAAAGGGAATGTTTTCGGATGAATCCACCAGGGTTTTCGCTTTAGGTGAATGTTGATTGCGAGATCATTAGGTAGTAGCAAAATATTTTGAGTGGAGGAGAAGCTATGAGAACAGACAGTAGTTTAAATACCACATTTTGGACTAAGTCCCCAAAACTCCACATGTAAGTGATTGGGGCTGCTAAAAATAGCCCAAGCTGCCTTTTGATGCCTAGCTTCCCTGAGGGTGGGTGGCCGGCCTGTTCTTGTGGGCAGAGAACTTTTTCTGTCTAGGCAGCCCCGAGAGATTCACTTGGGTTCCCTGTATTACCCACTTGACAGTAATTCTACTGTGTGTGTGTGTGTGTGTGTGTGTGTGTGTGTGTGTGTGTTTTTTACTATGGTGTTAAACTTGTCATCTGACACTATATTGTTTTTCCTTGATGCTTGAGTCACAAGTGGGCTGGATCTGGGAAAAGGTCCCAACTTTCCCCTGTTCCACTCCTTCCTTTCATGGAGAAAAGTAGAAACTAGGCAAGTATACACACGCCTGCAAAGCCATCCTGGGGACCACTTCTCCATGCTGGTTCTCATGAGTATTTTGCTGCCCTGAGAGGTTCTGCTTTGAATGCTGTCCTTTTGCACAGACTTGACCTTGAGTTCTGTTTTCTTGGATTGGTCTGTTCCCTTACTGGGGGGGAAATTGCTCAGAGCCTTTGGACTCAAGTGAAGGTTGCTTAGGAAAAGATGAAATAAGATTTAGAGCCAGAAGGGACCTTTAAAGCCTGCTGAGTCAAACCCCTTTGTTTCCTAGTTGAGGAAGTGATTTCATAGTGTTGAGTCTTTGCTCAGACCCTGCTTCATGTCAAAGAAGGTCCATACTGCAGGTCTGGTATAAGGCTTCGTATGGCCAGTAAACCGAGTGTCAAAGGAAATAAAGCATATTTTAGTGAGGAAAAAAAAAAACTGACCCTAGAGAGGAAGTATGTCCCTGAAGATTTCATTCCTCTTTCTTTCTCAAGGGAAGAGAAAAGATAATCCTGAGCAAGGAGACTCAGTGGTGTTCATGGTCAGTGTTGGTTGAGTTGTTGATGTGTTTCCAAGGTCTTTGGTGACCCAGGTTCTGAGAGGGGCTCCTTAGGACTAAATGCCTCTGACTGTCAGAGCCTAAATGAGTTTTCTTCACTTCTCCACCATTGCATTCTTCTTGCTATTTCTCCATATAGTTGTTTTTCCTTTCTTTTTTTTTCATTCTTCATGCATCTGCATTTTTCAGTTGAATTAATATTTATAGAGAGCTCCTGGAGCATCAGGCAGATTAACATCACGCATTTGGTTTCATCGGAGTATGCTAGGCATTCTTAAGCCAGACCTCTTCTGTAGCCTTAAAGGGGAGACTTTGTGTTGAGGAAGAAAGATAAATGAGAGTTAGAAAGGGCAGGGCTGAATGTGGTTCTGGCGCTCAGAAGGGGGAATGGAGCTGATGAATACCATCTTGGTGCTGAGAGTAGATTTCAGTGCTCATTGACTTTTTTTCTTTTTAAAATAACTTTTATTGCTATATTTTATTTTTATAGTCAACTAACAGTTATTCATTAAGCATTTATTAAGCACCTGCTATTTACCAAGCTCTGTGCCAAACAGTGGGGATTCAAAGAAAGACAGAAGACAGTCCCTGCTCTCAAGGAGCTACCAGTCTAAGAGGGGAGAAATCATGCAGATATCTATGTAAGCAAGATACATATAGGATCATTTGGTGATAATCAGCCTAGGGAAGGCACTAGCATTGAGGGGGATTGGAAAGGTTTCTTGCAGAAAGGGGGATTTTAGTTGAAACTTGAAGGAAGCCAGAAAAGCTACATTTCCCAGTATATCCCTCTCTCTCCCAGAAAGGCATCCCTCTTAAAAAATGAAAACCTCAAAACCGTCTAGCAAAGCTACTTCTAACACATCAGAAAAGTCTGATCTCATCTCTAGTGTTTTACATGTAGAGTGTTCCATCACATCTCTTCTTTGGGACCAGCCTTGGTCTTTGTCATTTAAATTCATTCAGTTTCAATCATTTTATTCTTGTGGTTCTTTCCGTTTATAAGATTGCAGTCATTGTAGATATTATTTTCTAGGTTCTGCTTGTTTTGCTTTGCATCTGTTCATATAAGTCTTCCCATGCTTCTCTGTATTCATTAAATTGATTGTTCCTTACAGCAGAATAATATTCCTTTGTATTTATGTATCATAACTTGTATGGTCATTCTTCAGTAATCTCATCTACCTTCTGATGGGTATTTGCCTTTAAACAAACATTTATTAAGTGTCTCCAGTGCTGAGCATTGGGAATACAAAGACACTGATGAAACTGCCATCCCCCCAAGATGCTGGGGTTCTCCAAGGATAGAATTTCACAACTTTATTCCTTTGCCTCAACAATCCCCTAGACTGCCATAATTCACTGTTCTTCTGCTAGGATCCCTATTAATGAAGTCAGATGGGATTCCCTCTCCGATGAGGGCTCCCTCATCAAGTGGTCCATTGGAGACTTAATCCCTGGGGACATTTAATCCTTTGCTTGTCCCCAGAGTTTTTCTTGGTGTTCTTGGCTTACTCCTTGCCTAAGATTGAAGTGATGAAAAAGGACTGGAGGTAATCTTTCTTCTATTGAGAAAGCTTTGGCTTTGGGGCAACAGTGGAAATCCTTACTCAGATTAGGATCTAGTTATCCCTGTTGGTTTTGGGGAGATGATGAGCTTAGATCTTTCTTGTATACTACTCTGGGTACCTTGTCATCTTTGTTTTCTAAACCTGCGATGTCATTAGCTTAAGAATCTCCCATGAGTTTCCACCCATGTAGATCTGTATGTACTCTGCACCTTATAGTCTTAGAGACGTGTCTGGTGGCACTAAGAGGTTAAGTAAATATAATAATTACAATAATAGCTAACATTTTTATAGTCCTTTAGGGTTTGTAACACCCTTGACAAATACTATTTCATCCTCAAAACAACAGTGGGAAACGGGTGCTATTATTATCTCCATTTTATACATGAGGAAACCAAGGCTGACAGAAATTAAGTGACTTGCCCAGGGTCACACAGCTAGTAATCATATGACGCCAGTTTTGAACTCAGGTGTTCCTGACTCTGGGCAGCTAGGTGGCACAGTGGATAGAGTGCTGGAACTGGAGTCTGGAAAACTTCTCCCTGAGTTCAAATCCGGCCTCAGACGCTTACTAGCTGTGGGAACCTGGGCAGTTCACTTAACCCTGTTTGCCTCAGTTTCCTTATCTGTAAAATGAGCTGGAGAAGGAAATGGCAAACCACTCCGGTTGCCAAGAAAACCCTAAATGGGGTGTAGAGAGTCAGACATGTCTGAAATGACTCAACAACAACTTTCTGACTCCAGGTCTGGCACTCGAATCGCTGTGCTACCTTAGGTGACTTGTCCAGGATCCCACAACTAGTATGTATCTGAGGCAATACTTGAACCCAGGTCTTCTAAAAATGCCTCTCTTCCTTAGGAAAAATCATTACATAAATCAGGCCTGCATAGTATCTGCATGATACAGGTTCCTCCTTCTCTTTCTGCCCTCTAGGAAATGTGGTGTTTGGTGAACCCATCACAGCCAGCCTCGGTACAGATGGGACACACTATTGGAGCAAGAACTGGGCCAAAGCTGCTGCTTTTGTGACATCTCCCCCACTGAGCCCTGACCCCACCACTCCGGACTACATCAACTCCCTGTTGGCAAGGTGGGTGCCAGCTAACAATAATAATAATAATAATAATAATAATAATAATTTATTATTATTATTATTATTAACAACAACAACAACCAACTACAATGTATGTGTGTACATATACATAGTTTATGTATTATCTCTTACTCTTCACAACTGTCTTGGGATGTAGGTTATGTGACTTTCCTAGGGTCACATAGAAGGTATCTTAGGCAGCATTTGAACTTGGGTCTTCCTGACTCCCAAGTCCAGTACTCTATCTGTTGTTTCACCTAGATGTCCCAATGGTCATTCATGTACCACAGGGCTGCACTTCAAGTATGCATGCCCTCAGGTCATGCAACGCCAGCTAACACTGCCAAAGTGCAAAAAGGGGTCTTGAGTGGAAACAGTTTAAGAAACCTTGCCATAGAGCAGCGTCTGGGATAGAAGGAAGAGAGCAGAAGGTCGAGTGGAATCTCAAATGAATTCGTTCCCAGCGGGACAGCTGGCAGCAGAGAACGGTTCTGAGCAAAGCGGGGTTAATCTGGTGAAGATTTCAGCTGCAAGGTGCCCTGTGGCAGAGGCATGCTGGGGCAGACCCAAACTGCTGAGGAACAATGGGACTTGTCAGGCAGATCAAATACAGACACTGTGCGAGCTGTGAATTCTAGAAATTCTTCGGAGGCCCAGGGCTGGACTTTCTTGTGTTTCTCATCCATGCTGACATCAGCGGTGCTAAAAGAATAATGAGTTCCTGTTGAAGAGTTTGTAAAGACTCCTGGAGCAAATCGAGGGTACCCAGCGCCATCTTGTCCTCTGCTAGATCTCACACCCTAATAACAACCGTGTTCTCTGCTGTGCGGCTTTAAGAGTCTGTCTCTTGATGGGGTGTAGGGGAGTGGATGGGAGAATCTAGATCTATGTTTTCATTGGTGTAGGGGGACTCTCTCTACCAATACTCTCTTTCTCACTCATCTGCAGTTCATAAATCCTAGAGAGTTGCCTGGGGTATAAGGATTTGGCCAGTGTCATATAGCTAATATGTGTTAGAGGCAAGACGTGAACCCAGGTCTTTCTGACTCCAAAGTTAATTCTCTATCGACTATACCGTGCTGCCTGTTATTATAATCATCAACATCATCGTCATCATTGAAGGTTTGTCATCACTTTAAGGTTTGCAGGGGCAGCTAGGTGGAGCAGTGGATAGTGTCAGGCTTGGAGTCTGGAAGACCTGAGTTCAAATCCAGCCTCAGATGCTTACTAGCTGTATGAACCTGGGCAGTTCAAGTAACCCTGTTTGCCTCAGTTTTCCTCATCTGTAAAATGAGCTGGAAAAGGAAATGGCAAAGCACTCCAGTATCTCTGCCAAGAAAACCCCAAATGGAGTCACAGAGAGTCAGACATGACTGAAACAACTGAAAAACAACCACAAATTAAAGTTTGTAAAGTTCTTTACAGATATGATTTCATTTGATCCTCATAGCAACCCTGGAAGGTAGGTGCTCTTTGTTATTGAGTTGTTGAAGGTGAATCTGTGTGACTTCGGTCCAGGCTCTCTGTCCACAGAGCCACCTAGTTGCCTTTTAGGTGCTATTACTGTCCCTGTTTTACATGGATAACTGAGGCAGAGGCCAAGTGACTTGCCCAGGGTCACCCAGCTAAGGAAATGTCTGAGGTAGGCTTTCCACTCCAGTCTTTCTGCCTCCAGGTCCATCTCTATCCTGTGTGCCATTTTCCTGCCTTCTACTTACCTGGTGGTTTGTTCTATTTGGCAAAGTGCTTTTCTGGTCAGTATCATCAAACATCTATTGATTACCTACTGTACGGAGAATTCCATGCTTGGCACCAGCCTTCCAAAGCCCTGGGAGTGGCCGATGATATGTTTGGGAACTTTATAACTACTTTGATAGATAGATAAATAGACATAATATTTACCAAATGCTTACTAGGTGCCAAGCACTATGATGAGGACTCAGGGAATTGACCCAGAGTCTTTGCAGTGGATAGAATGCTAGCAGGAAGATCATTTTTCTGAGTTCAAATTCAGTCTCAGACACTTACTAACTATGTGACCCTGGGCAAGTCACTTACCCTGTTTCCTCATCCATAAAATGAGCTGGAGAAGGAAATGGCAAACCAGAATCCAGAATCTTTGCCAAGAAACCCCAAATGGGATCACAGAGTGGGACAGAACTGAGCAACAACTTCAGACTTCCGAGACCTTTGTTCTTCCCATTCTACTCCATTGTACTTTTGATAAAGGAAAAGGGAAGAAATAGTGCCTACTATGTGCCAGATGCTATGCTAAGCATTTTTGAAAATATTATATCATAGGGATTGTCTCACATGGATTCAAATTGGCCCTTTGATTTCATTGGCATAAGAAATTCCCATGCAAGGAAATGCCTACCGTGTAAGGCAGCACCTTCTCTTCACCATACAGTCTTAAGACTTGCCTAGAAGATTGAGAGGTTTAGGTAAACGTGCCCATGTAAGACAGCTATTATGTGGTGGGACTTGAACCCAGGTCTTGGCTTTGAGGTCAGTTCCCCATCCACTCTATTATGTCACCTTTCCATTCTCTTTCTAAGAGGATGAGAATGAAAATAAAAAAGATAGAGAGTGATGATAAAAAGAAATAAAGCATCTTTATATGAAAGAAAGGTTAAAACCCAAAACCTTTCACTGTAAATATACTTTAAAAATATGGTGATTTTATGTAATTTTCTTTAATATATACCCTTTTTTTCCTCTTAAAGAGATATAGTGTTAGGAGTATAACCTATATTTAAATCGAGAGTATAGTAAGGATAAGGGATCACTCCACCAGTATTAAACAGTTATCTCTGGCCATTTTTGGTGGCCACATCCATTACTAGAGTTGTTCACTGCTGCCCCCTGGTGACAAGTGTTATTAATGCGCAGCCTCCCATCCCACCAGGCGTGGGATCATAGTGTCCTAGATTTAGAGGTGAAAGGGACCTGAAAGGCCATTTGGTCCATTGCTTTCATTTTACAGATGAGGAAACTGAGGCCCCTGGAGGTTTGAGGGACTTGCCCAAGGTCACGTAGGCAGTAACATTGGAGGTGGGATTTAAACCCTGTTCTGTACCTGTAGATTGAGTGTTGTTTATACTCTACTGTGCCCTCTTGTTTTCCCAGAACAGAGTGTTAGAGCCAGAAGGGACCTTAGAAGTCACCCATTTCAAGCCCTTCATTTTATTTTATAGAGGCATGGAAACTAACCTGAGGCCCAGAGAGGGGTTTTACACATCCAAGGCCACATGGCAAGAGCCGTCGCTGGAATGAGGGGAATGGAACTTTCTCCTGTACTCCCCCTGATGTTCTTTTACGGATGTCATAGATGTATTTGAATCTTACTCTCTGAGGTGTTCCAAGTCCTCTGTCCATAATAATGTACCTAGTCCTTAGATTTTCTTGTAGTTAGAATCTGTGTCCTGGCTTCAGTGGCCCTGAGATGACTTGTTCCTCGGACCGCCGTGCGGCAGAGTAGCCTCCATATCTTTGGTCTTTTAAAAAAATCATCATTGGAAAATTATTGTTGTGAACAGAAATAGTCTCAATAAAATGAAATATGTTTTTCTCTCGAGCTTTTGAGTCAGAAATTCAATTGTAAAAGAATTTAAATGGACTTTTAACACATTGGAACCCCTGAAATGGATTGAATATACTTCCTGGTTTATGGGTTATTGATTAATATAAGGAACCTGTTCCCATGGCACAATAAAGTATAGTGAGGTAGGAGTCTGAGCTGTCACGCTCAGTGTACCACAAGAATGAACCTAGTAGAGTCATTGAACAATGTGCTCACACTCTTGGCATAGAGCTAGTATCCTAGTCAGGAAGGGGGCAGTCAGACATAGACATGGAACAGGTGGGTAACTAACTGCCCACTCACTCATCCTATCAGTTCCTCTCAAACGTGGAGGCCCTGAGATTCTCTAGCAGCTGGGTGGTCAAAGTGGGTGGAGTGCTTCTTCTGTGTAAATTAAGAAGACCTGAGTTCAAATCTGACCTCAGACACATACTACTTGGGTGTCCCTGGGCAAGTCACTTAACCTTCATTCGCCTCAGTTTCTTCATCTGGAGAATGAGGATACTAACAGCACTCATCTCCCAGGCTTGTTGTGAGAATCAGTTGAGATAATAATTGTAAAGTGCTTAGCATGATGCCTGGCACATAGTAAGTGCTATATAAATATTAGCTGTTATTATTGTGATAAATATCATCATCATCATTATTATAAGGCACTTAGCACAGTGCCTGGTACATACTAAGCCCTATATAAATGTTAGATATTATTATTATCATCATTATCATTATTGTAAAATGCTTAGTAGAGTTCCTGGTACGTAAGTGCTATATAAATGTTAGACATTGGTATTGTTATTGTTGTAATTATTATCATCATTATTATTACTATTATCGTCTATGAAAGAGGACATATACATATGAAAAAGCTGAAGCCTAGGGAGATTTAGTGACTTGCTGTAAGGTTACATCAATAGTTAAGTGTGGAGGAGTGGGATTTGAAGCAGGTCCTTTAACTTTTTGCATTGTACTACCCTGTCTATGAAAGGGCATCTGTCCTAGGTAGCAGGTTGTCCTGAGGTCCTTTCTACAACTTTCCCTGACCTAATACTTTTCTCTCTCTCACCAGTGGGGACCTGCATCTTGCTGGGAGCGCCCACTGCACATTTAGCACAGCTCAGAAGGCAATTGGGAAGGACAATTTCACTGCCATACCCGAGGGCACAAATGGGGTAGAGGAGCGCATGTCTGTCATCTGGGATAAGGCTGTGGTAAGAAACTGGGGGAAGGGGGGAAGGATGAGTTGACCCTTCCTCTTGAACCCAGGATGAGGTTTAAGAACTGGAACTCAGGATAGGATGAGTGAGTTAACAAAGAAGCATTAATTAATTGAGGCAGCTAGATGACTCAGTGGATTGAGCACTGGGCCTGGAGTCATGAAGACCTGAGTTCATATCCAGTCTCACACACAAAGTAGCTGTGTGGGCAAGTTGTTTAACATCTGTTTGCCTTTATCCATTGAAACAGGAAATGGCAAATCATTCTGGTATCTTTGCCAAGAAACCCTATGTATAGCATTGGTATGCTATGGGCCACGGGGTGTCGTATAGTCGGATGTGACTACAACAACAATTATTATCAATTAGCTTTGCTAATTGCTAATTAGCTTTTGTCTGGAAAGAAAAATAGAAAAACGATGAGGGTTTTCTGGCCCTAAATATAGTCTGGTGAATTCTCCTTAACACTGCCATCAATCAATAAACATTTATTAAGCACCTACAGCATCCAAGGTGCTGTGCTAAGTACAGGAAGAACTGAAAGGCCCTAAACCTGCTGAAATTGAGTCCCTCTGGCTGTAGTTTAACATTGACTTTCACCATCATTATCACTATCAATTTTTTTTAAATGCTTTAGGTTTTACTAAGTGTTCTTCTAGAACTTGAGAAGTTCTTTAAAAAGGGCTCATTTGAACCTCTATAATCCTGCAGTGCATACTACAAGCATTAGCATCCATATATTACAGATGAGGAAACTGAGGATCAGGGATTTGCTCATAGTCACACCTCTAGGCAGGATTTGACTCCAGATTTTCCTGATGTTGAGTCTCGCAATTTATCCACTCTTTCATGCTGCCTTATGGAGGCGTATGATGACATCCTGTGAGAAAACACCTTTCTGGTTGTGGTATATAGTAGGAGCTTAATAAATGTTTTTTGACTAGAGACTAGACACTTATTTGGTTAATTTCTGGAACATTGCTTGTTCGATTTCCTGTTGCACACACTTTCACCCTTTTCCTAAAAATGTTGTGTTAAGGCATGTTAATTTTGGTTACTCTGTGAGATTTTGGTTCACTCTGTGATGTCCCTAAAGTACTCTTTGACCGTATCATTCCCCTACTCAATAAACTTCATTGCTCCCAGTTACCCCTAGGATCCATGCAACCTCCTCCTCTGGCTGGCACTAAAAGCCCTGGCCCCAGCCTTTTCAAAATTATTTCCATAATTATCCCCCTGCATTCACATGATGGCACAGCCAAACTGGACATCTTTCTTTTCCTCACACATGATATTCTGTGTCCCATCTCTGAACCTTTTCCCATGCTCCCTTATTACATCTACCTCTTTAAATCTTCCATTTTCACTTTCGACTTGAGTCCTGTCCTGATCCTCCTTGCTCCAAATTACCTTGTAAGTGCCTTCCACCAAATTACTCTATTAATTTCATATACATTTTATAAACTTACAATGTACGGTTTTTAAAAAAAATAGTATTTTTCCCCAATCACATGTCAAGTCAGTTTTTGGCGTCTATTTTTACAAGATTTTGAGTTCCAGATTTTTCTCTCCCTCCCTCTCCTCCCCTTTTCTGAAAATGGTAGGCAGTTTGATATAGGTTATGTGTGTGCTACCATGTAAAACATATTTCCATGTTAGTCACAGTTGTGAAAGAAGAAATGGATCAAAAGAAAAAAAACACAAAAAAGGATCAAGTAAGTGAAAAAAAAACATGCTTTGATTTGCATTCAGAGTCTGTCAGTTCTTTATCTGGTTGGGGATAGCATTTCCCTTCGTGAGTCCTTTGTACCTGTCTGGGATCACTGTGTTGCTGAGAAGAGCTGAGTCATCCATTGCTGATCATCCCACGATGTTGTTGACACGGTGTGCAGTGTTTTCCTGGTTCTGCTCATTTCACTTTGCATCAGTTCATACAAGTCTTTCCAGGTTATTCTGAAATCCACCAGCTCATCATTTCTTATAGGACAGTACTGTTTCATTACATTCATATACCATAGCTTGTTCAGCCATTCTGCAGTTGATGGGCATCCCCTTAATTTCCAATATTTTGCCATCATAGAAAGGGCTTCTATAAATATTTTTGCACATGGAAGTTCTTTTCCCTTTTTTATGATTTCTTTGGAATACAGACCTCGAAGGGGTATTGCTGGATCAAAGGATATGCACAGTTTTATAGCCCTTTGGGCATAGTTCCAATGGTTGGATCAGTTTACAACTCTACCAGTGGTGCATTAGTGTCCCAATTTTCCCACATCCTCTCCAACATTTATAATTTTCCTTTTTTGTCATATTAGCCAATCTGGTAGGTGTGAGATGGTACCTCAGAGTTGTTTTAATTTTCATTTCTCTCATCAAAAGTGATTTAGAGAGCACTTCTTCATATGACTATAGATAGCTTTGATTTCATCATCGGAAAACTGCCTGTTCATGTCCTTTCACCATTTTTCAATTGGGGAATGGCTTGTATTCTTATAAATTTGACTCAGCGCTTTTATGAGAGACATTTGCCGTAAATTTTGTTTCCCAGTTTTCTGCTTTCCTTTTAATCTTGCTTGCATTGGTTTTGTTTGTATAAAAGCCTTTTATTTTCATATAATCAAAATTATCTATTTTACATTTGTAATGCTCTCTATCTTTTGTTTGGTCATGAATTCTTTCCCTCCCCTAGATCTGAAAGGTAGACTATTCCTTGCTCTTCTTATTTGCTTATGGTGTAACCCTTTGTGTCTAAATTACGTACCCATTTTGACCTCATCTTGGTATACAATGTGAGATATTGGTCTGTACCTAATTTGTGTCTTACTGTTTTCCAACTTTTCCAGCAGTTTTTGCCGTATAGTGAGTTTTTATCCCAAAGGCTATGGTCTTTGGGTGTGTTAAACACTAAGTTACTATGGTCATCAATTGCTGTGTCTTATGTACCTGATCTCTTCCATTGATCCCCCTCTCTATTTCTTAGCCAGTACCAGATAGTTTTGATTATTACTGCTTTATAATGTAGTTTGAGATCTGGTCTTGCTAGGTTGCCTTTCTTTGTATTTTTTTTTATTAATTCCCTGGATATTCTTGACCTTTTGTTCTGAATTTTGTTATTTTTTCTTAGGTTTGTCAGATAATTTTTGGTAGTTTGATTGGTATGGCACTGAGTAAGTAAATTAGTTTAAGGCAGAATTGTCATTTTTATAATATTGGCTCAGCCTACCCATGAACAGTTGATATTTTTCCAGTTGTTTAGATTTGACTTTATTTGTGTGAAAAGTGTTTTGTAATTCTATTCATATAGTTCCTGGGTCTGTCTTGGTAGGTAGACTCCCAAGTATTTTATGTTGTTTATGGTTATTTTAAATGGAATTTCTCTTTCTGTGTCTTGCTACTGGGCTTTGTGGGTCATATAAAGAAATGCTGATGATTTACATGGATTTATCTTATATCCTGCTACTTTTCTATTAATTATTTCAAATAGTTTTTAGTTGATTCTCTAAGGTTCTTTAAGTATGCCATCATATCATCTGCAAAGAGTGATAGGTTTGTTTCCTCATTGCCTATTCTAATTCCTTCAATTTCTTTTTCTTCTCTTATTGCTATAGCTAACATTTTTAGTACTATATTAAATAATAGTGGTGATAATGGTATAATGCACACTTCTTGAGAATAGAGATTGTTTCTTTCTTTGTCTTTTTATCCTCAGAACCTAGCATGGTTCCTGGCACACAGTAGGTGCTTAATAGATGTTTGTTGATGGATTTAATTGTTTGAAAAATTGGGGTTGGGGGCCATTGACCTATTCTGAACCTATTCATTATTGCACCAAATAGCTACTGTCTAATAACAGCTTAAAGATACCCAGTCCAAGACATTTAAACTCGGTAGGTAGTCATTCACCTTCCTTGAGAAATGATAATAACCATGTTTAGTTTTCCATTGTCCAGTGGTCATTCCCTAATAGATCCTGAGGCTTACCATATTGAAATTCTGTGACTGCAGTGTTTGAAGGGCCCTTGGCCATCTGAACCCATGTCACCATGTCCTAATTTGGCTCTGGGTGAGGAGGCTGTGCATTGACAAATGACCATTTGCACTTGAACAGGCCACTGGGAAAATGGATGAAAACCAATTTGTAGCTGTGACAAGTACCAATGCCTCCAAGATCTTCAACTTGTACCCTCGGAAGGGGAGAATATCTGTGGGTTCTGACAGTGACCTGGTCATTTGGGATCCAGATGCTGTGAAGATTGTTTCAGCCAAGAACCATCAGTCGGTAAGGCTTGTTGTGCTGGGGAAGGAATTGGTATTGGTGGTGGTCGTGGTGGTGGTGGTGGTGGGGTCATGGGGTCATAGGGTTTAAAGGTAGAAGGAGGCCTTAGAGGCTATTTAATTTTTCAGAGCAGGAAAAAATGGGACCCAGGGACTTTGAGTGACTTTCCCAAGATTTATGTATAGAGAACTTTGTTCCTGTGGAAGAAATTTCACATATAAAGAATAATAACTGCAGTCCATTACACTACTATAATGGCCCTTTCTTTGTAATCCAACTTTTAATTGGAAGGAACCTCTGAGGTTTATAGGCTCACAGATTTAGAGCTGGAAGATATCTTAGAGATTATTGAGTCTGGGCCCCACCCCTCGTTTTACAGAGAGGCCTAGAAAGGTTAAGGCTTGCTCAAGGTCACACAGGCAGTAAGTGGTAGAGCAAGGATTTGGACCCATCTCCCCTGACTCCAAATCTCATCTCATTTGCACCCTAGTGTGCTGCCTTTCATATAGTCTGAGGCAGCTACGTGGTACAGTGGATAGAGCACCTGGCCTGGAGTCAGGAAGATTTATCTTCCTGAGTACAGATATGGTCTCAGACACTTATTAGCTGTGTGACCCTGGGCAAGTTACTTAACCTTGTTTGCCTCAGTTTCCTCATCTGTAAAATGAGCTGGAGAAGGAAATAGCAAACCACTCCAGTATCTTTGCCAAGAAAGTCACGAAGAATCAGACACAACTGAAATGATCAAACACCACCAACAAAACTCGTATAGTTCACCTTCTCATTCCAGTGTAGGACGAACTACTACAAAATCTATACCAGATGATTATCAAGCTGCCACTTGCATTTCCCTGTCTCCCTAATGAGGCAGCCAATTCTGTTGCTGTACAATTCTGTTAGAAAATTAATTCTGAAATTGAGCCTCCAAATCCTAATATCTTAGAAGTTGAAAGCAGCCTCAGAGGATATCTGGTTAGTTTAACACAGATTTCAGAGAGGATCCCTCCTGTGCTGTTCTCAGGAGGTGGTTATCCAGCCTCTGAAGGACAGCTTACCACCTGCCAAAGTAGACTACTCTGTTGTAAAGACATCTCTAATTGTTAGAAAGGGTTTCCTTGTGTTGAGACGAAATCTGCCTCTGAAACTTCTACCCATTTCTCTTAATTCAGTTTTTTGGGGTCAAGAAAAGAAAGCCTGATCATTCTTTTACTTGAAAACCCTTTAAATATTCAAAGACAGCTCTCTTAATTTCCCTAGTCATCCCTTCCAGGCTAAACATTCCTAATTCCTCCAAATAATCTTTATATGACATGGTTTCTAGTCCCCTCTCTATCATGGACATCCTTCTCTGTATGCTCATTGTTTCTCCTCCTTTATTCCTGCATGTGTGTATGTGCATGCACACAGGCCAAACCAAACTCTTGACTCTCATTGGCTTTGCAGTTTATTAACCATTCCCTCCCCCTCCCCCAATCCTTTTTTAATGAACTATGGCAAAGACACAGCCTCCTCATTTTGTGTTTGTACTGCTGATTATTTTGAACCCAGGTGTAGAATTTTGTTTATCCCTCCTACATATGATCTCACATAAATTCAATCCTTCATGCCAGCCAGTTGAGATTTTATTGGACCCTTCTTCTGTCATCTGCTGTATTTGCTCTTTTCCCCAGCTTTATGGCCAGATATATCAGTCATCTCTGATTTGATGAGCACGCCACATGTTTTCATCCAAGTCACCAAAAAAAATGTTGGGCAGAGTAGGACCAAGGACAGAGCCCTTGGCCTTTCACTTAGCAGTTTTGTTGTAGATGGACACTGATCCATCAGCCACGCTTCTTTGCTTCTAGTCATTGAGTCTAATATCTTTACCATTCCATCTTCTCTACAAGGATATCATGAGAAAGTTTATCAAATGCCTTGGTTGAACTCCATATATCTCATGTTTGTGGCATTGCTTTGTTATATCAATGTGGTGATTCTATCAAAAAAGGAGTGAGGTTAGTCTGGTATGATTTCTTTTTCATGAACCTGTGTTTGCTCATCATGATCCCTACTCCCCTTTTCAAAAGCTCACAAATCTACTACTGTGTCCCCTTTTCAAAAGCTCACAAAATCTCTTTGTTTTCTGGAAAAATCTTTGAGCTTGTAAAATCAAGGCTCCATAACCTACACTTTGAAGACTCTACCTTCTTGGCAAATCAGAATATTTTCCCAGTTCTTCAATTCTTCAACACTTTTTGTTTTCTCCACATTGTTTTCCAGAAATCAATAGTGGTTTTTTTTTTCAGTTCTCTGGAATATAGTTCTTCCACACTTGATGACTTAAACTCATTGAGGTCATTCTTTAGCCATCTTCTCACTTCTCTTGAGTTTCCATGTTAACTATGGCTGTGTTAGTCTTCTTGCTATGAAGATCACTCACTTTGTTAGAGAAAGTTACAGCTATATAGGAGTCCATCCTCTGGAAGAAGTTGGGGACATTCTGAACTTTCCTTTTCTCTTTTATCATGGTGTATCAGTGCCTTATGATGCCAGAGACAGGATAGTGGGCTCAGGTCACAGTGTCCACAAAGATCCTACTCTTCTCATCTGTCCCTTGTGAAATTTTCTCTTGGGTTACAGGCTGCAGAATATAACATCTTTGAAGGGATGGAGCTGCGGGGAGCACCCCTGGTGGTCATTTGCCAGGGCAAGATCATGCTGGAGGATGGCAATCTTCATGTGACCCAGGGGGCTGGGCGCTTCATCCCCTGCAGCCCTTTCTCTGACTTTGTCTATAAGCGCATTAAAGCTCGGAGGAAGGTAAGGAGGAGACTGAACCCAAATACAGTAGAAGTCAACGGTAGTGGGAATTGAAAGGCTTGGGGCAAGGGCTGATATCTTGCCTTTGTTCTCACTGGGGTACCGAGGACAGTGAAATATTAGGACACCATTTCTGTGGCTGAGAGATGTCCGCTACGAGAAGGGGCTTAGCCTTATGGTCTTATGACCTAAATAAATTGCATCCTAGTGTTTGCAAGTTTAGGCACTGACCTATGGTCCTGTAGATTGTAGGCTTTTTAAGGACGGGAGTGATTTTATTTTTAATTGGGTATCTTCCCCAGACTTAACACAATACCTGGCATGCAATAGGCACTTTAAAAAGACTTATTGGATTGGTTGGTGGCTGTCCCATTATTTACTAGGGTTGGAACATCCCTAGAGCAGAAGGGAGAGAAGATCAAAATATTTACCTGTTGTAGCTCACTTGCTTGAGTCATTATCATAAAATAATATGTCCTTGGTGTTAATGTAGAAAATTTGGGACACATCTCTGCTTGGTGACTCTGGGAGCCCATGTGCCTTTAGACTAGGTATTGCCACACTGTTTGGCTTTGCCAACAAAGGGCCACCACTGAGTTCCCTGCTGTGCCTCCATGAGGCCACAGGGAGTAGGTGAAAGCAGTGGCCACCATGATGAAACTAAAGCTAGGGCCCAGCGTGCCAGACCCAGTGACACAAATCTCTGGCTTGCTGACTTGTGGTCTGCTCTCAACTCTAAGGGGATTGTGAAGTTGAGTTCAAACACTTTTCATTTTTGTACAGCACCCGACACAAAAGGACTTGATAGTTGCTTGTTGATTTGAATTAATGACACTTTGTCTTCCCTGGTGGCAGATGGCTGAAATGCACGCTGTGCCAAGAGGCATGTATGATGGGCCGGTGTTTGACTTGACCACCACTCCCAAAGGAGGCACCCCTGCAGGCTCCACCAGGGGGTCACCCACTCGCCAGACCCCCCCAGTGAGAAATCTTCATCAGTCAGGATTTAGCCTGTCAGGTAAGGCTGGACTGCTGTGCTTGGATTTTGGTGGAAAGTATAAGGTTGAAAATTGAAAAATCAAACAAAACAACAGCAGTAACCTATAATAATAATAATAATAATAATAATAATAATGCCCTGGGAAATCTGGGTAATAGGCCTTGAGGCTGGATAATTATCTTAAGAAACAAAAGAGTGTCTACTTTGCTGGCACTGACTCTTAAGGGAAAAGTTTCTGGGGACAACAAGAAAGTGTCTTTAAGTCAACAAGGAATGCTGGCCATGGAAGAGTTGCTTTCTTTAGAGAACTAGAGGATTTTAGAAATGTTGGAAACATTAGTAGTCCTCTGGTCTAGCTCCTCCTCTTTTATAATTTACATTAAAATTTTTTAATTTAATTTTTAAATTCCTAAAATTTAAAATTTTACAATTTATATTTTAAAACTTTACATTTAACAAATGCAGGAACTAAGATTCCAGGAGGTGACATGACTGGTTTAAGATCAGACAGCCAGGTTTAGAAGTAAGCTAGCTCTCCAACCTGAGTCTTCTTTGACCCTCTGTCCAGAGTTCTTTCTAGTGTATGATTTCTACCACACTTTCGCTTTACAAAATGAACAACAGGGAAATAGATGTACTTAGTTTGGGTCAGTTAGGTGGTGCAGTGGGTAAGAACACACTACTTAGAATCAAGCGGATCTGAGTTCAAATCCAGCCCCAGATACTTACTATATCCCTATGTGAGTCACTCACTTTGCTCATCTGTCATTTCATTGCATCATCCTCATCAAAAATGAGGGTGATAATAATAGTGCTTTGCTTAAAGAGTTGGTGTGCAGAGTATATGAGATATTTGTAAAGCACTTTGAAAACCTTAAAAGTGCTAGTTATTATAATAATGACATATACTTCTAAAATATGAAAATATTTTCACTACCTAAATAAAAACCATTCCAAACTTAATTAAATATTCTCACCAAATTAGGGGGCAGAATAGGAAAAGGAAAAAAGAGAAAGTGAATTAGAGGGGCAGCAGTAGATAGAGCACTGACCCTGGAGTCAGGAGGATCTGTGTTCAAAATCTGGCCTTAGACACTTAATTAGCTGTGTGACCCTGGGCAAGTAACTTAACCCCTATTGTTTCAAAACAAAACAAACCACACAAAAAAAATGAATTGGAGGAAAGGGAGAGAAAAATAGGAGAAGAAAGAGAAACTTGGAAATGGAGCATGGGTTAATGGCAGGAGGGACAATGAGACAGGAACAAAGTGAAGGATACTTATTTTTGGGAAGTGACTGATAAAAAGGTTGGGAAGCCATTCAGCGTCTTCAGCCCTTAACATTAATCTTCATGTGTCATTTTCTTACTTGCAACTGCAGGTACACAGGTGGATGAAGGCGTCCGTTCCGCCAGCAAGCGTATTGTGGCGCCCCCTGGAGGCCGTTCTAATATAACATCCCTGAGTTAAGTAGCCCCAAAGAGGATGAGAAACCAGAAAAGATTTTTCAAAGCCAAAATGGTACATTGGTATTTAAGAAAGAAAGTGAATCCAAACAGTTCCAATCTGAAGAATCAATAAGCCTTCAAGCCTTATTTTTTTTTTCTCCCAATGCTACTCGCTTGCCTCGCTTTAAGAGTATCGCTTCATTTTCTGTTTTTTGTTTTTTTTTTTGCATAGCCTTGAGAGTTTTTTTCCCTCTTCTACATGCATGCAATAAGATGAGTCACTAAGTTAAGAGTCTGTAACCTACCTATGTGTTGCGTGCTTGTGTACTGCTGAGTTATAAGACAGGGGATAGACAAAGCTGGGAGGACAGGGAACCAGAAAGGTAGAACGAAAGGGACACAGGCCGCTTGGGGTGGAAGGGTGGTGGGAGCCTTGGCAGAGGGGCAACGGGTGGGCTGAGTGTGGGAGGTGGGTGGGCCGGGGGAAGGAAAAGGGGATGTTGTGTATTGTGTCGAGTACTTCTGTTTCCGATGAAGTCAGTTGGGCATGGCCACCGTCGTCATCACCTCATCACATCACGGTACCATGGGGCCTCCAGAGAAGGCAAGCAATTTCTGTCACGTAGCCTTTGTTACATTTCCTCTTAATCTGACTTGTGTTACTTTGTCCATTTTATTAAAAAATGAAAGGCAATCACTTCTTTCCACCTGCTTGGTCGCCCCTGTTCTTTGGTCTCTTGCTCAGTTATTTTCAAGGCCTCTTCACATCTCCAGCACCTTCCTCTCTGGCCTGAGGAGAAGAAGGTGCTTCCGTTTTCTCCCTTTCCACTGGTGTCCTCAGCCTTATATTTCCTGCCAGGTGACTGGTGATAGGTGACCCAGAAAGGCAGGGAAAAGATCCTCAGGATGGCAGTGGCACCTGACAAAGAGTACTCTTTAACTGCCCCCTAGAGGATGGAATCACAAGTGCATGTTGATGAGGAGAGAAAATCACAAGGACATTTTAATGCCTAAAATCAGATTGTCATGTTGGAAGTGGCCAAAAAAAAGGTTCCATTGAGTGTCCTGGGGGAAGCTAAGCCAAGCAGGTCTGGGCAGTTGATTTTCTTAGTTTCTTGGTGCTCCTACAGCTTCAGATTAGATAGAAGGTTTTTTTTTTGGTTTTGTTTTTGGCAGGCGTTTTCCTAAGAATCCCTTGAAATTTTAATTAGCAGTAAGGAACCTCATCTCCTTTGGATCTGGGGATGGGTGTGGGAGAAGGCAGGAAGTCAGAGAAGACTTTTCATTGACGTTTTCTTTTTCATTTGTAATTTATCTGTTTTATCTTCATTAAGAAATAAACCTGTTGAATTTATGAGGTCTTGTAAAGGTCAGGAAGGGGTGGCCTTATTTTCCACCTTAGCAAAATGTAGGAGTTGGATGATCTTTTAAGATCCCTTCTAGTGCTCAAGCCCATGGTCATAGGGCAAGAGTTTGCTAAAGGTAGAGTTAGAGAAGTGGGGTCTTGCATATATCTTCTTTTGTCTTCTGAGTTCAGGCATTGATTGTCCACTGCTGGTCATTTTCTTGCATTGTGTATTGCAAGTACAGGCTCTCTTGAGTACCTTTGAGTGGGAACAGAGAACATGGGTATAGTTTTCCCAAACCAGGACATTCTGAGGCATTTACACTCATTAGGTGGTTTTCATTTTCAGTTTTCTGACCTGAGGAGGGCGATCAGTCAAGTAGACAAATCCAAAATGAACAAAGAAGAGGGCTCCCAACGCTTTTTAGGGCTTCCTCAATACTCCATCTTGTTCCTCTGGGAACTGAGGAGGGTGGTGCATTTCCATTTTTCCTTTCTTACCCAGTGTCCACAGCCGTCTTTTGCCTAAAGAAATATCAGAACCATCCAACCAAATATTCCTGCTGCTGGTCTGTATTGTGAATCAGGCCAGAGATGAAAAAGAGAACAGAACAGACCAAAAATGATAGGGAGGATTTTAATGAACTGAAATTTCTTTTAAAATAATTTAGTGTGATATCCTCATCTCTTAAATTTTACAAGGGCTTTGAAAAAATCACATTCTGGAATGAAGACTGAGAACCCAGTTCTCTAAGAGAGGAAAAAAATGAAATCTGTGCACCAGCCCTGGGCAGGCACCATCCCAGTGAGGCCATTTGTGTCTCTGAGGGTCAACCATTTAGGGACCACTGCCTTGAATGGTTATTTGGCATATATCTTTCCTTCTTTTCCTCTGTTTTGAATCAGTTTTAGATGTTAATTCTAAGAGGACATAGCATTTTAGATTTGTTTCATCCATGGGTGAGGGAAGGGGTAGAATTAGGCTTAATGTCAGTTGAGGTCACTGGTCCCCAATGTAGACCTTTGGCCTACTGCACTTAGCCTGAGTGTGCTTGAGAATAAATACCTTGCTGGTTCTTTTAAGACTTCGTTATAATCCCAAGCCATGGCCACAAGATAGCGCTAACATTACAGAAATGAAAATCTGCAGCCTTTGTGCCTATACTTGAGGGGGCCAACCCATTTATGGCCCAAGCAAGCCCTCCATGTTATTTTTCTTATCTCATGGTCACTCATCCACCTCAGCCATGTTTGCCCTTGTTATTGAGAGATTCTGATATGAAGGAATTGATCAGGACCTTTCAGTTTGCACAGGCAGATGAAGCCTAAGAGCTGCAAAGATTATCTTGGCGGGGGTGTGGTGCCAGACCAAAAGATTCAAAGGAAGATCTCGTCTTTGTTCACTTTGATAACATCTTGCCAAACCCAGTAATTCTAGGTGAAAAATAAATCTCTAGCACCTTGCTGAGTTTGGCTTCCACAGAATTGATTGCTTAGGTTTTAGAGTCTTCTGTCTTATTTTTAAATGGTCGGGTTTCTTATTGAACAGTAGCAGGAAAGAAAATTACATCAAGTAATGCCCTACTGTCCAGAAAATTCATCAGGCCTCTCCTTCAGGTGGTCAGTAAAAAATAGGAGAAGGAAATGACTCACAGCATGAACTGTAGAGATTAAAGCTCTGGTCTCTGAAGGTGGTTTTGCCAGAGTTTTCATTATGACGATTCTGTAGTCCTTTTTTTCCAGATCTTCAAGCCCTCTTCTCCTTGAAGTGTGGGGCTCTCAGAAGGCCTTCTTCGGTCTCAGTTTGCCGCCAACCATCCCACCCTTACCCTGAGCCCTGTGATCTCTGATCCTGTGACTTCTAGAACATTCCTGCTCTCATTCTTGTTCTACTTCCCTCTGGTCCTAGATATCCAGTTAGCTTTTCCTGGAGTGGTGAGCAGGAGCAGGTGCTAATGGAATTGTTACCTTTCCCGCTACTATAGATTCAGTTTAAGTTTTAAGTAAGAAGATGGTGATGGTTGTAAGTGAGCAAATGGATGCTCTCTCCATCTTTCTACCTCACAGGTACCTTTTCTTTGATCTTACTGTGAGGCTGGGCTGTCCTTGCCCAGAAATAACATGCCCGGCAGGTTGAGTTTCCAACTTCCATATACTGCCAAGGGTTGTCTAAGCTTTCTCCATGGGAAGACCCAAGCTGGATTCCCAGATATACTCAGTGGCTGTTGTGGGCAGCCAGCATTTATTGTATATTTCCCTTAAATTCTCCCCTTAAACTCCTTCTATTGACGTATGGTTTGTGGGTGTCAAGTTTCCTTGTATCTGGTGAATATGAAAGAAAGGACAAGTGAACCTTCCTGTGGTCTGTGGTTGCTGTGAAGCAGCTCCCGTGTGGAGGAGCTGTTTGATTTGAACCGTAAAGAAACAGTATTTTGAGTTTAGCCGAAGAAAAGTTCATCCAAGTGACTGTTACTGTAAACCTGGTTATTAAAATAATTGTAAAACAACATCCCTATGGTGTCCAGCCTCCTTCTTTGTGTGTGTGTGTGTGTGTGTGTGTGTGTGTAACAGTTCCTTGAGCCATTAAGGTTCTTAGGATCACAACTACAACTGGAACAGAACTTTGAGGCCATAAGGTCCAGCCCCTTTGTTTTAAAAATGAAGAACCTGAACCTCAGAGAGGTTAAGTAATTTGACCAAAGTCACATGTTGTGAACAGGAAGGATATGAACCAGCTCCTCTGACACCAAAGCCTCTGAGCCTTTCCATTGTACCGCATGTTATTTCCTCACAAACATGAAGACCTTGAATAATGGGGATGCTCCAGAAATTGCAATTCTTCTGAATTTTTCCGATTATTTGAAGATGACCCTGAAAGCCCTTTTTTCCCCCTTTTCAAGCCTTGCTAGAAAAATCTTTCCCCCAATTGTGATGAATATGTGTGATGGGAGGTGGGGGTGGTCCCAGTGCCTTAGCGAGTAAGGGAGATTGAATAATTCGCCGAAGGTCATATAGCTGATCAATGCCAAAGGTGGAGTTTGAAGCCAGGTCTTCCTGACTTAGAGTTTAGTGTGCTAGATACTGTAGGATAATACTGCCTCTTCGTAAGGAGAGTCAAGATCAGAAATGAAATGACTTGGCTGTACAACACAGATAGTAAATGTGTTAGGACTTTGCACAGCTCTGCTTCACTCAAATCCATTTCACACACAAGTCAAGATACCATGCTCAAGATGTCATTGGTTCTCTTCAAGGATGAAGCACAACAATGCAGGTTTTGCATGAGATCACACAGAGAGAGGACTTCCAGAGCAGGTGATGTGAATTAAACCTTGTCACATTTCTTACATATGTGCCTCATTACTGTTAAGGCTAGTCCCATGGGTGCAGTATGTAGTTGTGGGAAGGAGCCATCCAGGGTCTTGGGAGAAGGTTTTGTATTAATTGTCTTTACCATGTTATCAGAGTAGTAGCAGCAGCAGCTGCCTTCTGGGGGCCCAAATCACCACAACCTCCTCCTCCTCCTTTCTCTTTCTTTCCCCTTCTCCATTTTTCCCCCCAAAAGCTGGGACAATTTTCTTTTGTCCTGCTCCGTTTTCATTTTTGATTTCTTGAAATGTAGCTCAGAAGAACAGGCTTTTAAAAAAGCCCATTGTGTTTCAAATGGAATTACTTGGCTATGCCTTTAAACACAAATCATTCTGGCTTTCATTGAATGGCCAACTTTGTTTAGGTATTGATGGCTTAGAATGATTGTAAATAGCAATTATTTTCTGTTCTGGCCAGAAACTCTAGGGGTCTTCCTTTCCCAGATTGATACCTTTGGTGGTAAATTGGGCCATCTTTTGTCTCATTTTTTACGTAGCCCTTAGTCATTGAATGAGCATGGCCTCAGCAAACTGAGATGGGGAAAGACTGTAATTTAGAAAGGCCAAGGTCACCCACTGCATCCTTGGCCATCACCAGCCATCTTAACCATTGTCTTCCTGGACTCCGATGACTGGAGGAGAGAGCAAGGCTGAGGACTTTGCCAATTCACTCGAAAGTCAAGATACCACACTTGAGATGTGATTGGTCCTCTTCAAGAATGAAGGATGAACAACAAATATGTTTGCAGTAGGATTCAAATGGGGGCCAGTGTGCCTGACTCCAGGTATGGCAATAGCCACTGTGCTCTATTTCCTCTTGTGATTAGACATCTAGAATTCCCATCTTTCCCATCTCTGATCCATCTTGCACAGGGCTGCCCAAATAATCACCCTAAAGCACATTTGATCATGTGACACACTGCTTAAGAAGTATCCCTAGCGCTCTATTGCCATTAGAATAAGAAGAACCTCAGCTTGGCATTTAAGCCTGGTGAGCTTTCCCTTACAACAGTTTTTTTTTTTTTGGTTTAAATAAGTTGAGCAAAACCAGCCACATTGCATTAGATCACGTATACAACATTTAGAGCCCACAGTCTATCAACCTCTACATTTAACATCCTTAATAATCTGGCCCCAGGCTACCTTTCTATTTTGTACTACCTTTACCCCTTCATGATTCTATGTGCCATCCATTCTCTGTTCAAATAGTTGCTTGCATCTCCCAATGCAAGAGAGCTACAAAAAAGACAACTCCCATTTGGGTGAGGGCGGTATGGTCATTGAACTTCACTGAGAATCTTAAGATCTCAGAGCTGGGTGGGAGCTCAGGGAACATCCAGTCTGATTTCTGTGTGAGTAGGAGTCCACTTGAGAAAATCCCATACAATTCCAGCTTTTGCTTAGAGCGATTTAATGGTGAATGGGTGACGCATTCCCTCCTAAGGCACCCACCCATTCTTAGAAAGCTGTAGTTGTCAGTTCTCTACATCAAGGTGAAATATGTCTCAGAATCCCTGCCCCTAGCCTCTCCCCACTCCAGTCTGATCTTCTCTCTCAGCCACCAAACTGATTTTCCTAAAGCCCATGCCTTATCATGTTGCCTCCCTACTCAGTAAACTGCAGTGGTTCCCTGTCATCTCCAGGATCAAATACACAATCATCTCTTTGGCTTTTGAAGCCCTTCACAACCTGTGAAGCCCAGCCTGCCTCGACAGTCTTCTTATGCCTTACTCCATGATTCAGTAAAACTGACTTCCTCGCTGTTCTTAGCGCAAAACACTCCCATCCACATTTTCATCAGATGTTCCCCGACTGGAATGTTCTGCCTCCTTATCTCTGCCTCCTGGCTTCTTTCAAGTCCTAGTTAAAATCCCATCTTCTACAGGAGCTTTCCCAATGCCCTTTAATGCTGACTTCCCTGAGATTATCTCTAGTTTATCCTGAATGTGTCTTGTTCGCAGGTTGTCTTCCCATTAGACTGAGCTCCTTGAAAGCAGGGACTGTTTTTGCCTTTCTTTGTATCCCTCAGCACTTAGCATGGTGCCTGGCATGCAGTAGGTGTTTAATAAATACATGTTGATTGATCCGTTGATCGGTGGAGCCGGCCATTGGGGAGAGACGGTATTGAGAAGATAATCGACAGAGGTAAGAGATAACAGGGCCATCAAAATGAATCCTGCAAAACCTGTCTCTTCTAGTCAAGATCCAAAGTTCCAAATAAATCTTCTATCCCTTTGTTTGATGGCTGCTGAGAACATGTTGGCAGACAGAGGGTTAACTGGGATTGTGGGAGCACTTAGCATGCAGTCCTGGGGGAGCCAGACTGGCCTTCCAAACAAATCAAGTTATTAAGGAAGAGTTCAGGGCAACAGCCAACCCGCCCGCCTGCCGCCGAGGTATTGTTGGGCCTAAGAAGAGGCACTGTCTGGACTGAAAGATACATTTATTCTCTCTGCAGGCAGAAGGAGGCTTCAGTGGCTAGGAAACAGAACTGAATGTGGTCTTCTTGGGCACAGATCCTGTTTGTGCTGGGCACTTGGAATGTCAATCTACTTTTGTGACCAGGATGGATTAGGACAGAGATATTGAGGAGTGGGTAAGGGAGTTATAAAACTAGTGATTGGCAAAGCTGCAGCAAACAGTGAGAGATGGGAGATCTGGGCATGCCCTTCAACTCTGAGCCTCAGTTCCTTCACCTGTTAAGTGGGGATGGTAGCAATCATACCACTATCTCAGAAGACTATTGTGGGGAAAGCATTTTGTAAACCTAAGATGCTATAGGAACAAGTGTTCATTTCTCTGGCTGTCTCCCATGCCAGGAATGCTGTCCCGATTTTGCTTTCACTACTGACGTCTCTGGCTTCCTTTAAGTCCCAACTAAAATTCCACCTACAAGAAGCCTTCCCCACCCCTTCGTAATTCCAGTGCCTTTCCTGTTAATTTTATCTCCTGTTTATCCTGTCTATACCTTGCTTTGCATATATTTGTTTGCATGTCATCTCCCCCATTAGATTGTAAGCTCCTTGAGAGCAGACGCTGGTCTTTTGCTTCTTTTTGTATCCCTAGTGCTTAGTACAGTGGCTGACATACAGTACACAATTAATAAATGTTTATTGAATGATTGATTGAATTAGGCCAAGGCCATCATCTTGTAGATAAGAAAATTGAGACCCAGAGAAATCGGACTTGCCCAAGGCCACACAGCAAGGCTGCCCATGTGCATGAGGTTTTGAGTATAAGCCAAGGAAGCAAAATCTGGGCTTTCCCAGACTTCTGTGGCCTGAAGCTTGGCTGATGAGCCCAACTGGTTAGGGCATAGTACCGGAGGTCGGCTGTGGACTAGATCTTCACATGGAGTTTATTATTAAATTAGTAGTAGTAATAATTATTATTAGTAAAAGTCATTACTAATTATTAATTATTATTAAGCAAAACTATATTGTGATCCACTGCCAAAGGACAAAAATCACAGTTTTTTTCCGAATTGGGAGAGACTTCAGTGACCATGTGGTTAAACCCATTCGAGTCCCCACTGCAGCATCATTATGTTAGTCATTATTTACAATGTTAGTTGACATTTATATGGCACATTTATAAGGCTTGCAGAACACTTTGAATATATGACGTTGGTTGATCATACCAGACAAGAGACCGTCTAGCCAGTCTGGAGACTGAAATGAGAGCGCCCCCCCCCACCTCCATTCCACTTTGTGTTGTAATTGTTATGAAGATTTTCCTAACATCAGTGCCCCTAGTTCTGCCTTCTGGGGAGAAGCAGAATGAGGCAAATCCTTTTGCCCCAAGTTAAACCTCTTTAGGTCCTCCACACCCCACCCCACCCCAAGTCTTCTCTTCTCCAGCATAATATCCACAGTTATTGATCTTCAAATGGATGGACTTGAGGCTCTTCTAATCTTGGTCATTGTTGTTCAATCGTGTCTAACTCTTTGTGACCCCATTTGGGATTTTCTTGGCAAATACTGGAGTGGTTTATTTCCTTCTCCAGCTTATTTTACAGATGAGGAAACGGAGGCAAACCAGGTTACATGACTTGCCCAGAGTCATGCAGCTAGTAAATGTCTAAGGCCAGATTTGAACTGAGGAGTCTTCCTGACTGTAGCCCCAGCACTCTATCCATTGTCCCATCTAGTTACCCAATGAACAGGAACTTGAACCCTAGACCCTCAGATTAAAAGTCTGGCGATCTACAAACTAAGCTCTCCCAGCATCCTTCTGCCACCTGATAGCCCTCTTTGGGTGCTTGAAGACAACTGTTACGTTCCATTCCCCCAACCTCCCACCTGCAGTCTTCTCCAGTATAAGCAAAGGAAGTAAATTACTTCCTTTTTTGATCCTCATTTGGGATGGACTTGAGGCTCTTCCGATCTTGGTTATTACTCTAGCTAATTAATGTCCTTCCCAAACTGTGGCACCCAAACATAACCTAGTACTCCAGCTGCAATCTGACCAGGGATACCTTCCCAATGCCAGCCAGACTTCTTGAAATTGCATTACACTGGTCATGAAGGGGTCTGGGTAAGAAAGGAAGCCTTTCCTGATCTCTCTTATTGCTGATGCCTTCCTCTGTTGATTATCTTCATTTTGTTTGCATCTTGCCTCCTCATTAGACCTTGGTGCTTTGAGAGCAGGGATTGCCTTCCGCCTTTCAGCGTGGTACAACGCCTCCTGTGCCACGGAGGTTCGTGCCTGGTATGTGGATGCTCAATAAATAAATGGATGCCCTGACACCTGCAGAATATATTCTCTCTAGAAGCAGAAGGGGGTGGGGCGGTTCGAGGGACCACAGTTCAAGGCAGTATGTGACATCTCTGTGACAGTTTCTCTTCATTCTGGATGCTTTGGCTGCTCAGTTTCCCCAGCTCTTCTTGTTACTGAAGGTCACAGATTAGAGCTGGGAAGGACCTCAGACATCATCTAGTCTAACCCTTCTATTTTACAAATGAGGAAACTGAGTCCCAGGGAGATGTAGTAACACCTTGCCTAAAGCCATGCAGTTAGTTAAGTGGCAGAGCCAGGATTGAATCCCAGGTCCTCCAGTGCCCTTCCTATTGCACCATGATGCTGCTTTCTGGTCAAGGTTATGTTACTGCAGCTCCCCAGAGGTGCTTGGTCTCTAAGCCGACACTGAGAAAGCTCAGGAAGAAGTTAGACACACGTATACAACACAGCAGAGAGTAAGACATTGGACTTTTTAATTTCATTAGTGACAGACAGACAGACAATACTTGGAACAAGTGAGCCTGGCAGATGGCTATTAGAAAACAAGGTTATATGGTGCTCTGACATCTTGGTGATGGAAAACAGAGATACCTTGCCCTTCACTCTCTTCCCTTCAGCTTCCACAATTCACCCTACCTTATCATGTGAATGCTACAGCACAGCCAAAGATTATCTACTGGGAGAATCCTCTGGAAGATCTCTGCCCGGCTTCCTTTTTAATCTGCCAAATGATCAAAGGAAGCTATGGTGATGGGTTATAGTGATCACTTCATACAACTGTGATTGACAGTTCTCCCACGAAGGGCTACTTGACTACTCTAGTAAAATGAATCTTAGCCTTCTCTTGATGTAGAGGAAAGAATGTTATACTTGGAATCAGGAAAACAGGTTGAATTCCACCCTGGATACTTACTAGCTATGTGACTGTTTGACTTCTCTGAGATACAGTTTCCCCCATCTATAAAATGAGGATGGTGATAATCATACTGCCTACTTCATCAAGGTGATCATAGAATGTTAGAAGTGAAATGGGCTTCAGAATCACCTACTCTAGCCCCATTGTTTTAGAGATGAGGAAATAAAGAGGCAAAGTGATTTGTCTTTTGGAGGTGATACAGCTAATGAATGGCAGAGTCAGGACTCAAACCCAGGTCTTCTGATTCCAAACCCAACATTCTTTCCATTACCCTTTGCTTTGGGTTCTAGCCATAATATCTGTTCTTAGCTGGGGCTCCCTTAGCATTTTAAAGTCATTGTGGCCTATTGGCCTGGGTTTTATATCCCATGATTCCAAACCTATTGTCAGTAAGATGCCCCTTCTACCCTATCCATGCTGCCTAAGTTAACATGCATTCATTGGGCAGAAAGTCCGGGGAAACAGTGCTATTAACAAAAAATGCTTCCAATCTTACCAACATAGTGAGTCTATCAAGACGTTTTTCTACAGTGATGGGTGGAGATGATAGGATAACACTAATAAAATTCTCAGGAACATATGTCACAAATGTCTGCCATGATTCTCTTCTTTTCCAAGCTGGAGCTCTCAGATTCGAGTTTAAGGAGTCATGAACCAGGAAATAATAGACCCTGGAAAACCTAGGGTCATGCAATTCAAGCCAATTCAAGAACCTCTTATGTGCTAGTCACCAGAACAATCACTGGGGATACAAAAAAATAAAATAAACATCCCTTAATGTCAGGGAGCTTACATTCTAATGGAATGTAAGTAGTTGTGGGTATATTTACCTCAGCCCTAGGAAGGTGTTGGTTTTAGCCCCTGACTCATGGAATAGAACAGAAGGGCTTCGTTGCCAACAATTATTCAAGAAACTATTTGGAAAAAGGTTTTGTAAAAGCCTGCAATTGCACTAGCTTAGCAACGAGAAAGGTTCTTAGGATACTTTCTTACTCCAGTTTTCTGGAGACAGTACCGACACAGACAAAGCTTCTGCTTTACTTTTGGCAAACAACTGTCTAAGCAGGCCAGTAAGGGTCCAGGGAGGGCCTTTCTGCCTCATCCAGGTCTGTCAATGTCCAGCTAGTGAATCTAAATCCTAAAACTCAATGGCACTATTCTAGGCCCGTATGTAGCTTAGTATTAGACATAAACACTAGTTAACTAGAAATATGAATTATGGATGTTTTACAAGGTTCCTCTCCTGGTTCAGACATTCTAGATGAATGAAATAGACATGTCAGTGGAAGATAAGCCAAATGGCTTGCGTTCCTTCCCTTTGGTAAGATGTTTGTTCACGAAACATCCCTTAGGAAGCTCTTTAACAGGACTGTTTAATCAAGAAGAAATGTGTGACAGGGAAGAAAAAGTCTATGACCTTTGGGGCTCAAGTCAGAACAACCAAAACACATAGTTTGGCTTGAATTGCAAATGGCCATGGAAACTCTTGGCCTTTTCCTCTTTGGAAAGAGAGTCTGGTCTCTTTCTCATTGCAGATGACTTTATTCCAGTTCCTAGCAGATCAGACTGTGTTAGGACAAGGGCTGGTGTTTGGAGAGAGCTCCCTTTATAAGAGATCCTATTCATGGAGTGTTTTACATACATTATCTCACTTGACATACTTTGTAGTTGGAGGGGATTGTTGTTGTTATTTGTCCTTTCTCGAAGAGGGCCATGACATCTGGAAATCAGGAAGGTGATGCGAAGACTTGCAAGTGAATTGTATTTAAGTGAGGGAGGACTGTGCAAAGACACTAACCTCACTTTCTCCTCTGGAGCCATCTGGTTCCAGTGGCAAGATATAGATCAGGACACCTGGAGATGGCCCAGGTGCAGTGGGAAACCTCGGCCTTTTTAAGCTAAGGTCTTTCACAGGCCTCAGTTTGACTGAGACAATGCCCACTCGGTGATTGAGGCAAAGAATGGCCTCTTTTACCTACTCAAAGAAAAAAAAATCAATCTGGGAGGGGAAGACCCTCAGGGTTTCTGGCCAAAACAGAAACAGTTGCTATTTAGACTCATTGTAAATACATTCGCTGGCCACTGAGCCATCAGAATCCAAACTATGACCAAGTGAGGCTTGGGCTGGGACCTATTGTCGGCCAATCAACCAGAGACAGTGATTTAGTTGGAGGGAAACACAAGAGGTGGAGGTAGACAGTGTTTTGTTTGGTGGTTGTTTTTACAAACATTTAAAAAGGTATTTGTGCTACCTCCTTGCAAAGAAAAAAAAACCCTCATTTTTTTTTAATGGCAAGAAAAGAGACTCTTCTTCCTAGCACTGCTGGGACTTAAGGTCTGTTAGTTCAGTGCACTGAAAGCTGTAAACGCTAAACAGAGGTTGACTCCCCACTTCATGCCTACACACTCTAGGGGAGTATAGTCAGTTAGCACTCTCACTTTCCATCTCTTTCTAGCCCTATTCCCATCTCTGGCTTTCTCACAGGCCCTAATTCTATACATCCTACTCCTAGGATGGCCGCTCCCTTGATCAGCCACCAACTTGCCCTAGAATTGGTCGATGAACTTAACAAGAAAGAGATATCATCAATGTTTCTTGTTGTCTTGGTCAAGGTTACTTCATCTCTCATATGAAAGACATCCTGCTAGACATCAGATCAAACTTCTCTACACATTAGTGCTGGTCTTCCATATGTCACCACAAAATGGTAGGTGTGGTTTACATCTGACAGTATTCTTTTCTGGTGTTTCCTGGTATTTAACCAGATAAAACTAGTCCCTAGTTAAATGAGATGGTTAGTGCTGAAGGGCCATGCTACTGTGAGAAGGCCCCTGTTTTGGGGGTTCTCTTTCACATAGATCCTTATGGTTAAGTCCCATTCTTTTTTTTTCTTAACAGAATCCTCTACTTCATGCTCAGATGGGCTAAGGCATTCCGACCTCTTTTTGTTAGTTTGCTAGGATGGAAAGGCCTCACCCCAATCCTTACATTTTCCACAGTGTGACAAGGAGGAGAAAAGGGGTTAAATATAATAAGAACTCACAACTACATAGTGTTTTCCTCACAACAACCCTGTGAGGTAGGTCTTATATAGGTAGTGTAAATATTACTACCTCCATTATCCACCAAGGCTCAGAAAGGTGAAGCTGTTTGCCAATGGCCACAGTGTGTCAGTGCTGGGATTTGAACCCAGATCTTTCTTAGTCTAAGTCCCACATTCTTTGTACTACACTAAAGCATAAACCTCCAACACTATTTAGAATCATAGACTATTAGAGCTAACAGGGATCTGTATCAGATTATCTCATTTTATAGATGAGGGAAACTGAGCCCCAGAGAGGGGAGTGACTTGCCCAAAGGCACAGAGTTGATAAGTGGCAGGACTGGGACCAGATCCCAGGTCTCCTGGCTTCTGGTCTAGTGCTCTACCATAGCGTGCTTTGGGCATCGGTAGGTGGCAGTGGGGGCAGGCAAGAACTACTGCCTGAGCATTCTAAATGGAGGATTTAGAAGCACATGGCACAGCGCCCATGTGCAGAGCAGTTATTAATGTTGCGGAAAGAGGATGGAGAAGATCTCACAGGTTGTTGTTCTGACCATCTTCTGGGTCTTTGGCTTGTGCCAGCTTCTCGTTAAGTTCCTTTCTTACCCTTCAGATAAAAAGAAGAAAAGGTTTAAGCCTTGAAAGGGAAAAGGAAATGCATGAGTGAAAAAAACCAAACAAACCAACATTACTGATTTGAAGGATCAACTAACAATGCCTCTGCTTTCTTTACCAGTGGATGGCAGAGGTGAGAAGCATTAATCTTCCTTAAAACCCTACTTCTTCACTCCAGTTGGTAAAATTTAAAATACTAGTTCTACGAAAAGTTCTGGCTGAGACATTTATCAAATTTACTAGGCCATGCCTTTTCTAAGAGTGACTTACTTTTCTCTGTTGAAAATAATGAATTCCTTCTGGACTGATTCAAGGTGCTCCTGAAGAAGGCAAACCTGCTAGGTGGAAATAAGAAAAGAAAGGTTAGCAGACAGGCTCCACAATCAATCAACAGATATTTCCCAAATGCTTATAATGTACTCAGTAGGATCAGACAATCAGTCATAAGGCTTAGAGTCAGAAGGGCCCATAGAGATCCAACCCCCTTATTTTGCAGAGGAGGAAAATGAAACTCAAAGAGGGTCAGTAACTCACCCAAGGTCATTCGGGGGTAAATATCAGCCAGAAATTTGAATTCAAGACCTCTACTTTGGCCAAAGATGATAAATTTAGAAGGTATTTATGGGGAAAAGACAACAGATACCCACCTCTACAGCCTCTGTGTCCTCAGAAACAGGAAGACCTGGGTTCAGGCACCACCTCTGACATACTGGACAAATCACTGAAACTCTCAGTGCTCTAGGCAGCCCTCAGTAGTTGTAGAGAAGGTACCAACCTATGCTGGTAGAGGGAGCTTCCTCACCTGAGAGTTCTCTCTACCAATAAAGTCTCAGGTCCAGTCCCTATTTATATAAACCTTCATTTGACAGAAGAGGAAACTGAGGTTCAGAGAGAAAACTGACTTACCCCTCAGTCACCTAAGTAGTTAAGAAGTGGCAGAGTGTGGGATTCACACTCAGGATCTCTGAGTGTTCTTTTCACTATTCCACACTAACTTTTCCTTAGCCCTAACCTAAACTATGGCCACATCTACTTAAGTATTAAATTTTCTAGGAGAGCATTAAGCATGTTTTTTTTTCCCCCAGTTATCAAACTGAATGGCTGATTCGGGTAGGAAGGTCCAACTCTGTAAGATCCTGGCCCTATCCTTCCCTGTCCCCTCCATAGTCCTCAAGAGAAAGGGTAGAGCAGTCAAGATAGCTACATCAAAGAGAAGTAACAGAGAACCTGGCAGAGGGCAGTATAAGTAAGAGGACTGAGATCAGCACCATACACACTCCTGTCTGGCAAAGGAAAGGGGAGCAATACTCTTCAGGCCAGTAAAGAAATCACTACCTCTCTAGCCTGAGTCAGAAAGATTTGTTTAGGTAGCTGTTTAACCTGGACAGCAGTGAGTGTCTGCTGAGTGACCATCAGCTGTTTACCCTGGGTTGAAGTCAGAAATGATAAATGCCTTGGAGGAAAATGGATCTGAAATGAGGCCCCAAGAGGCAGCCTGTGAGGGTCTCTCCTGCAGGTCACGGGCCCACCATGCACTTCCTGTCTCATGGTGAAAGGTTCAGATGTTCTACTGAGTGGCCTAGAATAATCTCTCTCCTCCAGGATCACATTTAATTCCATCTGACTGTTCACTACAACCACTGTGACATTCATTCATTAGGGACTGCTAAATGTACTTTGGCTCAAGTGAGCAGGGTATTAACTATGCCAGACTGTGTCATTGTACAAAGTACCTGCTTGAAAGAACTTAACCTTGAGAAGTGGTCAACAAACATGGGGCCCGGGAGGAATGAGAGTCCCAGAGCAAAAGTTTTGAATGTTTACCTGAAAAGTTTCCCATAAATCACTTTTGGGGACTTAAGTTAACTGTATGAAAAAGTTTGGAAATGTGGTATCCTTTCTAGGAAGGACTAGAAATGAGAAAAAAACAGCTGTTCAGCAAAACTAACCAAAACTTCAACTGAGTCTGACAGTATATGCAATGTTACACACCCTCAGGCCTCCACCTCTGCAAAGGGAAGTCCATTCTCTCCTCTCTTTAAGTGGGTAAAGCTTGGCCATCAAAATTACACAACTCAACCTCTCATTTTATATCTAGTAACAAGTCCAAAAGGGAGATCTTTAATACCCACTGATTTTCCAAACTCAGAAAGCAGTCAGAATGCAACTAAAAGAGAATTCCAGAGACAAAAGGTTGCACTCACTAGGCTGGCAAAATGTGATTTAGTTAAAAGGGCAGTGGGGATTATACTGAGCAGAGAAGGTAGTATAGAAGTAGAGCTCTCAGGAACTCCTGGCAGAGGCAGCAAAGAAAGGCTCTTAGAATTATTTTAGGAGACTTCTGAAAGGTCAAAACAGAAATATGAGTATTCAGAAGAAAAGAAAAAGGGAATGTAGGTAAGAAAGAGGCCAGGTAGACTTTACAAGAAAGGAAAAAGGGAGGAAAAATGGAAAACAGCATGATGCAGTGGGAATAGTACTAGATTTGGGTTCAAATCCTGTCTGCTACTTATTACTCATGTGATTTTGGACAAATCACACTTCTGCTTCTCAGTTTCCTCATCTATAGACAGAGGCAGCTAGGTGACACAGTGAATGGAGCACTGGGCCTGGAATCAGGAAGACCTGAGTTCAAATCTGACCTCAGACATTTCTTAGCACTGGGCAAGTCATTTAACTTCTGCCTGCCTCAGTTTCTTCAACCAAAATGGGGGATAATAATATCACTTGCTTCCCAGAGTTGGTGGATCAAATAGATAATATTTGTAAAGTACTTAGCGCAGTGCCTAATAATGTTTGTTGCCTTCCTCCCTATAAAATAGAGAGGGAGGAGAGTGGAGAGGAGAGTAGAAAGACTTCTATCAAGTTCTAAATCTAGGATACTATGATAAAAAAATAAAAAATAAACGATCTAATGAGAGTAAAAGGAAAAATGTTGTTGAAGAAATTACTAAATTGTACTAACCAAGCCAGGGGATGATGATTTGACACCTGGAAATGAAGGGGACCTGAGATACATTAAATGAAGCCTATATCAATCTGGTGATATCTGCTCCAAGTAGAAAGATCAATGATCAAAGATCAATCAAGATCAATCCAGGCAGAAGACCTGGATTAAAAGTTTATCTTTGCCATTTGCTACTTCTCTGACTTTGAGCAAGTCACTTAACCTCCCTGGGTCTCAGTTTCCTCACTTGTAAAATGGAGGGGGGTGTTGTTGGATGAAAAGGCTTCTGCAGTCCCTTCTAACTAAATCTATTACTGTGATCTGAGTTTCAGAGAGAAAGTATATGGAGGTGAGGGAGAAGAAAGAGATGGTTTGGAATAGAGAGCAAAGGGTTTAAGCTATATTGTCCTCAATGGGCAGAAGGAGTTGAGTGGGATCCTGTAAGTTTTTTAAATATGAATTTTTAAAAATAATCAAAGTCTAGAGAGAAGTAGAGTTGGGAAATGTTCTAATTGCAAAGAAACAATAAAGCCATTTGCAGTGGGGGTGAGGGTGAGGGGAGGGAAGAAGGAGGAAAGACATCTGGTAATAAAGTTTATTTTAAATTAATTTTTACTTGATCTTATTTATTATACCCTGAAACCATATAGCCTTGGAAGAAATCCCAGGGGTTACAGGATACAGACAGTAATAATAACTCACAGGTGTCTAGTTCTTCGTTAATGTAAGACAATATGTACATGCAGGTTATTAAGTTACCAATCTCAGTCAGTGTGGTTTTGAACTTATTAAATTTTTGGGACCCCATGTATTTGATTTGGGGTCACTGATCATTGTTTTCAAATATTTTTTTCATTTAAAGTACAGGCTCTTCATTTCAGATTCATATTTCACACCAGATGGGAAGTCTCAGTGGAGGGGAGGGAGATGCTTCCGAGGCATCCACTTAACAAGTGTTTGTCTGGCCTCTGCCAGGCCCTGGGCACCTTGTGCTCAGCAGGGAATACAAAGATGGAGCAGAAGACAGAGAGTCTCTGCCATCAAGGAGCTTGGAGAGACAAACACAAACACAAACCAGAGTTAAGTGACAACAGCAGGCAGTTTGGGATTATGGGTCATAGGGATATCAAGACCTTAAAATATGTTTGCTTTGTCTTTTCTTTTGGGTGAGGCAATTGGGGTTAAGTGATTGCCCAGGGTCACACATCTAGCAAGTGCATGTGTCTGAGGCCAGATTTGAACTCAGGTCCTCCTGACTTCAAGGCTGGTGCTCTATCCACTGTGCCACCTAGCCGCCCCCCAAAATATGTTTGCTAAAAAACCTCTTTGTGTGAGTGTTATAAAATATTCAGACTGCCCCGACAGCTCATAAACGTGGCTGACCTTGAAAGATTTTCTTTTAAAAACAAGAATAGAACAATAGTTGCCCTTTAATTAAGAGGGCTTTTTTTCCACACACACACACACACACACACACACACACACACACACACACACGAAGGTGATGTGAGAGCATTTTTTTTTCCTTAATGAGGACATCTATTGATTGAAAAGTCTCATTCTTTTTACTCTTTCTTACCAGAAGAATTTAATCAAAGGCACTTCCTTAATGTACTAATGTACTAAAAAAAAAAAAAAAGCCCTTTGTGTATAATAAGGATCTTTGTTGAATGGCAGCCTGATGCAGTGGGGAGAATATTTCCAATTTTTCCTGTATATAGCTTATCTGTACCTAGTCATTTGCATGTTCAGTCATGAGCTCCTTGACAGGGGCTGTCTTTTGCCCAGTGCATGGCACAGTACTTGGCACATTCACTGAATGATTGACCTAAAGTCAGAAGAGAACTGAGTTTGATTTCTACCTCTAAAATTACTAGCTAGGATAACCTTGGGCCAGTCATCTTTTCTGAGCCTCAATATCTCCATTGGAGGGAAATGAGGTAGTATGGTGGACAGAGCTCTGGGCTTGTAATCAGGAAGACTTATCTTTATGAGTTCAAATCCTGTCTCAGACACCTACTAGCTGTGTGACCCTGGGCACTGAACTATTTGCCTCAGTTTCCTCATCTGTAAAATGAGCTGGAGAAAGAAATGGCAAACCATGCCAGTATCTTTGCCAAGAAAACCCCAAATGGGGTCAGGAAGAGTTGGACACAACTGAAATGACTCAACAACAAAAATCCCCATCAGAAAAATGAGGATTAGGGTAACCTATAGTATCTACCTCGGTGGGGGGGGGGTGGCAGTTGTGAGGGTCAGATGAAGAATATATGTAAAGTGTTTTGTAAATCATAAACATTCTATAAAAATAAAAAATTATTATTATTGAAAAGAATATTAGGCTTAGAGTCACACATTTAAATTCCAGCTCTGCCACTTGATAACTAAGTGATTTTAGGCAATGACTCTCCCTTTCTTGCCTCTGTTTCTTCCTCTAAAATAAAGGTGCTGAAGGAGATGACCTGATGGTCCTGTCTACCCTGACATTCTGTGATTCTGTGAAATTGTAAATGAAGGGGAGCCAAGATGGCAGAGTAAAAGCAGTGACTTGCTTGAGCTCTTCCCCAAACCCCTCCAAATACCTGTAAAAAATGGTTCTAAACAAATTCTAGAGCAGCAGAACCCACAAAAAGAGTGAAACAAATTTCCAGCCTAAGACAACCTGGATGGTTGATAAGAAAGTTCTCTTGTGCCAGGCTGGGAGAGAAACACAGTTTAGCGTGGGTGTGCAGGCAACAACCAGGCCTCAGGGAAGCTGGAGCAGGCATCAGGGGACTGAATCACGGGCAGCTGTGGCGGTTTCCAGACTTCTCAACCCACAAACACCAAAGATAACTTAGAAAGTCAGTAGGAAAAGTCTGTGATTGTGATGGGAGAGAAGCTAGGTCCCAGCCCTAGTCCCAGCACAGTCCCAGGTGGCTGCTTCTGGAGCTTCTGGCCCACAGAATGAGGGGGAATTGAGTGGCTGATCAGCAGGGATTGCAGGGATCTCTTTGCTGGCTGAGGCAGGATTCTCTTGCTTTGCCTGTGCTTGGATCTGGGTCACGGTTCTGGGTGGTGATCTTGGGGTGAGGAGGAGTGTTGGCATGGTGGAGCTTGTGCTGATAGTGGAGAGGGAATCCTCCTCACAGTTCCAAGGCAGAAAAGAGTGCTTGTGGTCACTCACAGACCAGAGCACAGGCCAGGAAAGGAGTAAACACCTTGCCCTTGATCATACCACCGTAGAAGAACTGACAACTTACAGGTCCCTAGAAGTATCTCTGAAAACAGCTACACAAAACCCCTGAAGATTCGGACGGTGCATTTTCCACACTGGAAGCAGACCCTCTACCTTAACAAAGAGTTTAAAACTCAATGACCAAACTGTGCAAAAAAAACAAAAAACAAAACAAAACAAAACAACAAAGTCAAAGCTCCTACATCCAAAGCCTCCAAGAAAAATATGAATCAGTCCCAGGCCATGGAAGAACTCAAAAAGGATTTTGAGAAGCAAGTAAGAGAAGTAGAAGAAAAACTTGGAAGAGAAATGAGAGTGATGCAATAAAATCATGAAAAACAAGTCAATAGCTTGCTAAAGGAGACCCAAAAAAATACTGAAGAAAATAACACCTTAAAAAATAGCCTAACCCAAATGGCAAAAGAGGTCCAAAAAGTCAATGAGGAGAAGAATGCCCTAAAAAGCAAAATTGGCCAAATGGAAAAGGAAGTCCAAAAGCTTACTAAAGAAAATACTTCCTTAAAAATTAGAATGGAGCAATTGGAAGCCAGTGACTTTATGAGAAATCAAGACACTGTAAAACAAATCCAAAAGAATGAAAAAAATAGAAAACTGTGAAATATCTCATTGGAAAAACAACTGACCTGGAAAATAGATCCAGGAGAGATAATTTAAAAATTATTGGACTATCTGAAAGCCATGATCAAAAAAAGAGCCTAGACATCATCTTTCAAGAAATTATCAAGGAAAACTCCCTTGATATTTTAGAACCAAAGGGCAAAATAGAAATGGAAAGAATCCACCGATCACCTCCTGAAAGAGACCCCCAAAGGAAAACTCCTAGGAATATTGTAGCCAAATTTCAGAGTTCCCAGGTCAAGGAGAAAATATTACAAGCAGCCAGAAAGAAACAATTCAAGTACTGTAGAAACACAATCAGGATAATACAAGATTTAGCAGCTTCTACATTAAGGGACTGGAGAGCATGGAATATAAGATTCTGGAGGGCAAAGGAGATAGGATTGCAACCAAGAATCACCTACCCAGCAAAACTGAGTATAATCCTTCAGGGGAAAAAATGATCATTCAGTGAAATAGGGGACTTTCAAGCATTCTTGATGAAAGACCACAGCTGAATAGAAAATTTGACTTTGAAATACAAGACTCAAGTGGAACATGAAGAGGTAAACAGGAAAGAGAAATCATAAGACACTTATTAAGGTTGAACTGTTTACATTCCTGCATGGAAAGATGATATTTGTAACTCATGAGACCTTTGTCAGTATTAAAGTAGTTGGAGGGAAAAAATATATGTATGTATAGATAGATAGATAGATAGATAGATAGAGGGCACAGGGTGAGTTGAAGATGAAGGGGTGATATCTGGAGAATAAAACTAAGGGATAAGAGAGGATTATACTGGGAGAAGGAGAAAGGGAGAAGTAGAATGGGGTAAATTATCTCATATGAAACAGACAAGAAAAGTCTTTTACAGTGGAAGGGAAACGGGGGAAGGTGAGAGGGAATGAGCGAATCTTATTCTCATCGGATTTGGCTTAAGGAGGGAATAATATACACACTCAATTATGGAAATCTATCTTACCCTACAGGAAAATTGGGGGGGGGATGGGGACAAGAGAGTAGGAGGATGATAGAGGGGAGGGCAGATTGGGGAGGGGGTAATAGAAGCAAACACTTCTGAAGAGAGACAGGGTCAAAAGAGAGAATAGAATAAATGGGGGCGGGATAGGATGAAGGGAAATATACTTAGTTTTTCACAACATGACTACTATGGAAGTGTTTTGCATGACTACACAAGTATAACCTGTATTGAGTTGCTTGCCTTTTCAATGAGAATGGGTGGGGAGAGAGGAAGGGAGAAAATTTGTAACCCAAAGTTTTAAAAACAAATGTTAAAAAATTGTTTTCACATGCAACTGGGAAATAAGAAATACAGGAAATGGGGTATAGAAATCTATCCTGCCCTATAGGAAAATAGGAGAAGGGGATAAGAGAAGGGAGGGAGAGATAAAAGGGAGGGCAGATTAGGGGAAGGGATATACAGAATGCATGCCATCTTAGGGTGGGGGGAAGGATGAGATGGGGAGAAAATTTGGAACTCATCTTGTGGAAGTGAATGTTGAAAACCAAAAATAAATAAATTTTAAAAAAAGAAAGAAACGATGAAGAGGCAGACTTCAGAAAAACCTGGAAAGACTTATATGAACTGATGCTGAGTGAAATGAGCAGAACCAAGAGAACATTGTACACAATAACAGCCACATTGCGCAATGACTGACTTTCATAGACTTGGCTCTTCTCATCAATGCAAGGATCTAGGATAACTCCAAAAGACTCATGATAGAAAATGCTATCCACATTCAGAAAAAGAATCATGGAGTCTGAATGCAGATGGAAACATACTGTTTGCTCTCCTTTTCTTTTGTTGTTTTGTTTTGTTTCTTCTTTCTCATGGTTCCTCCCATTATTTCTAATTCTTCTATACATCACGACTAATGTGAAAACATGATTCATATGAACATATAAATAGAGCCTATATCAGATTGCCGTGCCATTTTGGGGGGGGGGAGGAGAGGAAGGGGAAGAAAATTTAAAACTCAAAATCTTATGGAAGTGAATATTGAAATAAAAAAGAAAAAAATTTAAAAAAGAAAAAAAGAAAGAAAATATTAAAAAAAATGGCCTAACCCAAATGGCAAAAGAGGTCCAAAAAGCCAATGAGGAGAAGAATGCCTTCAAAAGCAGAATTGGCCAAATGGAAAAGGAAGTCCAAAAGGTTACTGAAGAAAGTACTTCCTTAAAAATTAGAATGGAGCAATTGGAAGCTAGTGACTTTATGAGAAATCAAGACATTGTAAAATAAAACCAAAAGAATGAAAAAAATAGAAGACAATGTGAAATATCTCATTGAAAAAACAACTGACCTGGAAAATAGATCCAGGAGAGATAATTTAAAAATTATTGGACTACCTGAAAGCCATGATCAAAAAAAGAGCCTAGACATCATCTTTCAAGAAATTATCAAGGAAAACTGCCCTGATATTCTGGAATCAGAGAGCAAAATAGAAATTGAAAGAATCTACTGATCGCCTCCTGAGAGAGATCCCCAAAGGAAAACTCCTAGGAATACTGTAGCCAAATTTCAGAGTTCCCAGGTCAAGGAGAAAATATTGCAAGCAGCCAGAAAGAAACAATTCAAGTACTGTAGAAACACAATCAGGATAACACAGAATTTAGCAGCTTCTACATTAAGGGACTGGAGGACTTGGAATATGATGTTCTGGAGGGCAAATGAGATAGGAGTACAACTAAGAATCACCTACCTAGCAAAACTGAGTATAATCCTTCAGGGGAAAAAATGGATATTCAGTGAAATAGAGGACTTTCAAGCATTCTTAATGAAAAGACCAGAGCTGAATAAAAAATTTGACTTTCAAATACAAGACTCAGAGAAGCATGAAGAGGTAAACAGGAAAGAGAAATCATAAGGGACTTATTAAGGTTGAACTGTTTACATTCCTACATGGAAAGATGATATTTGTAACTCATGAGACTTTTGTCAGTATTAGGGTAGTTGGAAGGAAAAAATAATTATAAGTATAGATAGATTGATAGATAGAGGACACAGGGTGAGTTGAAGATGAACGGGTGATATCTGGAGAATAAAATTAAGGGGTGAGAGAGGATTATACTGGGAGAAGGAGAAAGGAAGAGGTAGAATGGGGTATCTCACATAAAGCAGACAAGAAAAGGCTTTTACAATAGAGGGGAAGTAGGGGAAGATGAGAGGGAATGAGTGAATCTTATTCTCATCGGATTTGGCTTTAGGAGGCAATAACATACACACTCAATTGGGTATGGAAAGCTATCTTACCCTACAGGGAAATAGGGAGGAAGGGGATAAGAGAGCAGGGGGATGATGGGGGGGGCAGATTCGAGACGGGGATAATCAGAAGCAAACACTTCTGAGGAGAGACAGGGTCAAAAGAGAGAATAGAATAAATGGGGGTGGGATAGGATGAAGGGAAACATAGTTAGTTTCCCAGAGCATGACTACTATGGAAGTGTTTTGCATGACTACACAAGTATAACCTGTATTGAGTTGCTTGCCTTCTCAATGAGGGTGGGTGGGGAGGGAGGAAGGGAGAACATTTGGAACTCAAAGTTTTAAAAACAAATGTTAAAAAATTGTTTTCACATGCAACTTGGAAATAAGATATACAGGCAATGGGTATGGAAATCTATCCTGCCCTACAGGAAAATAGAAGAGCAAGAGGATAAGAGAAGCAGGGGATAGATAGAAGGGAGGGCAGATTCGGAGAAAGGGTTTTCAGAATGCACGCTGTCTTGGGGATGGAGGAGGGATGAGATGGGGAGAAAATTTAAAATTTAGAACTCAAAATCTTGTGGAAGTGAATGCTGAAAACTAAAAATAAACAAATGAATGAATCTTTAAAAAAAGAAATTATAAATGAAACTTGTTTTCTTATGACTAATATCTCCCATTTCTAGAGCTCTTTGAGGTTTGCAAAGCACTTCTCACACAGTATCTTATTTGAACCTCACCAGCAACCCTCTGAGACAGGTATTCCAGGTACCTCTATCTCCATTTTATGGACTAGGAAACTGAGGCTCAGAATGAGACTTACCCAATTAATTTGAGTGAAAAAAGAATCATGTTGAGAATGCCTATTGTAATTCTGTGGAGGGGGCCTGGAGGGAGCAGGAAGAAGGTAAACTGTTCTAGCATGGCCAAAGTTCCTTAGGCAGGGATTCTTTCCCCTGTAGCTGAGGACAAAGGTTCAAAAGTTGGATATCAGGAGACAGCTGGATGCCACTAAAACATTCATGCTTGGGTTGCTGGCCTCCTTTCCACATGCATGGCTTAAATCCAAACTCTCCTGTTAAGTGTTGCTCTTTTTTTTCCCTTCTTCTTCTTCTTCAAGAAAATGTGACCCTTAAGCAGCGGAGAATGAGGCCAGAGTTCAGCACAGGGAGTTTTAATCCTTCTCATGTGAGGCTGGTGGCCAAAGGCAAACCTTAAGATTCTTGTTTCAAATGTTCAATTCAATTCTAGGAAAGTGGCCCCATTGACTGAAACCCAGTGGGGCCCAGAAGATGGGGAATAGCACAGGACAGATCAAATCCTGGCTTTCTGACCCTGGCATATGTGTATCTCCTACAATTGTTGTCCTTCGTTCTTGAAGACGACCAAAATGGTGTCACTGTTTTAGAGTCAAGTTATGGTACATGTGACTGTGGCTGATCAGACCAATATGAGCTCGGAATGTTCTACCACAGGTTGGACAGGTAGTCCATGGGAAAATTGGAGTGGCTTCTCTAAATTTGGACATCTCCTGTTTCTTTTGAGCTGCTTCAATTCTGCTTTACTCATAGAGCACTGCATCTTCTCTGATGAGGGCACTCCATGCCAGGTGGTCCTGTGCCAGTGTCTCCCTTGTCATACAATCAATTCCAAAGTTCTTAAAAGAGACCTTGAGAATGATCTTGTATCGCTTCTTCTGATCACCATATGAACGCTTGCCTTGTGTAAGTTTTCCATACAATTTTAGGCAAGTGTACATTTGCCAGAGCTAGCTCAGTGTTTGGGAGGTTCCAAAGGAAAGTGTAGGAGAGATGAGGTATTAGACTGCCTACCAAACTGAAGGTCTACAGAGCTGTTGTGCTAACCTCATTGTTGTATGTCTGTGAACCTGGATGGTAGACCAGTGCCATGCCAGGAAAATGAATCACTTCCATTTGAATTGTCTTCAGAAAATTCTGAAGATCACCTGGCAGGATAAGGTACCAGACACTAAGGTCCTTTCTTGAACTAAACTGCCAAGCATTCAAACTCTACTGTATTTCCCATATATGAGAGTTGGCTACCTCTGCCCACCTCCCACCCACACTCATTTTTTTTCCTTTGGAAAGCACAGAATCTGTATCATCAAGACCCCTTTACATGCTTTAAAATTTATTGAAGACCCAAAGAGCTTTCATGTAAGTGGGTTATATCTAGGGATATGCTGGTAAATGTTTAACAATCAGCTCCCCCCCTCAAAATGTACATGACACACTTTTACATTTAATCTGCCTTATTAACATTTTCTTCATCACTTTCTTAAGTCTAGACAATCAGTATAACAATAAATCAAGCCCTGATTTGTAGCATTTGCCAATTTCCAGGATGTAAATACTCCCACTGAATATTTAACAATCAGCTCCCCAGCCAGTTTGAGCTGGCTCTAGTAACACAGGGGTGTCCTCGTGTTACAGGAGGTGTTGTGAGGGTCAAACGAGACAGCATAAATGAAGATATTTTGAAAAGCATAAAGTACAATGCAATTTTGAGGGGCTGTTTCTAATTTATCCCCTCTTGTTACTTCTGTCATTTCTTATTATGGAACTTTTGTAGGGCTTTTGTACCATTCAGAAGTTACTTGTTATATGTCTGCCTTATATCTTCCTTAAACCACGTGCTTTTCAAGGGTAGGTACTGTGTCATCTCAGCTGAACTACAGGAATGTTTATTTAAGTGCCTTAGGCTTTATGAAAGGCATGCTGATAAGCCCTGGGAATACAAAGGCAAAAATAAAGCTCCTTGTCTGTCCTTCAGGAGTTTACATTTTCCTGAGGAGAGTATCGATATGCATAGACAAGTAAACAAATATTAATTTGAGGTAGGAGATTGGGGTGAGTCTAGGCAAGTTCTGTGAAGGAGATGAGATGTGAGCTGAGCCTTGAAGAAAGATAAGAATTTGGGGAGGTAAAGATAGGGAGAGTCCATTCCTGATGTAGGGAACAGAAGTAGGGGATGGAATGATAAGTTCAGGGAATAGCTTATAGCTAGTTCTGTTGAAGTGTAAAAAGAGTAATAGGAAGTAAATCTGGAAAGGTAGCTTGGAGCCAGATTGTAAAGGGCCTTAAAAGCCAGGCAGCAGAACTTGTATTTTGACCTAGAAACAATATGGGGCGACTGAAGGTTTTTGAGGAGGGTAGTGATGTGGTTAGACTAGTACCTTAGGAAGATAATGTAGCTTGGTAGCTAAGTGGCGCAGTGGATAGAACACTGCAAGACCTGAGTTCAACTGCAGCCTCAGACGTTTACTAGCTGTGTGACCCAGGGTAAGTCCCTTAACTTCTGTTTGTCTCAGTTTCCACATCTCTAAAATGGGGATAATAACAGCACCTACCTCCCAGGGTTGTTGTGAGGATCAAATGAGACAATAATTGTAAAGGGCTTAGCACAGTGCCTGGCATGATATAAATGTTAATTACTACTATTATGTTGGCAGCCATGTGGAGGATGGGTTGGAGAAGGGAGAGGCTGGAAGTGAGGAGACTAGGAGATTACTGAAATAGGCCAGGCAAAAAAGTGCTGAGGACCTGGGCTATGATGGAGTGAGTGGGGAGGAGGAAACAGATGCAGGAGATTGGAGGGAAGGAGAATTGAAAATATTTGGCAAACTATTCAGATATGAGGCATGGCAGAGAGGGAAGAGTCAAAACTGATTCTGAGGTTGTGAACCTTGTGTGTAGGAGGATGGTGGTGCCTGCAATAGAAATGGGGAAATTTGGAAGAGTATCAGGTTTAGTGGGGGGAAATTCCATTTTGGACATACTGAATTCGAAATGCCAATGGGACAACCAAGTGAATATGTCCAACAGACATTTGGTGATGCAAGACTAGAGTTCAATAGAGAGATAAGGACTCTCCTCAGGAAAATGTAAACTCCTGAAGGACAGACAAGGAGCTTTATTTTTGCCTTTGTATTCCCAGGCCTTACCAACATGCCTTTCATAAAGCCTAAGGCACTTAAATAAACATTCCTGTAGTTCAACTGAGATGACACAGTACCTACCCTTGAAAAGCACGTGGTTTAAGGAAGATATAAGGCAGACATATAACAAGTAACTTCTGAATGGTACAAAAGCCCTACAAAAGTTCCATAATAAGAAATGACAGAAGTAACAAGAGGGTATAAAGTGGTATAGGGGATCCGAGGGAAGAAGAGCAGGGTTGGGACATGGGAGAGGGTCAATAAGGGAAGAATTAAAGGACTGTCATGCAGCAGGAAGGCCAAGTTGTGATTAGACAGCATAAATTTGTCATTTGTCATGCTAGCATAAGTTCCTCCAGAAATGTTCTTTTTTTTTTTAACCTCCCAGCCCCATGCTATGCACATCAGAAGTGCTTAATAAATAATAATTGAATAAATAGACATCTGCATTAAGTGCCGATGGGTGTGCTGGAACTGGCTGGAACTGACAGGCAAATTTTTAGTCAGCATATTTATAGCTTGGAAATCAGCAAATACATTGGAGCTTGGTTTATTGTTTGGTTGATTGTTGACTCTAGACTTAAAAAAGAGGTGGAAAAAATGTAAATAACCTAGATTAAAATTTAAAGTCATTTTGATTATTATAAATATCCAAATTAATGACAAAGGACATATGAAGGAAGATGCTATCTGTATCTAGAGAAAGAGGTGATAAATAGAAGTATGTATAGAATGATTTTACATATATATACATACATACATACATATATACATATATATACTTGTGTCGAATGGTAGCCATCTCTAGGGGGGAGGGTAGGTGAGGGGAAAAAAGGGAAAAAAGAAATTTACATGATAATATATGTTTAAAAAGAATAGCAAGCTATACATAATAGATTTGCAGTTTCATGAGCAATTATCCCTTTTTTTTTTAGTATACTATATTATGGAAAGGCTTGTTTTATTCCATAAATTAAAAATTAATAAATTTTTTAAAAAGTATGTTGTGAGTACATTTTTTTTTTTCTGGAGAGCCAGTTGTTAAGTTTTTTCTAGCACATCTTTGGGTGTGGGCTATCCCAACTTCATTCTTAACAAAATACAATTCATTGAAATAAAAGATTTATGGCACAAACCATTACCCTGTGCAGGCAGGGTACTGAATTGAAGAGCACCCTAGCAACTCTAAACACCTATTTAGGGCATCATGATTTTTTCCTGTGTGCCCCAAGCAGCAGGAGTCGAGGACATGTGCATTCTGTTGCTTACCTGGGAGGAGTCACATTTTCTGGTATCCTTCTCTTTCTTTGCCAGTCGTTTCTTTTTCTTGTGAAGAGGATTGGACTCTAAAATCATTTCTTCAAGTTCAAAGGTGGGATCACAGTTCAGTCTGCCTTTCTGTAGGGAACAAAAGAAAAGGTCACCTCCCTAGCGGGACTCAGCCTTTTATATCACTTTACACATAGGCCAGATCTAGGGAAGGAACTGAACTAAGTCTCAACTGAAATAGGCCCAAGATAATAAAGACAACGGAGCTCCCACTGTGTGCTTTACATAATTTATCACCTGCTTCCATGGCATAGTGCATTCATCATTCTTTATGCTTATATTTTATTCTCTCTGTCTTCCAAAAGTCCACTCTGGGTAGAAAGGGAAACAAACATATTTTCTAAATTACATTTTACCTTTCTTGTTTGTGGACGTTTTGGGTCACTGTGGGGTTTCATTGCTGGAAAAGTGCTATGGCACTAATGAGATTGCTCACTCAGAGGGCTGGTTTGGGGTTTAATGGGAAGAGCAATAGATTTGTGAGCAGAAGGCTTGGAATCAAATTCTGGCTTTTCTACCGACTCTGTGTAACAGGAACAAGTCATCTTACCTTAGCCTCAGTGTTCTCCATTGTAAAATGAGAGGATTGAACTAGATGATCTCTAAGGATCTTTTCAATTCTAAATTCTATGTTACTACTTGACTAGGTGGCACAGTGGCTAGAGCATTGGGGCCTGGAGTCAGGAGGACCTGAGTTCAAATCTGGCTTCAGATACTTACTAGCTGTATACCCTGGGCAAGTCACTTCACCCTGTTTGCCTCAGCTGCCTCATCTGTAAAATGAACTGGAGAAGGAAATGGCAAACCACTCTAGTATCTCTGCCAAGAAAACCCCAAATGGGGTCACAAAGAGTTGGATACGACTGAAACGACTCAACAACAACAACAAAATTAACTCGCTAGGGAGGGGAGCCTACCTCTAGTCTCCACCACATTAAGGGAAATTTACTCCCTACAAAGGATTCATTACAGCCCAGACCATGGGACACTCCCCAACTCTGTAAGTCTTTATGGAAACGGCGATTTCCCCAAATGTGCTAAGTCACATTAATGTCTCCATGTTTTTTTAAACTTCTGGAGTGATTCTTGCTTTACCACTTATATCTTGACATGTGATCACAGACAGCCCTATACTGCCGTGCAATTATGTGAAATGTCTGTCCCTCCAAGTAAGCTGTAAGTTCCTTCAAGAACAACAGGGTCCCTTGGTTTCCCTATTTTTTAATCCCTAAAAGTTCTCGGCATAGAGCTGAGCTCGAAATTGGTACTCAATGAATACTAGCAGAACAATGACTGTGTGAATTTCTGCAGCCTGGAAACAAGAGCTCTGTGTGGAGTTAAAGACCCCAAACTCTGAACTTTCACCAGATTAAGGGCCTGAAATGCTGGCATAAAATGTATTGCCAACATGCCTCTAAACATAGCAATGCTATTGATAGATTAGCATCCTGTGTGCATTTAATCCACACAGACGAATGTATAGAAGCAACATTAGTTTGGTGGGTAGGGTACTAAGCTTGGACTTAGGAAGAGAAAGGTTCAAGTTCTGCCTCTGACATATATTAGCTATGTGACACCAAGCCTCTTCCTCAATCATATAACCTCTCTGTCCCTCATATGTCTCGCTTTTGTCTCTAGGACTTGGTAAAGTATAAATGTGGAGCTCCCTATACTAAGATCCTTCCTGTATTGAATCATACTGAATTCCCTCCTACTTTTCAGGATATACAATTTCAGTGATGTGGGATGGCCTGAGGCAAAGGCTATAAACACCAACATAGCAACACAACATTTGAGTTTTGCCCTGTAGAGCCCCAGTGGGCTGGAATTTATAGACCCTTCAAAAGCAGGAAGAAACATACTCTAAACTCGGAACATGTGTTGAAATGAACAGTGGGGGGTGGTGAGGAAGTGGGAGGTTGGACTTCTTTCAGCTGACTTACATTAGGAATGAAAGTTGGCATCAGCCTCTTCTGCAGAACTGCATCCCAATTCACATCCGCCATGTAGGAGCAGTCCTGGACATCTGATAGCTGAGAAAATCTGTGGTCAGGATTTTGTTCAAGCAACTGCCAAGAAAACACAAGAGTTTGGATGATGGACTATGGAAAGGCTCAGGGAGGCCAATTTTTATGGACAGTTCCATTTCTAATGTCTTTAGACATCTCTCTCCACTTCCCCCTACCATCTATATCCAAGCAGCTGCCAAGTCACAGAATCAAAGGTTGAGACTTGAAAGGAATATGAAAAATCACCCAGACCGGAGGTTTCAAACATGCCACTGAACCCACAACACTCCCAGGTGCAGCCTGAAGCAGATTAAAATGTAATCGGGAAACACTGAACAAGATAAGTAAAAATACAACAGAACGTAGATAGTATTAATACATGGATATACCACCTGCAGTGATCCTCACACATGGTTTAGTGGCTCCTGTTTCTATTTGATTTTGACACCACTGATTTAGACCCTCATTTCACAGAAATGACTCTCTACCAGTAAGCAGTCTGGTCAGTTCTGCTTCCACAGCATCTCTTGTATCAATCCTCTTCCCTCCAATGAATCAGACATTGGCCTCAGGAACTCATCACCTCTCCCAGATCCCCCATGCCTACCAAGGAAGGACTCCTCTTCCCCTCATTTCTTTGGAATCCTTGTCTTCCTTCTAGGATCAGCTCAGGCGCTGCCTTCTGTGAATGGGAAGCTTTTCCTGAGCCTCCTAGTTTCATTTCTCTTTCATGCCTGAAATTGCTATGTATTTATTTAACTCTTTACATATTGTAAACTCCAGTATGATATAGGCTCCTTGAAAGCAAGAACAATTTTAATTTTTTAAAGGTTTTTAATTTTCATCTTTGTGTTCCCAATGCCTATAATAGTGCTTTGCCCAGAGTTCTGTTGTTCAGTTATTTCAGTCATGTCTGACTCTTCATGACCCCATTTGGGGTTTTCTTGGCAAAGGTACTGGAGTGGTTTGCCATTTGGTTTTCCAACTTATTTTATAGATGAGGAAACTGAGGTAAACAGGGTTAAGTAACTCACCCAGGATCACACAGCTAGTAAGTGCCTGAGGCCAGATTTGAACTCAAGAAAATAAATCTTCTTGATTTCAGGCCTCACATTCTCTACTGCACTAGCCAACTGCTCCTTTTCACAGAGTAGACACTTAAATAATGCTTGGTGCGTTAAATAAACTGTCAAAACAAAGTGAAAGATTGCTATCTTAAAATACAAAAGAGATAGCATAGAAATTGCTAGGATATGGATATATGAGAATAAATGGCCTTGTGCACACAATTGACTTTTGCCTCTACTAAAGTCTCTAGAAAACACTTCATTGATGTGTGGAGGGGACAATGGCTTCTCAAAGGTGATGTCAATTCTGGCAGGTCCTGCTAACTTGACATGGCTTTGAGTATAGGCCAAAGAATAGACTGTGTCTGCCATCTGATGACCAGCCTACTTCAGTCTGATGGGCCCCATCACTACAAAAGTGAACACGAGGTGATGAGTTATTCTGACCATAGCAATTCATTCAACCATCAACATAAACTGAGGGACTGTGAACTGCCTTGCCAGCAGGAACATCCAAACAGAAGAAACGGTGGGCTCTTAAGGTACTGAAAATAAGTTGGACTTTCGAGATTTTTTCTTATGTTCTTGATGGTGTAACTTATGGTACTTAATAAGTGTTTATTGATTGCTTGATTCCACTCAATGTCTGACTTTCTTCAAGAAAGGTCACTTGGTATATTAGCTGTATAGAGATAATGCTCACTTTAACTTGGGGCTTAGACTTGAGGCTTAGTTGGTGAGGTTTAGCTGGTGTATGATAAACAGATTTCTTGTTATGCTGGAAATGATCTAATGGGGAAGAGTGAGGCTCTAACTAGAAATATGTCAGTCATACTGAGAACAAAATGGAAAAGTCTTCCACTTAGCATCCGTGTCTTTGTCTGGGACCGGGAAGTAAATTGTATGATTTTACTCATAGATGAATGACACATGGGTAAGACAAAGATGAGTAGAAAGTGTATAGGATTTGGAGTAAGAAGGTCTGGGTTTGAATCCCAGTTCTGCCACTTACAACCTGTGTGACCTTGGGAAACTCACTTAACCCACCCTGGGACTCAGTTTCCTCATCTGTAAAATGAGATTACTGGACTAGACGGCCTCTGAGGTCCCTAGAGCTCTAGAGGTATGATCTCATGTGCCCTAAAATTTAACTCGGCCCCACATTGACCCTGTTGTAAACTATATATCACCTCACTTCGAAAACAACAGAGGCGGCTTTCCCCATATGGAAGGGCATCTTTGAAAAACTGTACAAACTGTCAAGAAAGGATACTTAGTGAGAAGCGCTTTCTTTTGCTGGAGTTGCTGTTGCGACTTTCCTTCTTCCCTAAGCTATTCCCATCTTCTTCTGCCCACACGAGAGCCCTAATTTGAAATGTTTGCACCCTGAACAAGTGACAGAAAATATTCCTGAGGAAAGCAACAGAAATATTAGTGGATAGACCACTGCCATGAGAGATGGTGGAACAGGGATAGGACAGAGATGGAATGTCACCACTGGCCTACCATCTAATAGTTTCCTATTTTAACTAATTATTCTTACCCACTCGGTGCTAAGCTCAGTTCTTCTATTCCACTAAAGGGTTGCAAGTACTATCAGTATTTTCTAAATTTGGGACCCTGGTTGCCCATTTTAATTGCTTCTCTACTGTTACCTTTGCTCAAGGGATTGCCTTAAAAAGAACAACCACCACAAAACAAAAACAAATCCCCATTTCAACAGGAATTAAGTTCCACTGCTCAACTCCTGTTTATCTCTTTTATATCAAGGTATTAAAAATTCCCCTCCACCTCCTCTCCAGGAAAGGGTACAATGAACACTTCAAAGCACCACTCCCCACAGCAGTGAGTTTGGGCGGTGGGGGGAGTGAGTAGGATGCAGTTGAAGTGACAAGTTTCATAAAGTGAAGATATTAACTGAGGGTGATCACTTTCATGTGGGAAAAGTTCCACTAATATGAGTGTTATCTGGAGACTTGTGATTACAGTTTTATCTTGAACTATCTGGAGCTGGCTTGTGCCTCAAACTATCCCTGCAGACCACATATTGACTTGGAAATCCACAAACTAATATTATCTATGTTGTACTGTACTTTCATTGATTTTTTTGTTAACATTTCCCAGTTACATTTTGATCTGGTTCTAGCAGCACTAGGAAACATTGCCAGCCTTTCAAGGCCCACAGACAGGGAGTTTGGACATGCCTGATGTAGTGAATAGAGTGTTGGACTAACAGTCATAAAGACCGGAGTTTGAAGCCTTTCTCAGACCACTACTAGTTATGTGATGCTATGCAAGTCACTTAATTTTTCTCAGTCTCATTTTCCTTATCTATAAAATGGGGATAATAATGATACCTACCTCACAGGGTTGATGTGAGGTTTTAATGAGGTAACATTAAAGAAATTTGCAAATCTTAAATCACTATATAAACTATTAGTCTTTTAAAAATTTTTTTTCATCTGGGAACATAGAGTCTCACAATGTACAAAACTTTAAAGAAACAAAAAATCAAGGGGACAACCAGTGGCAACTTTGGGAAGTTGTCTCAATGCTCTAGTGGTCACTTAGCTCTGGAGCAGTCCTGTGATGATCACACCTGGCCGTCAACCTTGACAGCTGGATCTGCCCCTTCTGCCTTCTTGGCCACTTCTACCAGCATTGCCTAAAAGTCATAATTTCATCATCTCAAAAATCTGTGATTTCATCAATGTAGGTACTCTTTTGTGTAATGTAGATCACAACTTCCCCACACCTTAGTAGATGGTTTCATGAGTTGCTGTTGTCAAAAATGTGAATCATTTTGGTGGCCAACCTTTGAGTGATAAGCTTCTCCATGGCTTAACAAGACTGGTCCTTAATTTAACATATGATAATTAAATACACACAATGCACCAAGTACTCATAAGGGGCTTGGGATAAAACAAAATAAAATGGTGCTTACATTCTGCTGGGGGATCACAACAGAGTGTTGTTGTTGTTCAATCACAACTATCTTACACTTGGATGGATTGGAAAAGGGAGAAACTTGGGTCCAGATTTTGTTGTTCTTATTGAGTTGTTTCAGTTGTGTCCAGTCCTTTGTGACCCTATTTGGGGTTTTCTTTGGTAAAGATACTAGAGTGGTTTGCCATTTCCTTCTCCAGGCCATTTTACAGATGAGGAAACTGAGGCAAAGAGGGTTAAGTGACTTGCCAAGGGTCATGCAACTAGTAAGTGTTTGAGGTCAGATTTGAACTCTGGAAGATGAGTTCTTGATTTCAGGTCTAGCACTCTATCCACTGTGCCATCTAGCTGTCCCAATTATAGCATGTACACCAAGTAAATAAATACAAAATACATTTCAAGAGAAAGAGAATGCTTATGATTGGGGGAGAGGGGAGGGTGTCACAGAAAAGCCTTTTGTAGTAGATAGCATTTTTGAAGGATACTAGGAATTCTATATGATGGAGGTAAAAAAAGAAATACATTCTAGAAATGGGAGAGAGGCACTTGTGAAAAAGCATAATAATAACAATAATAGCTAGCATTTATATGGTACTCTAAGGTTTGCAGATCATTTTACATATGTTCATTCATTTCATCCTAGCAAACAACCCTGGGAAGGAGGTACTATTATTAACCCCATTTTACAAATGAGGAAACTGAGGCAGAGAGCAGTTGTGACTTGTTCCAGGTCACATAGCCAGGAATTTTCTGAGGCAGGACTAGAACTCAGGCCTTCCTGACTCTAAGTCCTGTTCTCTATCCAATGAGCCACTTAGGTGAATGGAAATGGGAGATGGAATATCACATGTGGCAAGTCTAACTGGGATGGAGAATACATGAAAAAGAGAAATGTGGAATATGAATGGAAGCTGAGGATTTTATAGTTAATCTGAGTGGCAATTGACAGCCATTGAAAGTCTTTGAGTCAGTCCCAGGGAAGTCCAAATCTGGTCCATTACCCATTTTTTTTTTACAATCCCACAAGCCAAGATTAGTTTTTTATAAGATTATATTTTAATATAATATAATATAACTATATTTTCCATATAATGCAATAATATAATAATATTATATTTTTAATATAATAAGACTTTAGGTAAAAATATAAAAACATTCTTGGCTTGTGAGGCTGCACAAAAACAAAGTAGTCAAATTTGGCCCATGATCTGTATTTTGCCTACCCTTGGCACTTTAAGGGTTACAGAATGCTTTTCTCACCATTCTAGGAGGTGGGTGTTGTAAACATTATGATGACCATTTTATGGATGAGGAAAAGTGAGACTCAGTGACCCTATACTAAGTTAGGATTTGAACCCAAGACCCCTGACTTTGGGACCACAGCTCCTTCCACTACGCTACATTTTACTTACAAAGGGACCTCACCTAGTTGGCCCGCATACAATAAATTCAGCTACCAAATATATTGGCAGGAATGGGTGCAAATGTAAATTTGTTTATACCACATTATCCATTCAAGAAGGGAGGACCTATGTGAAGAAAGAAATTTGGAGAAGCTGTTAAAAGAGATGTGGACAGTCACAGCTGCCTAACATCTCTAAGGTTCCTGCAGACTAATTTCTGTCACTTGGGAATCTGTTCTGAAAATATGCTTTCACCCACAGATTCAGGCTGAAAAATAAATACCTTGGCTGCGATAGCACCGAGGGAAGATATACACCCATCCCTCCCCTCCTCCATACCTCCATCAGGGCCAGACAACTGTCCCAAACAGGGTTAGAGAATGTTCTGCAGACCAGACAATAGAGAGCCTGAGTCTTGCTATTTAGTTCCCACTATGAAATTGAAATATTATTCTTTCTGAATAATTAAAGAAAAGAAAATTGGTGTCCTTTTTTGGGGGTAGCCTGATTTTACCAATTTATTTTTTAAATTCTTCTTATGGTTTCAATCATATAAATTGTCTTCTATTTTTCATAGATTACATCCAGATGCTGGTAAATAGCTGTTATGTTTACCCTGCCCCACCCTTCCCATTTCCAGGTGGGATTGCTTGGGAATGATATCTCTAGATAACAAGTCTTTCTACCCTTTCAGACAGTAGCTGTACTTAGAAGGATCACTAAGAATTACTGTACCTGGGGCAAATTCAGTTGGAGGAGGGGGGACTGAGGACAATTTCTTCCACAGGGCTTCCATACCATGAGAGAGAATGGACTATCCCCCAAAGAGTCGAGGTTGGACCTCCACAACACAGCAGATGGTCTCTGATGGTCCCAAATATCATGGGAAGATAGCAGGCAGGGGTGCAGTGATGGGAAAAGATGGGCCCTGGGAAAGGGGCTCTGGCAATGGGGACCCGGGGTCATAGCACAAAGACAAAGAAAAAAGGCAACAAGCCAGAGGACCACTGGGAATCTGAGGACCTACAACCCCCATATGTCGGTTCCCTGGTAACAAAGTCCAGATAGCCCAATACTAGTCATAGGCCTGGCTGTACAAGTTTTACAGATGTGATTTGCTCCCTAACAAAAATGGAATGATTTCAGAAACCAAAGAGAAAGTTAAGTGTTGTGACCTTTGAGCAAAAGGAATCAGCCATGCTCACTGGAGCGGAGGCATTTTCATGATGTGCTGTCAAAGGAAGGAGTAAATAGAGATTGGAGAATGTACTGATTCTGAATTCATGGACTTGGGTTAAAAAACTCCTCTGACATGATGTATATGACCTTTAACTTCCTTGGACCTCAATTTCCTTAGTTTTAGGAGCAGTTAGGTGGTACAGTTGATAAAGAAGGAAGTAAAAAAAAAAGATGAGTTTAAATCCTACCTCTTAATCTCCATTTGCCTCAGTTTCCTCATCCACAAAATAGGGATAATAATATCATCTACCTCTCAGGATCAAATGACATAATATTTGTAAAGTATTTTACAAAACTTAAAGCGCTATACAAATGCTAGCTATTACTGTTATTATTATTAATTCTTCTTCTGCTTTCCTCATCATTAAAATGAAAGGGCTGGATTAGCTGGCCTCAGAAGTCCCTCTAGATCTACAGCTATGATTTTAAGATTATCAGGATTAAATCAGTAGAAATTAGACTGAAGCAAGAGATTTATTTCAGCAGAACCACCAGAGGGTAGTATCCAACCTTGTCAGATGAAAATGTTATTGTGAGCAATTGTTCCACGTGTCTCAGTTATCTTTTCTTTTAAATTCATTCCTGTGACATCCATTCTCTCTGCTCCACATTTGGCATCTTTCCTATACTACACCATTTCATATTCCTAATAATCTTTCTATGTGTTCTTATAAGCTGATAAGCTCCTATAAAGGAATGTAGTTCTTGGTGTCATTACGGTGCTTAGCCCAGTTCTGTGAATACAGTAGGTGCTCAAGAAATATTTCTCCATTAACTCATTCTCTCCTTAATAAGACTCTAAGCATCTTTAAGGTAAGGATCATATTTTATGTTTCTTTTGTATCTCTCACAGTACCCAGTAGGTACTCAGTAAATACCTGTTGAATTCAATTTAACAAATGTTCAATTCAACAAATACTTATTACATGCCTACCATGTTAAGACACTAAGGTGAGAACGATACAAAATGGCATAGTCTCTGACCTCAAGGAGCTTAGAGTCTACAAGATGCACTGGTGCACATGCTGCTCTTAGAATCAGGGCGTCTATCTGGTTTTGAATGTCAAATTTGCCAATTATTACACATGTGACCTTAGGCAAAACACCTTTCCTCTCTAGACTTCAGTTTCCTCATTTGTATGTAATGGAGAACTAGCCATTGAGAAATTCATCAATGGCCTTCTGTGCATGCTCATAAGGACTGGGCTCAATGACCTGGTTACATGAAAATGATGAGGCTGAACTACATGGCCTCTCTTCCGAGGATCTTTAATCCTTTGTATGACAAGGTCTCCTAGCTGGCACAGTGAATAGAGTGCCAGGCCTTGAGTCAGGAGGACCTGAGTTCAAATCTGGCCTCAGATACTTATTAGCTGTGTGATCCTGGGCAAGTCACTTAACCCTGTCTGCTTCAGTCATCTCATCTGTAAAATGAGCTGGAGAAAGAAATGGCAAACCACTCCAGCTTATTTGCTAAGAAAACCCCAAACGGGGTCATGGAGAGTCAGACACGACTGAAACAACTGAACAACAACAAATGACAGGTTCACCAATAAGTATGATGCAAAATATGGTATATACAGACGAAGCACTAGGAAAATTTGAGGAAAGAGAGAACATTTTAATCTAGCAAATTAAGTGAGATGATATATGGGGAAGCACTTTAAACACATGAAAGAACTATGCAAATATAAGGGCTTATTGTTTGTTGAGTAATGGAAATGGTTCTGATGATGGAGACTGAGGATCCGAGTTTGAGTCCTGGCTCTGACACTAAGTATGGAACATCTGGCAAGTTGTTTCCCTTTCCTGGACCCCAGTTTCCTTTCTGTAAAATGGGGAGCATAATACTTGCATTAGCAACCAGAGCTATCATGAAGAGCAAATGGGGTGAAGCTTGTAAGTTTAAGATCCTAAAATCAAAGAAGTAGAGCTGGAAAGGACCTCAGAGGCTAAAGAACCCAAACCCTTTATTTATTTCTCCAGTTAGGAGAACTTGTCATACAAAGGATCAAAGATCCTATGCTGGAAGAAAGGCCATGTAGTTCAGCCTCATCATTTTTATGTAGAGCCCAGTCCTTATGAGCATGCAGGGAAGGCCATTGATGAATTTCTCAGTGGCTGGTAGTATTTATTTTTAACATTCATTTTTAAAAACATTTGTGAGTGCTGAATTCTCTCCCTCCAGCCCGTCCCCCACACATTGAGAAGGCAAGCAAAATATAGCAATTATACATGTGAAATCATGTAGACTCTATTTCCATATTAGCCATCCAACCCCCTTATTTTGCAGTTGAGGAAACTAAGGCAGGCAGGTTAAGTGATGTACCCAGGGACACCTAGCTAGTAAGTATCTAAGGCAGGATTTGAACCCAGAATTTTCTGACTTTAAGTTCAGTGGCCTGAAAGTATATACTGCTACATTAACATAGACAATTATTCATAATACTCTCTAGTCATGGGGACCATGCTGCCCCTCCTCTTACCTTTTTCAGCAGTGTCACCATTCCTACTGACCATGAAGCTGGGAAGGTCACAATTGCTGTCTTAAACATGTGAGCAATGTCATGAGTAGATGTGCCAGAGCGAATTTGATATGGCCTCTGTAAAAATATAACAAGGAAATTATTTCTTTTTGGCTAGGGGAGTGAGAGGAGAGAGGAAGGCTGAAAAACACTTTCTTTGGACATTTTCCCAGGTCAGACATTCAATAACTAAGATGTTATTGTGTAGTTTCTAAATACCCCACCTCTCCCCACATTGCTATCCTCAATAGAGCCACTGAAAATCAGCACAGGGCCAAGCCTAGCCCAGCTGCAGTAAATAGATTAACGCTAGGTTGTAAACACAACAGCAACAACAATAAACCCAAGGAAATGAGGTAGCTCACAAAGCAAAGAGGCCTGAAAGAAAAAAGGAAAAAAAAACGAAATAACCTACTACCAACAAAGAGCCATCACCTAGTTAGGTTGTGACCAGCATAGCTAGTGCTTTCAAAACAGAGGTAGCAAGTCCAGGCAAGAATTCACTGATCTGCCATGTAAAACTTAATGGCCCAGCCATCTTTCCAACCAAGCTGCAATAGTGCTTGGATCATGACTGGAGGCCAAGGTTAAGCAGGTCAGGCAGGCATGGGAGGTCTCAGGTGGGGTCCCCTTTCCCATTCTGTTTGGCAAAGTGAAAAGAGAATTTGGAAGCAGAAAAACATGGCTTTGCTACCATTGTGATGTTGGGTCAGTCAGGTCCCTTTCTATGCCTCAGTTTCCTCTTCTATGAAATGAGGAGTTTGGTCAAGATATCTGTAGTCTAAAATCCCTTTCCAGTTCAAATCCCCTAATGCTATAAATGGCAATAAAACTAAAAGTCTAGCATAAGAAATAAAAAGTGTTGCTACTGTCCTGGGATCCCTGACTGGAGAGATATCCTAGGGAAGAATCTTTCTTTGGGTGAGACCACTGTCTGGGTGAAAATTTACAGTTAAAGGGTTTTCCAGTCTCCAAGTGTAGTCTTTTTTTTTTTTTGAGGGGTCGAGGGAGGAGAGGACTCATATTATTTTGCTTTGAAAAAATACATGAATTTTTACAAGGTCCACAAGTGACCATTTGAAGATAACTCCAGTGGATAGCACTCACTTAAAAGGTGGCATGGTGCAAGAATAAGATTGCTACAGCCACAGAAGACTTGGGTTTGAATTCCAGTTAAGGCACTCACTGCCTCTGCAAGCTTAGGCAAATCCTTTCAACCACCTGGCCCTCCGTTTTCTCCTGGGTAAGATGAGTCTGGACCAAATGACACCTTCTAGCTCTGTGATCCTCTGAAAGTGCTGCTGAGGCTTAGGTTTTATTCCTGTCTTTGGAAGATTTTCATTTAATATTTACTAACCAAATATATTTCATAAGCAACTTATAAATGAATAATAATAGCTAACATTTATACAGTGCTTGCTATGTGTCCAGAGCAGCTAGGTGGCAGAGTGGATAGAGTGCTAGAACTGAAATCAAGAACTCATCTTCCTGAGTTCAAATCCAGCCTCAGACATTTACTAGCTGCATGACCCTGGGCAAGTCACTTACCCCTGTTTGCCTCAGTTTCCTCATCTGTAAAATGAGTTGGAGAAGGAAATGGCAAACCACTGCAGTATTTTTGCCAAGAGAACCCCAAATGAGGTCATGAAGAGTTGGACATGACTGAAATGACTGAACAATAAATACTATGTACCAGATCTTCCTTCCTTCCTTCCTTCCTTCCTTCCTTCCTTCCTTCCTTCCTTCCTTCCTTCCTGCCTTCCCTCCTTCCTTCCTGCCTTCCCTCCTTCCTTCCTGCCTTCCCTCCCTCCTCTCCTCCTGTCCATATAGGGAATCATACCCTTACCTGTGGGTGCTCTGCCCCAAGGAATATAAATTTTGATTGCTGAAACCTCACAAGATATCTGGAGGTTTATGAGCTACATTTCTTTTTTTAAGGACCATGCCTTAAACCCAAATCACTCTGGCTCTTCCAACAATAGGCCAACAATAAGTCCCAACCCAAGTCTCACTTGGTTATTGTTTAAGTTTTGATGGCTCAGAGTGAGTGTAAATAGCAATTGTTTCTGTTTTGGCCAGAAACCCTGAGGGTCTTCCCCTCCCAGATTGATTTTTTTTATGACTAGGTAAAAGAGAACATTCTTGCCTCATTTCTTACCTAGCCTTAATCACTGAATGGGTGTTGCCTCAGTCAAGCTGAGACCTGGGAAAGACCTTTGCTTAAAAAGACCAAGGTCCCTCATAGAGCTAGAAAAAATAATAACAAAATTAATCTAGAAGAACAAAAGGTCCAGGACATCAATGAAATTAATGAAAAGAAATGCAAGGGAAGGTGGCTTAACCATAAATTGTATTATAAAGAAGCAATCATCAAAACTACTTGGTACTGGCTAAGAAATAGAGTGGTGGATCAGTGGAATAGGTTAGGTACATAAGACCCAGTAGTCAATGACTATAGTAATCTACTGTATGATAAACCCAAAGATTTCAGCTTCTGGGATAAGAACTCACTATTTGACAAAAACTGCTGGGAAAACTGGAAAATAGTATGGCAGAAACTAGGCATAGAGCAACATCTTACGCTGTATACTAAAATAAAGTCAAAATGGGTACACGATTTAGATATAAAGGCTGATGCTATAAGCAAATTGGGAGCGCAAGGAATAGTTTACCTGTCAGATTTATGGAGAACAGAAGAATTTGTAACCAAACAAGAGATAGAGAACATTATGAAATACAAAATGGCCACCAGTGTCTCTGATAAAGGCCTCATTTCTAAAATATATAGAGAACTGAGTCAAATTTATAAGAATACAAGTCATTCCCCAATTGATAAATGGTCAAAGGATTTGAACAGTTTTCAGACGAAGAAATTAAAGCTATCTATAGTCATATGAAAAAAATGGTCTAAATCACTATTGATAAGAGAAATGCAAATCAAAACAACTCTGAAGTACCACACTACACATATCAGATTAGCTAACATGATAAAACAGGAAATGATAAATGCTAGAGAAGATGTGGGAAAATTAGAACACTAATGCATTATTGGTGGAGTTGTGAACTGATCCAACCATTCTGGTGAGCAATTTGAACTATGCCCAAAGGGCTACAAAACTGGGCATACCCTTTTACCCAGCAATACTACTTCTAGGTCTGTATCCCAAAGAGATCATAAAAATGGGAAAAGGACCCACAAATATACATACATACACACATATATATACATACATATACATACATATACATACATACATATATACATACATATACATACATACATATATATTATATATATAATATATATATTATATATACATATATAATATATATATATATATATACACATCAGCTCTTTTTGTGGTGGCAAAGAATTGAAAATTGAGGGGATGCCCATCAATTGGGGAATAGCTGAACAAGTTGTTGTATATGAATGTAATGGAATGCTATTGTGCTATAAGAAATGATGAGTACACAGACTTCAGAAAAACCTAGAAAGATTTATATGAACTGATGTAGAGTGAAGTGAACAGAACCAGGAGAACATTGTACACAGTAACAGCCGCACTGTATGATGGCTAACTTTGATAGACTTATCTCTTCTTAGCAATGCAAAGATCTAAGACAACTCCAAAAGACTAATGATGGAAAATGCTGTCCACATCCAGAAAAAGAACTATGAATCTGAATGCAGATTGAAGCATATTATTTTCTCTCTCTCTTTTTCCTTTGTTTTGTTTCTTCTTTTGCATGGTTTCTCTCATTGGTTCTAATTCTTCTTTACATGACAAATATGAAAACAGGTTTAAGATGAATGTATATGTTGAGCCTATATCAATTTACATACTACCTTGGGGTGGAGGGAAGGGAGAGATGGGGTGAAAATTGGAACTCATAATCTTATGGAAGTGAATGTTGAAAACTAAAAATAAATAAATAAATTATACATATGTATGTATGTATATATATATGTGTGTGTGTATATATACATGTGTGTGTGTATATATACATACATACATATATATATATATGCATACATACACACACCCACACACACGTAAAAAGCCAAGCTTCCTCACTGCATCTGGGACCATTTCTCCTAGTCCTGATCTATATCTTGCCACTGGACCCAGATGTGAGGCTGGTGACTTTGCACAGCTCTGCCTCACTGAAATCCAATTCACTTGCAAGGCATGACACATTGGTCCTCTTCGAGAATGAAGGACAAACAACAACAACAATATGCCAGACATTGTGTTAAGCATTTTACCATTATAATCTCCTCTGATCTTCATAACAACCCTGGGAGGTAGGTGCTGTTATTATCCCCCTTTTACAGATGAGGAAACAGAAGCAAATAAAAGGTAAATTACTTGCACAGGGACATAGAGACAGTAAGTGGCTGAAGCAAGGATTTGAACACAGGTTTTTCTGACTCTGGGAAGATAGCTGGTACAGTGGATAGAGTTCCTAGCCTGGAGTCAGGTAGACTCATCTTCCTGAATTCAAATCCAGCCTCAGACACTTGTGTGTTTCTTGGCAAGTCACTTAACCCTGTTTGCTTCAGTTTCTTCATCTGTAAAAAACCTATAGAAAAATGGGGTCATGAAGAGTCAGATCTGATTGAAATGACAACTGAACAACCACAACTTCCTGACTCCAGGAAGCTACCTCATTAGGAATCACTACACAGATAAGAAGTTGTTGTTGTTATTCCGTTGTGTCCGATTCTTTGTGACCATGTGGTCACAAAGCATGCCAATACCATCCATGGAGTTTTCTTGGCAAAGACACAGGAGTGGTGTGTCATTTTCTTTACCAGTGGATCAAGGCAAACAGAAGTTAAGTGACTTGCCCAGGGTCACACAGCTCCTAAGTGTCTGAGGTCATATTTGAACCCAGGTCTTCCTGACCCCAGTCCTGGTACTCTATCCACTGAGCTGCCTAGCTGCCTCCAAAGATAAGAGGCACCATGGCTTAATAGCTAGAATGATGAGTTTAGAGTCAGTCCTATGAATTGCATGATCTTGGGCAAGTCAAAACTTCTGGGTAAGTACCACAATCAGATCTACCTCTAAGACTATAATTTATAGCTGAGATGTTATGATGTCCATTGAAACAAAGCATTTCCACGCAGGGAATTCTCTACACTAATGGAATCACAGGATGAAATTCCCCCATTCCCCTACCAAACAAACAAAACTGGAACTCTCAATAGCATAGAAATGTTTATATGATCTTGAACTGGATCACAGAACTAGAAAGAAATTTAGAGGTCTCTAGCCTAACTGCCTCATTTCTTTCATTTTTTTGCAAAAAGTTTTATTGTTGTTTTTTGTTTTTATACCATTGCAATGTCCTCTTACACTGCCCCCTCCCCACTGAACCCTTCCTTGCAATGGGGACAAATACTTAAGCAAATTAACTGACATGGGAACCAGTCTGACATGTATATGTACTACATTCCACAGTTGTGGTTCCCACTCCCCTGCTGAGAGGAGGAAGTTGTATTTCCTCATCAACTCTCTAGGACTAAGGTCATCTGTGACAGTTCATCAAAGATGAATGTCTTTTGCGTACTGTTATCATTTACATTACTGTAGTCATTGGCTATATTGCTCTCTTGGATCTGCTTTCTTCATTCCATGTCATCTCATACCTTCCCATTTTCAATGGCCCAAGATGAAGAGCCATTTCCCAATACTGTAGACAAGTAGTCAAAAGATAGACCAGTTTTCAGGAGAGGAAATGCAAATGATCAACAACTACATAAAAGACTGATTATTAATAACAAGAGAAATACAAATTAAGGTAATGCTGTTTCACCTCATACTCAACAAATTGTCAAGGATGATTAAAAATAGAAATATTCAATGATGGAGGGGCTGAGGAAAATTACGTATATTCCCATTAGACTGTGAGCTCCTTGGGATCAGGAACTATTTTTTACCATTCTTTGTAATCTCTGTGTTTAGCACAGTATAGGTGCTTAATAAATGTTTACTGACTGATTTTGCAGAGGTATGAAATTATGGGTGAGGTAAAATGCCTTTACTAATAGACTTGGTTCCTGTGTAGGTCAGTTTTGTGGAACTGTTTTTTTCCCCCTCTTTATTTTATTTTCTTTGTTCTAAGAGATGGCTCTTTTGAAGAAAGAAGGAAGGAAAGACATTTAGAAATCAAAGAGATATAAAAACAAAAATATCCATAAAATTTTACAAAATTAAATTTGATTATAGTCAATACCTTCATCTCTTCACCATTCTTTATCTCCTCAATCACTTGCAATTGTATTTCTTCCCCAGCCCTCTCCTGAAAGCGTTCTCTTTCAGGCCACTAATGCTAACCTAATTGCCACATCCAATGGTCTTATTTAAGTCCTCCTCTTTCATGTCTCTTCAGTTTTTGGAATTACTGACCACTCATTCCTATTGGCTACTGTCCCCTCCCATAGTTTCAAGTGTCAGGTGGTAGCAATTTTTAGGTGTTAAACTGGGAGCAATTTAATTGGCTAGTGTCCTATGTCATGTTCATAAACAATAACAACAACAACAACAACAAAAGAAATTTAAAGAGCACAAAATGGAACAGAAATGTGATTGGAAATGAACCAATTTATAAGAAATTGATGGCTATGGTAGGGGTACCTTGGAGAGAGGGGGGCAGCAGCATCGAGTCTAGAGAAGGCAGAGTTTAACTACAAAAGGTCACATTTGACAACAGCTATGATTAAGCTTAGGACTCAAGGGAACATGTTCAAGTTCATCCCCTCTTTGAAACCTGTGTTTCTATTCAAATAATAACTTGTAAATGCCAAAGTGATTACTTAACACCCTCTCTGTAAGATTGGGCAGTGTTGATAATTTTTCATAAATGGTTGATACTTTGTTCTTTCTTAGCTGAGCATACTTTTCAAAATACTATTTTATGGCTTAGAACTGCAAAATCCTAGATCTGGAAAAGAGCTCAGAGGTCACCAAGTCTAATCCCCTTCTTCACCCCCATGCAGGATTCCCTTCTAAAGGCATTCCTGACAGGTGGCCATTTGCCCTGGGAACTCACTACTTCACAGGACACATCATTCCACCTTCAGACAGCTCTCGTTACCAGAGTTCTGTCTTAAGCTGGAGCTGAAATGTGCCTCCCTGTAAGTGGCTTCCTTCTCGCCAACCCTACCAGTCCTGGTCCTGTTCTCAGAAACAGAGGAAACATAAGCCCTCTTCCAGACAATAGTCCTTCAGCTATTTGAAGGCAACTATCATGTCTCCATTGTCTTCTAGAATTTATCAAAAGAAGTTTGGTAATATAATTTGTTTCCCTGCTTGTTCTATTCTATTGATTTTTATGGCTGAAGTAATTTTTTTCCCCATTAGAATCTCAAGATCAATCAGTCATTTTTAATTACTCTAAGTGACCTAGAGAAGGGATTCTTAAACTTTTTTTGTGGGATAGACTCCTCTGGCGGTATGATGAAGCCTATGGAACCCTTCTCAGAATTATGTCTAAAAATGCATAAAATGTAATACACAGAATTACAAATAATACCAATTATATTGAAATATATTTATCAAAAAATCTTTTAAAATGAGTTCATTGACCCCAGGTTAAGAACCCCTGGACTAGAGTGCCCTTTTCTCAAGGCGCAGCTAAGGCATAATTCCTAACAGTGAGGTGATACAGAGAAGGGTTTAGTGCTAGACATCAAGTGTGCTATGCCTATCCAAATTAAATTAATGTCAAATATATGTAATTTGGGATTATCTTTTCTGCATTAGCTTTACCTTTTCTCTTTTCCATTAGTATATATAAACAATCAGCAAATAGTAGAACTAAGCACATCTCATAAAAATGTTAAAAGATGTATTTAGAGGCCTTTAATACAAAAAGTGTTTATAATCAGTTTATAAAATTTGTTCAAAATTGCTTTAATAATTCTAGACTTATTTTATAAGTAAGCTTATTTATTGGCCAGTAAGCTGGCCAATACAAATACATTTTTAACTGTTTTCTGGCTTGCATTAATGTTTTATGAGTGTGTGATTTTTAATGTAAGTTACATAATAAAAACCTAATAAATAAATAATTATTCATTGAGTTCATATAAGCTCAACAAGTAATTACTGAAAGACACCTCAAAGAGTATGACTCTACTTGTAAATTCTGAAAAGCTGGCAGACATAGGTCATGGATTTGGCTACTGAGATACTTTCCACTTGGTGGGGAGAAGTCATAATATTGTCATCAAGTTGTCCCCAGAATCTTCACTTCCAGTTCTGGGCCAACACATGGAACAGGTTACTCTAAGGACTGGTTCTACTGAAGTTAAGGCAGAGAGGACAAAAAAAATCCAAAGCCTGGGAACTAGTACCAAAAATTTGTTACACTCCCAGAGAGGCATTTATGAGATGAACCCACTTGAATGTTTATAGCTATCCTTTAATTAGGCAGGTTAAGATACACTCACCTCTTTTTTTCTATTTACTAAAATGATTCAGATTAATTTATTTTCACCAGTGTAGTGTCCCAAGTCCAATAACAATCAACACCCAATTGCCCATGGTGACCATGGTCTCTTCCTCCCAAGGCTGAGGTAGATTTCACAGTATCACCATGCAAGGGGAGGTCTGGGGCCAGATACCAAATATGACAATTGGGTCAAGTCAACAAGCATTTATTAAGTGCCTGTCATGTGTAAGGCACTTTGCTAAGTGCTGGAGATTAAAAAAAAAGACAAAAAAATTCCTTGCCCTCAAGTATCTCACAATCTAGTGGAGGAGAAAATATATCAACAACTATGTACATACAATTTTTATACAGAGTATGTATAGAGAATCACATAATTTTTAGACTTTATAAATATTAAATTAAGTGTTGGTACACTAAATAGATGATCTTTACCCGAAAAGTTAATGCTTTACTGGAGGACCTGGTTAGAGCAAAGGTCAAAATTAATGCAAAAGAAAAAGAAAGAAAAAAATGAGGCAAAAATACTGTATGCACTTGCAACACTCCCTGTTGACCTATTTAAATAAGCTATGGACTCTGAAAAATAACAATTAAAAGCAAAGACACAGACTCTAATTATTGCAAATTCTTAAGATCATCGATTTAGAGCTGAAAGGGGCCTTTGAGGCTATCTAGTACAACTCCCTAACTTTACAAATGAAGAAACTAAGGCCCAGAGAGGTTAAATAATTTGCCCAAAATTAAACAGGTGATAAGTGGCAATGCTGGGATTAAAATCCAGTGGCCAACCAATTAAAATAATAACCACTATAAGAAGGTAAAACAATCCCTGGGAACCACTTTGGTCATTAAATATGATAATTCCTTTCAGTTTGAGGTGACCTGGTAGCAAAGAGCTATAAAATGATTTATAATATAAACTCATAGTCAAAACACTGCAGAGGAGGCCAATGGAAAATTATAAGAAGTATTGCTGGGCAAAGCATTAAAGAAATAGTAGAAAAATATGTCTGCAAAAAGTTTGGCATGAGATCCAACCAAGTGAAATCAGGTGAAGAGCAGTCATCGATGAAGCTGTAAGAGGGACAATAAATCCACATGAAATGAAACAGATTTTCCAATATTTTTATAATAATCTTTTCTCATTCGAGATCACAGTCTCACCAATACATTTGTGCTACTAGCACATTAGGATCCAATGAATTATTTTATAAAGCAAAAATGTCACTCAAAGTGATATGGTTAAAAAGCAGTTTACCTGAAAAAAGACCTAGGGATTTTAGTGGATGGTAGGCTCAATTGAGCAGCTAGGTGTATGGTGGATAGAGTGCTGGGCCTGGAGTCAGGAAGACCTGAGTTCAAATCTGATCTCCAACATTTACTAGCTGTGTAATCCTGGGCAAGTCACTTAACCCTAATCTCATTTGCCTCAGTTTCCTCATTTGTAAAATGAGTTGGAGAAGGAAATGACAAGCCACCCAGTATCTTTGCCACAAAAACCCAAATGGACTCATAAAGAGTCAGACATGACTGAAATGACTGAACAACAACAAAGTCTCAATATGAGTCATTAGCATAATATGGTAATCAAAACAGTGAACAAAATCATAGGTTCCATTAAGAAAGATGTAATTACCAGGACTATGGAGATGATAGGCCTGTTGTTCTCTGCCCTGATAAGAAGACATCTGGAGAATTGTGTTCACTTCTAGGGAGCACATTTTAGAAAGAACATTGATAAGCAGGAGCTCATCCAGAGGACCTGACATCACGGTGGCACATGTAGATCACAGAAGTGAGAAATTACACAAAATATATACTTGGGCCCTTCTTGTTAAAAGAGTCTTTCCATAACCCTTGGGCCAGGTCTGAATTCTTTTATCTCTGCTATGTGCCATGGTATCCAGAAGTCTAATCCTATTCTCAATTCTTCTATTTCACTCTCCTGACTCCCCTCCCCCCATCTCCTTCCAATCTCCTTTCTTCCTACTAGGATGCCACAAAATTCTCAAAATGAGATACCCAAAACTGCACTAAGGACTTTTAATTGGTATTTCCCAGTCGATGTGTTCCAATCACCAGGGAATCACAATATCAGAGGTGCTTTCATTCATCCGCCTGCTTTTTTTCTTGTTGGTACCCCCCTTTACTTTCTCTCCTCCATACACCCTTTGGCAATGGTCATCAAAAGGAGTGCGAGAAAATGTTCGGAAGCACTCCTCTGAATGAAATGAATTATTAGTAGAAAATCAATAGTCACTTTAATTTGGCTCCAAAAAAAAAGGAAAGAAAAGAAAAGAAGACTCTTTCCATTAGTGCAAAAAAGAAATTTGTTTCCAGGGAGATAACTCTATTTTGCCCCTGAACCCAGAACTCACAATTGAGTACCAGTAAGGAATTCAACATGACAGGGCATGAATGGTGTTGTATTAATAATTCACACCTGCTGTAGCGGGTAGTTTCTCAACTAGTATGTCATGTTGTGATTGCAAAATGACTTTCTTCAAACATACAAATATATTTACATGAGTTACTTAATGAATAGTACTGCAGTCACCACTTGGGAGATTTCTATTATTCAAATTGCTCCTTCAATTTCTGGTGCTTAATTTAATGTTAACTAACATTCTGAGCCCCATGCTGAGTGACAGGGAATTAATCTGCACTGAAATCACACAGATTCTTCATTGGGCCACCAGGACTGATATTTTGCTGTCAATTAAAAAAAAAAAGGATGTGGAGGAGGCAGAACTTGGAGATATACTGAGTTATTGCAGGTTGATCCATCTTTTTCTTCTAAAATACAACATATTGTGACATGAAACAAATGGGAATAAAATTTTACCATACCCGGCCTCTCAGCAGCTCATAAGCAGTCACTCCCAGGGACCACCAGTCAACAGCAAAGGAGTATCCTGTTTGTCTTCTTGAGTTGAACATCTCAGGGGCTGGAAGATACAGAAAACTGGGGCTAATGTTTACTTTTAGGTCCTTGATAAATGAATACCTCCATCGATACTGCTGTGTGTGTCAAGTTTACCTTCATGGAAAGAGAATGTCCTTAGACATAGGCAAGATTCTGTCCTTCTGTTCAGAAGTATTGCCATTTCCCCCACCCAATTTTCTTTTGCTAGTTTTCCCCCCTGAATATACATAAAAGCTTTTGTTCTGGCTATAGGTTGGCATTGTCCCCAACCTCAATGTGTAGGAGCAGCCAAGGGGAACACAGATTACCATCATCTCATAAGTCCCTGATTTTATTGCTCTCTGTCAATGCAGATTGTGATATAGTCTTCGTGAATTGCAGTGGCTAACCTCAAACATCACTGGGCTCACACTAGAAAAATTTCTAGGTTGGTAGGACCAGCCAGAGCTTATGCTCCACTGACATAGCCTTTGAGAACCCAGGACACCTTGCTGAAGCACCAGGGGACTTTAGCAGAGAAATAATAGGGGAAGTGCTTCACGTTTTATGTAGCACTTTAAGGTTTACAAAGAGCTTTTCTTGAAACAACACTGTAAGGTAGGGAGTCAAGTATCACTGTCTCCATTCTAGAGATGAGGATATTGGGGCTCCAAGGGACTAGGATGGAAGAGAATTGAAAACTGGAAATCAGCCCTGGATATGGGTGTACTCTTCAGTGCCTTATTCTGTGCTAGGCAAACTGAGTTTTTTGAAGCTATTTTGATCATGTTTTTGTTCATGTTTGATTACTGTAGGGATCTGATTTTTATAGGTGACTGATTTTTTAAAATTTTATTTTTAATTTATGGAATAAAACAAGCCTTTCCATAATACAATAAAAAAGATGACCATACATGGAACTGCAGATTTACTATATACAACTTGCTATTCCTTTCAAATATACTATAAAATTATCTGCAAATATTCTTTTTTTTCTTTGCCACACCCCACCTAGAGATGGCTACCATTAGACACAAATAGATATATGTATATGTGTTTGTATATTCACACATATACATATATAATTATTTTATACATCTATTTATCAGTTCTTTCACTAGATGCAGATGGTATCTTTCTTCATATGTCCTTTATAGTTAATTTGGGTATTTATAATAGCAAAATAACTTATTCACAGGGGGTGGAGCGAAGATGGCAGAGTAAAAGCAGTGACTTGCTTGAACTCTCCCCTAAACCCCTCCAAATACCTGTAAAAATGACTCTAAACAAATGCTAGAGCAGCAGAACCCACAAAAAGACAGAATGAAACAAATTTCCAGCCCAAGACAACCTGGATGGTTGATTGGAAAGGTCTGTTGTGCTGGACTGGGAGAGGAGTACAGTTCAGTATGGGCTGCACAGGCAAAGATGAATCTGAAGCAGGGCTCAGGGGAATGAATTACTGGCAGCTTTGGTGGTTTACAGATTTCTCAACCCACAAATGCCAAAGACAACTTAGAAGGTCAGTAGGAAAGGTCTGTCAGACCTCGGTGAGAGAGGAGAGGGGTTTGGCCCTAGCCCTAGCACAGCCCTGGGGCAGCAGTTGCTTGTGGAGCTCTCAGCCCACAGACAGTGCACTGATCACCTCCTGAAAGAGATCCCAAAAGGAAAACTTCTAGGAATATTATAGCCAAATTCCAGAGTTCCCAGGTCAAGAAGAAAATACTGCAAGTAGCCAGAAAGAAACAATTCAGGTATTATGGAAACACAAGTAGAATAACACAAGATTTAGCAGCTTCTACATTAAGGGATCAGAGGGCTTGGAATATAATATTCTGGAGGTCAAAGGAGCTAGGATTAAAACCAAGAATCATTTACCCAGCAAAACTCAGTATACTCTCTCAGGGAAAAATTGACATTCAATGAGACAGAAGACTTTCAAACATTCTTGATGAAAAGACCAGAGCTGAACAGAAAATTTTACTTTCAAATACAAGACTCAAGAGAAGCATGAAAAGGTAAACAGGAAAGAGGAATCATAAGGAACTTATTAAAGTTGAACTGTTTACATTCCTCCATGGAAAGATGGTTATTTGTAACTCATGAGACCTTTCTTAGTATTAGGGTAGTTGTAGGGAATATATATAGACAGAGGGCATAGGATGAGTGGAATATGAAGGGATGATATCTAAAAAATAAAGTTAAGGGGTGAGAGAGGATTATACTGGGAGAAGGAGAAAGGGAGAGATAGAATGGAGTAAATTATCTCACATAAAAGAGGCAAGAAAAAGTTTTTACAGTGGAGGGGAAGAGGGGAGAGGTGAGAGGGAATGAGTGAATCTTACTCTCATCAGATTTGGTTTAAGGAAGGAATAACATGCATACTCAATTGGGTATAGAAATCTTTCCTACCCTACAGGAAAATAGGGGAGAAGGGTATAAGAGAGAGGGGATACTAGAAGGGAGGGCAAATTGGGGGACAGGGTAATCAGAAGCAGACACTTTTGAGGAGGGACAGGGTCAAAGGAGAGAATAGAATAAACGGGGGGCAGGATAGGATGGAGGGAAATATAGTTAGTCTTTCACAACATGACTATTATGGAAGTGTTTTGCATGACTACACATGTATAAGTTATATTGAATTCTCAATGAGGGTAAGTGAGGAGGGAGGAAGGGAGAGAATTTGGAACTCAAAGTTTTAAAAACGAATGTTAAAAATTGTTTTTACATACAACTGGGAAATAAGATATACAGGCAATAAGGTACAGAAATCTATCCTGACCTACAAGAAAACAGAAAGAGCATAAGAGAAGGGAGTGGTGATAGAAGGGAAAGCAGATTGGGGGAAGGGGTATTCAGAATGCATATCGTCTTGGTGGGGAGGGAGAGAAGAGATGGGGAGAAAGTTTGGAACTCAAGATCTTGTGGAAGTGAATGTTGAAAACTAAAAATAAATAAATTAATAAAAAAATTTAAAAATAACTTATTCACTAAAAGTCATTCATGAAACAATATTGCTGTTACTGTACACAATATTCACTATAGGTGGCTGGTTTTTATACATGTTCCTCATTCAGCACTTGTAGCTGAGTTTGTTCAGACTTATTTTGTTTTCTAGAGAGATTTTTCTTCTCTAAAGTTTACAAAGCACTTTATTTAGGCTCAGTATTTCATTCGATCCCCTAACAACCCTGCAATATAGGTACTTTTATAACCCTCATATTACAAGTGGTCTTTGGAGACAATGTTCTAGATAATTTCTGAACAACTGTTATTTCCGTCAAGATAAAGGGTACTGGGGTTTGCCACACAATGTCTGTTTGATGATAGATGTATGTGAACTTTCCTTCTCTAAACTGCAAAAGTAAAAATGCAAAGCAAAAAGCTATGATGCCTTCCACCAAGGCCAAGATTTTAAAAACTCCTTACCTAGCTTCTGCATAAGATGGGGGAAATAGGGCTAATGAGGAATTTCTCCAGGACTATGTGAACTGCATTGAAAAGAAAAATTAAAATGAGATAACAATAGTAGTTCATATTTATATAAGCACTTTAAGGTTCGCATGGATTCTCCTAGGCCTCACATGAAATCCTCACAATAACCTTATGAACTATATACTATTATTATTCTTATTTTACAGATGAGGAAACTGAGGTAGAGTGAGAACAAGTGGCTTTCCCAAGATCCCAAAGCAAATAAGTATCTGTGATAGGATTCTAACCTAAGTCTTTCTGACTCAAATATCAATGTTTTATCTGCTACATCATGCTATAAGGAATTAGGATGACTGACAGGAATAAGTCTATGCAACTTTTTGTCATGATTATAATATTCACATAGTAGGGGCTTACTAGGATCATAGACTTAGAGCGAGAAGGGACATTAGCAGCCGTCTATCTCGTTCAGCCTCCTCCTTTTACAGATGAGGAAACTGAGGCCCAGAGAAGGTAAATGCCTTTGCCAAGCTCACACAGATAGTATGTAAGTGGCAGAGCTAGGATTTGAACCCATGTCTTCTGACTCGAGTTCACTGCATTTTGCTACACTTTTTATTCTGCATCATCTCTTAATAATAACCTGCATGTCTGTTGGCTGAGGATCAGACAAGCTGAGCTTTAAAAGTTTATCACCTGGTTGTTCTCCAAGTGATGATTTTTTTCCTCCACAAAAACTCTTAAAGACCGTTTACCAAATTACGGCTGGGCTGTGATCTGTGTTGGCAGAGGGAGTAAACATACTGATGTCATTAGCAGATACTCAAAGAATGAAATAAGGACCTCCTATTCTGCTGGTCGGCTTATCTTCGCCAGAAACAGTCTCAGGCAGAGCAAGTCCCTATTCTTGGGGACATCTCCTGTGGCCTTTTCTCTCAGATTCCAGTGTCAAGAGCTTTGTTCTCCTCCTGACTTTGTCATTTTTGCATTTATGTAAAATATGCCGAGGCTGGAACCTTGCCAGCATCCATGCTGCAGTTTTATTGGAGGATCTCCAAGCAATTCACCTCAACAACTAATGCTTAACATTTGCAAAAATAATGCAGAGATAGATAATATACCCTGGATTAACTTGTGAGTAGGGAGCTATGTGGTGCCCTGAACAGATCTCCGGGCCTGGAGTCAGGAAGACCTGAGTTCAAATTCAATCTCAGACACTTAATTGCTGTTTAACCATTAGCAAATCATTTAACCCTGTTTGCCTCAGTTTCCTTACTTATAAAATGAGCTGGAGAAGGAAATGCCAAACCACTCTAGTATCTTTGCCAAGAAAACCCCAAATGGGTCACAAAGAATCAGACACGACTGAACAACAACAAAAAACCTGTGGACAGGGAGTTGGGGACTGGGAAAAGGGGCAGAGGCCATGCCTGGGTAATGAATGAAGAGGAGTGGACTGCACAGTGAGCCATAGGGAAAAGATTTTACTGTTGACCCAAGAGGTATGCTTCCCTAGTGATATTTCATTTATTCCCTTCAGTACTTTATTTACCTATGGGGGTGAGAGAAAAAAGGAGAGGAGGAAAGAGAAGGAGGGATGAAAGGAGGGAGGGAGGGAGAGAAGGAGGGAGAGATAGGGTGAGAAAGAGGAGGAGGTAGAGGGAAAAAGAAGAGGAAGGAGAGGAAGAGGAGAGAGAGGGAGGAGAAAGGGGGGAAAAGAGAGACAGAAAGAAAGAGAGATAGAGACAGAGAGGAAGAGAGAGAGAGACAGACAGGGGAAGAGAGAGAGAGAGAGAAAGAGAGAGACAGAAAGGGCACTAACAAATGGTCCCATTCCCCAGAGCAGCTAGAAAGATAATTTTATAAGAGAAGAATGAGTCTCATTTTATGGAACTTCAGAACCCACCAAATCACAGCTTCCAAATACCAGGTGATGAAATAAATCCTTTTTTGTCATGGTTGAAACAAGTGAATATATGTAAGCAGCCTATTTCTGTCTTAGACTAGTGCTCAAATAATAATAGTTAAAAAAAGAGGAATAAAGAGGTCTGAGAAGCCCATTTGCTCACGTTTGCTACATTTCAAACTGTCATTTTCAGGAGTGACATGTGTCTCTAAGGTTTTCATCATTCTAAGGTCTGGGTCTGGTTTCCATGGTGAGAAGGTTGAAGAGAAAGTCTCTTTTTTTGTTGCTTAGTTTAAATGCAATATCTATCTAACTTACTTTTGAAAAAAAGTGGCATTTCTTGTCTTTTTTTTCTACAGGACTGAAGTTAGAGAAGGAATCTTAGATAATACTTCAGTGAAAACATAATCCCAGTGCCACACCCATATTTCTTGAACAAAAGTCCACTCTTTTGACTTCTTGTTTTTGCCTGGGTTACTATGCCAGTGTGGTGGAGCATTCAGAGAGTTGGTCTCTAAATTAGGAAAACCAGAGTTCAAGTCTCTCCTGTAACATGGTAGCTGTTATTATTCTTTTGTATATTTAACATTCTATAGACTATTGCACAGATAAATAAAATAATTGCTTTTTGTAGTTGAAGAAAAGTACTAGGATATAAATTAATCCTCTGCAATCTCATAGTAAGCATTTTCAGTAGGTCTCCAGTAGTAGAAAGGCCATCAGGATGACATGTACCTCATTCTGTTTCCACATGGCTTTAATTTATTCTACTAAGTCTCTATTTTGAAAGCTTTTCACTCTATGAAGTTTGGAGATTATGAATATTCAATATGGTGACATCTATTAGAAATATGGTTTTAGAGTTCGTATGGGTCCATGTTATGTTTAGGTAATGATGATGACAATGGTAATTTTCTTCATCATCATCATCCTCATTATCAGAGGCAGCATCTCATGGTGGATATATAGATCTGAACTTGGAATCAGGAAGTCCTGGATTCAAGTCCTTCCTTTGAAAAATATTAGCTGCATGGCCCAGACAAACCACTTAACTTCTAAGATTACAATTGCAGAACAATTGCTATTCTGAAAGAGCAGAGGAAGTTTCCTCATTGTGACTGACCTGTGCCAATAGAATCCCAGTCCAAGTAAAAAAAAAAAAATTATTTCTGTCTTACCAGACATACCTCAAATTAATTCCTTGCCTTGGTAAGAGAGTCTAATGCCGCCGTCCAGTGCCCTGCTGACTGCTGGTGCACAAGGTTAGATAGGCACAGGTCCTGCTGTCATTTAGTAACCTGACATTCAATTGAACAAATAATCTTCCCTGAATTTGGCTGCTATGAGTTTTCTCTGCCAAGGCCTAATCACTGCTTATGTGACTGACAAGAAGATTCTCAGAGGAGAAAAAGAGAACGATGGAGCTATGGAACGGAGGTGACAGTCCTTCGGGGGAAGCAGCAGCACACATGCAAATTATCTCCGGCTGGTGCCCACAATGATATCATGATTTTCATAAGCTGGGGACTGACGTCATTATAAGGCACCCACGTGATTTCTATACAAGTGTCTGCCTTGGCAGGGAGTGTTTATGCTAGTGTTTCTTAAAATTCTTCAGATGATCTCTGTGAACCAAAATGACAACCTATTGGATCAGGACTCGGGGACCATTGGCAGGTCAGGCCATTTCATTAGAGAGGTCAGCTCCAAACCACCACTTAGCTTTTACCGCTGACCCTGCTACCCACAGGTCCCAACTACTTGTTCTCTTCCTCAGTTACTGCCAGGACCTTCTGCGTTGCAAATATCTGGCTCTATGTCCTTGCCAAGATAATAAAAATAATGGTCATAATAAGGATGACTGGCATTTATGCAAAACTTTGTCATTTATAAAGTACGCTTTACAAACATTAGCTCATCTGAACCCAGGTTCACATTTATTTTCCTGCCAGTCTTTTCTGTTTATTAGCCTCCCAGGATTTTTAGCTATTTTTTAAAATCAAGGGATAAGGATCATAATTATAATAGCCAACATTTATATAGCACTTTAAGGCTTAAAATAAGTTTTACATACACTATCTTATTTGCTTCTCCCAAAAACTCTGAGTTAGCTACTACAGGTATTATTATCCCCATTTTATGAATGGGGAAACTGAGTCTCAGAGAAGTTAAGTAATTTGTTCAGCTTTCCAGAGCTATTAATTCTGGCTCTAGAGAGGCAGAATTCAATCCCAAGTCTCTCCTGACTCCAGCTGCATTGTTTCCACTACACTACATAAAATCAAGGACATTTAAAGAAGTTTTTCTATTGACTATAATCCAGTAATCCAAGAAACAATATTGTGACTATTTTAAAAAGGTAGGGGAGGAGGGAGAAAGTTTTTTAAAGGGTGAATTTGCCCATCTGGCATTTAAAGCCCTTTATAACCTGGTTCTAATCTTGCTACCTTTCCAGTCTTGTACATTATATGCCTTCTCATACTCTATAAGCCAAGCAAACAGGGTTTCCTACTATTCCTGACACCCATCACTCCATCTCCCACTGCTGTGCCTTTGCATTGGCTGTGTCCCACGCCTACACTGCATTCCCTCTTTGCTTTCACCTCTTGGAATCTCTAATTTCCTTCAAAGCTCAGTTCAAGCATCACCCTCTACAAGAAGCTTGTCCTGATCCATCCAACTGCTTGTGTTTTCTCACCATAAATTACTTTGTATCTATTTGCATATACTTAAATGGTGTTTCCTTCAATGGAATCTAAGTTCCTTGAGGACATAGACTATTTATTTTTTGTCTTTGTATTATCAGTTTCTAACACAGCTCTGGGCATACAATACGTCTCTAATAAATGCTTATTAATTGACAGTATGCCTGAACCAATCATAGAGATGTTACACTGCACTTCAAGAAGGTAACAATATGTGAAAGAAGTTGGCCTAGCAGTACCAGACTTCAAACTATATTCCAAAGCAGTTACTATGAAAATAATCTGGTACTAACTAAGAAATAGAGTGGTGGATCAATAGAACAGGGTAGGTACACAATATACTGTGGTAAATGGCCATAGTAATCTAGTGTTTGATAAAGATTCAGGCTTTGGGGGTAAAAATTCACCATTTGACGAAAACTTCTGAAAAAACTAGAAAGCTGTTTGGCAGAAACTAGGCACAGACCAACACCTTACACCATATACCAGGATAAGGTCAAAATGGATAAATGATTTAGACATAAAGGGTGATATCATAAGAAAATTAAGGGAGCATGGAAAATTTTACCTGTCAGTTCTATGGATTAGGGAAGAGTTTATGAGCAAACAAGCGATAGAGAGGATCATGGAAAGTAAAATGGGTAGTTTTGATCACATGAAATTTAAAACAAAATTTTCACAAAAAAAACAAATGCAGCCAAAATTAGAAAGAAAACAGGAAACCAGAGAAGAAAATTTACAGCAAGTTTCTCTGATAAAGGCTTCATTTCTTAAATAGATAAGAGAACTGAACCAAATTTATAAAAATATAATCTAATTGATAAATGGTCAAAGATGTGAACAGGCAGTTTTCAGAAGAAATCAAAGCTATCAATAGGCAAATTAAAAAATGCTTTAAATCACTATTGATTAAGGAAATGCAAATTAAAACAACTTTGAGATACCACCTCACACCTATCACAGTGGCTGACATGACAGAAAGGGAAGATGACAAATGCTAGAGAGGATGTGGAAAAATTGGGACACTAAATGAGCTGTTGGTAGAGTTTTGAACTAGACCAACCATTTTGGAGAACAATTTGGAACTATGCCCAAATGGCTATAAAAGTGTACATACCCTTTGACTCAGCAATACTGCTACTAGGTCTGTACCCAAAGAGATCAAAGAAAAGGGAAAAAGATCTATCTGAACAAAAATATTTATTCCAGTTTTTTTTGTGGTGGCAAAGAATTGGAAATTGAGGGACTGTCCATTAATTGGGGAATGGCTGAACAAGTTGTGTTATGATTGTGATGGAATACTACTGTGCTATAAGAAATGATGAGCAGGATGATTTGAGAAAAACATTGGAAGACTTATATGAACTGATGTAAAGTGAAGTAAGCAGAACCAGGATTACATTGTACACGGTAACAGTAATATTGTAAAGATGATCAACTGTAAAAGACTTAGCTCCCCTGATCAAGACAATGATCCAAGATAATTCTAAAGGACCCAAAGATGTTATCCATCTCCAGAGAAAGAACTAATAAACTCCAAATGCAGATTGAAAAATACTTTTTAAACTTTCTTTATCTTTCTGGCTTGTTTGTTTTCTTTTGCAACATGGCTAATATGTCTTTCATGACTTCACATGTATAATTGATATATTGCTTGCCTTCTCAAGAAGTGGAGAAGGAACAGGAAGGAGGGAGAGAATTTGGAACTCAGAATTTTTAAATTTTAAATTTTAATTTTTAAAAATTAAAGTTAAAATTTTTTAACATGTAATTGGGAAATAGCTAACAAAAATATTTTTTTAAAAAGAAGGTAATACTGATTACCTTGTGAAAGGATTCATATTCTACAGCTGGTTGTCATTAAATAACACAAAGAGCTATAAGTAGGGATAATCAAGAAATATCCATTTAAATAATCACAGAAATTCCTACCCATATAAGGTTTGGTGCCAGCAACTGTGGTGATTTTCATTTCCTTGGTCAGTATGGCGGCAATGTTGAAATCTGTTATGTGCACGTGTCCTAAGGAGAAAAAAAAGAGCCAAGGTCAGGGCTTAAGGCCTTTTGGCCCCTGTCATGTAGATGAATTTCTATTTTAAAACAGCCGTTGCCTAGTTTTCTTAACAATTGCTTCCAACCCAATCCTTCTATACATCCATTAAATCCCAGTTACCCAGTGTTCCAAGAACCTGAAAGTAAGAGGTCAAAGTCTCCTGAACCATTTCTGTCTCAAGGGCCTAGCACAATGCCTACCACATAGTAGGCACTGAATAAATCCTTGCTGATTGACTGACTGATGAAGTTGTTCCATTGGAAGGCCAAAGGGCAAAAAAAGGAACAAGCCCTTTTCTATGAAAAATGTGATAACTTTGTCCAAGATTTGGCTGCAAATTTGTATTTGCATGGAATGGGGGAATGCATGAGATGGGAAACCAGCTTCCTAATTTCCAATCACAATTAAGGCCCAGGTATTACCAAGTCTCAAAGGGCAAGAAGGGTGGCAGCCAATCAAAACGCAAAAGAATAAGTGGCCTAAATTCTCATAGTAATCATATGCACTTTCTACTTTATCTATGGGAATATGCAAGGGTATGTTGAAGCCAACTTACTTATGAGAGCCAATTGTTAAATTTTCAGTGTGAGCTTTTACACTTTGGAAACTGGAAAATGCTTACAAAACAGGATTTGATTTGTTATTTTGTTGATTGCCTAGACTTAAGAAAATGATGGAGAAAATGTTAACAATGCAGATTAAACTTAAAATTATGCCATGCCTTTATAATCCCCTCCTCCCCAGAAAGCTGGTTGTTAAACAACCAACACATTTCTAGGGATATGCTTTTGTAATATTGGGGGAATGAGATTAAATTTCTAGCATAGACTTGTGACTAGTGGTAAAAGGTTCTCTTATGAACATTCATTCTCTTTTAAAGAAGGAAATCATAGGATAACAGGTTTAGAGCTAGCAGGGTCCTGAGATATTACCTACTTCATTCTCAGTCCCCTCTTCATTTTACAGATGAGGAACTGGAGGTGTAGAGAAGTTAGGTGATTTGCCCAAGGTCACATACTAGAACGTAGAAGAGTCTGGAACCCAGAGCCTCTAACTTAAATTCAGCACTCTTTCCACTGTACCATGCTGCCTCATAATAGTGATGAGCTTTTAAAACAATTTGATATCACATCATGATTATTCTAATGCCTAGAATATTACCCCTTCTCAGTCTGTGTCTCAAATCTGCCTGTCTTCCTTTAAGGCTCAGTTCTGCTGCCACCTCCTCTGGCAAGCCGTGCTTGGTCCTGCTTCCTCCCTTCTCAAACTACTTTGCATTTTACTTACTTCTATCAATGTTATACATCTCTAACAAAGTATATATCTCTAACAAAGAGGCTCCTGGGCGCAGGGGCTGTTTCATATCCTCGTTCCCTAACAAAGTGTGTTGTACACAGTAGGTGCCTAATAATTGTTTGCTGAATCAAATGGAATCAAATATGTTAATAACCTTCCCTTTGCACGTGGAGGGTAAAAAGGGAGTTCCCATAGAACCAGATAATAAAAAAAAGCACTTCAAAGGTCAACTAGTCCAACCCTTATGTGATCAGAAATCTCTTCACCATCACTGACAAGGTTTGGGCCTTTATCACTGCTGCCTTGACTACTGCAGTAAACTCCTAATTGGCCTCCCTTTCTCAGGTCACTGGTTTCCAATCCATTCTCTACACAGCTGCCAAAATTATATTCCTAATGATGAGGTCTGACCATGCCACTTCCCTGCTCAATAGGCTCCAGGAGCTTCTAACATGCCTCTAGGATTAAATACAAACTCCTTTTTTTGGCATTTAAAGCCTTTCACACCTTAAACCAAGTCTAACTTTCCAGGCTTATTGAATATCACTCTGCTATGCATTCTACAGCCCAGCCAAACTGAACTTCCTGTTCTTTCTGCTGACACCCCGGGCCTTCGCAGAGGCTGAACCCTGGGTCGGGAATGCTCTTCCCCCTCACCTCTGTCTCTTAGAATCCATAGCTTCCTTCAAAGCTCAGCCTAAGTGCTACCTTCTACATGAGGCCAGATGTAAGGGCCTTCTCCCCCTGAAATTATCCTGTATGTACTTTATATGTATTTTGTTTATATTTATGTAGCATGAGGTAAAGACACTTCCCTGCTCCCCAGCATTCCCCATACATGTAGCAAGGTTAAATGGGGTCTTGGGGATCTGACCACATTCACCCATAAGCCACCCAAGCTAGCCTGAAACTTGATTCATTCCTTTATTTTACTGTTTTCCTTCCTAGCTCTAGAGTTATCCAAGAGTATGTTTAGATAATATATTTCTCATAATAAACTTTATTGTTATAATTAATTAGTTAACATTTTCCAGTGTCATTAATTAGCTTACATTAGTAATTCCTCTTATGTCTTTATAATTATATATTTAAATCACCAAATATATATATATATATATATAATTTATTATCAAATTAAAACAATAATAAAGCAAAGACATAAGTAATTATTTATAATACTTTGTCTATGACCCATGTCACACCCAGAGTCACTTCTAATCCTCAATATAACAGTAGATGACTTTTCTTCACTTATCTGGAAACAGCCTCCCACCATTCAGTTCATTCCAGACACTGATCACAGTCTCCTAAGAATCTTTATAATTCTTCTCCGGACAATGGTTAAATTCAGTGTCTCTGAAAATAAACTAGATTGGCCCCTCATCTTTCTGTTTTCTTTAGTAATCACAGGAAATGGTCTTTTCAAAATACACCGTTACTGGTCAGCTATTCACAAATTCTATATCTTCATGTTTTCTTCATGCCTTTAAGGCAGTTCTAAAGAGGGAGAAGTTTCACATCACCTTCTTCCCAAATGTTTTCTCCATTAATCCTTCAAAAATTCTTATAGATCTCAACCTAACACACATACCTTCTCCAGAGGAGAAATCCTTCAAAATTAGATATTTCTTAACTGTCTTGCAAATTTCTAACACACTGCTTTTCTCACCAGTCTATTTGGGTCTCAAAGCTACAATGATGATATTTTTACAACATCTGTAGTTTCTGTGAGAAATGTTTGGAAATAGGGGTTATACTGAAAGGTGTGCATCTGCTTTTGTCTGACAGAATGTGAGCACCTTGAGGGTAGGAATTGTTTTGGTTTCATATCTATATCTCATGGTGCTCAACACAAATCAGTTACTTAGTAAATACTTATTGTCATCCAGCCCTGGTTTGAAACTCCCATTTAGAAGAAACTCTCTACTTTTTGAGGCAATCTATCACATTTTAGAAGTTTTAATTGTTATAAATATATATATATATTTTAAATATTGGGCTGAAATCTGTCTCCCATGACTTCTATTCATTGACCCTAGTTCTGCCATTTTGCTAAGAAATAGTGCTTTTATTTTTCTCCTTTTTTGTAGCTTCATTGTAGCTTTCCTTGCCAGGTTTTAAAGGAGTATTTTGGACATAGAAGCACTGTGCACAGTGGACAGAAAAGAAGCAGGAAGAAATGAGTCAGAAATGAGTCATGCTTCTGACATATGCTGTCTGTGTGATACTAGGCAAGTCACTTTACCTCCCGATGGCCCCAAATTATTCTCTAAGACTATAAGCTGGTAATTTACATTGGGAGAATTTCCTCTCCTGGACTTAAAAAACCACAGATTTGTACCCAAAAAAACTCCAAAAGAGAAATTTTCCATCAAAGCTGGGCCCCCTATTATAATGTCCCTGCCCTTGTATGGCCCCATTGTTCTAACAGCTACAGTATTAAACTTGTAGCAACCATAAAGGGAAAAGGTGTTAAGCTAGAAATTGAGACATATAAATCTTAGACTCTGTTAGCTTCATGTCAGGAGATGGCAACTTATCCAGAAGACCTCAACTCGTTGACATTTTTATTTGTCTGTGTTAGTGATGTTTCAATGCTTTGTCCTTAACAGGGGGAAAAACAATTGTTTTCCTTTACAGCAGTTTAAATTGCACACATCAAACATCATCGTCTTCTCTCCTTGAGGGTTCTGAAGATTCTATTCCAGGTAAATCTCATTGCCTCTCCCAATTTGGCATTCATTATTGATTTTATTTTGCGAAGGCAACAACAGATAGAACATGTTACATTTTTCAAAGGAATAAGAATAAAACTGAGTTGTGACCAACATCTGAAATTTGTCTGAACTGTAGCTAGATGAGGTGATCTCTAGGCAGGGGTGTAATGGCAAATGTTCAACAACTGGATCTCAAAAAAAATACTCATGACATACTTTTTGGTTTAATCTGAATTATTAACATTTCCTCCATTACTTTCTTAAGTTTAGATGATCAACAAAACAATAAATCAAGTATTGACTTGTAGCTTTTGCTGACTTCCAAGGTGTAAACACTCACACTGAAAATTTAGCAATGGGCTTCCAGAGCCCTGCTTAACTTTAAGACTCTTATAATTCTGTGCTATAATTTTGTTGTTCAGTCATTTTTCAGTTGTGTCAGACTCTTTGTGACCCTGTTTAGGGTTTTCTTGGAAAAGATACTAGAGTGGTTTGCTATTTCCTTCTCTAGCTCATTTTATAGATGAGGAAACTGAGGAAAACAGGGTTAAATGACTTGCCCAGGGTCACACAACTGGTAGCTGAGACCAAATTTGAATTCAGGAAGATAAGTCTTCCTGACTCCAGGCCCAGCACTCTATCCACTACACCACCTAGCTACCCCTGTGCAATAATAATAAACAGCAATTTAAATATATCAATATGATCTCAGTTATTATCATGGTGCAGTAGAAGGAGTGCTCTATTTGTAGTCAGAGGACCTGGGTTTAAAACTTGGTTTTGCTACCTATAACCTGCATGATCTTGGGCAAATCATTGGCCCAATCACTCTGGGTCTCACTTTCCTCAACTGATACATAGTAGGTGCTTAATAAATGCTTATGATTTCCTGACCTAAGGTCTCTAAAATCCTTTCTAGGTCTAGATCTTTGAGCCTATGAATTGATGGCCTTGAAGGTCCTTCCATCTCTAAATCTATGACTCTAGGATTATTACTACAGTATAAGTTGTTCTCTGATACCTTATTGTAGCATAGAAGCAATGCTGGTTCTCAAAAGTTATGCAAATGCAGCACAGTCTGACTTCTCTAGAAAGTCTTGGAATCTGGGCCTTGGGTCAGGCAGATGCTTTGTTACCTGAGGACCTGCCTAGCTAAATTTCTAGAGGCCCATTACCAGATGACTAATCATTAGGACTGTTTTTGTTTCACTAACTAAATACTGTCCATTGGGGTGTGAAAGGAGTACTTTATGCATTGGTGGAAGGGATACACAGACCAATTTTATAATGAATATTCTGAAATATGAGATAGGGTAAATTTTATTTTATAGTCAATTCTGGTAGTCTCATTCAAAATGCTTTATAGACCCAATGGCCTTCCCAACATCCTTCAGAGGAAGGGAGACACAGGAGTCAGTGGTCCTATTCCGCAGGAAAATGGGGCCTAGAAGAGTTGAGGGAGTTAGCTAAAATTCCATCCATTGAGAAAGAGGATGAAATGGGATTATAGAATTACAGTATCACAGAACCTCAGAGCTGAAGGGATCATTTTACAGAACGAGAAAACTGAGGACCAGAAAAAGCATTGACTTGGCCCAGGTCACATAGCTATTAAGTGGATCAAACAAGACTTCAGCTCAGGTTTTCTGAATCTAAACCTGGTCCTCTTTCCAGTCCACCACACAGAACTGACATCCCTTATCTGGGGCATTGCATTGGTTCTCAAAGTAAGAGTCATCAGGCATCCCCGGGTGGTTCATGGCCTAATACAAGTCATAATGAAATGTGCCATTTTAAAAACTTAATTTTCTACTGCAGGTTTGAATATACATTTGGAAAATTACAAAAAGGACCACTTAAAAAATACCCAAAAGTGTGGTGTCTGGCATATAGTAGGTGCTTAATCAATGTTAATTTATTGATTGATTTAAAAAAAGGTGGTGGCCAAATTGGTTTTCTAAGACTTTTAGATTATATTATTTAGGCTCTAATTTGTGGATGATGTTTTGCTGACCTGCATCTAGCCCCAGAACAATAGAGATCCATGATTTTTGTATTGTCTTTGACTGGACCTATGCTTATAACAGGTTGGGAACTCTGAGTAAAGATGCTTTCTTTCAAGGTTGATCAATACCTGCTGTGCAACTTATAGTCTTAGAGAGTTGTGTAGGGGCACTGAGAGGTTAAGTGATTTGGCCAGGATCACACATCTATGTATCAGACACAGTACTTGAACTCAAGTCTTCCTGACTCTGAAGTGAGCTCTCCGTCCCCTATGCCATAAATGCCTCTGATCCATAACTCAAAAGAAGTCATGCTACAGGCAAAACCAAATGGATGAAAAATGCCTATTTGTCATACTATGACATGTAGCTGGATGGTCAGGTTATTAAGTTAGAACAACAGTACTTATATTTGGGACAGGCAATGAAGAGGGATAATGAATTGGGCCCAAAATTGAATAGGAGGAAAAGGGCAAGCTATATTTTATTTGGGAAAATACATAGTACTTTCAATAATTCCAAGCAGCTTCCTAACACAAAACCCATCTCTTCCATTGATGCCAGATGGTGACAAATGCTGAGACAATGCAATCTCCTAAGAATCAAAGAGCAATGTATAATAGGAATACACAGGGGACACCACATGTAAACTATAACACATTTCCAATGGGACTTAATGCAAGAAGGACCATCATTAATGAAATATGTGGTTGGAAAGGACTGCTCAAACGGCAAGAGTGAGGACTTATATAAAGCCTGAAGTGTCTGCACTGGTATCCACAAAGCAGAAAGGCATGGAGGAAGGGTTCCATTCACTGGGTCGATTCCATGAAGGATCTATGTGAGGACATAAATACAACTTGCACAGGAATGAGGAGGTGAGTAAGAGCTGTGATGTAAACTGGTGGCAGCTTCATCCACATCAGTATAGATTTAGAGCTGGAAGGAATGTTAGAGGTCATGGTCTAGCCCCTTTATCTCACAGAAGAGGAAACTGAAGACCAGAGAAATTAAATTATTTCCCCCAAATTACACAGCTAGATCATGGTGAGCTGGGTCCCTGATTCCCAATCTAGCATACATCTTACTGTGCTATGCTGCTCTTCAATGGAACACACTCATAAGCCATAACTTGGCCAAAACACCAAAAGATTTGTTTTCCCATTGGGTAGTAAATGAGCAGGATAACTGGCCCCTCTGTGCCATTATTTTGACGCAAACATTTGAGAACCTAGTCTAGAGTGCATACTGCTCTAACTTCCATCATCTCTAGCTCATTCAGGTGATTCAGGTGGGTGGGCAATAGGGTAAGGTAACCAGGGAGGAGGGAGGACACTGTGATATCAGGTAGGCTGAACTGCTCTGGGTAAGGCTTAGTGGCAGAACGATCAAGAAGATAGAATAAACAAAAACAAGGAGGGAGGGTCATAGCAGTAACATATTATATTTATTTGAAAATAAGTACTTTATGCCACTAGCAAATCCTTTTGGGATTACAGATTTGGAGTTGGAAGGGGCCTCAGAAGTCACTGAATCCAACATCTTCACTTTTACAAATGAGGAAGCAGAGACAGAGAGACTTGTCCAGGGACCTATAGAAGGGGGGGATTTGAACCCAAATCTTCTTGACTTGAAGTCTAGTGACCTAGCCACTCTATCATGCTTCCCTTTGTCTTTATATTAGAGGTAAAATCTTCAGCATTTCAAAGTGTGTGTTGTGTTTAAGGAGAAACCTTATTTGGTGATGTCTAGGGTGATGACCCTAGACAAGCCTTATTTTTCTCATCTGTCAAATGGGGATAATACTAGCATCTACCTTACAGGGTTGTTGTGAGGAGCAAATGAGATAATGCATGTAAAATGCTTTGCAAACCTTAGAGTACTATATAAATGCTAGTTACTACTATTATTTGAAATAATCAGACTGATTCTGTCTTTTTTAATTGATCCTATTTACAGATAATTGATTTTGTCCTGTAACTGCCTAAGTCATGATTCTTTGTCTCTGAACTTAGTTCAGAAATTCAGCTGTCCTGTAAGGAGTTAAGTTTAGAAATTCAGTTCTCCTCTTAATCACTCTTGTATTCTTGTGTCAAAGAAATCTGTTACTTTGAAGAAGGCAGATAGACACCAGGGAGTTTGGTCTTGTATCTTTTTACCACCAAGCTATCCTTCAAGGATGTCTGGTTTGTTAACCAAAGAAGTATGGTCCACTATCTCTAACTTGTAGGTGGACTCAAACATGAATATTTCTTAGCCACAGGAGGGAAGGAGGGGCTTGTTCTTAGCCCCTCATTCCCAATTTCCAACTAATCATATTGTCCCAACCTCCATGTTGCTGTCTACCCTGTAACCAATCGCTTTGTCTTCCCCACCTACTCAACTCTGTTCTTTGTTCTCTTGTATTTCCCAAAACCATGGGAAGGCTAGTCAGTCCTAGTCAGTCTGGGTCTTTGGTTATTGAGAGGCCAATCACCCAATTTATTGGTTACTGCTAGCCTAACTAATTAGCCTAACTAATAAATTGATCATGCTCAGACTACTGTCTCTCAGTTTAATTTTCAAACATAACATACTATTATTATTTAAAAAATAAGATCTTCCACCATATAAAGTGCTATACAGCTTTCAAAATGCTTTCAAATACAGCTTCTTATTTCATCTTCAAAAACAAACAAATTCCTATGAGGTGTTATGCAGTATTATTGTTATTTTGTGGATGATGAGGCTGATATTCAAAGCATTTTGGAATTGGAAAGGTCTTTGATACAATTCCTTCAAGTTAAGACAGAGGAAATGATTTACCCAAGGTGATTTTCTTAGTAGGTGACAGAGTTAGGAAAGACGACCTGAGAAGACTCAAATCTTCCAACTATCTCATGTGTTCCCCCTCACAGTGAAGATGGTCAGGGACCCAAAGCAACTCCTGAAAATGCTGGCTCACAGAGGGCTCTCTTAAAGAAATCTCATTTTCCTGGGCCTGCATAGAAGCATGGATTCCATTCTGAGTGGCAGTCTTGTTTTCAGGCCTCATGTCAGGCATGTTTTAACAGAAAATGTTCAAGGTCATCTGTTCTACTCATCTGCCATCTGCACTGTTAGAACAGCATGAAAGAAATATCAGGACATATCTATCAGCTGCCAACTGAGGCACTGTCAAGTGTGTGGCAGTGTGAGGCAAACGGATGTAGTGGGAAAATCAGTGAACTGACAGGTGAAGGCTGAGTTTCTGTACTGACTCTGCTAATGAATACTTATGTGGTTATGAATAAGACATTTCCTCTCTCTGAGTCTCAGTTTCTTCCTCTGTAAAATGAGAGGATTGTACTTTATGGTTCCTCCCAGCTTTGAAATTCTAGGGTTCTATAGAGCACTGGACTTATCAGTCTGGTATATGTTGGGCAAATCACTTAATCTCTTTGGGTTTCAGTTTTCTCATCTGTAAATTGGGACTAGAAATCTCTGCATACCTCATAAGGTTATGATGAGGATCAAATAATGTAATTAATCTCATTTGTGAAGACATTTAAAAAATATAAAGGGATATGCAAATAAAGGGTATGTTATGATTATTTGTGCATTTTTATCTGGCTATGAATTTGCCTTAAGTTCCTAGGGTTCAGTGGGAAAAGCATTGAACTGGGAGCCAGGAGACCCAGGATTTAATCCTGACTTTGCCATTTACTACCCGTGTGACCTAAGAAATCGCTTCTCCTTTTTCAGCACCATTCTCTCCTCATCTTTAAAATGAGGAGGTCAGATTAGACCAATCAATTAATCAATCACCATACATTCATTAAGCCCCATGTGCCAAGCATTATGCTAGGGACTGGGAATATAGTGCAAAAATGAAACAGTCCATGCCCTTGGGGAGCTTCCATTACAAGGAGAAGAGACAGCAAATAACTATATTAAGATGTATTTGCATATAAAATGTATTTACAAAATATAAAAATGTATTTACAAAATAAATACAATATAATTTGGGGAGGGAAGCGTTAGCAGCTGGAGAGAGCTGAGGACAACCACTTGGGTGCTTTCTAGCTCTAAATCTATGATCCTGTGATCAATTATTGACTTAATAGCTGTGCAAGGTATAGAGAATTGAAATTAATTTGCACTGATTCTGATTTCCTCAAACACATATATATAGTATAATAGATATATTATACATAATATATTTTCTATTATATTGTTCTTTATTTCTAATTATATTTCTAATTTCTAATTCTATTTTCTAATTTCCAATTATATATTTATATGTTAATTATATAGAGATATATCTAATTCTAATTTCTAATTATATATTTCTAATATATTTTTATTACATGCTTTATATTAAAATACCATTTGTGAGATTGCGCTCTTGTCATTTGTCTTTTTCCTTTACAAGCAAAGCTCAGAATGTGCAAGAACATAATCTCTTGTAAGGACAGGGCAGAGCTACCTCTCTGAAAACAAAGACTACTTAGATTCTCAGTCCATTGCTTGGCTTGTGTCTGAAACCTTTCTTACTCAGTAGGACCTTCTAGAATTGTTTGTCCCAGTCTCAACAACAACATCCAGTAGAGATGGACTTTGGCCTTCCAGTGCACTAGGAGAAAAATGCAGATTGAGAATGTATTTTCTAGAGGTACCATGGGCTGATTGGAACTAAATGGGTTCCCCAGTCTAGCCAGATAGCAGATAGAAGTGTTTGGAATCACACTTTGACCATGTGCAAGATGTAACAAAATAATTCATGGGGAAGACAGTGCATAGTTTTTACTGTTTATCTTGATGTGACACTGGCTTGGACACAGTCAAAGAATTGTAAGAAAAATCAGAGATTTGAAGGATCCTTCCCAAGGGAAGAGGACCACCATGCATAATTCAGCTCTCTCAGAATAGACATTGATGTGCTACTGCTGGTGTTTGGGGAAGAAGGAAATAGCTGAACTTGTAAAAGGTGCTTAGCTTGTCCCATCAGCCTTTCTCTTACTAGCCCATCACAAGGGCAGTCAAGTAGCCTACAGAGTGAAAGACAATAAAAAATCCATAAGATGCATGGTAAGAAAAAAAATCAACCAACGCATGGGTCCCAAAACAGTCAACATTTGGCATGATTCTCAATAAAAAAATAAATTGGTACTAAGGTTTTCACAAATGAAGACTGAATGGCCACTATTTGGGGAGGCAGTAGAGTACACTGGCAAAACAAATGAACTGGGAATTAGGAGCCATGGGTTCTAGTCTTGACTCTGCCATTTTTTAGCTAGGTGACCTTGGACAAGTCACTCAACATCTCTGGGTTTCAGTTTCCATATCTGTAGAGTAGGACTAATGATCTCTGCCTACATTATTAGATTGTTGTAAGAAGCCAATGAGATAACCTATCTCATTTGTGAAGTTACTTTCAAAAGGATATAAAGGGATAAGGTATGTTATGATTCCTCCGTGGAGAAGAGGCCCACCGGCCTTGCCATCATTTACCCTGACTGCCCAAGTCCAAGAGCCATAGGAGGTAATGCTGCTCCCTCCTCTCTGCCATATATCAGTGTCCCTGCTTCCACCTTGGCCCCACAGCCACCATCCAGGCACAACTGCTGGAGAGATGAGACTTGGCAATTGCCTCTTCAGGCACTACAGCCCCCACCTCCTCAGTGGCCACAGCTACTGAGCAACCAGAAAAGAAAGTTCTTGGTGCTAAACTTCCTGGTCCCATATCAAAAATAGGAAGGAAACAAGCATTTATAAAGCACCTATTATGTGCCAGACACTGTGTCGAGAGCTTTACAAATATTATCTCATTGATCCTCACAACAACCCTGGAAGTTAAATACTATTATTATCCCCACTTAATGGTTGAGGAAACTGAGGTAAACAGAGGTTAAGTGACTTGCCCAAGGATACACAGCTAGTAAGTGTCTGAGGTTGGATTTGAACTCACTGTACCACCAAACTGCCTGATGCAGTTTTTAATCAATGGAAATGAAATGAAAGAAGATAATTACCCTTTGTCTTACCCCCTACATCCTAAGAACCTCTGGGAACTTTCTACCCAAGCTGAAACTGCCTCTATGTGTTGTCTCCCTCTTTAGAATGTAAGCTCCTCGTGGGTAGAGGATGTATCCCCAGCGCTTAGCACATAGAAATCAATTAATAAATGCTTTTTCATTTATTCTTTCATTATGATTAGTGGGTACATTCCTATCTGGATGTGAGGTTGCACAGTTTGGTAGATAGAGTGCTGGGCTTGAAGTCAAGAAGAACTGGGTTCAGATTCTGCCTCAGATACTTACTAGTTGTGTCTCTGGGCAAGTCAATTTAATCTTTCTGCATTTTAATTTTCTTATCTGTAAAATGAGGGGGTTCGACTTGGTGACCTCTGAGGTCTCTTCCAGCTCTAAATCTATGATCTTATGGTTCATTTGACCCAGAATTTAAGGGAATCCTCTTGTCTCTGCCAGAGGGTGTGAATAAGAAATCTACAATTTTTTTTCAGTTAAAACACCTGTATGCTAATTCTACCCATTGCCCAGAAGCATATATTTCATAATTTATTAGCATTAGAAGCAGGGGAATGGGGATAGAGAAAGAAGAGGGAGAGGAAAACAATTTGGAAGAGGGAAAAAACACTGAACCCTTTTCAAACAGGCCATAAATAAATGATTACCCTGTGCTTTGAAATTAGAGGTCATATTAAAAACTAATGCTCAGCTCTCTAGGCTCAGGTGTTATTTGACAAATCCAGTTTAAAACTCAGATAAATAAATAAAAGAACAATGTATCTCCTTTTGGAGTTTCATTCCTATTACCAAATCCCATCATAGGTTTTTAACGATTAAGGAAACTCGGAGTAACCTTGTAATGCTGGTGACCTTGTAATCATTGCCAGAATCTTTTACTGCACACATAGCCCACAGAAGCACGCACACACAGGTGGGACCTAAGCTACAAAACATCCAAGTCTGAAAAACTGATTGATAGAGATTATCATAAAGGATCCAAGAGAACTGTTATGAAGATGTCTAACCATAATTTCATCACTTGTTCAATTACCAACATGACAAATGTATTTAAGATCAAAGTTCATCACCACACTTTTCCAAAGCATCCTATCAAGAGGCAGCATGATGCTTTGAGAAGAGAATTACTGCTTGAAGCAGAGCACCTGGGTTGTAATTCCAGTTCTACTGGGTTACCTGTGTGACTTTGGACAAGTCACTTAACCTCTTGGGGCCTCAGTTTCCTCATCTGTAAAATGAGGTCTGAGGGAATGGACTGGATCAACATTAAGATCCCTGCCAGTTATAAGTCTATTGGGCAAAATAAGTCACTTTATATATGTAAGTCCCTTTATATGTATACGACCTTTCCATTAATTAAAAAAAAATCATTCCTGTCTAATCTACTTACATGTGCACAGGATACTACTCACCATGCTCATCAAGTAAAATGTTGTCAGGCTTCATGTCCCTAGGAATGGAAAAGAAAAAGTTTCATTAAAAAAAAAATAAAATAAACATTAGCTTCCAAAGTCTCCCATGATGCATCTTAAGGACAAGGACATAAAGGTTCATGGAGCATTACTGTGTTCTGAAGGAGAAGTGTTGACAATGAATGAATTCTCATCCCCTTCCCCCTGCCCGACACCCTCCATGCCATTCACTGATCTTCAGAAAAAGGCAAAAAACCCCCAAAACTTAGTCAACTTTATTTGGATTTCAGCAGCTTGAAGCCACAGAGGGAGCGCATTTATTTAATTTGCCTTTCTGTGCCCCCACAGAGTACCATGTACTAGTGGCTGTTTAATAAATACTATTCCACTTAAGGCTGAAAATGAGGTTTGTGACTATTTATCTTAGCCGGTATCTTAGTCTAAGCACTTCTGTGAAGTTTCAGTCCACAGAAGGGTACATGACTCTTCTATATCTATGAAGGAAATGATTCATCCAAAGGGAAAAAAAATTAAAACTTCATCAACTTCAAAGTCTTCGTGAAACTTGTGATAAAAAATAATTCCTTCAATCAGCAAATAGAATTGCCTCTCTCCACCAGCCTCTACTTCTACACCCTCAGACTTTTCACCTCCCAACCTTCACCATCAGCAAAGCCCTTTAACCCAAATTCACAGAAGCCATTTTGAAACAAGGTTCACTAAAGTTGTTTTTATATTGCTGGAATAAAGCTGCTTTGTGCCACCTGAGCAATCACAGAACAAGGCATTTGGGGTTTTCTTCTTCCAAAACATGTAGATTACAACAGATATCTTGGTCCTTACATGAAATGTATTCTGGAAAAAGAAAGCCCCAAAGAGCTAACATTCTACTTAGGGCAGTGCTATACTAGGTACCTAAATAAATGTAGAAGATATTTCTGCAGAGTTATTTCACTTCTAAGGGAGTACCACGGGACCTAGAGACACTGAAAAACAAGATAGGAGGAAGTAAAATTATCATAATCCTGTCCAAAATAGAAGACAGGGATGAGATTTGTATGGGCATATGAGTCTAGAGTTCTTTTTTCCTTCTCTTGCCCTTGAGAGACTTCCTGGCTGTCATGCTAAGTGCAAGGAGCTGGCTGCCTCTTCAGTTGGGCTAAGCCTGAAAGATTCAGGACTCTTGTGCTTCAGGGGAGGAATTGGGGTACACAGTGGTCTCCATTGGAGCTGGAGTAGCTGATTCTCTCATAGGTGAACAGGTGCTGACTTTTGATTTGGGAATTACTCGACTGTAGCAGTCACAAGTTGTCACAGCCTGAGACTTTTTCTGCTAGTGGTTAAGACCAGAATCTGTGGCACCAAGGGGTAGGCACAGTGGGAAAAAAAAGCCACAGCAAAAGTGAGTCTAGGATGGCTGAGATGAGCAGCTCTTGAAAATCCTTCAGATGATGAGATGGACGTCTCACCTCCCACATGCTTCCCTTTCTTTACCTTTAGTATAGGGCCTCTGGCAACCCTTTCTTTAATCCTTTCCCTGACCTACAGAAACTGGTATATGGTATAGGAGCTGGTGGTTCAAGACTATTGCCCAGGTACCTCAAAGGGTAAGCAAGGGGGAGTTTGGGGACATAGAGGTAGAGGACTCCACTCAGGTCTGCTTAACATTTCCCATTTAATTTTGAATTATATAAATGTAAGCTATTGTTATAATTCCACAGAATGTAATAGAATTCCATAGACTGTTGAGATGAAGGATTGTTTCACTTAAAAAATTTATCCCAGTACTTAGCACTGTGCTTGGTGTATAGTAGGTGACTAATAAACATTTGTTAATTGATTATTGATTAATTTTTGGTATGTTCAATAAATGATGTAGCCAAAGTATAGCGAATGTTTGTGCCACATGAATGTGAGTAGTAGTTTGCTGAAGGAGAGTCCAGATGTGGAGGGAAGTCATGTGGAGGGACTAGAGTCATAGATTTCCTATTTTTAATATTTTCAGCAATATTTCGTATCATGCCCTAGCTTAAATTCCAAATCTGACTAGTACCCTTCTTGCATGACTCAGTAGCCATTCTGTATGGTGTGGGGAGGTGTGGTGTGGAAGTATGAACTGAGGGCTGGATGTGACAGTATTCTAAGCATTTCAAGGCTGAATTACTACTGGTGGCTACTGGGAATATTGCAACCTTTTGGGAAGCTATACCTGATTTGTGCCAGTAAGGAACTGATGTGGCCTCCTGGGCTAGCAGGTCAAGAAGAGTGCCACCTGATGTACAACTCAGATATTACTACCCCTCACTGCATATTTAATAAAGTGACATACTGCCTTTCTGCAGGCTTAAGGAAGGCAGTGCATGAACTGTACTGGATTTCCCCTACTTCAGTGCTCCAAGTGCCTCATGGTATGCCCACAAAGTGGTCCATGTACACTATAGGTGTAAGATAAGTAAATGTATAATAAATGCAAAAGAAACACAAACACCCCTTTTAATGTTAATTATTTCCTATTTATCCTGTATATAGCTTGTTTTGCATACATTTATTTGCATGTTGTTCTCCCCCTCCCCCACCCATTTTGATGCGTATGAGCACTAAGAACTGGGAGAATCAAGAAAATCTCTTGTAGGAGGTGACATGAGTTGAACCTTGAAGGGAGCTAAGGGTTCCAAGCGGCAAAGGTGAGGGGGTAGGGTGAGGAACAATCTGTGCAACGCACAAGAAAAGCAGATGGAATGTCCTGTACAGGGAAAGCATGTCTACTTCTTATGGAAAACCTTTGTCTTATTTGGTGGGAATTTTGATTTGTCAAACAGATATACTCCTATTTGACTGTAAGCCTCATTTTTTGCAGAGGCAAATTAACTTTCAGGACAACAAGATGGATCATAATGTGGTTCAAAACTATGAGAGATACTAGTAGAACTTCCTTATTATTTGAGTCTTGAATATCTGTGGGTTCAAAGCCCACTCCAATGATTACTACCTGTGTGACCTTGGGCAAATCATTTAATCTCCCTGGGCCTCAGTTTCTTCATTTATAAAATGAAGGGATGGGACTCAAGGACCTTTGAGGTCCCTTCCAGTTCTGGACTAATGATTTTAAATGTGCAACCTAAAGACTTACTACCTGTGAGATGCTGGGCCAATAACTTAACTTCTCTGGGCTTCAGTTTCCTCATCTGTAAAATATGAGGGTTGGACCAGAAGGCCTACTGAGGTCTATCCAGATCCTATCAGTCATTCATTCTTCATTTAATAGGATGAGAAAAAGATATGTATTCAGGGCAATAGCAAGTAATAACAATTTGGCTAGAGAATGAGGTTGGAACCAAATTGTGGAAGATCTTGCATGCTAGGTTGGGTAGGTAACCTGATGTAGAAGGTGGTTGGGAAGCCACAGAAAGAATTTTAGTGGGGAAGTAACATGATTGTCTGACAGGGTTATAAAGTTTAGATTCATGCTGGAAAAGCCTAGAGGCAAAGAGATCAGTTAGGAGGCCTTGTAGAAGTCCAGGCAATTTAGAAATAATAAAGCCCTGAAGTAGAGTGAGGGAAATAGGAACGGAGAGAGGAGAATGGATTTGGAAGTGATCTGTCCCTTCTTTCTCAGTGAAATGCCCTTGGTAAAGTAGAAAGTAAGGTTATTCACCAAGAGTGAAGGGGTACAAGAGTAGGGTTGGAGAATTGAGGAGAACTGAAAAAGTTTTGCATTGACTCATGTTGGCACATGTGTTAAGGCAAAAGTACATCAGGTAAAGAGTTATTTTGCTTTGAGACTACAGACATTTTGATAAAGGGTTCCAATAAGTAAAAATGAACACTATCAGTAACAATATCCCTTATTCATATTGAATATGAACAGATAAGATTTGTAATAAAAGTAGGGAATTATTTTTTCAAGCTATACTAAAATGATCAAAGATTAAGATCTAACCCTGTAGGAATAAAACTGAAGGAAGCATAGCAGTTTTATTTATCTACTAAAGCACCTTGGGAGAAAATAAATGAAAAAGAGTTTTGATTATTGAAATTCTTACTGGAACAAGTTGAGGCCTTTGATTTCTCAGCACTGGTCTCCTTTTTCTTCTCTTTGAAACTCATTTAGATATAAAAAACTGAACAAATTGCAAAGAAAAGAAAGTTTGTTTTAAGTCTAAATAATAAGATTTTTTGGGAAAATGCAAGATGAATCTTATTGAATTGGGAAGCTAGCTGAGGCAAGAGTAGATTGAACAAAAAAAGAGGAGTGAATCATTCATTCACTCAAAATAATTTGTTGAACCCCTATTATGTGGAAGGTACTGTATTAGGGGCTGTAGAGGAAGACACAGCTTATTAAGACTGTACATAATGTATGACAATAGTCTCAGGAATAAAAAGATGTCTGCTTTCTGAAGATCAACAGCCAAGGTCGACAAGGCTCATCACCAAGAGGCTGGTCACTTAGTGATGATTTCTTTTTGGCTTTTGGTGACCATAAAAAAGAAGTAAAATAGAAAATAGCTCTCAGTCAGTCCACTGTGGTCCCACCCATTTCTACACTGATGGTTGCAAAACATTGGGAAAATAACCAATCAGTCAATCAATCAAAAAGCATTTATTAAGTGCCTACTATGTATCAGGTACTGTGCAAAGTGCTAGTGATACAAAGAAAGACTCCCCATTCTTAAGGATCTTATAGTCTAATAGCCTCTCACCAGTAGGACACAATTCAGTCAAGTGGGAAGGTTGCTTCAGCACTCCATTACCACCAAGCTGAGTCTGCAGCAGTTAGGTAACATGGTTAGTTAGCATACTCCCTCCTCTTCATCTTCAAAATCCTGTTATTCAGACTTGCAGGTTTTGTGGGCAAAAACTTGCTACCCCTGTTACTACTCCCTAACCCTTCATCCCTATCCACTTCAGCCCTACCCCTCATGAGAACCTTTGTAATGTTCCATTAGAAGATTAGAAATAGAACTCAGTTCTATTGAAGAAACTTCCCTTCCTATTAGACCTCTTCTTTTCATTCTGCTTCCATTTTCTTGCACTAACTGGACACCTGGCTCCTCCAGAAGATATTGTGTCACCTGGTCAACCTCTCCATTATTGGATGGATCTTTTCTTGTGTTCCCTAACACACTGGCCAAAAGTGAGAATAGGAAAATTCCTCATTCCTGTTTCTAGATTATCCCTCTCTGCTACCATCACTCAGTAGTCAGATCTTGCTATTTAACAATCAGTTCCCAGACTCCTCTCTCCTTTAAAAAAACTTTTTGTTGCTGCTTTTTTCTTTCTCTTTAGATTGCTGTTGTAACACTATATATTGACTTCCTGTTTCTCTTTACTTCACTGTGTATCAGTTCATGTCTTCCCATGCTTATCAGCATTCTCCATATTCATCTACTTGCAGTGCAGTAATATTTTATTACATTCATATGCCACAATTTGTTTTGCCATTTCCCAACAGACATTAACCTTGTTTCTAGTTCTTTACTGTTACAAAAGGGCTGCTACAAATATTTTAGTGTAGAGGGGTATTTTTCTGTCTGTTTTTGACCTTCTTGGGGGTATATACCTAATAGTGTCTCCTTTATCAAGTTCAGCATCTGGCTCAGTCTTCTTCTCCATCCTCACCCCTGCTCTTATTTTGGGGGCCTTCAATGTGTTTATCAAAATTTTCTCAAATGCTTTGGACTCCAAGTTAATTAATCTCTTCAGCTCATATAACATGTACTTTCTCTCTACCTCAGTTACACAGGGAGACCTACATATTTTATCCTACCATAGCCCATAACTGTTCAACCTCCATAATCCCAAATTCTGATATTCCTTTCTCTGATCTTAATTTCCCATACTTCCATTACTCCAATCTCTCTCTCTCTCCTTTCTGCGGCTACCTTGGTTTCATTTATTATCTCTAGGCAGATGACTTCAAAATCTACATATCCAGGCCTCCTAACCTCCACTCCAGTAGGTCTGCTTGACATCTCCACCTGAATGTCCCATAGGCATCTGAAATCCATTATTTTTTCCCTCAAGTTGACTCTTCCTTTCAAATGTTCCTCTTTCTACTAAAGGCACCACTACCCTTCTAGTCATCCAGTTTTACTACCTCAGAATCAACTTTGACCCTTCTTTCTTCCTTAAGGCCAAGGACTCCCACTGCATCTGGGGCCATCTCCAGTTGTCCTGATCTATATCTTGCCTCTGGACCCAGATGGCTCCAGAGGAGAGAGTGAGGCTAGTGACTGTGCACCACCCTGCCTCACTTAAATCCAATTCACTTGCAAGTCATCACTTTCTTGATGTCATAGTCCTCTTTAAGAACAAGGACAAACAACAACAACAATACCCCATATTCAGTCAATTACCAACCATTCTCATTCTTTCTGTATCTACTTATAACACCTAAGTGCAGTATTCTAAACAGATTTGATCCTATATAAGCATGGTCACCTGAGAGAGAAGCAGAATGGTAGGGTGGAAGGAGCCCTGGATATTGGGCAAAGCTTGGCCACTGTTAGCTTATGACTTAGGCAAGCCTCAGTAAAATGAATGGAGTAGATCTGCACATCTCTAAGCTCTCTTCTAGTTCTAACATCTTGTTATTCCACATCTATGAGTCTTGTTGGGATCATAGTGGTGGAAAGACACACACCTCTCTGGCTGCCAAAACCCTTAATTATATCTCTCTGTTTACAGGATATGAAAGAGCCAGTTCTGTCTGATTTGGCTGATTCCCTCTAAGGGAAGTTTAACCAACATGGAAAGGTAACACTCTCTGAGGCAGGGAACAAGATGTAACTGATATATCTACTGGACCCACTTGAATGACTTTACAAGACATTAGCTGAGTTTAATAGGCTAATTACATGCCTTTTCTGCACTCAGTCTGGAACCAAGTCCCCCAGCAATCTGATACAGGACATGAAAACTGTGAAACAAAAGACTTATGTGTCTGTCCTGAAATCTACCTTTCTAGTGCCTCTCTCTGTTTTCTGTGATAAAGAGGCACATTTAGGATCTCTCATCTTTAATTCAATTCAATAAACATTTATTGAGTGCCTACTATGTGCCAGGCACTCTGCTAAGTACTTTACAAATTTTACCTCATTTGATCCTCACAATAACCCTGGGAGAGGTGCTATTATCATCATCTCCATTTTACAGTTGAGGAAATTGAGGCAGACAGAAGTAAAAATGACTCACTTCAGGCCACACAGTATAAAGTGCTAAGTCCTCCTGATACCTAGCCCAGCACTCTATTCCCTGGGTCAGTAGGGTGTGATAGAAGAAACAAGCAGTGTGGTGTAGTGGACAGAATGTTGGATTTATACTTAGAGAACCTGAATTCACATAAAATCATATCCCCTCCCCCATAAGATACTACAGGTGGAATCATTTACTACGAGAAGCTTACAGAATAGTCATGCCCTGAAAAGGGAAGTTCAGCTGAGCTGTTCTCTATAGACTCAGAAAAACTTTTGAGTTCACAATTCTAAGCTTGAATTATAATATTAGATATTTATTAAGCACACAGAATTGCCTTGTGTTCTGTTTCACAGAGATGGCAAGGCCATTCACTAAAGCCAGGTCTGTGGACTGTATCATTCTCAGCAGGGGACAACATAGAAGTGATGGGTTAGGCAGGGAAATAATTCCCTTACAGCCTAGGCACACTGTGATAAGGAATAATTAACAGCTTAGGGTTTTTTTAATTTCTTAAACAAAATCTATTCATGTCTTTTGTTTTTACAGCACCTTCATTTCCAAATTTTCCTTCTAATACCCACTGAGCCATCCCCTATAATAAAAAATAAAAACAAGTTCAGCAAAACCAGCCAACCATTGACATTGTCTGTCAGTGAGATCTTAGAAGTGATGCTCATGATGACATATGGCCTCCTCTAGCATTTTTAACACTTCCCAAAGCTCTTTCCCACTTCTCATTCCTCTTAGTCCTTGGGCAGAGGAACATTAAACATCTAAAAAACATTAGACTGGAGGTCAAAGATCACTGCTTGAGCACCTCACTCAGCCACTGGCTATTTATGTGATCCTGATTCTCCTACATCACCTTCCTGAGCCTTAGTTTCTTCTGCTATAAAATAGGGATAATAAACAATGCTTACTTACTACTTACTTTACAGAGTTGTTTAGATGGAAGCCTTGGGCAAACTGTAAGATGTTTCAGAAATGTGAGCTGTTCTCATTATTTTCAACAAAACAGAGCAGATTTATAACATCCAGTATAGATAAGGAAATTAAAACACTCATAAAGTCATTCTAGCAATTAGTAGAAGTGTTAGAACCAGAACTCTGGTGTCTTGACTCTAAGTCCCAAGTCTTTTCCATTGGTGTTACAGGGACTGTCTTCCCTTTTCTTAATTGTATCCCCAATCCATAACACACTGCCTGGTACATAGTAGATGCTTAATAAATATTTATTGAATTGAATAATTTATTGAAAAAGATGTCTTCTTGGTTGTGGAAGTACAGGTGTGCCAATGTAATCAATCAGTCAATCAATCAATTAATAAACTTTTGTTAACCTCTTACTATGAGCCAGGCACTGTTATGCCTATCATTATGTTTTTATCAAAATCAATAAGACAATATAAATAAATCTTTTTTTTAAAAAAGAACTTAAAAGGTATCTTCCACAATCTTCTGCAATTCTGATCAATAACCCTGAAGAACAAAGCCAAAGATCGAATCTGATTTGTTTATCATAAGCATCAATAGAACTGTTATCTGAAGGCAAGCCAATTATTTTATAAGCAGAGAAGGAGAGGATGGGATGATTAGGTACAAAGTATTTTGCTCCATTACTGCTCCAGAACAGAATGTACTGGCCTGGACACGTGAAAAATAAACTCTCCACTTGAAAATGAAACAAATTTACACTCCACGTCACAGAGAGAATAAAAATGAAACCAGTGGTACATTACCATATTCCTTTCCAGACAATTTCAAATCCAGCTTTACTTTGGAACCTCAGTAGTGGAAACAATTTATAAATCATGCACATAACTGCTAGCCTGATCAGTGTAGGGCAAAAATTTACTAAGTCAATCTTCTGGGTAGGATTTTTTTTAACTCTCCCATCATGTTAAAAAAAAGTTCCAGCTTCAGAAAGTTAGGATGCCTTAGGGGTGGCTTAAACAGACCTTTGCTGATGAAGTCCCTGCTTCCAGGCTTCATAGGAAGCATCTTGGACCTGAGCTGCAGCCCTGCTCGACCAGCTTGGGTGTCTGTAAGCAAATTACTTTCTTCTCTATGGGCCTCTTTTTACGTGATAATCTCTAAGGTCAGTTCTAGCTCTGATATTCTCTCCTGTAAGTCTATTACAAGTGTCATAGAAAATGATCTCTAATGCGGGCTAAAATCAGCTAAATGTTGCCACCCTTGGTGTTCATTTCAACATGTTTTATCATTTGCCAGCTTGGAAAAGACCTAATTATTGAACTCTTTTTGGTGACCCCCTGGATTTCACAAAAGCCAAGAGAGTGCTGTACACTAGAAAGTTTATTAGCCTGAGAATCAGAAGCCCTTTACCATTTGCTACTAACTATACTCGTACCCAAACTCCCGGTTAGATTTTTCCCTGAGCACTTTCTTTTTCTTTATGAAGATTACTGGGGTCCCAGAACTATGTCATTCACACATGTACATCTGCTAGTTCATATTAACACTGTATCTAGATACTTGAGGCAGCTATGTGGTACAGTGGATAGAGCACCAGGGCCTAGAGTCAGGAAGACTCATCTTTCCAAGTTCAAATATGGTCTCAGACACTTACTAGCTGTGTGACCTTGGGCAAGTAACTTAACCCTGTTTGCCTCAGTTTCCTCATCTGTAAAATGAGCTGGAGAAGGAAATGGCAAACCACCCCAGCATCTTTGCCAAGAAAACCCCAAATGGGATCACGAAGAGTCAGACAACTGAAAAATGATTGAACAATAAATTTCTCCATAGGGATTAGTACTGATCTGATCAGCTACTTATAGGTAGGGGACGTTAGATTTGACCTTGACCTAGGACTCACTTCCCATATAGTCATAACTCAATACTCTATGACTCTGAACATAGAATCAACTCTAAGGATCGTTTCTCATATACTTTTCCTTCATTCACACTTACTTTCTAGTACTGTATTATACAGGAATTCAATTATAGATTTGGAGCTAGAAAAAAAACAACAACTTATAAACAATTGAATCGGGGCAGCTAGGTGGCACAGTTGATAGAGCACCACCCTGGAGTCAGGAGGATCTGAGTTCAAATCTAGCCTCAGACACAACACCCACTAGCTGTGTGACTCTGGGCAAGTCACTTAACCCCATTGCCTAGCCCCCCCCAAAAAAAATTGAATCCTACTCCTTCCTTTTTCAGGGAAAGAAATTAAAGGCCCTGAAAAGTTAAGGGACTTGCCCAAGGTCACATAGCTAATAAGGGGAAGGGAAAGAAAACAAGCATTTATTAAGTGCCTATTATGTGCCAGGTACTGTGCTTGATAAAAATTATCTCAGTTGATCTTCATGACAACTTTGTGAATTAGGTACTATTATTATCCCCATTTTACAGTTGAGAAAATTAAGGCAGACAGAAGTTAAGTGATTTGTCCAGGGCCATACAGCTAGGAAAGTCTGAGGCTAAATTTGAACTCAGGTCTTCCTAATTCCAGGCCCAGGGCTCTATCCACTGCATCACCTAGCTGCCTCCAGATTTACAGCCAGGTTTTTCTGACTCCACATCCAATGCCCTATCTACTATCCCAGACTGCCTCTCCAGTGTGCTACACTTTCTCTCTCTCTCTCTCACTCTCTCTCTCGGATGTTATATGTCATCTAATCTAATCACCTCATTTTACAGGTGAAGAAACCAAGGCTCAGAAAGACTAATTGCCTTCCTCAAGATCACACAGGTAGGATGTACAGAGTCAAGATTTAAACCACATCCACCTGTCTTTTCACTGTACCATGCAGCCTCCTAATAGTAGATGAGATTTTATTTCAAATAGTCAAAGTCCTTAAATCTACCAAACCTCCCATTCTTACTAAAATAATTTAAAGAACAGGATGATCTAGTTACGTTAACCTGCACTGACTCCTGGGCTTAAAAGTGCAGGTAGCCTTGGGTGAAAATGGATGTTTCGACCCTCATTTTTAAAAAAATGACCTGATGCATAATACAGAGAAGGCTGATTTTTCTTTTCAGAGGTGTAATTTATACTCATTCGTTATTTAGTAGCTCAAGAGCAGGTGCAGAATGGGAACGCATCAACCTAATACCCTCATTATTACCTAACATTTTGTCTCCTAGTGTAACATAGCCCCTTTTGGGTAGAAAAATTGGAGAGAGAAAATTCGCCAGGTCTATGATCAACTTATAGAAAGGAAGATTTACCAAAACAAAAGGAAAAGATACAAAAACTTAAAAAAACTACCAGAAGAAGATGTTTTCCTGGAATGATAAACAGGAAGGGTTATTCACACATTTTTTTTTGAAGGGAGAATATCCAACTCAGCAGGACAGTGGATCAAACATAGTTTATGCAATCAGATTAAAGATCAACATTTTTGCACTTTTAATGCCCACACACTACACATACAATAATCACATAATATTAGTGTTGTAAGGATTTTGGAGGAGCATACAGTCCAGCCAACAGCTAACAGGATAACATTCTACAACAGCCTTGACACATGGTCATCCAGTCCTTGTACCTAGCATAGGACCTGGTATGAAGCCTCATAGAAATGCAAGTTGATTTACTGATGCTTTGGAGATCTCTCATTATGGGGAACTCACTCTCTCCCAAGACATCTGCTTCTACTTTTGGATAGCTCTGATAGGAACTTTTCCTTAGGATGAGCCTACATCTGCCTCTTTGCAGCCTTTATCTATTGCTCCTGGTTGTTCCTTCTGCAGAAGGTGGGAAGCAAGGCAAAGCTAATCCCTCTTCCATGTGGGAGCTCTTCAGATACTCAAAGGTGGCTACCATGTTTCTCCATAAGTCATTTAGGAAGGTGAGGAGTCTGAGGATTATGTCTCTTGAAGATCAATTAAAGTCACGCAAACTTTATTTCTGATTAGGGCATCATTTTTCTTTCTGCCACTAAGGTCTGCAACCTTAGAGACTTTCTCAACTCTTCTCTTCCCTTCATTCCCAACCTCACCATCTCCAATCAGCTATCAAGTCTTGATGCTGTCTCCACAACGTATCTTGCATCTGTTGCCTTCTCTTCACTCACATGGTTACCACCTAGTTCATGTCCTTATCACCTCTCACCTGCATAATAATAATAATTTCTAACTTGATCTAGCTCTTTCAGGTTTACAAATTGCTTAGTAAATATCTCCTATGATCCTCAAAATAACCTTGTGAAGTAGGTGTTTCGTTATTATTATTATTAGCCTCATTTTTTAGATCAGGAAACAGAAGCAGAGAGTAGCTAAATGATGTGCCCATGGTTACACAGCTCATAAGTGCTTGAGGAAGACTCAGATTTTCCTGTCTCTGAACCCATCATTCTATCCAGAAGCCTCCTAATTAACTGGAGAGCTGACTTTCAATCTCTCTCCTCTCCGATCCCTCCTCCACACAGCCACCAAAATAGAGCTCTAGAACCTTCAGGTGTCCTAAAGATATTCTAGGATAAAATGCAAACATCTCAGATTGGCATTTAAAGCCTATCACAGCCTAGACACTGTTTCCTGTCGTGAATTTTCTATTTCAGCCAAACTGACCTACATGTTATTGCCTAAATTCCTCATTCCATCTTCTGCGTCTGAGCCCGTCCCCAGGCCATCTCAAATGTTTGGAAGACATTCTCTCCTCCTCTTAGCCTCTTAGAATTTCTAGCTTCATTAAAGCTTCAGCTCAGGTGCCACCTCCTGCAAGTGTTTTCTGATTCCCCCTAGATGTTAGTGCATCCTTCCACCTCAAATCAGAGTGTTTACAAATATCTTTTTTACATTGTTTTCCCCTCCTCAAAAATATAAGCTCTGTGAGGGTAGGGGCTATTTTTCATTTTGTCTTTGTATCCTCAGTACCTAGTTCAGTACCTTGCACATAGCAATTGCTTAATAAATGCGTGTTGGATTGGATTGAATGGGATGAAATGGAATGTCCAGCCTAGAAAAAGAGAAAACTTAGGAGGCATGTAATTACTGTCTGACTTGAAGTCTTAAAGGGCTGACATATGGAAGTGGGATTAGACTTGTTCATCAGTCACACTAATGATGGCAAGTATTGTCAGCTGAAAGTCTAATGATAAAGCAGAAAATAGAAAAAGTATAAAAAGTGAACACAAGCACCATCAGCAATAGTTAAACTTTCAATTATTAAAAAAGGTAAAATGGAAAACTCAGATGTCTAAAAAGACTATTTTTCCAGGATTAGCAAATTAGTTAACTGGGATCTAATTAGTTATTTTAGGATGATGGATGATTATTTGTTTAAGATATAAGCTTAAGATAAGGCACTATATATTCCCCCTCTTCCCACTTTGGAGATTGGGTCTCCTTAATGTGTCCAGGCTAGAAATTCAGCAGCCATTCTCAGGGCCAGCTCCACTGCTGATTGCCACAGAAGCTTTGGCAGCCTCCTGGCTCTCTGCTTCTGGGGGCTCACCATATTGGTGTTAGACCTAGTATAGAAATTTGACTGCCTTTAGTACTATTGAAACTCAGAACCCTAGAGCTCAAGCAATCCACCAAAACTTAGCCTCCTCAGTAGCAGGGATTAGAGGCACTGGGCATTCTTAAGAATTATTAATTTGTTTTTTTTTAAAAGATATATTGGTTAGAAATTCAAGATCATAGAATTAATTTGTAGACCTGCCTGGTGAAGCTTCAGCACAGAAATTCTCACTGACAGGCAAAAATGACTGTAACAATAACAACAACAGAAAGTGACCTCAGTTGAATGGGAAGAAGATTCTGAGTTGACAATAAAGTCTAAATGTGATCCTGATGAATGAATTTGTGAATGGTTGTTCAGCAGATGACATTATCTTGTCTCTGCTTAGCTTTTTGCTGTATATAACTTCAGCATAGCAGGTAGATGTCTTAGGGAATAGGACCACAAACAGTAAAAGTGGGGAAAGTGATGCAGCTATGTTCTTTCTATGCTAGAAATCATCTGGTTTATTCTCCACTAGGGTTAGCCTCATGGGTACAAAGAATAGGAAGAATAAATTTATGCCATAGAAAGGGTAGCTAAAAAAACATGGGTCTGCTTAGTATTTAACGTGAAAATGAGACCAGATGTCAAATCTGATGACCTGCCGACTCTAAGATTTTATGGCATATAGAAATGCTGGCCTGACACAGGGCTTGAAATACTTGCACTTCCCCCAAGGCAACTTTCTTGGGGGAAGTCTTTGAAGGTTGTTTTCAAATACAACCCATCTCAATTTCAAATTTCAAATCCCAAATCAATTTCAAATGCAAGACAATGGAGCAATCAGATAGTTATGCTGGATTTTATTGGTGTGAATTGAAAAAGGTCTAGACAAGTCCATTGCGCTTTAGATAGTACTTCAGGAAGGGGCTAGCAAGAGGACCCTGGCATAAGGGAATATGGAAGGTGACCAAATTGTGATAGTGAGTAGAACATTCAAAATAACACATTTTACTGGCTTCATAATTTTGCCAACTCTCCACTGCCAAGGCAGTATGGCATAGTATATAAAGCACTGGACTTTAACCCAAGAAGACCTAAGTTCATGTGACCCTAGGAGCAGAGGGTCACCAGGCTGCCAAAGCTTCTGTGCCAATCAGTAGTAGGGCTTGGCCTAGGAGGGGCTGTTCACTTCCAGCCTGGGCAAAATAAGGGAAACAAATATCCAAAGGGGAAGGAGAAGAATATAAAGTGCCTTATCTTAAGCTAACTAATAATCATCTGTCATCATAAAATAACAAATTAGATCCCACTTAATTAATTTACTAATCCTGCAACAATAAAGAGTCTTTCTAGCCAACCAAGTCCACACACTCAACCTCTCAGTGCTCTAAGCAATTCTCTAAGACTATAAATTCCAGAGAAGGTGCCAATTTGCATTGGCATCAATAAGTTGTAGAGAAAGTGCTGATGTGCATTTAGAGCAAGTTTTCCAACCTGGGAGTTTTCTATACCAAAGGAATCACTGGTTTGATCACTATCCCTTATCCTCTCCCACAGCTATAGTTCAAACATTGAACTGCATCATTTCAGGGTTCTGGGGTCCCTATGAAGGGTTCTTCTGTGGTATCATAGAGCTAGTGAGAGAGCGAGTTTAATAGTCAAATAACTTTCCAGTGGCTGCCCATGTCAGAACTCTTCCAGGAGACTCATACAGAAGAGGATGGAGGTCTATTTCTCTTCTCACTCAGAAGGAGGCATTATTTGTGTCATTCAGAAAACCTAGACAGAGTTAATGTGACAACACCATGAGCACAATCTTAGTGCTGCAGGGAAGAAAAGGGTGATATAAAAGGCAGAAAACTCTTTTTTTTTTTAAAGTTACTAACTCTATTTCTTCAAACTTTCCAGTTCTATTTCTTTTTTTTTTGTTTCAATTTTAAATGAACTTTCTACAGTGTTGCCACTTGTTATAATTATTTACATAAATTGCCTAATAAAATTTTATTGTTCATACAAGAATTGAAAAAACAAAAAGTTACAACTTTATTAGTGTCTAGTGTATCTTGGAGAGGAAGAAAGTATCAAACATCCATTGAGATGTGACTTTGATACAAGATGACTCATCACTTAACAATGTTTGACAATTTATCCCATATATCCAAATTACTTATTGAGTTTCCTCAAAATTGGACATGAAGACACTAATAGAAATTTGTCCATTAGTGTTTAACTGTGGTAATTAGTTTTCCCCAAAATCATTTTTCAGAGAGATCACTGTGATCTGCATACCAGGCAAGGAGTACTGTCAAAGGAGTGATTGTAATTAGTTTTGTTATTCTTAAGGGTTGGGTTTTGTGTGTGTGTGTGTGTGTGAAAGCAAATAAATACTTTTTCTAAAATTTTCACCTTCATTACTTGAATTAAAGTAGAAAAAAAGGGAAAGTCCAGGTGGAAACATTGGAAATTCATGCTGTTCTTCAACACTTATTAAAGAGCAACCTGGAAATGTTTTGACTTAATGGACATCTTGAAGCAAGAAGCAAGAACAAGAATTTCACAATAATATAGAACAGAAAAATTCAGAACTTAGTGGTTATTACCCTTCACCATGGCCCTCAGAAAGACTAAAGAAAGGAAAGATCGGGATTTGAGGAATGTACTTCTATTGAGTTTTACCTCACATAAAATGGAGGATATTAAAGCTTGAAGGTACTTTAGAGAACATCTGTTCCAACTTTGCCATTTTACAAGATGAGAAAACTGAGTTCCAAAGAAATAAAATTATTGGACCAGGGTCATACAGCCAGTAAGCGGCAGAAATAGGATGAGATCCTAAGCCTTCTGATTCTCAAACCTCTTTCTACTATGATATGCCACTTTTACTACTCCTCTAATCGTAATTTATCTCTTTCTTTTCAGAATTCCTATAGCAGAAGTGTCAAATAGGTGGCTCACAACACTTGGAAGTGCAGCCAGAAGCAGATTAAAACATAGTTTCCATTTTATTTTAATGGGTAGATTTACTAATTAAAAAAAGAAATATACAAACATGTGTGGTTTTCCAAGTCATTATGTGACCCACAGGCATCCTTATGTACAGTTTAGTGGGCCCTATATACCTTTCAATTCATTTAACTTTTCTCCCACATATAACTGATAGGATTTAGAACTAGATGAGGACTTTGAAGGGATCAACCCTTACATTTCACAAATGATCAAAATAAAATGCTGAGAAATTTTATGACTTGCCTAAGATCACACAGCAAGACAGTGGCAAAGCTGGAACTAGAACCCAGATCAACTTATTAAATACACAACCTCAGATAATGGAACCTACTCTTACTGTACTGCACCATAAGCTCCTTGAGGACAGGGGCCATAGACAGGCCCCTTTCTTCATACCTGCCCCATAGTTCCTAGCAGAAAGGTCTGCTCACACAAGCCAAAGGCATGAAGTATTTCATTGGGAGAAAGTTCAATACAAATGGGTTGGAAATTAGCAACAATTTTGATAGGATGAAGGATGGAGAAGGGATGAAGATTTAAAACACCAACTATACTCCTTTGTTTCTGTAGTCAACAAGTATTAAGTCAGGCACTTTGATAAGAGCCATACATATAAAGAAAGGCAAAAATAGTCCCTTCCCTCAAAAAGTTTATATTGTAATGGGGGACAGAACATGTGAATAACTAGGTATATGCAAGATATATACAGTGTAGATGAAGGAAAGGCACCAGGAAAGGGCTCCTGTAAAAGGTGGGATTTGAGCTGAGACTTAAAGGATGCCAGTGAAACTAGGAGACAAAGGTGACAGGGCAGAGCACTCCAGTGGTGGGGGACAGCCAGTGCAAAGGCTTGGGACTGGGCTCTCATTCTGACCCATTAACAGCCTGGGTTAAAGGATCAGGGGTATATGAGGGATGGGGGATAAAAAGGGACAGAATGAAACCAAGTCAGGGACATACACACATGATACATATATACATAGATGTGTGTGTATATATGTACATATGTGTGTATATATGTATGTGTCGGTGTATGTGTATGTGTGTGTGTGTGTGTATACAGAAAGGGGGGGAGAGAGAGAGAGAGAGAGAGAGAATGTGCATGGAACCTAAATGAAAATAGGTTCCGTGTTATAAAGAAAAGAAAAGAAAAGATTTAAAAGGTGTTTTGAGGCACTGCCAGCTTCACACAATGACTTATCCTTCCTGATTTCTACATTGTCAGCAACCAAAACTCCTGAAGGTAGTTGGCAATTTTCTTGGGATGATGAATGAGAGAAAAGACAGTGGGGGCAAACTCTATGAGATTAAAAGGACTTTTCTGACAAAAAGAATGTTTTTCAACCAGCTACTGCTATTCAGAAGAAACATAGCCAGCTACTGTGACAATACCAGGCATGAAAGTTCCTATTTCCCAAGGTGAAAAGTAATAAAGACTAGTGGAAAGAGGATTGGTTAGAGAGAGAGTCAGGTGGCCTGGGTTTGAGAACTGCCTCAGCCACTCAGTACCTGTGTGACTGTGGGCAAGTTATTTAATCTCCTGTCTGCCTCAGTTTCCTCCATCTATCATATGAGTATTATAACACTGCAACTACTTCACAGAATTGTTGTAAGAAATAACAGTGTTGCCTTTTCTCAGTCGCATTTTGCTACCGATTAACTTAGCAAATGTGCAAGCCTCCATTTCTTAGTGCAAGCCTCCATTTCTTAGGGCTGGGGTTTTCTATATGGGAATAAAATCAGTGTGGTCTGGAAATGATAACATGTACTAATTTAAGTATTCTGGGCCCTTTGTTGACTTTATTTAAGTAGTCAAGCCACAGTTTTACAATTGTCTAAAAGGAAAAATGGTGGCCACAAGAGATAAAGAAATTATTCTTAAACACTCTTCAACCAAATGCTACATGATCAAAGCAAAGGCGTCATATTTGTGGACTTCCCTTACTAAATGATGTAGCTACTAATGTTCTCCAACATGACGCACTCATTTCAGTACTTTTTAGGAGAAGCAGTGTGTGGTACTGTCTCTACAGTCAGGCTGAGAAGTGAGTGTCAATCCTATTTCAGAACTTAGTAGCTGTGAGATAATGGATACGTTTCTTAGTCTCGGGTCTTCAGGTTTTTCATTTGCAAAATGGGGATAATAATAATTGTTAGCCCTACCCCATCAGCCTATTGTAAGGATCAAATGAGAATGCAGGTAAAGCACTAGATAAATGAGCTATTAATATCATTAGATCCTTAGCTAATTGTGCTTAATAGTCTATTTTTTTTCTACACTAGTTTGGGATCATTAGTGGGATAAAAGTATGTGACTTGCCTGTCCTGTGCTTATTTGTATAGCATAAAGCATGAGTGATTAACTTAAGTAGCCACTTCAAAACACTGATAGCATTCTACCCCTCCCTGACTTAACAAACCTTTTTATTTTTCTTTCCTCCTTTGTCCTCTCTCTCTACCCTTTTCCCTGTATCAATATAAAATACAGATTAAACTCTTCTGTTTTAGAGTAACTCATAAACTGTATTTTTAAAACTTAAAATTTCTTTTCTCCTCCTTTGTCCCCTTCCTCTATTCTTTTTTCTTTCCTCTCTCTTCTTTATCAAAATGAAATACAGATTAATCTGTTTTCCAAAAACTTGAAAATGTATTTTGTAAAATTTTATAAATTTGTCTCTCTCCCCCTTCATCTCTCTCTCCCCCCCATTTCTCTATCTGTCTCTTTTACAAAAATGAAATACTGACTATACTTTAATTTTAGAATAATTTTTCATTGGTATTCTTTTTTTTTTAAAGAATGCCCTTTCCTTTTTCCACTCTATTTTTTCTTTTCCTTTCTTTACTTCTTTTTTCTCTGTTCCTTAGGCCTGCCAGTGGCATTCATTGACATTGCTAAGTCCCAGTAGAAAGGCATGTAGGATAATATGATTGCTGAGCTTGGTATAGTATCTCACCAACATCACGTATCCTATGGCCTCTTAGTAGATATTCAAACTCAATACTCAGATCCTCCTAACTCTGAATGTCACCTTCCTGAAATAAGTCCCAAAACCCATGCCCACAACTGACCTATGGATGATGCGTTGATTCTGGAGGTAGTCCAGTGCCATGGAGAGCTCACAGATGAAGAGTTTCACTGTGTCTTCTTGGAAGCGGACATTTTGTTGCAGGTGATAACGCAGATCGCCACCCAGCAGGAGATCTACCACCATGAACATGTCCTCCTCATCTTGGAAGGAGTACCTAAAACAGCACATACCCCATAGATATAAGTTAAAAGACTTCACAAATCACTAAGTAGCTGATTGTTCAATGGAAGAGAGCACCTAGGTCATTAGTAATGTCATTCTAAACATATCCTGGAAGGATTAGAACAGTTTGGATGGAAAGTTTTCATCACAGACTATGTAGCATCACATATATTTTATTCTGTTAGGGACTGCATTATTTGGTTATGCTAGGTATGGAGGCATCTGGCTTCCATTCCTGGCTTTGTCACCAGCTATGTGACTTCAAGTCACTTAACCTCTTTGAGCATCAGTTTCCTCATCTGTAAAATAGAGGCAGTCATATTTAGCCATAACATAAAGTTAATGGTAAGCTACATCTGAGAAAATAGGATTTAGAGTTGAAAGAAACCTTACAGATCATCTAATGCAATTTTCCCATTTTGGAGTTTATCACATCCTATATTTAGAGCTCAAAGGTTATTCAGTCCAACCTCTTAATTTTAGAGATGAGGGAACTAAAATCCCAAAAGATTAAATGACTTGTTAAAGGTCACACAATTAAAATGTAGCAGAGCTAGGAACTAGGTCCTTATAATTTCAGGAGGCAGTGTGTGCGGTACAGTGGAAAGAGTAAGGGATTTTGGAATAGGAAGATCTGAGTTCAAATTTTTACTGCTACCTGTGTGACCTGGGATAAGTCACTTAGCTTCTCTCATTTTCTCAGCTGTCAAATGGGGGAAAAGAGTGTGTTTATTAAAGATCTCTTGCAACTCTAAATCTATGATAAGGCGATCCTAAGATTCCAAATACAAATCTAGTATCCTTTTCATTAAACCATACTGCTTTCTCATAATTATTGTGAAAGCATCATAAAATTCTATATAAATATTAAGGAATTAAACAATGAGAATGCAGCACAGTTTGCTAGGCTGTTTATACCACTTTTCCCAACATGTAATGTTTGTTTTTTTTAAAAAATTAAATTTATTTAATCACTTTTGATATAGCACACACTTCCCTCCAAAATCTTTAGGCACAATTTACTACTTGCAAAAAAAAAAAGCTAGTTTGTTGGTTGTTAACAGAAAGGTAAGCTATGTCCTTTAAACTCAGATAATATGGAATGAAGTAATCTTTGCTTCCAAAAGACCAGTCTTGGCTCATAGAAGAGATATTCACAAACTCATGGATTTAGGAGTAGAAGGGAACTTAGAGGCTGTATCTTTCAACCCTCTCATTTTGCAGATGAGACAACTGAGAGGAGAGAGGTCAAGTGAGTGCCCTGGGTCACCCAGGCAGTGAGCAAGAGATGGAATTTGAACCTTGGTTTTCTGATTGAAATATGTATTTATTATATCATATTTATGAAAACATCTCACTGCTATAATTATTTTTATTTCTCTAGAAAAAATTAATATATTAGCTATGGAATATGTATCTAGATCAATGGTGTCAGATAGAAACAGGAGCCACTCGCCGTCCATAAGGATCCCTGTGGACCACAGATTGACTTAGAAAACCATATATTAGCATTATGTTCTACTGTATTTTTATTTATTTTGTTAAACATTCCCCAATTTTAATCTGGTTCAGCCCCAATGCCATCTGCCACATGTTTGCCACTTCTGGCCTATGTGATTAAGACTGACATACCAGATATTTTATTCATGTTAACTCACAGAACTGAGTTATGCAATTCATGCACCTTAGCACATTAAACAGAATCCTCATGGTATGGTTCTTCTCTTAGAACATATATATATATAGATTTGTTACAGGGGAGGGAAACCCCAAAATGGTTAAGAATCCCTGAATTGGAAAGACTCAATGGTGTAGAGAAAGAACTCTAGAATGAGATAAAGGAGACCTGAGTTCTTAGTCCCAGGTCAGGCACTAATTTATTCCTAAGAACTTTTAGCAAGTCATCTCTGCTCTTTAGACCTCAGTTTTCTAAACCACAAAAAGTCTCTTCTAGCTCTAAAGTGCCATTATCAGACATAACCTTAAAGGGGGAGAAGGAGTTATATGCCTTTGCAAAGAGGGAGGAACACCAAAGGCAGCTATAGAAAGAGGCCAAAACTACTTGCCAGTTTTGCCTATGGCCCACGCTACCTTAGCTTTAATATGAGGACTATAATATTTGTACTACCTATTTCACAAGGTTGTGGGGATCAAATGACATCATGCATATAAAATACCAGGAAATCTATAAAGTGGTACATAATCATTACTATTATCATCATTATTAGAAACAGGTTCAGTCAGGTGCCTGAAAATTGCATCTTGAGCAGGGTTGGACATTCCACCCCTACCATTTCCATTTTTTTGCTCAGTAGTGGAACTGTGGCAAGTATCAGCAGAGGCAAAAAGCAAGCAAGCACTGGCTAGTCTCCATCCAGCCTTTTTTCTCTCATTGTTCCTCTCTCCTCTAGGAAGGGAAGGTCTTTAAATATAGGCAATAGTTCTCTATAATAAAGAATAAGAGATCTAGGGGAGGATGTAGGGTAGGGAGAGGAAGTCAAGGCTGAAGCACCTTTATCTAGACTCGAAAATAAGTTGATAAAATCTCTATGAAGTATGCAGGCCTACAGAGGATGATCATGCAGGTCAGTGGTTCTCAAACTTTTTGGTCTCAGGATTCCTTTATACTCCTAAAAATTACTGAGGAACATTTGTTTATGAGGGTTATATAAGTAACATCTTAGTATTATTATAGAAATAATTTTTACCTTGCAGACCCCCTTAAAGAGTCTTGGGTACCCCTAAGGATCTGCAGAACACCCTTTGTGAACTGCTGATATAGAGGAAGAGGGTGAGGCCCAGATAAGAAGGAATGGACTCCTAGTATATAATATGAGTAAAAATTTACTTAATTCATGAATTCAGTTAATGTCATCCCTGTTCTTCAGAAGTGCTTGCATATATCAGGACGGAAATCATGGGTCTCATATCCTCAACCCCTCGAAGGTAAAGATAATGAGACAGGGAGGAGGTGTGTATGAAGGAGTGGAGCATTGTAGGGGTGGCAGTGGTATTGCGTATATTAACACAATTCCCAGCCAAACATTCAGACATAATGCAACCCTATTAAAATGAACATACGTTCATTTCCCAGGATCATATTCTTTATCCACTAGGCCCCTTAGTAAATAAAAAAGGAGATCTCTTTGTCTTCTATTTAACCATTTCTGTAGACCTGCTAATTCCCCCATTTCTATAACTATGTAAGTTATAGAACCTATATTGCTTTATTTACTTCTTGTTCGGGTCTCTAACAACATCGATTCTGGATATAGTGTACAGTGGTTTAGGGTGATATAGGATGAAGAATAGTGGAAATTCAAAAGACAGGTACATTGTTTTAAGATACATGGAGGGTATAGGTAGTGTAGTATACTATCAATGATTATTTATATGGGAGAAGTAGTAAAAAGTCTGATAAATGATGGGAAAAGGTGGTAGAGTAGTTGTGTAGCAAGAGAGGAAAATTAGATGAATATAGATGAATATCACTAGTGTCCATAAAATACTACAACAATAGGAACATTTATATAGTACTTTAAGATTTGCAAGATGCCTATCAAATATTAATTCATTAAAAGAGCTCAACCCAGGCCTTCAGAGTTCTGGGGAGATCTACTCCGAGGAAAGACATTGACTAGAATTAAACAGGATGAGAAGGCACAGGTGAGAAATGGTCTAAACAGTTAGAATGCTCATGTTAATTAGATCATAGATTCATAGGGTAGTGGAGTAGGGCATTGGATTTGGAATCAGGAAAAACTGAGTTCAAATCAGTATAGACACTACCATTTTGACCCTAGACAAGCTACTTAACTTCTATCTGCCTCAGCCTCCTCTTCTATAAAATGGGAATCATAGCATCTATCTCCTAGGGTTGTTGTGAGAATAAACTGAGATAATTAAATAATACCTAACATTTATATAGTGCTTACTATGTGTCAGGACTTGCTAAGCACATTACAACTGTTATCTAATTTTATCCTCACAACAAAACATTAAAGCACATACAAATACTATTACTATTATTATTAATAATAACAAATCATCCTTAAAGATGGTTACTACCCTATGTTGATATAATGACAAAGTCTTTAGTACTCATTTATCCCAAGATGTCCCTATGAGTCTATTTCTGTGGAGGTTAGCTGGAGATAGCTCTGAATCCAAGAATCTTAAAATGGAAGGGTCCTTGAAGGTTATCCAATAGAGAGGTTCTTAGTCTGGGGTTCATGGACTCCCAAGGGATCAATAAGTAGATTTCAGTGGAGTCCATGAACTTGGGTGAGAAAATATTCACTTTTTAATTTTTGTTTTATTTTATTTATTCAGTTACTTTTTGGTGAGGCAATTGGGGTTACGTGACTTGCCCAGGGTCACACAGCTGGTAAGTGTTAAGTGCCTGAGGCTGGATTTGAACTCAGGTCCTCCTGACTCCATGGATGATGCTCTATTCACCATGCCCCCCACTTCTCTTTTTTTTTAAACTAATGTTTGGTTTCCTTTGCAATCCAATGCATTTTATGAGAAATCCATAGTGTTCTTCAGACTGCCAAGAGGTATGTGACAAAAAAGGTTAAGAGCCCCTGAATTACAGTCCAGACTATCCCCACTTTTACAATGTTGGCATCTCCTATGGAGGGATACTTGAACACTGATTGGTTTCAGCTTCTTCCTGCAATATTAAGTAAGATGCATTGTTGTTGTTGTTCAGTTGTGTCTAACTCTTCATGACTCCATTTGGGTTTTTCTTGGCAAAGATACTGGAATGGTTTGCCATTTCCTTCTCCAGTTCAATTTACAGATGAGGAAACTAGGACAAACACGGTTAAATGACTTGCCCAGGGTCACACAGCTAGTAAGTGTCTGAGGTCAGAAGAGCTACATGCAACTGAAAATGACTCAACAACAAACTTGAGATGGCATGAGTGAAAAGGGCAACACACATGGTGGTGTTATTTCCCTAAAGGGGAGTATCAATGCATAATAGCTATATTATTTAAGTTCAGCTTCCCTGCAAGAAAGCATTGCTATTCTGTAATATCTCAATCCTTCTGAAGATAATTACAATAATTAAATGATCAGTGTGGTTTACATGCTAAAATAATTTCTGGGCTTATATTAAAATTTAGATCATTATAAGTTAGTCCTGGTAAACAGTAGGTATGGGAAAGTGATATAAATAATATTTTCTTCTATCCTTGTGCGTATACTTTCACCTACTGTAGGTGTTTTCACTCTGATAGTTACTTTACATGGTAGGCTAATTTTGATCTTGGTCAGTGAGTTTCAGTGGGATTTGTAGGAGAGTATAACAGGCAAAAATAATTCTATGTGCTAAAATGTCGGGAAGAGAAATCAAGATTTCTCAGAGTATGAGCTAGGAGTATTCATAGCAAGTTCTCAGATGCCTTGAAGGAAATGTCACCTTTTGTGCTAAGAGATCCCAAGAGAGCCAGTAAGAGGACGTTTAAATGAACTTTATCTTCATTTAAGTGAAGAGGCTGAATTTAGATATTTTCATTGCAACAGGGGTGAATTTCTACTCATGTTGCTGAATGAATTTTCCAAGATCAACTCTATTAGAGGCTTCCAAAACTTTAGATAAACTAGGATAATGTGGCATGCTTGTCTTCAGAGATGGTTCCACATTTTATCACAGAAAATCTGAACTTTATAGGGTTCAACTAAAAAAACTGGTGCATCACATCTTCAAGAAAAAAAACCAATATAAAATCATATGATTATATCAATAGATACAGAGCTTTGGTAAAATATAACACCTATACTTCCTGTATTTTTAGTAGGAAAGAGCTTGTATTTTTAAAAACTAGAGGAATAGAAGGATTTTTCCTAAACACAATAAAAAGTATGTAAAACCAATGTGTGTAGTGGAAAAACATTTTTTCCCATTACAGAACAGGGCAGGACTATGTACTCTACAATACCATTACTTTTTTTTAAAGAAATGCTAGCTAGTACAATAAGACAAGAGAAACAAATATAAGGAATAGGCATAGTCATAGAAGAGGTTAAAACATCTGCTATGGAGATATGAAGGTATATTCAGAAAACTCCAGTGATTCCACAAAAACTAATAATCAAGATAATAAATGGTATCACCAAGGTATTAGATTAGAGCTAGAAGGGAAGTCAAATCTCCCCTCCCCCATTTTATAGATGAAGAAATTGAGGCACAGGTAGGTTATGTGACATGTCCAGTGTTACACAGATGTCTGCTGGAGGACTTGAATCTATCTCTTCATCACTCCAGGTCTAATATTCTATTCATGGTGTCATACTACCTCTCTGACAGAAGGAATTGATTCTATTTGTAAGTCTTCAAGCAGAGACTAGACAATCATTTATCATGTTTGTCATAAGAGGGTCTCATTTTGTGTATGTGTTGGATTAGCTGACTTCCAAAGTCCCTTCCAACTCTCAAATTCTGATTTTGTGAAACCCATAAAAATCATCAATATTTCTATATAGTTCTCAAAAAACCCCAGAAGAAACAGAAAAATAATTATAAAATTCCCATTAAGGAAAATTATTTTGATAGAATGTAACAATTTAACAGAAATAAAGGGAGAGTTAAATAATTGGACTGGTTAGGTCAAAATTATAAAGATGGCAATGCTACTTAAATTAATTTATAGATTTAATGGAATATCAATCATATAGTATCCTATTGGTGCATTGTTTTAGGTGTTGTACATACAGGTACAAATAATGAAGCAATCCCTTCTCACAAGGAGCATACATTTGAATGAGAAAGGTATCAAAGTTGGTACTAGATAAATAAAGGAAATTGGAACAGTGAGATATTAAAGGTAATAAAAGACAGATATCAAACCAACTGCAGGACAATATTCCCTAGTGTGGCCTGAACCAGATTAAAATAGAGTTGGGAAATATTTAACAAAATAAATAAAAATACAAAAACCTTTTCTAGACCAATATGCTCCATAGGACCCTTATATACTGGTTCAGTAGCCCTATTTGCAAGTTTGACATCACTGATCCAGGAGAACCAAAGGTATAAAATAGGCTGATATTTGATATCGCCAAGATTACAAAACATTGGGGAGGGGAGCCATTCATTAGACAGTTAACAACAATTTAGAAAATTGTATAGTAGTTGGGTAAGAAATAGGATATCATAAATATATATATACATATATAAAACATATATCTCTAATCACATAGTATAAGAAATTATTAGATCATACACTGTAATAAATTCCAAGTGGATAAATGGCCTAAATTATTATAAGAAATACAGTAACATTTAGGAAAAATGGGAATCCATCACAATTGTGGGCTAAGGAAAAATACTTATCTGTCCAAAAAATAGAAGGAAATATATGAGAAAATAGCTGGATTTGGTTATATGAAAATGAAGTTTGTGTATAGCAAAGAGCAATTAGCCATTTAAAATAAAAAGGAGGAAAAGTAGCCTGGGGAAAAAATCTTTTCCACGAATATTTCTGATAAAAGTGACATCCAGAATCTACAAGATATTGTCACAAATTTACAGGACAATAATATCCATTTTTCAAGAGGTAAGTGGATATGACCTGGAAGTTCTTGAAAGAAAAAAAAAATCAATACTCACCTGAAAACTGTTTAAATTCTATAATGAACAAAGTAAATATTAATACAACTCTGAGATGTTACTTACTAGGAATTACTTATTAATAATTACTTATTAGCAAAGGTAGTTAGAAGGATAAAACCTCATGCTGACAGGTTTGTGGAGAAATAAGCAGGCTATTCTATGCTGGTGGGGCTGTGAATTGATGCAATCTTTTCCCAAAACAATTTAGGACTATTCAATAAAAGCTACAAAGCTGTTCTTACCTTTTGGTCTTATGATTCCCCTACTAGGGCTATATCCTAAGAACTATTTTGACGGGGGGAAACGCTATCTATATAAAAATATTCTTTGTGACTTTGCTCATAATAGCAAAAAACTTAGAAATTTCCCTTGTGAGCAAAAATCAAGGAATGACAATAAATCATGGTATATGAATATAGTGGAATATGATTTCCTAGTAAGAAATAGCAAATGTGAAAGATACAAATAAATATGAGGATGTAGAGGAAGTGATGTGGAATGAAGGAAGAACTATGTACAGTACCTGCTGGCCATATACAAAAATTTTAAAAAGCAATGAAATCTGGAAAAGCACCCAGAAGGAAAAGAGTTCCTGACTTCTCTTTTTATTTCCTTTCTCACTAATGTCTCCTGCACAACTGTGGTCCTCTTGGCCAAGGTCATTCATTACAACTTTGGCATTGTGGAAGGATTCATGTTATGTATAAAACACAGGGCGATGACAATTGAGCCCCTTTATTTTTCTATTTCCTGGATGGGCTTAGAGATTTCTCAGCTACACAGTACAGCCCATCTTGCAACCAAATAAGCTATATAGATTCTATGTTTTCATTAAAGTTAAGATATACATTTCTACCTAGATGCCCCACTGGCAGCTCAGACTCAAACTGTTCAATACTGAGCTGATTGCCTTCCCTACTAAACCTATCCCTCCACCCAGTTTTCCAGTTTGTGTTGGGAGCACCGTCATTCTCCCTGTCAGCCAGAGTCAGAACCTCAGAATCTCTTCGTCCCTTCTCTGGGCCTCTCACTCACCAACTCTGAACCAGGAGACACCACAAGGTTCCCTACTCTCTCCAAGGGCAAAGCTTCTGCCACAAGGGTCCTGTACTTCTCCCACTTCACTGCTACCTCTCCCTACCTCCACGCCCCACCCCCAGCCTTCCAGCTTTGTCTCTGCTCAGATCTTGATGGTCATTATTGAACCCTGCCTGCAGACTGCTTCACCTTATTTCAACTGAATTTGTCCAGCACCAGAGTCTCTAATTAGGGCGTGGATAACTAAGATGTCTTCTATTCTTCATGAAAAGCATCATTTCTTCTTCCATGTTATCTACCCTTAATGTGTATTCACTGGTCATCAAAAGCACTTCTGTACAGGTACTTTTAGTACAGGTAGCCAAACATTTAAAAAATCCATGCAGCTAAAATGGGCAGGTATCCTTAATCTGAAGTCCCAATAATACTCTTAGAGAAAGGAAGGATGATTTTCGAGAGAATTTACCTTATAATTATGAATCTAGTGATGGATATATGCCTGTGCTGGGACAGGGCGCAGCCTAGCCAGATTTGGAGGTGCTCTTCACCAGGTAGGCCACAGGGTGATGAACTTTTTAGTCACAGTAAGTCCTGTACATTATCCATTAAGTTGTATAAGGTTTTTGATTTACATTGGTGGAAAGACTCCTCACACTGGCAATATCACATACCCTTTAATGATATGTGAGTATTATATAATTGTCATGATAGAGTTCATTATACTTTTCATATATATGTATAATTTATATGAATTATAGATGGCAGACACAATAAAACTGTAGTAAGTATGTAAACTATTGTTCAGTTCATATGCATCTGAAAGAGAAAGGGAGAGGAGAGAGGGGAAAAGAAAAAGAAAGGGAGAAAGGGGGAGAGGGAAGAGTGAAGAAAGAGATAGACAGAGATGATTTTATTAGTGTAGGGGAATTCTCAATGTGAAAAATCCCTCTACCAATGCAATTTATGATCTTCTAGGCCCTTAAGAAAATTCTTTAAAAAAAAAAAATTCTTAGGGTTTATAAATCTGACTTGCTTAGCCATAGTCATAAATATTTGTCAGAAACAGGACTTGAATCCAGGTTTTTTGGACTCTAAATCTAGACCTATATCTATTATGCCAGGTTGCCTCTCAAGATCAAATTTTTTTTGGGACCATATCTGTGATTTTACCCTCCTCAGGAGGATAGTCTTTACTGATATAAATCAGTATCTGCTTTGAAATTTATAGTTTTAAAAGTTGCCCAGGACACTAACAAGTTAAGTGGCTTGTCCAGGGACACACAGTCAGTAAATGTTAGAGATGGGACTTTAATTCCAGTCTTCTTAATTTGGAGGCCAGCTCTCTATCCTGAACACCACCCCATAATAGTTATTTGATAATACTTGCTGGAGTGACTAACTCAGACCACAGGATCTGACCTATGTACCTCAAATCTACAAAAATCTAAAATCTTGCTTGGTTCCAGAGATGACAGATTTTTTAAATATAGTTCATTAGAAGACTGATTTTATTTCTCTACCTCTGCATTTCTTCTGACCTTTGGGTTTCAGAGGGCAGAGTATGGAGAATTATTCTATTCATTGCCAGCAATGTATCCACACCAAAGTGGTATCTCTTGAAGCCTCTCTAGAGAAAATCTGGCTATTATTATTTTGTGCATAATCTCAGTAGGCAGTTACCTCTGGGAATGCTATAGCCAGTAAACAGGGAATAGGATAACAACATATTGTCACAAACATTACAAAATCAATTTTTTCAAGGCAGGTACCCTGATGGTGAAAGGGACTTTTACTCAAAAGCTATCTCAAATAGCACTCCACATAAGTAAATGCAAAATTTATGTGATTTTTTTAAAAAATGGGCCTTGGACCACATCAACCTGTTTCAGACATACAGTCTAAGTAGAATCAGTCTGGGTCATTCCTGAGATTGGAGACAGCTACTTGTGATTCAGGTAGTAGAAGAGTAGGTCTTGACCAGGGTGAGATGCGAGTCAGGCCTTGACTGGGCTGAGTAATTACACAGCCTGGCTCCTTCTCTAAAAAGTGATACATGGTAAGACAGAAAGTCCAACTGGCTTTCTGCCTCTTCTACACCCTCTGTTGGAAAGGTAATTTGTCTTCCCTGATCTCTGGCTTCAGAGTTCCAGGGCAGAGATAAACTTCAGTCCAAATTCCCAGCACTGTCTCCAGCAAGCAAGGGTTCATGCTCTCCGGGAAGTCCTACCTGATCCCTGCCTCCCCAAAATGGTGCCAGGACACAGATGGAAATCTTTTTGATTCATTAAGGTAGCAATTTCCTCCACCCTCAAAAACAGCAACCTATTGACTACATGCTTTTCTTTCATCTGGCTTGGGCTCATTGAAGACAATGGTGATGTGGATGCCTCGGCACCCAGACATCCATCAGAGGTTCATTGCACTGAATAGGGTTGGGATAGAAGAAGAGAAGAAAATAAATCAGAAGTTCTGAGAACTGGAGAAGTGTGTGTGTGTGTCTCTTTGTGAGTTCAAATTCGGCCTGAGACAGTAGCTGTGTGATCCTGGGCAAGTCATTTAACCATGCTTGCCTCAGTTTCTTATCTATATAGTGAGCTGGAGAAGGAAATGGCAAACCACTGTAGTCTTTGCCAAGAAAACCCCAAATGGGGTCATGAAGAGTCAGACACAATACATACATATATATATGTATGTATATATATATATATAACACATACATACACATACATATACACATACATCATATATATACATATATATGCATACACACATATATTACCAGAATATTTATGGGTCCTGTTTTGGAGATATTCTGGTAGCTCAATTCTCTTATTAGCTGATTCTAAAAAGTGTAAAATTTAGCATGGAGGAACATTAAATGATTTTTGGTTTAAAAAATACACTATTTCTCTTGATAAGAGACAGTGTTATGTAGCGTAAAGAGTACTGATCCTACAGTTAGGTGAAACCTGGGTTCTAATCTTGTCTCTGACATTACTAGCTGTGTGACCATGAGCAAATCCCTTAACTTCTCTCAATTTCATCATTTACAAAATTAGGGAGGACTCAGTGATCTCTAAGATTCCTTCTAAATCTAAATCTATTATCCCAAGGTAATTCCACCTATTAGGGATGCCATGAAGAGGGTTATTGTATAAGGCAGGAAGACTCACTAGATGACGTTGCAGGTCCCTTCTTAACCTAAGAATCTAAGATTTCTCAATTTACTAGCTCCTCTGTGAAGCCCTTCCTGATTGCCCAGGTGAAAATGACCTCTCCCTCCTTAAATGTTTCCTACATACTACCAAGGTTTCTCTTTTGCTCTTTATATATTTCTCCTTCCTCTCCCACTAATTAGGCTAAAAGGCCCTTGGGAGTAGGGCTTATATCAGGTCTATCTTTGTATCCGCAGCGCCAAGCCAAGCAAAGGGATAAGTACACAGTAAGTGTAAGTAATGTTGCTGTTTTCTGCATTCTTGAATTGTAGAGCTTGCTTCAGTTAAACATGCATTTTTGCCTGGCTTTTCCTGTAGACTTACTCTCCTATATTAGTGGCCTGCTGCAGTGACTGTGATCACAATTCATGCCCATTCCATGAGTACAGATTTCCCTTCTAATTCAAGGCTGCTTGTTCCTTCAATTATCAAAAAGCCCAGGTGAACCCTTGATACTGGTGGAGGCAGCTGATGCGGAAAACACCCAGAGGTAGTTTCTGCAGCTGCAAGCTTGATCATAATTAGAGAAAGCCAACTGGGGAACAGGCTTGAGGAGGAGCAACCATTCCATATGCATATAAGCTGCTTGTTTAGGTTGTGTTAGCAGCTCATGACTGCTGTCCAAAGAGGTGGGAATGAGGCCTTTATTTAGACTAGAATCTAAGTCACTAGCCAGGGCTGACAGTTTTTAACCCTTGATTTGCATTTGAAGGGAACATCCCAGTCAGGTCTCTGTCTGCTTGACTAGGTAAAAAAAAACCTTAATGTCTGATATATAACTAAGAAAAAAAGTTACTTGTCCCTTTAATCAACTCCTTCACTTACAATAACACCTGCTTAAGAGACCGCTGGTGTTCAGGGACCAACGTCTAATTGCCTGAATTTTACAAAGAACAATTTCATTTCCCTGAGGAGATATGCATTTTGAACTTGTATGATGAGCCCATCTGCTTAAGGTAACTATGGGAGGCCTAGCAAGTGCAGTAAGGTGATGAAATACTTCTGAATGGGGTGGTAGTTAAAAATGGATTGCTATGTTTGCTGATGGTAAAGGACTTACTGAGAATCGTGATAATACGTGTACAGTATTTGGCCATTTGCAATCGCTCGAGAGGCAGCATATGATAGTTATCAAGGAACCTTAAGAGTTAGAGGTCCTGGGTTCAAATTCCTACCTCTGAAGCTTACTATTTCACCCTGGCAAAGTCAGATAGTCTTCCTGGGCTTCTGTTTCCTCATTTGTAAAATGAGGTGATTACACTAGATGAAGTCCCTTTTAGCTTTAAACCTATTATCCTATGGACAACCTTGTGATGTAGGCAGAATGAATGTTACCTCCATCTTGCACATGAGGAAACTAAGGTTCAAAAATTCTAATTATTTTGAGCAATAACACAAGGTAGGAAAAGTGTTAGGGCTGGGACTAGATGAGTCTAAATTTTTTGGTTTAAGGTCAACTCTGAAATCGATATGGCAGAACCTTGACTTGAACCTAAACTATCAGTATCCTCAACTAATGTTTTTTTTGTTTTTCTTGCATTTAATTTGTAGGACAATGAGCCTGATCATCGATCATAAGAAAGGGAGCCTAAAAGGAAGAAACAGATGGTTGAGGCAGTACAGCTCTGCATGTGGAGACTGCTGTATGCAGTAGGTGCTTTATAAATGCATGTTGGTGTGATTGACAAGAATCAGCTTTCATATCAGAAACCTGTTAAGGACAATGGCAAAAAAGAAAACTAAGAAGAAAGTGGAAGAACTGCAAGATAAAGAAGAATATGAGCCAGAAAAAATCCTTGACCATCGACTGGTGAAGGGCCATGTAGAGTACCTTGTAAAGTGGAAAGGCTACTTGCAGAAAGAGAGTTCTTGGGAACCAGTGGCGAACCTAGAGTGCCCTGACCTCATTGAGGAGTTCTTGAGATCCCAGATAGCCCATGAGTCAGATGAACCCAAGGAAGGCAGAAGTAAAGCTAGCATGTGTAACAGAGGCACAAGACAGGAGAGCAAATCAAAAAGCAAGAAAGAGAAGTCCAAAAAGCCACAGGATTTGGCCCAAGAGTTGGAGGCAGAGAAGATTATTGATGCTGAAAAAACCAATGAGGGGCTGAAGTTGTTGGTGAAATGGAAAAACAGTGATAAAGCTGACTTTGTTCCTGCCAAGGAGGCCAATAGCAAGTGGCCCCAGCTGGTCATTAGCTTCTATGAGGAGAGGCTGAGTTGGAAATAGCCAGCGGACTAGAGTGGTCACCAGAACTAATTCTATCTTCAGCCAGCCTCTAGGTTTCTGGGTCAATGGATTTGAAACAGATGAGGGGAGAAGAGGCTGTTTTGAGGCCACAGAGGTGGCCTGAGATGTCCTTAGACAAAGGAGCCAATGCTTTGCTTGTGTCCTGTGGCATCCCAAGTACATTAAACATTTTTGGGCTGAATAAGTTTGCCTGCCCATGCCAAGTGAGGGAGAAAGCGATTTAGGCAGGAATTTTTTGTACTTTGCTGAGCTGAGAGGCAAAGAATCTTCCTTGAAGAGCAAAACTTATAGAGTTAGGTGTGTGGGAGACCAAAAAAGTGACTACAACTTCTCAAAGCTCTTCTACATAGTGTGGTTAACTCTTCATTTTTATCCCATAGCATTGTGTCAACTTTGACTCTTACTGATGTATCATTTAGAGGTGAATGGATAGGGTCATTTTTTGTTGTTGTTAAAATGGGAATGGGGGAGGTAAAAGGATAAGAATTCAAAGTCCAGAAGCTTAACTTTAAAAAAAATATATCACTGGCAATATAAATGAGCACTACAAAAGAACTGTTGTTTTTTTCAATTGTGTCCTACTCTTCATGACCCCATGTGGAGTTTTCTTGGCAAAAATACTGGAGTGGTTTGTCATTTCTTTCTCCAGCTCATTTTACAGATGAGAAGACTGAGGCAAACAAGGTTAAGTGACTTGCCCAGGTTCATACAGCTTACTAGCTTATTGACTATTTACTTACACAACTTACTAGTGTCTGAGGCCAGATTTGTACTCGCCAAGACGAGTTTTCCTGAATCCAAGCCCAGCACTCTATTCACTACACCACCTAGCTGCCCCAGCAAAAGACTGTATGAAGCTGCTAAGGTATGCTCTGCCTAAACTTGGTGCACTCCTGCTAGAATCACTTCAGGCTGGTTGTAGACAGAATTATTTTAGGACTTCAGACATGTTAGGGGAGAGAAGCACAAATAGGCCAGTCTGTTGTTTAGTTCAAGATGCTGATTTTTTTTTTAAGTATAAAAGCACTTTACTGCCTCTTTCTCTCTTCATTCACCTTTCTCACACCCCAGGATGTCCCAAAGAGTTTGAGGCAGAAACTGTGTAAGAAATGATAGAGATTATGGAACAGGCCCTGAAGATCCTGGAGGTAGGTGAGAGTAAGGAACTGGCTGGTGGGGCTGGTAGAAGCAGAGAAGATAAGAGGCTGCTGGGGCTTTGGCTCTGGTTTCTGCTTCCTGCTGTCCTTAGCTATCAGCTCCTGGGTCACTTGATCCTCTGCCTGCACCCTTTTGGCTTGCTGCTGCAACTACCTCCAGACTCTCTGCCTCCCAAGCCACACTTAGTGTTAAGGGTGTACAGAGCCAGGTCTGTGCTATCCCTGGCCCTGTCTCCTCCCCGTGAGCTGCTTTCACCTCTTCAGTTCCTGGGTTTTCCAGATGCCTTACTTTTCTTTCAACCAAATGCCACCCAAGCCTCTGTGACCACTCTCCTGACTGCTCCAGGTGCCCTGTGGCTGATGGTTGGCCCCCCTTGCCATTAGCTGCCAGCACCATCTCTTCTACCTCAGCTTCTCTTTGGTGCCTCTCAGATGCCTGTTGTTCCTTATTCTGCAGGGATCTCTTCTGCTAATAGTGGCCTTTTACTTGGTCTTCCCTGGGGACACTCCTCATCTCCATCTTCTTCTGGCCTCTATCTCTTGCTACTCTGCTCTACCTGGCAGCCCAGTGCTCCCTCTAACACCAGGGTGATGACAACACTGAGCTGGGCAAAGGGACCTGGGGGCAGAGGGATAGGAGAAACAGAATGCTGGGAGTAGGCAGAGTTGGGCTGCAGGAGAGGAAGCAAACCCCAGTCCCTGCCCCTTGGAAAGCTAAGCTAGGGGCTTTGGCAGTATTTAGTCAACTCCCAACAACAGTTCTTCAGGAGACCCACTATCTGCCCTTAAGTCAAAAGGGTTTAGGGGCCAAGGGGTAACCAGCCCTACTCCCTACCAGAGAGCAGGCCTTCAGCTAGAGGCAGTGGTTGGCCTTCCCTCAGTGACATAGCTCCCAGATGAAGACACAGGTGAAGGGCAGGGTCAGAAGGGTGCTGTGATGGGGCACTGCATTAGTGCTGGGCTCTTGACAAGAGGCCTCCTGGGGGAAGCTACAGTCTCATCTTCACCTGTCATCTGGACGAGTTTTGTGAGTGAAGGCAGAGGAGGGTCATTGGTTTGAAGGAAGTAGAGCACTAAGAAAATCAATTCATAATTTACTCAGAAGGGGGCCATTCCCTGTCAGTCCTCCTCCCTGAACCAAACAGCACCAGGTATAGACCAGAGGTCATACCAGCCCATCCAGGTCACAACAGAGATTCAGGAACCCTGAATTATATAAAGCTGATATGTTACCGAAGGAGACATCACCATGAAGACCAGAGGGCCCATGGCAGAACTGGATCACTGTGTGATAAGCTGAAGACACAGTCCAGACACTGTGCACCCCTGGGGACTCAGCCTCTGAGGACAGTCTGGACAAGTTCCACCACTGCCAGCCCCTCTCCCTCCTCCCCCTTCAGGGCTCCAACAAGTTCCCAGGCCTTCCCCAAACCCCTTTCTCCCACCTCTTCCTGGATGGGTAAAACAACGGGCAAGGACTGTGGGGAGGCTCAGATGCCAGGGCAGAGTCAGGAGCTGAAGGTGCTAGGAAGGAGGTGAAGGTTTCAGAGTCTTGGGGGGAAGCTAGAATGGAGGCCAAGCTTGAGGATCCTGTGGAGAAGGGCGGGCAGAGTCCGGAGCTTGAAGGTGGGGTGGGGGCGGTGTGTGCTACTGGGGCCCCTGCAAATTCCCCGGATTCAGTAAGAGGTCAAGATCACGCCCATGAGTATCAATGCCATTTGCAGAGGAGCCAAAGGGGCTGAGGACACAGCAAGGGGAGAACTCATCTTAGACCTCCTGTTAGTGTCTGGTCATGTCCTCGAAGCTGAGCAGAAAGCTCCTCAAGCTCCACCAGCTTCACCGTCTAGGCCTCAACATCTGGAGCCTCCGTCAGGGCCCAGGGCAGCTGCTGGTCATCTGGAGGTGCCCCTTCGGCTGACTCGGGAGCTGGAGTCTGGACTTCCTTCCGGTCTTGAAGCCGGACTGCACAGCCGATGGTCACTGAGAGGGGGCCTGGGACAAGGCTCCTGGGCACCGGATCTCCCATTTCAACAATAGAAAACACGCCCCTGTCCTCGTCTGTGATAATCCTGACCCAAGGCCCAATGCCCCGGAAGTATTCAGGGCCCAGGGCCGGGCGAGTTCAGGCCACGGGAAAGGCCGCTGACAAGCACGCCATGCACGCCGCGTCGTATCTCGAAGCTCTTCAAGACCGCGGCTCCTCTGGCCCCGAGGTCGGCGTCCGGCCAGGGGCGATTGGCCTGGTCCGATGCCAGAGGCAGCGTCCGAAGCTTCCGCGCGACAAAACCTCCACATCCAGCTCTGTCAAGATATGGTCACCGATCCAGAACGGGACAGGACACGGCTTCCGCCACTACCGGAAATAGGTCACCCGCAGATCGAGAAATCTTAAGACACTTCCGGCATTTTCGATGACCTTGGGAGTCGTCCGAGGTCAGCCCCGGACTCGGGCTGCACGTGGGTTCTCCAGCTCCATACTTCCTTATCTAATTTGCTTGCGGTAACGCGATTGGCCAGCTCTGGGCGGTGCCTGTCGTTGATTGGCCCTGAGCGAATATGACTAGTCATGACAACTACTAAGAGGCCAGGACGGCTGCATCGAAGCACCAAGGTGGAGTCCTCTGCCAGCTGTGAGCTCTCAGCTCCGCCTCTTTGGTGGCAGAAGTCACCAGCGAGGGCCCCTGTGGGGAGGGGGGGAGGGAGGTGGAAACACTGCCACCTCGGAGCCAAAATGTTAACTCCTGAAACCTAAAGAGAGCCCTACAATCTGCCATCTCTTCAAAAACTTGTTTTAATCCTCAGCTTGTCTAGCCAACCAATGATGTGGATGTGGGTCCCATATTCTTAGGCAAGATAATTTTTGTTTTTTAATTCTGAAACTACTGTTGATGGGGTTCTAATACTGATAACCAACACAGGGCTGAAAGCTTTAGAAAACTTCTGGAAAACAGCAAACGTTTAGGCAGGGGTTCACTTGAAGAAGAAAAAAAGCCTGGCAAAATTGAATTTCTTTAAAAAAATCCTTGGAATTTCCTTGTACTTCAAATGTTTGGTGTCTTGAATCATGAGACTCACAAGTTCTGATCTATATTGGCACTATACGAGAACACATTGCAAAAACAAACATTTTTTCAAAGCATATTTTTTTAGGTTTCTGTAAAAGATCCGATTAAATGTAAAATAGAATTAAAAAAAAATTTGCTCTATGTGGGATGTCCCGAGGGTTAATTGAACATACATGAAGTTCAATTTCCTGCACCTTCCATAATTACACCATCTTACATAATAACTTTGTTCGGAATGATCAACTTGAAGCTCATAAGGTGCTTCTTAATCATGGCACAAAGTTCCTGTCTTATAACACTATTCACCTTCCCTCTGTCCCTTTATCTATCCTTTTAAGGCAGGAAAGTGAAAGAGCAGAGTTTAGAAATACTTTTACCGTGAGGCACAACGAGTATCCTGCTTAAATCCCAGCTAACCAAACTTAAATTAGCTAGGCTTCCTTCCTTATTCCCTAAACTATGGTTAATTGAGATTTCACTAGAACCACAGAAGAGATTTTTCCCTTGTCCATCTGTCAGTCATGTTCACACAACCTGGAATATAATAGAAGAGAAATAAAAAATGTCTTGTTATGAGACCCCTACCTAATATGTTAAGAATAAGAGAATTTCTATCAGAAAAGCAAGTTAGCAAATAATTTAAATTATAATAAAACTCAAGGTGAAGTCAACCTAAAATTTAAGGCAAGCCCTATAAAATGGGAAGGAAGTAGATGGGAAAATATGGTATAGAGGAAAGAGCACTGGATGTGAAGTTGTAGGCACTGAGTTCAAGTTCTGACTACTACTTGTATAACTTTGGGCAAGTCACTGCAACTCTTTGACCTCAGTTTCCCTATCTGTAAAATGAGGGATTTGGACTAGATGGTCTCTAAGGAACATTTTTCTCTACTGGAAGATCATTATATAAATTGAAGCAAAAGAGTTGGTTGAATTTTTAAAGAAGGGATTCTTGACTTTAATGAAAGGGGTTCTTAACTTTTTGTGTCCTGGACCCTGTTGACAGTGTGGTGAAGCCTATGGGCCCCTTTTCAAAATATATAAATATATTTTTAAATAATGGAAGGACATGCTAAATTTCTGTTAGACATTAGTGAGAATAAAAATGTGATTTTTCTCTATCCAAGTTCATAAACCCCCTGCAATCTAGCCATGTATCTCTTAGGGGTATAAAAACCCCATGTTATTGGCTTAAAGCTTCCTGTAGTGACAAAAACTTGTATGGGGAGAGTGGAATGATTTCACATTGGATATTGGTAATAAAAGGACAGAGTAAAATCACTGTACCTCCTGCAAAGGTTAAGTTGTTAGATAATTCAGATTTAGAATGAGGAAAAAAAAACACTGTAGGAAATGGAAAATTAAACAAAGATACTCTCTCTCTCTCTCTCTCTCTCTCTCTCTCTCTCTCTCTCTCTCTTCCTCCCCCTCCCACCCTCTCCTTTTCTCTCCCCTTTTCTCTTTCCCTCTCCACTTTGGGAGTTAATTAAATAAACAGATTTCACTGTACAGTAGTTACACTGTATTTTAAAAAGACAAATGACCTGTTTTATGTACTAATTCCCCAGAGGTTGATCCCTAAGCATAAAATACAATCTTAATTACGTTTCCATTATTATCTGTTGAATAAAGACGTTTTTGCCTTTGCTTGACTATGAAAACTGAGTGGTACTGCATATTTAAACTTCAGCCACATTTCATTTGTTTTAGGGACTAAATGAATAGCTCATATAATAAATTCATATAATTTACATAAAGAAAAGAGAGGCAATGTGGTGGAAAGGTCAGAGACCTGGCCTAGGAGTCAAGAAGATCTGGTTTCAAGTCCTGCCTCTGACATAAACTAGCTGTGTGAGTGTGGGCCAACCCCTTGACATCTCTGAACCCTAGGCAGTTCTATAAAACTATGTTATAGACTAGTTGCTCATCTGTGTTGATGGAGGGAGTTTGCACACTGGAAGTTGACTTCACTGATAAAATAAGTGTTCTGATGACTCTCTTCCCCACCCCTCACCCCCAATAAATAAATAAGTAAAAAGAAATGTATACACATAGACAGGTATGTTTCTACTGGCTGGTAATACTTTACCTTCTCCATTCTCTAACACTAAACTTTAATATATTTCAGAACAAAACTTGTTCAATTCAATTCATATTCATCTGCTTCCATGAGTAACATCAAGACAGTGTTAAAACACATCATAGGGTTATAGTTTTGGAGTAGAAAGGAAACTCAGAGTCCAACTCTCTCATTTTATAGCTGAGAAAATGGAGGCCGTGTGTGGTTAATTAGGTTGAGAAGGCAAAGAAGGCCTAAGATTTCCACCAGTGGAAATAGCACTGGACACTTCCCAGCCCCCTCATGAGATCATGGATCCTCTGAAGTATCCAAGTAAGTATACTTATTGAATGTGCCGATTTCTTAATATGAAAATGGACTTAATTTCTTGCATTTGCTCTAACCTTTCCTGGATTTTCCCTTTATCCAGATAGCATCCCATAACCCTGGAACTCTCAGACCAGTCAGTATGGATTTGGTCAATATATTTCAAATGCCTAAATTTTCCATGGCTAAATTACTTTGGGAAATGCTGTTTGAGTTACATTTATGAAGTCATTTAAAAAAAATGTTACCTATTATATTCAGATTCATCTCTTTTTCTCTCTTAATCCTTATAACATTTTCTGGATCACATCATAATCCTTCCTTACTCTTTAAGTCTTACACTGACCTCTAGCCAAAGGAATATGATTCTCATTTGAAATTTCAATGAATTTTTAAAAGGCCTTATGTAAGAAAAGCAATACTTGACTTTTTCCTCCTGATGGGTACCCATAGGCAATTTATGGGTACCAATAAGCAACCTATAGGGCTGCTTAAAACTCTGCCACCAAGTCTTATAGACAAGCTAGTTTAATTGCCAAGATGTCAAGGAGAAAGACCATTGTAAGAATTTTCTAAAGACCAACTTCACCTTTTTATAAACTGGAGAGGCCAATGATTACTTAAGTTACTTGTGTACACCAAAGTCCTCAGGCAGAAAAGATTTTGTTGTCAATGGAAAAAGACTAGTCCAAAAGTGGCACCACATTTGCTCCCACTTATAGGCAATTGTCTTATTGTGAAAGATACAACCTTGGATTGAATCTGTACAGCAAATGTTCATTCACTTGAAATGTGACCAAATGACAAGGGATCAAGGTTAAGGAAAACCTTATCACTGAATCATTCTTTCCATAGTTGACAATTTAATATCCCTTTTACTAAAGAATGGTCTTCCATTAGCATGACCCAAGTCTTCATTCTGAAACCTCATTACAGGCCTGGAATTCACTCATTGGAATTACCCTCCTGCCCCTGCTGCCTCTCCCTCTAATTGGTTGTCTCCTTCCAGAACTTCCATTTAAGAAGGAAGCCCCAGGCCAGCCATGTCTCATTCCTCTCCAGGATGCACTCAGGATATCCTCTACCATGCTCCCATGTCAGGTACCTTTATCTCTTCCTCCTACTCCCACTTTTCAGCTTCCTTTTATGTGTTGTTTTCTCCTTGAGGGCAGGGACTATCTGCTTGTACTTGTATTCCCAGCACTAAACTCAATGCTTGGCACGTAGTAAGCACTTAATAAATGCTAGTTGACTGACTGAATAATGCCAAATAGAAATGGGTGAGAAAAATATTCTAGAAGATAATTCCAAAATTTCAATCTCAAATTCAAAATTCTGATGACAAATGATTTCAACAATTCGACAAACAATTAAACACGTACTGTGTGCCAGGTGTGGCAAACAATAGAGGTGAGAAAACTGACTTCAGAGCCACGATAAACTGGATTCAAATTCTACCTTTAATACATACTGACTGTATGATCTGGGCAAGTCACTTAACCTGTCAGGGCCCCAACTAACTCTCTAAGATCATACTTTTTACTTGGTATCTGTGAACTTAAAAAACAAAACATTTTGATAACTATATTTCAAAATAATTTTGGTATAATAATGATATCCTTCTTAATCTTATGTATTTTATTTTATATATTTAAAAACATTATTCTGTTCCCCAACTGATAAATGGTCAAAGGATATGATCAGGCAGTTTTCAGATGAAGACATCAAAGCCATCTATAGTCATATGAAGAAGCACTCTAAATGACTTTAGATTAGAGGAATTCAAATTAAAATAACTCTGAGATACCACTTCACCAATTGGACTGGCTTATATAACAAAAAAGGAAAATGATAAATGTTGGAGAGGATGTGGGAAAATTGGGACACTAATGCATTGTTGGTGGAATCGTGAACTGATCCAACCATTCTGGAGAGTAATTTGGAACTGTGCCCAAAGGGCTATAAAACTGTTCATACCCTTTGATCTTGCAATACCACTACTGGATCTGTATCCCAAAGAGATCATAAAAAAGGGAAAAAGACTTCCATGTACAAAAATATTTGTAGTAGCCCTTTTCATGGTGGCAAAATATTGGAAATCGAGGGGATGTCTATCAATTGGGCAATGGCGGAACAAGTTGTAGTATATGAATGTAATGGAATACTACTGTGCAATAAGAAATGATGAGCAGGTGGATTTCAGAAAAACCTGGAAAGACTTGTTTGAACTGATGCAAAGTAAAATGAGCAGAACCAAGAAAACATTGTACACAGTATCAGTAACATTGTGTGATGATCAGTTATGAATGACTCAGCTCTTCTCAGCAACACAGTGATCCAAGACACAAGTACAAAGTATCCGTGATGGAAAATGTTATCTACATCCAGAGAAAGAACTGACTCTGACTGCAGATTGAAGCATACTTTTTTTACTTACTTTTTTTTATATCTTCCCTTTTCATCTGTTTCTTCTTTCACAACTGTGACTAATATAGAACTGTGTTTTACATATTTGCACATATATAACCTACATCAAATTGCCTACCATTTTCGGAAGAGGGGAGGGAGGGAAGGAGGGAGAAAAATCTGGAACTCAAAACCTTGTAAAAATGAATGTTAAAAATTATCTTGACATACAATTGGGAAAAAATAAAATACTATTTAAAAAATAAAAACATTATTCAGAAAAGGGGTCTCTAGGCTTCTCCAGACTGCCAGCAGGGGCCAGACACAAAAAAGGTGAAGCCTGAACTAAGGTTATAGGTTGTAGTGCAGTTGCTAATTGACATTAATAGAGAACGGTTCCTCACTGAAGAGTCCTCATCTCTATCAATGAAATCACAGGTTTGGACAAAAATAAAAGGGCAAAGTACTGGGGATACAAAGACAAAACATATGAAATAGTCTTTGCCCTCAAGAACCTTATATGCAAAAAAGCAGTGTGAGTATGTGTGTGTGTGTGTGTGTGTGTGTGTGTGTGTGTGTGTGTGTGTGTGTGTGTGTTTTCTGGTTGTGGTAGAAATAGACTCTAGAAAACCCTAATCTCCAAAAACTCAAGAGCAAAACACTCACCACAAATTAACCAGGAAGGGGTGTTCCAGACATTGCATGATCTGAAGTTCCTTGAAGACATTTCTTACTTCATTGCGCTCGACACACTTCTGTTTGTTCATGTACTTCATGGCATACATCTTCTTGGTGTCATTCTTCTGTACAATGCAGACCTGATAGAGCACATCCAAGTGAGGAATTGATTAAGAGAAACAATATCATGTTGGAGATAGAGAAGAGAAATATGAAACTCCTCCTTAGTAGTGCTGTCAGGGTTTCCTTGCCCAGCTCATGACTCTGAAAAGTTCTATTTTTTAAGACTTCCAATCAGATCTAAAGAAAAAAAATTTCAGGTCTCCTGAACAGTGTTAATTCAGCATTCATATTTTCTCAAATTCCTTCCCATTAATTAATCAGAAATTTTGGTGACTTTTTTTTTAGCAACCTTTGAAACTTTATAATGTCATTAAAACCTAAACTAGATTATCTGAAGTCCCTGCTTACTGAAAAGAGGTCTAATAGTTGGTGTGAACAATGTTGTAAATTTCTGTATTCTTCACAACCCAAATGTCACTTCCTCCATGAAGTTTTCCCTGATCCCCTGGATAATAATAACTTTCTCCCTCCTTGGAAAAAAAACACTCTGTTTTGTCTCCTTTTAATGCATTTAGAGATAGGGATAAAGAGTGGACCTGTGATTTCACTGATATAGGGAGCTCCCAGAGGAGAGAATGACCTTTATCAATACAGGTCAACACCTTCTCTGCAATTTATAGTCTTAGAGCAGACCTGCACAACTTGGCAGCAGGTAGGGGCCAAAATTAAAATAGGCTGAACTTCTTCTGGTCATAGACTAGAGGCAGATTGCAGATGGTTGGTTGCCGTGGGCCATGTGGCAAACAGAAACATATGCAGTGGCAACCCTACGTTTTTTGAGGGTGGCCTGAAATCCTTTGGCAAGCCCTCTGAAGGTTATATGTTGTGCAGGCCTGTTTTAGTGAGTTGTCTAGATCACTGAGAGGCTTGCCCAGTATCATACAGTCAACATGTGTCAGATGTGGGACTTGAGCTCAAGTCTTCCTGACATTGAGACTGGCTCTCTACACACTAAACTCCAGTATCCTCTTTTAAACCTACTTAACCTTATTATAGTATATTATAATTATCTCTGGGTCATTTTCCCTACTAGACTCTGATCTCTATGAGGACTGGAACTGTGTCCTTCTTGAACTTTGTACCTCTTCCAGGACCTAGCACAGTGCTCAGCCCACAGCAAATGCTTAATTAAAGTTTGTTGAGTTTTTATTGATTTTGTTTTTTGTTGTTGTTGTTGTTGTTTTTTTTGTTTTGTTTTGTTTTGTTTTTGGTGAGGCAATTGGGGTTAGGTGACTTGCCCAAGGTCACACAGCTAGTATGTGTCAAGTGTTTGGTCTGAGGTCAGATTTGAACTCAGGTCCTCCTGATTTCAGGGCCAGTGCTCTATCCACTGTGCCACCTAACTGCCCCTGTTTTTTATTGATTTTGAACAAACTCAGAAAGCCAGATAGGGTTTTTAAGCAGAGAGGAAAAAATTGGTAAAGCCAGAAAACGCATGTAAATGCCTCTGGCCTACTTTTAAAGGCTGTTTTAACACAGGTTTCCCCCTTGGGTCATTTTCCAACGTTATATATAATAAGGTTATCAGGTCTTAAATTTAATACGTTCCCAAAGGAGTTCAAGGTGAGTGCCTTTAAAAAAAAATTGGCAGATGTGGAAAGATGGTATAGGAATTAGAAGAGGGGAGGAGAAGAAAGAGAAATTAGTCATTTTATTTTCAGTGTTAGTGCCCAGGGTACACTATGGCACAAAACGCATTCTAGAATAACTTAAATGAAAGACTGGAAAAAATACCCAAGTACCATGATCAGCAACAAAATTCTCTTGATTTTTTTGTCATCACCACTTTCACTGAGGACTTCTTTGTAATATTCTCTACTGGTTAGTATTTCATTTTTGCAAGTTTTTTGCAAGGATTATATATAAAAATGTGTGCAAAAAAGAAATATGTTTGCATATCACTACTGTTAGATTTAGGATTAAACACACACATACACACACACACACACACACATACATACATACTCACACTTGCATCTGCTAAAGGACCAAAGAATTTTGTCTGAATGCATTTCCCCCTGAACCATAAAAGTCCTGAAAGTTACTTTGTCATATCAACTGCTGCTGGAGCTCCAGACAATAAAACCTAGTTTTTAATTTTTTTTCTTTTTCTTTAGCATAAGGGAGATTTTCTTCTTTTCCCATGTCTACCATATTGCCTCTCTTCCATATCACAACTGCTCAGTAAATATTTGTTGAAATTAATTAAGATCTTATACACTGGAGCCCAATAAGTAGTCTTGATTTTAATTCCATATGCTTTAGAGATAAGTATTTATTTAATATCTAGGTATAAGTGACATTCCTTAAATCATAATGAAAGTCTCTAATATATTACAAGAATGTTCAATTCAATTTGATTTAGCAAGCCTATATCATAAGTTTACTATGTACATAGGTCTGTACCAGTCACTGAGGATGCAAAGACAAAAAAAATCATCCTTAACCAGAAGGAGCTTGTGTGTGGTTGTGGTTGTGGTTGTGTGGTTTGTCCTTCCTTCTTGACAAGGACCATGACATCAGGGAGATGATGACATGACTTGCAATTGACTTTGATTTGAGTGAGGGAGGTCTGTGCATGGTCACAGCCTCACTTTCTCCTCCAGAGCCATCTGGGTCCAGTGGCCAGATATTCATCAGGATGACTGGAGAAGGCCAAGGATGCAGCGGGAGACCTTGACCCTTTTAAGCTAAATTTTTTCAGATTCTTACTTTGAGTTAATGCCCTCAGTGAATAGGCCTCTTTAAGAAGTGAGTCAAGGGATGGCTCCTTTAATTAAAAAAAAAAATCAAACTGGGAGGGGAAGACCCTCAGGGTTACTGGCCAAAAGAGAAGTAGTTACTCTTTACATTCACTCTGAGGAAGGCCCAAAAAATAACCATGAAGTGCTGCTTGGTCAGGGCCTATTGTCCAAACCATGAGATCAAGAGTGAATTGGGTTTAAGGCTTGGTCTTTGAGAAAGAAATCTACCCAATAAACTCCAAATTAACTAGGTAGCTTTCAGCCATTTACCAGAAGGGGAGGGGAGGATTTTCTGAAGGATCTAAACTCTTTAAGGAGTCATCTAGTCTGGTTTTAGTGAAGTTCTACATGGGATTGTGGGGAGTGTCTCTTTAATGCTATGTAGGTGAGTGAGGTTTGTAGCCCTAGATGGTGGGAACTAAAGGAAGACCTTGAATTTTGGTGGCAGGGCCTTTTTTTGAGTAGTTATGGCTTAGGTTGGCTTGTGGTAAGAGTTTTATGATGTATCTCTTCTAAGAGGGAAGGACACCTAGAGGGTAGAGTGGATTGAGAGGGAGGGGGCACTAGGAACACTCTGAATTGGTGTCTTCTGTTTTTTATTTAAGGAATGTGCTTTGAAGGAAATTAGACATTCTACAAGGTAGAAGTGAAGAGGTGGTCTGGCAGTCTAGACATGATATAACATACATATACAAAGTCATAAAACCAGGACTCTAGTGCATAGGAAACTTATAACAGGTCATTAGTCTCTAGAGTATTTTCCGTTATGATCTTAATCAGTAAATAGTCTGGCTATCCTTGATGCTTTTGTGCACTAGCAAAGGGTCAATTCAGTTTTGATCTTTACCTTTCCAAAACTGCCTTTTCCAATGGCACGCAAAATTTCGAAGTGATCAAAGTTGACTGTAAAAGAAACAAAAATGACAACTTGGTAAATGTTTGTTGACTAACCACTTGAGATTTTTTGTGTTACTATGCAGAGATTTTTAGAAAAACATGGATACCTTGCATGAAATAATGAAGAGCAAAATGAGCAGAACCAAGAGAATGTTGTATACAGCAACAGCAATATTGTTTTAAGAACAACTTTGAGTTATTTTGACAATTATAAATACCCAAATTAACTACAGAGGACCTATGAAGGAAGATGCCATCTGCATCCAGAAAAAGAACTGATAAATAGAAGTACTTATAGAATGCTTTTGCATATATATTCATATTTGTATTTAATGGTAGCCTTATCTAGGGTGTGGGGGGAAGGAAAAAAAAAGACAAAAAAAGAAATTTCCATGATAACTTTATTATATATTTAAAACAAATAGCAAGTTGTATATAATAGATTTGCGGTTTCATGTTCAATCTTCTTTTAAAAAATTCTACTGTTATGGAAATGCTTGTTTTACTTCATAAATTAAAAAATAAATAAAAATTATAAAAAGAGATAAAAGTAAACAAAGGTTTTTATACTCAGTTTTCTCTTTATGTGAGGTGTAAGCTTTGTGCAAAATACGTTTCATCAATGATTCCTATAATGCCAAACAACATTTCAGTCAGTCAGTCAACATTTATTAAACACCTACTATGTGCCAGTCACTATAGTAAGCACTGGGGATATAAGAAAAGCAAAAAAAGCAATCCTTGCCTTTGAGGAGCTCACAATCTAATGGGGGAAACAACATGCACGGATGACTTCTCTTGTATAAATAGGAACTTTGCAATCTTCTGCTGTGTCTGTACTTGTTCCTTACAGAGTTTTCTGCTATTGTAGCTTGAATGAATTTGTCTTTTCCTAAGTAAGGAGTATATCATCCTTAAGGAAGTGGCACAGAAATGGATGCCTAGTCTTTAAGTATTTTTACTTATCTGAAGGTATGTGCATAGTACATGTGACAGGAAGAGAAGGTTTGCTGGTTATTTGGTAAGAGTAAGGGTGGATGAGGGCAGCTAGGTGGCGAAGTGGATAGAGCACCAGCTCTGAAGTCAGGAGGCCCTGAGTTCAAATCCAGCCTCAGACCAAACACTTGACACTTACTAGCTGTGTGACCCTGGGCAAGTCACTTAACCCCAAATGCCTAAAAATTAAAAAAAAAATTAATTAAAAAGAGTAAGGATTGATGAACTCAGTGCTGTTGTGAAATCCACAAAATATTCCAAGACCTGGAAGAAGACCTCTAGTCTACTGAGTAATTATTCAGTGGAAGATTTATAGAAAGACATTGACAAGAAGCATACTGGATGAGGACTTACAGATGGTCAGTGATCTACACAGAAGGAGGTGACTTTATCAGCTCTTTTCCGTTCAATTGTCATTTCTATTCAGGCAATTCCTAAATCTATACTATCTAGCACTGCCCTCCCTCTTGAGATCCAATCCTGCATCACCTTCTGGACATTCTATTCTATTCAATTCAACAAGCATTTATTAAATTCCTACTATATACCAAGTATTGTGCTAGGCACTAGAACACAAAGACAAAAACAAAAGTCTCTGTCTCATAGAGCTTATATTCTGTTGGGGGAAACAGTCCTGATAAATTGAGAGAAACAACATTGATCCATATCATAAAAATGTACAATGAAAATAAATATTATCTATCTGTTATATACAAAATAATTTCTGAACTCATAACAAGGATATACCTCCCACCAACGGGGAGTTCACGAAAAGCTCCATGTATAGGGTGATATTTGAGTTGAGTCTTGAAGGAAACCAGGGGGTCTATGAGGCAGAAGGAGGAGAGAGTGCATTTCAGTCTTGGAGACAGCCAGAGCAAAGGCATGGAGTACTGTGTAAGCAGGCAAGGCAGGCCGGATAGAACTAGATGTCTGATGGGCAGCTCAAACTCAGTGTGTCCAAAATGGAATTCATTATCTTCATTCCTCCAAAACTTCCCTAGGACTGTTAAAAGCACTACAGTTCTTCTAGACACTTATATTTAAAACCTTTACATTATCCTCAACTTCTCTCTTTCCTTTACCCTAGTTGTCAAGTCTTGTCAATTCTGCCTCCACAAGATCTGTTTGCATCCATCTCCTTTTCTCCATTTTTGTCCACCATTTGGACTATTTCAAGATCCTACTAAATTGGACTCTGAGGTTCTAGTTTCTTCCCCTCCCTTCATTTCATTTTCCACACCGTTGTCAAAATGGTCTTTCTAAAGCACAGGTCTGACTAGGTCACTCCCTTACTTAAGAATTTTCAGTGAACTCCTATTGATGCTAGGATAAAATACAAACTACTCTGTTTGGCCTATAAAGCCCTCCATAATCATGCTCCATCCTGCCTTTTCAGGTTTATTTTGTATTACTCTCTTTCACAGACTCTACATTCCAGCTAAACCAGTCTACTTGCCATCCTCTGGACTCAACATCCCATCTCCTACCTCTATTCTTTGGCCTGAGTTGTTCTCCATGACAGGGAAGTATACTCCCTCTTAGAATTCTCAGCTGCCTTCAAAGCTTAACTCAAGTGCCATCTTTTATGGGACGTCTTTTTTTTTTTTTTTTGAGGCAATCAGGCTTAAGTGACTTACCTAGGGTTACATGGCTAGTAAGTTTCTGAGGGTGGATTTGAACTCAGGTCTTCCTGACTCCAGGGCTAGTGTTCTATCTACTGTGTCACCTAGTTGCTCCATGGGACATTTTTCTTGAGCCCTCTGGTTGCTATGAGTCTTTGCTTTCTCACATTAGTTTTTAAAAATCTGTTCATAAGTAGCATTCACCCAATACAACCATAAGATTCTTGAGGGCAGGGATTATTTTCCATTTTGTCTTCGGTACCTTCAGTGACTAACTCAGTCCCTTGCACATAATAGGAACTTGGGTGTTCATTGGGTTACAAAATCAGCAGCTTTTCTATATAATAACAATAAAATTTCAAAAGCAATAGTAGAAATGTAGATAATGCCCACACAATCTACTCTGGTGTAGGTCCTCATCACCTCCCCTCTAGACGATCGCAGCAGCCTGCTCATTTGTTTCTTTGCTTCAAGTCTCTTCCCATTCCAGCACATCCTCCCACTCAGTTGCCAAAGTAAGCTTCCTTAAGTTCAGGTCTGACCATGCAATAAACCCTGTTGTTGTTCAGTCATTTCAGTTGTGTCCAACTCTTCATGACCCCAATAAACTCTAATGGCAAACTATTACTTCTAGAATCAAATATAAAATTCTCTGTTTGTCTTTTAAAACCTTTTACAATCTAACTTTTTCTCTCTTTCCAAGCATTGCTTCCCTCCCACTATTCTCCAGGGTCATTGGCCTTGTTGTTTCTCTTATACAACACTCCATATCTTTACTCTATGCCTTTTCATCAGATGCCTCCGGTGCCTGGATTACATTCCTTCCTCATCACTATCTCCTGGCTTTCTTCAAGATTCAGCTCAAATCCCACCTTCTACAAAGGGCCTTTCTGGCCCTCCCCCCCTTCCATCTTTCCTCCTTTTCACATTTACACTGCATATATCTTTTATGTACATAGTTGTTCGCATATTTTCTCCCCCATTAGAATGTGAGTTCCTTGAGGACAGAAAACTTTGGTTTTTTTTTTTGCTTTCTCTGTATCCCCAGCACATAGTATCTGCTTAATACTTGTTGACTTCTCATAAGAGCAAGTGCCAACTATTAACAACCATATGAAATAATGCTCCAAATCATAAATAATAAGAGAAATTCAAATGAGAACAACCCCAAAGTTTACCTCACACCCAACAATTTGGCAAAATGACAGAGGATGGAAATATTTAATTTTGGAGAGGGTACAGAAAGATGGGCACAGCAGTGCATTGTTGGAGCTGTGAATTAGTACAATGAAATTTGGAAAATAATTTGGAATTATGCAAATAAAGTGGTGAAAACATCTACACTTTTTGATCCAGAGATTCTACTGCTAGCCATAGATACCCCCAAGGAGGGTATTGACAAAAAAGAAAAGGTCCATACACAACAAAGTGTTTCTAGCTACACTTTTTGTGGTAGCAAAGAACTGGAAGCAAAGTAGGTTCCTATTGATTGTGGAAAGCAGGTAGGTGGTGTGGTGGCTAAAATTCTAGGCCTACAGTCAGAAAGACTCATCTTCCTGAGTACAAATCTGGCCTCAGACACTTACTAGCTATGTGACCCTAGGCAAGTCACTTGAACTCTGTTTACCTCAGTTTCCTCATCTGTAAAATGAGCTGGAGAAGTAAATGGCAAACCACTCCAGTATCTTTGCTAAGAAAAACCCAAATGCGGTCACAGAGAGTCAGACACAACCAAACAACAACAACAAAAGATGAATGTTATGTAATACAGTATTACCTTGCTGTAAGAAACAATGATGTAAACACAGAAGCATGGAAAGACTTACATGAATTGATGTAAAGAGAAACAGGAAAACATGTACAACATTTGCACAGATACATCTGTGTAAATATTAAGAATAAGTACCACCAAACAACCAAAGTGAATGCTGTGAAATTATAAACAACAACCAAAGAGAGATGTGAGAAGATACCTCTCCCTGTTCCTGTACAGAGGGATACGGGAAAGTGAAAAGTGTGAAAGGTGAGTGTGAAAGATTGCATATTACATTTTTTAAATATATTCATTGATTTTGATGATTTTTTAAAAATTCTTTGTTAAACTCTCTGGGCACAGGACAGGGAGAGAAATGGGGGAAATTTAAGTGATATAAAAATAAAAGATATCAATAGATATCAATAGAAACCTATAAATTAAAAATATTGAATACTTAATAGATTGTTGAATTTTAGACTACCTTTATGGATGAGATCACAGATTAATTAATATATCACAGCTGGGAAGAAGAATAACCTATTTGTGCAGCCCTTTAAATGGAAGTCAACTTTCTTGTTATTTGTTAGTTCTTTTCAATTCACTTTCACCACTGTCCAGTATACCCACTTGATGGGATGAGTGAATATCAGCTTCTTGGTAAATGTGTAATAGCTGAACTGCCCTAATGAATGTGTCCTTAAAAATCTCAGGCACTAGGGAAGTGTTAGGACCTCAAGTCCCAGTGATAATCCATTTTATTCATACCTTTATTTTCAGTCAATTAGAGAAAAGAGAAAGAAATCCAGTCCTGACCTTCTTTGCCTGAAGCCACTTCCATGTGTGACAGCTCAGCTTACTGAGAAAGCCAGTGATGAATGTAAAATGACAGAAAGGAAGATATTATTACTCATTCATTCCAGCTCCTTCTTGAATTATATACTAAGTAGTAAGCAAAACCTCTATAATTCAGGCTGAGGAGGGGGAGGCCAGGCTCAGTTTATGATGTGACTGAGTTATATCATTATTATATGTATTTTGTATAACCTATGTTATATATATTTAATACATATCACATGTAAAATCTGTTTTTCTTAAAATGCTTATGTATCCATCATTCTCATCATTGAATTTATCTATTACTCTACAGTTACAAAGAACTTTACACACCTTGCCTCATTTGCTCATTTCCTCACAACAAGCCATAAGGTTGGCAGTACAAATGTAATTCATGGCCCATCACTAAGGGCTGTTCTGTGCACCCCTCCACTTCTCAAGCCTCACATGGACTGGGTCTGGTTCTAAGGACTGACCCCAAGCAGGCTGTTTTCTCTTTTCAGCTCAGAGACCCCACCAGGAAAATCTTAAAATATACTCATGGTTCAGCTTGTGTTTAGGTTTCCCCAAATGTGAGAAATAAGAGCCCCAACTCTGGTGCAGGCACACAATATAAATGTTTATCAGGAATGGGTAGCTTTTATTTCACCATCCCCACCCTCTTCCTGAAAGTGCTATGATACAAAGGACTCACAGGACATGACTAGATAAAACACACACACACACACACACACACACACACACACACACGCACACACGCACACACCCCACTCATATGTTGTTGAACTTCTGAAAGTAAACCCACTTTGGAGACTACTGATTAAGCAACCCCTTGCTATGGGACCTATATTGTACAAGCAAGCGTCATAACAGAGAGTTGACAAAGTCCATATCTCACTACCCACCTCTTACCCACTAACGTGGCATGTCTATAGTACTATAACTACAGGGAAATACACATAGTTTAGGCCAGGGGTGGAGAACCTGCAGCCTTGAGGCCACATGTGGCCCTCTTGGTCCTCAAATGCGGTCCTTTTGATTGAGTCCAAACTGCACAGAACAAATCCCCTGAATAAAAGAATTTGTTCTGTAAAACTTGGACTCAGTCAAAAGGGCTGCACTTGAGGACTTAAAGAGCCACATGTGTCCTCTAGGCTGCAGGTTCCCCACCCCTGGTTTAGGGAATCTTCTCTCTCTAGAAAACTCAAACACTCCAACTCAGTTACTCTAGAACTTGGGGTTACCCACAGGACTGAACCCCAAAGCTGATGTGGCCTAGTAAATCACCCTTCTCCATATAGGAGGCTGTATTCCAGGATCATACTGCTTAAGGTATTCAAAATCCTCTCTTCCTCTGCCCAGAATGCTTAGGCTCAGGACCAATGTACTTCAACTTCTATCTAAAACCCTTGCAAACACATATTTGTCATGTCCATGTGCTTCTGTAGAAACTCTATAAATATTCCCCTAGCTGCCACATAATGGGCAGGGCAAGTCCCTTCTTAGAAACTCTAGCCTTTCTCCTTTGTTCAGGAAAGAGAAAGGCAGAAGACAGGAACTCCAGTAATATCCCTTTCAGGCCCTGTGAACAATATATGCTTCATCTGGCAAGCTACCATTAACCATTCTTTTTTTGGGGGGGGGGTGAGGCAATGGGGGTTAAGTGACTTGCTCAGGGTCACACAGCTAGTGTCAAGTGTCTGGTCTGAGACAGGATTTGAACCCAGGTCCTCTTGACTCCAGGCTGGTGCTTTATCCACTGTGCACCTAGCTGCTCCCTACCATTAACCATTCTTAAGGGAAGGGGAAAGACATTCCAACCTGAAAGAGTCTTTGAAAAGGACACGCTGGTGCCTCAGCTCTCTTACATATCACAGAGAAAGGGTGGTTCTTCCAATAAGCATCTAGTCTCCTATACTCCCTTCACTCCAGTGTCATTACCTTCACTTTACAGAGAAGGATGCTGAGTTTCAGAGAAGTGAAAATGACATGGTCAAAGTCACATGGATAGTAAATGGCAGATGTGGGACTGGAACCCAGATCTTCTGATGAGATCCTAGACCCTTTCTGTAACCTCTTTTCATCTGCATCTGAAAGAGGTTCTTCTGTGACTTGAAATTGCTACTTCTATACAATTCAATTCACTTTAGGTCAGTTCAACAAATCCTTCCTGACACTTATTTCATGAACTTCACCCTATAGTACTCTATGAGAGCCAAAGCTACCCAATAGGGGAAAAACCCAAAACACTCAGTGTTAGAAGCAAAGCTGAAGCCAGGTAATGTTTGCTTTTCCAGGAGTACGTGGTCTTTGAGCACGAAAAAAGGCAATTTACTGTAGCAACAGAACAAGCATCAACATTAAATTATGGTTTTGTCCTATCCACTGTTCAAGGATTGGTAGATTACATTCAACCTACATGTAGGCCTTGCAGTGACCTTGTCCTTCCTTTTGGATGGATGGTACCTAAAAGGGTATGCTTGGAAAGGGAGGAGAGGTACATACAGAACCCAGCCTCCAAACAAGTATCACCTCCTTTAGGTAGTTTAGTTTGCAATAATACACGAGACAGTAGTCTGAGTTCCTCTGTGTTTCCAAGTTCATAAAGTAAAACAGTGACTCACTAATTCTATTATATTCAATAAACATTTATTAATCACCTCTATGTATAATTAGGGCCTTCTTGGAATAGTGGAAGGAAAGTGTGCCTTGAATCAGGAAGAGCCAGGCTCAAGTCTCATCTCTGACACGTACTGGATGTGGGACCCCGAACTCTTCACTTAATCTTTCAGTGTTCTAGGAAACTCTCTAAGGCTATCAGTTGTAGGGAAAATACTCCCTTTGCATTTCTCTGTTGGTTTTTATTTTGGAGCATGGAGGTGTTTTGAGATTATAACTATAGGACATTACTGATATAATTGGGTTAAAAAGATAGTCTTATTTTTGTTTTTGTTTTTTCCCATCAGTGAACATCTTGAGAATGTTAGATGTACTGCACCATCTCCCAAATGGAACCTAGCCCATTCTCTTCCTCATATGCAATTCTGGGTCTAACTCACTGTCCATCTGCAGCTCCTGTCTCAGATACATGAACTGATATACTAATTCAAAGGATTGCCCTTCCAACTAGATGTCATTACCTAGACAATGGTCACATTTAATTTCTACTTGATGGTTCAACCTCCCATTAGTCATTTTTATTCTGTTCTTTCCACTCCAAGGATTATTCTTCATGAGAAATAAAACCGAAAGAAGATTAAAGTTGAAGAGCACTACCTTCTCTCTATAGTTTTCATCATCCTACCCACCTCAAGCAATGGTCCTATTCATTCTTTGATCATTCCTTTTTCATTTCTATCTCTATCTATCTTTTTATTGTCCTTAGCTTTTCTTGCCAGATTCAACTTATTCCATCCATTAGCCTTCCTAACATTATTCTTACAGTACTGTTAGTTGACAAACATTTTTTTAAGCACTTACTATGTGCCAGATACTGTGCCATTCTTTCTAATTCATTCTCTATTAATTGCCCTTACATCCAAGTTCTGTATATCAATGGGTTTAAATTTTTTTCCTATTAACAAGAATTTGTTTTCTTTCCTTCTAACCCTTTAGAAAATCTTGTAACAAATGTGCACAGCAAAGCAAAATAAATTTCCACGACCCATGCCCAAAAGTGTGTGCTTCATTCTGCATTTAGTCTATCACCTCTCTGTCAAGATGTGGGTAGCATTCTTCATCAGTCCTCTGGAATCATGATTAATCATTCCATGGATCAGAGTTCTTACAATTTTCAAAGTTATCTTTCTTTACAATGTTGTTTTTATAGTGTAAATTGTTTTCTTGTGCTCACTTCATTCTGCATTAATTTATGCAAGGCTTTGGAGGTTTCTCTGAAATCGTCCTTTTCCATCATTTCCTATGGCACAATAGCATTCCATCATATTCAAATGCTATAATTTCTTTTTATTTTATTTTACTTATGGCATTTTACTTTTCCTCCTAATTACATATTTTTTAAAAAATTAAATAATTTATTTTTGGTTTTCAACATTCACTTCTATAAGCTTTTGAGTTTTAAATTTTCTCCCCCTCCTTCCCTACCTCCCTTGCCAAGATGGCATGCAATCTGATATACGCTCTACATATACATTCCTATTAAACATTTTCACATTAGTCATGTTGTAGAGAAGAATTAGAACCAATAGGAGGAACCACAAGAAAGAATAAACAAAAGAAAAAAAGAGCAAATAGTGTGCTTTGATCTCAAATGCTATAATTTCTTAATCTGTTATCTAACTGATGGGGACTCCTTTACTCCCCAGTTCTTTGTCACCGCAAAAAAGAGTAGAATACATATCTTTTTCAAATCAAAGTTGGTTGATGAATTCCCTGTTCTCTTTAGGTTATTCCCCCTTTTCTTTCTAGAAATTATCTCTCCCAAAACCTAGGGTGCAAGTCACGTTATGTTGCAGAGTTTAAAATTGTCCAACCTACAATAAAAGAGAATGAGGCAGAGCTCTGAGCCAACGGCACTTTATTGAAGGGTCTTTATTAAAGATCCCCTTTCCTCCAGGGCCTTATTTTTATAAGGTTTAGTACTTGGTTTGATACCTGAACGCTCTGGAGGGGCTACACAAAATACAGAATCCCATTGGTTGATAGACTTTGTTTCGAAGGCCAAAAATGATAAATCAACCAAAAATGGTATATTAGTTGGGGGGAGGGGGGAGGGAGGGGGGGAAGAGAAGGGTGTCTCAGGTTGGGGGAAACATGAGACATTTCCACTGACTGAGTGGTCATCAGATGGTCACCTCATATTGGACAAGAGAGAGTGATCTGGAGGTAGAAAAATAAGTTGGGGGACTTTTCATGTAATTGAGTCACCCCTGCCATGCTGGGCTTAGTTACCATAACAAGGGAAAACAAGGGAGGGCCTCAAGTTAGCTTCCTATGATCAAGCAAGTGAACTTACAATCTGTGGTTCACAGCTCTGGGGCCTAATATACCTAATATAATCACTACCCCTACGGAATCATATCAAATGAATTAATACTGGTTAGAATAGAGTAGGAGTCTAAAATTAATAATTTCTTCTTCTTCTTTTTTTATTAATTTATTTATTTTTAGTTTTCAACATTCACCTCCACAAGATTTTGAGTTCCAAATTTTCTCCCCATCTTGTCCTTCCCCCCACCCCAAAATGGCATGCATTCTGAATACCCCTTCCCCTAATCTGCCTTCCCTTCTATCTCTCCCCACTTTCTCTTATCCCCTTCCTCTTCTATTTTCCTCTAGGGCAGAATAGATTTCTATACCTCATTTCCTGTATGTCTTATTTCCCAGTTGCATGTGAAAACAATTTTTCTTTAACATTTGTGTTTAAAACTTTGGGTTCCAAATTTTCTCCAGTCCTCCCTCCCCACCCACTCTCATTGAGAAAGCCAGCAACTCGATAGAAGTTATACATGTGTAGTCTTGCAAAACACTTCTATAGTGGTCATGTTGTGAAAAACTAAGTGTATTTCCCTTAATCCTATCCCACCCCCCCATTTATTCTATTCTCTCTTTTGACCCTGTCCTTCCTTAGAAGTGTTTGCTTCTGATTACACCCTCCCCCAATCTGCCCTCCCCTCTATTATTGCCTTGCTCTCTTGTCCCCCTCCCCCCCCCATTTTCCTGTAGGGTAAGATAGATTTCCATACCCAGTTGAGTGTGTATGTTATTCCCTCCTTAAGCCAAATTCGATGAGAATAAGATTCACTCATTCCCTCTCACCTTCCCCCGTTTCCCCTCCACTGTAAAAACCTTTTCTTGTCTGTTTTATGTGAGATAATTTACCCCATTCTACCTCTCCCTTTCTCCTTCTCCCAGTATAATCCTCTCTTATCCCTTAGTTTTATTCTCCAGATATCACCCCTTCATCTTCAACTCACCCTGTGCCCTCTATTTATCTATCTATGTATATACATACATATAATTTTTCCCTCCAACTACCCTAATACTGACAAAGGTCTCTTGAATTACAAATATCATCTTTCCATGCAGGAATGTAAACAGTTCAACCTTAATAAGTCTCTTATGATTTCTCTTTTCTGTTTACCTCTTCATGTTTGTCTTGAGTCTTGTATTTGAAAGTCAGATTTTCTATTCAGCTCTGGTCTTTTCATCAAGAATGCTTGAAAGTTCCCTATTTCACTGAATGCCAATTTTTCCCCCTGAAGGATTATACTCAGTTTTGCTGCGTAGGTGATTCTTGGTTGTAATCCTATCTCCTTTGACCTGCGAAATATCATATTCCAAGCCCTGTGGTCCCTTAATGTAGAAACTGCTAAATCTTGTGTTATCCTGATTGTGTTTCCACAATACTTGAATTGTTTCTTTCTGGCTGCTTGTAATATTTTCTCCTTGACCTGGGAACTCTGGAATTTGGCTACAATATTCCTAGGAGTTTTCCTTTGGAGATCTCTTTCAGGAGGTGATCAGTGGATTCTTTCCATTTCTATTTTGTCCTCTGGTTCTAAAATATCAGGGCAATTTTCCTTGATAATTTCTTGAAAGATGATGTCTAGGCTCTTTTTTTGATCATGGCTTTCAGGTAGTCCAATAATTTTAAAGTTATCTTTCCTGGATCTATTTTCCAGGTCAATTGTTTTTCCAATGAAATATTTCACATTGTCTTCTATTTTTTCATTCTTTTAGTTTTGTTCTACAATGTCTTGATTTCTCATACAGTCACTAGCTTCTAATTGCTCCATTCTAATTTTTAAGGAAGTATTTTCTTTAGTGAGCTTTTGGACTATCTTTTCCATTTGGCTAATTCTGCTTTTGAAGGCATTCTTCTCCTCATTGGTTTTTCGGACCTCTTTTGCCATTTGGGTTAGGCTATTTTTTAAGGTGTTATTTTCTTCAGTATTTTTTGGGTCTCCTTTAGCAAGCAGTTGACTTGTTTTTCATGATTTTCTTGCATCGCTCTCATTTCTCTTCCCAGTTTTTCCTCTACTTATCTTACTTGCTTCTCAAAATCCTTTTTGAGCTCTTTCATGGCCTGGGACCAATTCATATTTTTCTTGGAGGTTTTGGATATAGGAACTTTGACTTTGTTGTCTTCTTCTGGTTGTATGTTTCCATCTCCTTTGTCACCAAAGAAAGATTCTATGGTCTGAGTTTTTTTGCACAGTTTGCTCATGATCTCAGCCAATTATTTGAGTTATAAACTCTTTGTTAAGTTAAAAGTCTGCTTCCAGTGTGGAGAATGTACTGTCCCAAGCTTCGGGGGTTTTGTGCAGCTGTTTTCAGAGATACTTGTAGGGACCTATAAATTTTCAGTTCTTCCAAGGTGGTATAAGGGGCAAGGTGTTTACTCCTTTCCTGGCCTGTGCTCTGGTCTATAAGTGACCATAAGCACTCTTTTCTGCCTTGGAACTGTGAGGAGGATTTCCTCTTCACCACCACTACAAGCTCCATCACACCAGCACTCCTCCTTGCCCCAGGATCGCCACTCAGAACTGTGACCCAGATCCAAGCATGGGCAAAGCAAAAGAATCCTGCCTCAGCACAAGCAAAAGATCCCTGCAATCCCTCTCTGATCAGCCACTTGATTTCCCCTCAGTCTGTGGCCTGGGAGCTCCAGAAGCAGCTGCTGCCCCAGGGTTGCACTGGAACTGGGGCTGGGACCCAGCTTCTCTCTCACCACAATCACAGACTTTCCATACTGACATTCTAAGTTGTCTTTGGCATTTGTGGGTTGAGAAGTATGGAAACTGCCACAGCTGCCCATGATTCAGTCCCCTGAGGCCTGCTCTATGTTGCTGAGGCCTGTTTTGCCTGCGTGCCCCCGTTGGCCTGCGTGCCCACGTTGAACTGCGTTCCTCTCCCCACCCGGTGCAATAGACCTTTTTGATCAACCATTTAGGTTGTCTTGGGCTGGAAATTTGTTTCACTCTGTCTTTTTGTGGGTTCTGATGCTTTAGAATTTGTTTAGAGCCATTTTTTACAGGTATTTGGAGGGGTTTGGGGAAGAGCTCAAGCAAGTCACTGCTTTTACTCTGCCATCTTATCTCTAAATGAATCATTTCTTACAATGTTCAGCTTTTCTCTTTTCCTTTACCCTAAATTGTGAGATAGAAAGGTTATTTCCCACCAAGGTTTCCACCATTTCTACTCCAGCAACCACTTCCTAACAGAGATTAGTGAGAAGCAGATCTAGAATGGAATTTCTCTTTTGTTGGTTCTTCCACTTATTGATTTTTAAGAATGAAATTATCATTGATGGAGAGCAAGGTATTATTAGTTTCTTTACTTTGGGTAGAAAGAGAACTCCAGCAATATCCAGATAATTGAAATTTCCATCACTATTACATCATGCATCCATGCCAGGTTTGTGATCAATTTTCCCAACTCCATTTCTGTTTCTCTTTTCTGTCCAAGTGCTCTGGAGTACACTTCAGTGACAATATCATTTCTAAAGAACCATAACTTTAGACCTGGAAGAGACCTTAAACATCACCTACTCAAGCCTCCTCATCCTACAAATGAAGAAACTGAGCCCCAGAGAGGTAAAGTTTGGGCACAGAGTGAGGTACTTATAGCCAAGATTTGAACTTAGGTTTTCTTACTTCAGGTCTGACACACCTTTTGCTACAGCATACTACTTGGACAGTTGATAGTATGACCAACCAAATAATATCCTAGTGGATATAAAACATTTGCTAACAGAGCCACAGAAGTATGGAAAAAGAGCACACATAAATAAAAATGGAAATAGCAAAGCAACCAGTTCTTGAGAAAGGCAAGAGCCTCTTTTAATGGCATTTCCTGATAGAATGTAAGCTCAAGAAAACAGAAACTATATCACTCTTTGGCTTTATATTCCTAGGACCTGTCATGGTGCTTAACACACAGAAAGGGGCTTAATAAATGCTTATTGATAATTGATTGTATCCCATCTTAGGCCACATTACAACCATCTTTGAAGATGTTAGCAAACTAAATGATTTCCTGTCTTGTTTCCTAAATTAAACATGAACTATACATAAACTCTAAAGCAATGCAAACTAATAGAACCATAAGATAAATTGTTTTTAATAAAGTTCATTCTCCTCTCAAGAGGCTCTACATACAGATTTTGACCTCATACTCCCTTCAGAATTAATTGCAGAATTTCAGACTGCTGTATACTCATGCTTAAGCATGTATGCATGCATGCATGAATGAAAAAGTATTTATCAAGCCCTTACTAGGCACAAAGTTCTGTGGATATGGATAAAAAAGCCAGAAAGTCTCTTCTCTTACATTCTAATGATGGGGCTGGAGTAGGGGAGACAATACATATAGGAAATGTCAGCTACAAGTCAGACTACCCAGTTGTCCTTAGAGAGAAAAAAACACAGCAGATGGTAATGTGTCTTATTTTTGTTTTTGTTTTTCTATTCTTCTTTCTTTCTTTAAAAGTAAATTTTCACTGATATCTATCATTTTTATATCACCTACATTTCCCATGAATCCCTCCTCTTCCCTTCTCCCACGGAATATTTCTTTAAAAGAAAAAGAGGAAGAGAAAAAAAATCAGCAAAATTGATGACAGAAAATCCAAAAATAAATACAATGGTCCATACATATGGACCTCTCACCTCTGCAAATGGGTGGGGGATAATATTTTCTCATATGTCTTTGAGGCAATGCTTGTTTTGCAACATTCAGTTTTGATTTTTTTTTGTGTTGGTAGTTCCTCCCATTTACTTTATTGTAGTCCTTGTTTATATGGTTTTCTTGAGTATGCTTACTTTGCCACTGTTTATGTAAGTTATTCCATGCTTCTCTGTATTCATCATATTGTCATTTCTTATAGCACAGTAATATTCCATCACTTTCATATATCACAGATTTGTTTAGCTATTCCTCAATTAATAGGTATCTACTTTGTTTCTAGTTCTTTACTACCACAAAAAGTGGCTGCTATAAATATTTTGATGTATATGGGGACTTCTTTTTTATCAATGTCCTCCTTGGGGTATATATCCAATAGTGGAATCTGAATCCAGAGGTATGAATATATTAGCTCTATCATTTGCATAATTGCAAGCTACTTTCCAAAAGGGTTATACTAATTCACACATTCACCAACAATGTGCTACTGTTCTTATCTTTCCATAACCCATCCAGCATCAACTATTTCCATCTTTTATCATCTTTCTCAACTTGCTGGATGTGAGATGAAACTTTAGAGTTGCTTTGGTGCACATTTTTTCTTTATTAGTAATTTGGATCATTCTTTTGTAAAACTGTTTGTAGTTTGCAATTATTTTGAAAACTTCTTGTTCATATTCTTTGACTATTTATCTGTTGGGGATTGGCTTTTGGTCATATATTTCTGTAGTTGTCTACACATCTTGGATACCAAAGGCTTATCTGAGAAATTTGATGCAAAGTTCCACCCCCCCTCCCAATTGACTATTTTCCTACTTATCTTATATGTAATAAATCTTTTAAAATGTTACTTCCATGGATAAATATCCATTTCTCCTATTGAGCCATTTGGTAGCACCAAGGACTTTGAGGGTAAGAACTTTCTTTTCTAGGATTTCAGTAGCTCTAGCTGCTGAGGATGCAGGGACTGCAGAGCTTTCAGAAGAATTGCAAGGTCACATTTCCATAGGGGTTGCTTCCCTAAATGATAGCAGAAGGTCTGGACTTAAAGCAGGACCGTTAGTCTGGGGACACTGCTACTTCTTGGGCTTATTTGTCCATTGGTCAGCAGTATGATGGTGGTGGTGAGGATAGAGGGTCCTTTCTCCACAGAGGTTGCTCCCTTTGATGATGGCTGTGTGTATGTGGGTGGACTGGAAACAAAGCTGGTGTTCTGGAGGGGTGGCATTTGGATTCTGGGTCCTAGGCTTTCTCCATTAGGGTCAGAGGGAAGATGGTATACAAAGTAGTGGCAATGACTTGACTCTTGGCATATGCCACCTCATGTCTTTTCCTTGGGGTACCTTGCTGCTTCAGCTATTTTGGCTTGCTTCTTTAGCTGGCAAGTTCACAGTTGGTCAGCAGTTAAGGTTGTCTTTCCCCTTCTCCACAAGGATTGGTTGCTTCTCTCGATACAGGGGTTGGTCTGGAAGCAAGGCACAAATACACACACACACTCACACACATTCATATACACACACTTGCTGTATCTAACTCGAAAAGCCCACAAAGCTCATCATGAGCTCCCTATATCAGTGGTATAGTGGAAAACACACTGAATTTAGACTTCTAAGACCTGGGTATAAATCTTGGATTTGCCACATACTACTTGTGTGACCTTGGGCAAGGTGACTTTTGTCTCTTTGGACTCCATTTTTCTCATCTGTAAAATGGGAAGTTGGATTAGATGACCTTAGAGATCCTCTCCAGATCTAAATCTATGACGTCATGATCTTTTAGAAATAATCATCCATTGGAATTTCATGAGGAATGAAAGAACCCAATAGGAAAGGATAGACGCTAGAGAAGATCTCTGTCTTTAGATGAAAACTTTCACCCCATCAGCCCATTATTAAAAAATCTCCATGATACTTATCTCCTATCTGTCACATTTCTCTAACCAATCCTGTGATTGCTGTCATCTTTCTATTACAGAGTCCTATTAGTTCATCACATGGAAAGGCAAAAAATAAAAGGTATTTCTTTGGAGACAAATATTTATTTTTGATCTTTGAAGCAGATCTAATTGGTTGACGGGTGACATTTTTTACACATGAAAACATCAGATAATTGTTTTGTTTGACAGCAGGGACTATCTTGCTTTTCAATTTATATATCCAGTGCCTGACATATAGTCAGCATTTAATAACATTTTTTTCATTCATTCATTCAAGATAGTACTTTTTCTTGCTTATGGCTGTTTTGATTTTATTTCCATGTAACATGTTTGAATTACTAATACCGACAACCAGAATCATAAGTAAACAAATGATGGGGAACTTTGGATGTTAAAGCAGTAACATTTTAAATGTAAAAAAGTACTGCAGTTCAGACCTCCATCCAACCATTTTGGGGTCTAACATTCAATACTAAAGCCTGAGCTGAACACCTGGATTCATTAGGGAAATTGGAGTCAGTGGATTGTTGACTATGTTCTTCACCCAAATGCTCTCTACCATGCTTCCCCACTCCAGTTCCAGGATTTCCTCACTTGAATATAACATTTTAATATGTGGTCTTTTTCTAGTTCTTTCCCTGTTAACCTATCCTGGCTCTTTCTGAATAATATATGGTCTTCCAGAGCCATACTCCAATCATGGATCTCATCCCACCAAGCTTCACTGATACCTGAGATAAAATTTGCCTTCTTACATAAAGATCTCTAATTTAATTTGTTTATTCCTAATATTTTGTGAATTTGTGTACCAGTATCTGAGACCATGAATTTTATTGCCGGATTATTTCTTGGATTTTGTCTCCTGTGAATTTCAAAGTGGATATACTATTGTTCTTCCCACATTATACCTATTGTCAATGATACCTAGCCTAATTGAAAACTGATTAGACAGTCTTATCCCTCTCCTTTCCATTTCAGTTTAAAATTCTTTCAGTTAAATTTGTAAACATCCAAAAATATATTCTCACCAGCCCTTTTAGATTCAACATCACTGGCCTGGAGCTCTTCATATCTGTATTTTAAGTTATGGTCCAGAAATCCAAATCTCGTTCCCAGATACCATCTTCTTAATTAGCTGTTGACTTCCCAAATCTGCCTTTCTTTTCTGAAAGCTCTAGCCTTTAATCAGCAGCAAAAATGAAAACACCACATATTTATTTAGTATCTCCATCTCCTCAAGAGATGGTATAATGTCGCGGCCGCTGCAGTGGAGAGCATGAGACCAGCTCAGTGCTCAGTAACCTGGAGACACATGGATGAGGCGGGAGACAGCAAGATGGCAGAAGCTCCGTTTATTAAGTGCTAGTAGCTTTCTTTTATATCCCTTGTAACACCTGATCAAAGCATGATCTCCACGTGATAGCCAATTACCAAATCTGCTGGACACCTGCAGCCCTCGTGTCAGGGGTATGAATAGGACTTTTCTCCCAATGAGAGGAGAGCTGAGCCAACCATGGGAGCTGCGTGTCAGCAAAGGAGAGGTCTTGTGAGACTTCCTTGTTTTTGCCACGCAACAGGTTGTGACCCTCAGCTTCTGCCAAGAGAAGCTAGAACTCCCATGAGAAAATTACCCTAACAGTATAAAAAGATCCTTTAATTTTTAAAGATTGTGTCACATCCAGCTTATATTTCCTTGATGTGTACTAGAAGTGAGCTAGCCTCTCCTTCTGACTTCATCTATATACGGTTCATTTCTGGATTGTAGCTTAAAAGAAAAGAATTTAGAGAACCCTTGCCAGGGACAGAAAACACGAAGAGGATTTTAGTGTTAAGAATGTATTTGTCTGGAATATTATGAATCTATTCAAAAGATCTTTAAATGAAAAGTGAAGGAAGAGGAAGAAAACTATGGATATAATAGAACAGGCTACCCTTAATGGAGAATTTTCCAGCACAGACTCAGGTGGCCATGGTATAAGGCAGGGGAACTGCTCTTCGTTGGAGAAATCTCCAGGATACCAGACTCCCTGAAGTCAGAACACATGGATTTTATTGAGTCAGTAACTTAGCAAAGGAAGAAAAGAGGAGTACAATATGGAAAGAGTTGTTCTAGGGTGTTCCTGAGAAGCCATGAGCAGATAGATGAACCTGGAAATAGCAAAAGCTGGGCTGCCTGAGGAAGGAGAGCAAGCAGAGATGGAGAGGCAAGCTATAGTTTGAGGACTGAGAAGAGATAAATATGTGGGGGTGCATGAGCCCTATTGACATGACATCTCTGAACCTAGGGGTCCTGCTAGAATCCTGATGACTCAAAAGCCAACTAAAAGACTTTTCATATCTTTAGCCTTCCCTGAAAGACTTCATGAGGAGTTCTGCTTCCAGGAGCCAAGATGACGGAGTAAGAAGTAAGTCGCTCTTACCCTCCAGTATCAACCTCTGAAAGCCCAGAAAATATCACTCCAGGAAAAGCCCTGGAACAGCTGAACCAGAAGAAAGATGGGGTGCAGCAGTCCGGTAGCCCAGGTAGCTTGAGGGACTAATGGGAAAGGCCCCTCTTGCTCTGGGGGAAGGGAAGCAGTACAGAATGGGGAGGTGTCCCAGCAAGCTAGCAGAAAGCCCCACCTCAGCATACCAGGAGGAGATCCTGAAACCCAGGTGGTAGAGCAGGCAAACATCAACACCTGGACCCCTGAGTGCCTCATTGAGGGTAGGGGAACTGGTGGAAACCAATGTGGAAAACCACCAGGTGCCTTGGCATTCTACACTAGTGCCTCAGCAAAACTAAGGGAAGCAGCACTCCAATGGGCCCCAGGCGGGCAAACACCCTGCAGCATCTATCTGAAATGGGCTGAAGAAAACAAAATAAAGGAAAGGCCCTGGTGAGCAGGAAATCTCCAGGAGCCACACTACCCAATCCTACTCCTAGAGTTCCAGTGTTGCTGATTCCAGCCCAACACCAGGTAAGCTGCCAGAACCCTACAGCCTCCAACTGCCAACATAGGAGGTCCCAGCACACAAAGCTAGTGACCAAGGCCTAGGCTCCCAACACAAGAAGCTTGGGTCAGTGCCCTCTGCTCCTTAGCAGGAGAACTTAATCTCTTTAAAGGCCAGGGAATAAGCAAACACCATGAGTAAAAAGAAACATATGATAGATTCTTATTATGGGAACAGCAAAAATCAAGGCAGAAATTCTGAAGAGGACAACATTGTTAACAAACCCACATCTGGAACCTCAAAAGGGAATATGAACTGGTCTGAAGCCCAAAAAGCCTTCTTAGAAGAGCTCAAGCAGAATTTTACAAGTCAAATGAGAGAGGTAGAAGAAAAAAAATGGGAAAAGAAATGAGAGGTATGCAAGAGAGAGTCAATAGCTTGGAAAAGGAAGGACAAAAATTAACTGTAGAAAACAAATCCTTAAAAAATACAATTGGACAACTGGAAAAAAAGTACACTGAAGAAAACAAGTCCCTAAAAAACACAATTGGCCAAATGGGGAAGAAAGTACAAAATCTAATAGAAGAAAACAATTTGTTAAAAATTAGAATTGGGCAAATGGAAGCTAATGACTCTATGAGAGAACAAGAATCAGTCAAACAGAAACAAAAGAATGAAAAAATAGATGAAAATGTAAAATCCCTCACTGATAAAACAACTGACCTGGAAAATTGATCCAGGAGAGACAATTTAAAAATTATTGGTCTACCTGAAAATCACGATGAAAAAAAAAAGAGCCTGGACAGTATCTTTCAGGAAATCATAAAGGACAACTGCCCTGACGTCCTAGAACCAGAAGGTAAAATAGCCATAGAAAGAATCAGTCAATCACCTCCTGAAAAAGATCCCAAACTGAAATTGCCAAGAAATATAGTAGCCAAATTCCAAAATTGCCAGGTCAAAGAGAAAATACTGCAAGTAGCCAGAAAGAAACAATTTAAATATCATGGAACCACAGTCAGGATTACTCAGGACCTTGCAGCTTCTACATTAAAAGGGTGTGGAATATGATATTCTGTAAGGCAAAGGAGATTGGATTACAACCAAGGATCAACTACCCAGTGAAAATGAGCAGATCTTTCGGGGTGGGGGGATATGGATATTCAATGAAATAGGGGACTTCCATACCTTCCTGATAAAAAGACCAGAGCTCAACAGAAAATTTGATCTTCAAATACAAGACTCAAGACAGACATATACAGGTAAACGGGACAGAAAGAAACAATATGCGATTAATAAGGGCAAACTGTTTACATCCCTACAAAGGAAGACGACACTTGAGATAACTCTTGAGAACTATATTGTTATTACACCTTGTAAAGGAGTATACATAAAGGGGGTGGGTATAAGTTGACTTTGATGTAATGATGAAAAAAAATCTAATCAAGTGGGTTAAGTGGATCCAAGTAAATGGATTAATCTGATCTAATTAAGAAATGTAATCAGAGAAAAAGAAAGGAGGAGGCAGACAAGGGTAAATTACATTACAAGAAAAGACACAGAAACCTATTATAGCAGAGGGAAGTAAGGGAGGGAGATCAGCATTGTTTGAACCTTTCATCAGATTTGGCTCAATAAGGGAATAACATAATCAGTTAGGTATAGAAATCTAACTTGCCCTATAGGCAGTTGGAGGGAAAAAGGGAAAGAAAAGGGAGTGGGGATAGAAGGGAGGGAAGAAGTAGTAAGAGTAAAGAGGAAGAAAAGGGAGGGGGCTAATAGAAGGGAGGTGGGACTGAGGGAGGCGGGTGGTCAAAAGCAAAACACTAGTGAGGAGGGAAAAAGAGAAAGGAGAAAGAAAAGCATAAATGGGGGATAAAAGGATGGAGAGAAAGACACAGATAGTAATCATAACTGTGAATGTGAATGGAATGAACTCTCCCATAAAATGGAAGAAGATAGCAGAATGGATTAAAAACCATAATCCTACAATATGGTGCTTACAGGAATCACACTTGAAATAGAAGGACACACACAGGGTAAAGGTAAAAGACTGGAGCAGAATATATTATGCTTCAGCTGAAGTTAAAAAAGCAAGGGTAGCAATCCTGATCTTAGACAAATCAAAAGCAAAAATAGATCTTATCAAAAGAGATAAGGAAGAAAACTATATCCTGCTAAAAGGCACCATAGACAATGAAGTAATATCATTACTAAACATATATGCACCAAATGGTATAGCATCCGAATTCTTAGAGGAGAAGTTCAGGGAGTTACAGGAAGAAATAGACAGTAAAACTATACTAGTGGAAGACCTCAACCTCCCCCTCTCTGAACTAGATAAATCTGACCACAAAATAAACAGAAAAGAAGTTAAGGAGGTGAATAGAATATTAGAAAAGTTAGGCATTATAGACCTCTGGAGAAAATTGAATGGGGATAGAAAGGAGTATACTTTTTTCTCAGCGGTATATGGCACATACACAAAAATTGACCATGTACTTGGGCATAAAAACCTCACAATGCAATGCAGAAAGGCAGACATATTAAATGCATCCTTTTAAGATCATGATGCAATAAAAATTATCTGTAATAAAGGGTCATGGAAAGATAGACTAAAAAATAATTGGAGAAGACTTTATGGAGAAAGAAAATATTGAACCTTGGGCTTTTACCACTGGGGCTGTGAATTCTGAAATAAATGTGCAACTCTCCAGCCATCCAAAAGGCTTACTGAGTATTTAAAAATATTATCTGATTTGATCTTCACAACAATGCTGGGATGTAGTTACTATTATTATCTCCATGTCACAGATGAGGAAACTGAGACAGCAGAAATTAAGTCGCTTACACAGGATTACATGGCCATTACACAGTATCTGAGGCTAGTTTTGAACTCAGGTCTTCCTGACTGCAGTTTCAGCACTCTATCCATCATGCTGTCTAGTTGCCTTGATTTTTAATCAGATGGATAAAAGCATAAATGACATGCTTATCAAATTTTAGATAACAGAAAGTTAGGAAAGGTCATTATATTTATGTACTTCTATATAGAAAACATATATACAAATATTAGTATAAATGTATAGGTTTGTATGTATGTCATATATAGATACATAAGTGTGTATATATACATATATTAACTATATACATATATGTGTATATGTTTACATAATCAAATATATACATAAGTATATGTATGTGTGTATGTATGTAGTGAAGCAGGTGCTAACTAATTGTAAAGGGTGTTTCCTCATGGAGAGTTCCCTATATCAATCAAACCAAAGGCTCTGTTTAAGAAAAAAGGTCAAGGCTTCCAAATTGCTTCAAAAATTTCATAAATAAAAGATGGAGGTGGCATAGCTAAATAGCATTTCATCTGACAAAACACTTTGGAGGTTTTCTATGATTCTCTAGTAGGATGTGTCTGCCAGAACAGCCACTGCAATCTTAGACTGAGCCGAGGGGGACATCGTGCCCAGGGATGGGAAGGTCTTGCTCTACTGTTCTCAGGTTAAACCATAGCTGGAGTGCTTTATTCAGTTCTTGGTGCCACATTTTAGGGAGGGCAATGATAGCTGGAGAAGGATGACCAAGAGGTGAAGGGTCTTGAGATCATGACATGAAGATCAGTTGAAGAAATGATAGATATTTAACTTGGAGAAGAAAGGCTTAAAGAAGAATGTGAAAATAGTTTTCAAATAATAATATCTAATAATCATAGTATCTACTATGTGCCAGGCACTGTGCTAAGCACTTTACAAATATTTTCTCATTTAATCCTCACAACACCGGGAGGTAGGTGCTATTATTATCTCCATTTTTTTTACAATTGAATAAACTGAGGCAAACAAAGTTTAAGCAACTTGCTCAAGGTCACAAAAAGCTAGTATGTGTCTGAGGCTATATTTGAACTCAGGTCTCTGTGACTCTAGGTCTAGTGAGTTATCCATTGAACCATCTAGCTATCCTTAAAGGGCTCTGACAAGGAAGAGGGATTAGACGTATTTTCCAGGAAAACCAGGCTAGTGGAAAGCATAGTGAATCGAGAGCCAGAAGAGCTTGCTTTTAATCATGGCTTTGTCATTTACTATCTTTAGGACCTTGGGCAACATTTAAGCTTTCTGGTCTCCTTTAAGACTCAGTTCAAGTAACACTTCCTGCACTGGTTGGTTGTTGTCAATTGTACTTGAAGAGTGTGTCCAACTGTAGCTGATCAGATCAACACAAGCTTGTAAAGCTCTATCATAGGTTGGGCATAAATATGAACCTTTCCTGACCCGTTTCCCCTTCCAGCTGCTAATATTCTTCCTCTCAAAATGATCTTATATTCATTTTGTATGTATTCCGTAAATAAATATATATGTGTATGTATATATACATAAATATACACATATTGTCTTTTCCATTAGAATATAAGCTGCTTGAGAGTAGGACAATCATTTGTCCAATGTAATTGTCCAAAATAATAATCATTTTTCTCTTTGTATCCCTAGCACCTATCACAATTCTTGACATATAGCAGGTGCTTAATAAGTTTGTTGAATGACTAAATGAATGAATGAACTATCTTGTAGATAGAGGCAGCTTAAGATAGTGAATGAATGCTGGATTTGGAGTTGGAGGACCTAGGTTCTTACCTAGTTTCTGACCTTACTATTCGTATTGGCTGTAAGCAAGTCACTTCTCTGAGCCTCAGTATCCTCATTTGTAGAATGAGACAGTTGGGCAAGATGATCCCTTGAAGTCCCATTGATAAAACTGTGATCCTGACTTCCAGGAGTGGAGTCACGATGGTACATTAGAGAAAGCTGAGCTTTGCCAACATTCCCTTCCAGACAACTTTAAAATAATGCCTCAAATAGAATTCTGGGGTGGGAGAGCCAACCAAAGGTTGGAGTGAGACATTCTTCCAGCCCAAGACAACATAGGAGGATAGAAAAAGAGCTCTATGACTTGGAGGAGCCTGGCCCGGAGCCCATATGAATGAAACACCAGTGGTGCGACTAAGTGATCGTGGCAGAAGCAGCAGCAGTTTCAGGTGCCTTAAGTCAGAGATGGTAAGGGGACTTGGCAGCTGGTCAGGAAGAGATTACCGGGTACCCCTGCGCTTGCACTGGAAGCCATACTAGATACTCTTTGGCAACTCCATTGCCTATACCCACTCCTGGGTCATAGTTCAAGGGTAGAGAGGAGCACTTTTGGTCAAGAGGGAGTGGAAGCCCTGAAGAGCCGTATCACTTTTTACCCAAAGGGATCAGGGACCCTGAGTAATAGTATCATTTCCATCTCAAGGGAGGAAATGCCATGAGGAGAAATATTGATTGCAATTTCAAGGGATCAGGGGCCATCCTGGGTAAGGACCAGATTACAGACCAAGAGAGCAGTGACCATTACTCCTCTCCTCAGATAAAACCACCCTGGAAGCACCAAAAACGTCAAACCCACTAGAACTTACAATGAAAACAATAGTGCAAAAAAGCCTGAAATTCAAAATAAGCTGCTCCCACTCCATGATGGAGACACAGCTCAACATTAACATAAAATTCCAAATCAAGAAATAGAATGGGAAAATGAGCAAACAACAACAACAACAAAAAGAACCTGACCATAAAAAGGTGACAGGGAAGATCAAGACACAAACTCAGAAGACAATGATGTCAAAACAGCTACAAGAGGGGCAGCTAGGTGGCACAGAGGATCGAGCATCTACCCTGGAGTCAGGAGGACCTGAGTTCATATCCAGCGTCAGACACATGATACTCACTTGCTGTGTTACCCTGGGCAAGTCATTTAACCCCAATTGCCTCGAAAACCCCCTGCCCCACAAAAAACAAACAAAAACAGCCACAAGCAAAGCCTCAAAAAGGAAAAAAAAGTGAATTGGACACAAGCCCAACAAGAATTCCTGGAAGAGCTAAAACATTATTTTCAAAATCAAATGAGAATGGTAGAGAAAAATTTAGGTAGAGAAACGAAAGCAAATGAAAAAAATCATGAAAAGACAATCAACAGCTTGGTAAAAGAGGCATAAAAATACTGAAGAAAAAACTCTTTACAGCAAAATTGGCCAAATGGAAAAAGAGGTACAGAAGCTCGCTGAAGAAAATAATTCTGTAAAAATTAGAATTGGGCAAATGGAAGCTAATGACTTTATGAGACATTAAGAAACAATAAAACAAAGTCAAAAGAATGAAAAAAATAGAAGAAAATGTGAAATCTCATTGGAAAAACAACTGATGTGGGAAATAGATCAAGAAGAGATAATTTAAGAATTATTGGATTACCAGAAAGCCATGATCAAAGAAAGAGCCTAGACATCATAGTTCAAGAAATTATCAAAATATCCCAGAACCAGAAGAAAATAGAAATTGAAAGAATTCACTGATCACCACCTGAAAGAGATCCCAAAATGAAAACTCCCAGAAATATTATAGCCAAAATTCTGGAGCTCCCAGGCTAAAAAGAGAATACTTCAAGCAGCCAGAAAGCAACCATTCAAATACTGAGGAGCCACAGTCAGTATCACACAAGATCTAGAAGCTATCACTTTAAAAGAGCAGAGGGTTTGTCATACGCTATTCCAGAAGGCAAAAGATCTGGGATTACAACCAAGAATAACCTACCCAGCAAAACTTAATATAATCCTTCAAGGGAGAACATAAATAGTTAATAAAATAGAGGACTTTCATGCATTCCTGATGAAAATGCCAGAGTTGAATAGAAAATTTGACTTTCAAATACAAGACTAAGAGAAGTATAAAAAGGTAAACATGAAAGAGAAATCATAATGAACTCAATAAAGTTAAACTGTTTATCTTTCTACATGGGAAGATGATACATGTATCTTTTAAGAACTTTATCATTATTAGGGCTGTTAGAAGGATTCTACATAGAAAGAAGGTGCAGGAGTTTGTTGATTATGTTGAGATTATGTTAAAAAATGGAGAAGTGAAAAAAAATTGCAGCTAGTTTCTTTGATTAAAGGCCTCATTTCAAAAATATATAGGGAACTGAGCCACATTTTATAAAAATAAGAGCCATTCTCCAGGTGATAAAAGGATACGAATAGGAAGTTTTCAGAAATCAACACTATCAGTAGTCACATAAAAATGCTCTAAATCATTACTGATTAGAGAAATGCAAATTAAAACAACTCTGAGATACTACTTTATACCTATCTGGTTGGCTAACATGACAGAAAAGGGAAATGAGAAATGTGGGAGGGGATGTGGAAAAATTGGGACACTAATGCACTGTTGGTGAAGTTGTGAACTAGTCCAACCACCCTGGTGAGCAATTTGGAACTACACCTAAAGAGTTATAAAAGTATGCATACCCTTTGACCCAACAATACTACTACTAGGCCTGTATCCCAAAGAGATCCCAGAAAAGGGAAAAGGACCTAGTTGTACAAAATGTTTATAGCAGCTCATCTTGTGGTGGCAAAGAATTGGAAATTGAGGGAATGCCCATCTATTGGGGAATGACTGAACAAGTTGTGGTATATGATTGTGGTGGAATACTACTGTATTATAAGAAATTATGGGCAGAATGGTTTCAGAAAAATCTGGGAAGACTTAAATGAATTGAAGTGGTAAAGTGAGCAGAACCAGGATCACATTGTACACAGTAACAGCAATACTGTAAGGATGATCAATTGTGAAAGACTTAGCTACTCTGATCAAGAATAATCCAAGACAATTCCAAAGCACCCATGATGAAAAATGCTATACACCACCAGAGAGAGGACTGATGAACTCTGAGTGCAGATTGAAGCATACTTTTTAAAAACGTCTTTGTTTTTATCACTTTATTTTGTTTGTGTTTTCTTTTGCAACAAGGCTAATGTGAAACTATGTTTTACATGACCTCACATGTATAATCAAAATAAAATTGCTTGCCTTTTCAAGGAGGGGGTAGGGGCAGAAGAAAGGGAGAGAATTGGTAACTCAAAATTAAAAAAAAGATTGTTAAAAGTTTTTTTTAAACATATGTAGGAAATAGTTAATGAAATAAATAAAAATAATTATTAAAAAATGTAAAAAACTCATGATATTGTGAAATCTTAAAACAATGAACCTAGAGGCTACTTAGAACTCCTTGCAATGGGATTTGACCTAGATATAACTGGTCCTCTGAAAATCCCCAGTGCTGTGTGGAAAAAGTTTATGCAATATGGCAAACCTATTGTGATCACCTTACAAAGAATTATTTAAGTGAATCATCAGTTCTTTAATATTCCAGGAAAGAGTTGGCAATGAGGGGGCAGCGCTAGTAAATGTGGAGGTTGGCAAGCCCTTTGGGAACACAGGTCCTAACCGTTTCACTTGAAACCCCTGGATTGATGACTTGACTTTGCTTTGTCAGCACTTTTTCTTCTCTTAAACTCTTGGGCTGCTGTGGAGTCTGTGATTTACTAACCCAGATCACTGATGCCAGGGCTTGGCCATAACATTGACAGCTTCATTATTCCTCATGCTCAAGCCAATATTTCATTAATGGGCTAAGAAGTCAGAAACAAGCAGGCAATTTCCTTTGGACAGAATCCAAAATGCAGTAATAGAGGGAAAAGGCAATCTCCTCTAACAATTTCACTTATCTCTATAAAACAAACAACTCTGATCGAAAGCGAAATCTACCTGGCCATCTTTCAAACACGTTACTTATTATGCTGTGCCTGGTATGCTTGGCAATATGGCAAAGCACATTATTTAAATAGATTCTAATAAGCTAGATAGGGAGAGAAGAGTGGGCATGAACCCATTTTGAAAATTGTGCTGCAATTTCTGTGATCCTAAGCTCCCCCTGCCACAAAAGGCTATCTTCTAAAAGCACTATTCTCTCCTAGGAACATATTATTGCTGTGAATAATAGGACATCATAATCTCAAAAGATTCTAAATTTCAGGTAATCCAAAAGACAATGGAAAGATAAAGAGTGGATGGAAGTAGTCCGTAGCATATTATATTTTTAAAAATTATTTAAATTTTTTTCTGAGCACAACAAAACCTAAGTAAAATGAACATTTCTAGATATGTGGATCAGAAAGAGAGGATTGTACATGAAACTTCATATTTTTATTATGTACAATTTGATTTTCTTTTTAAGTGTATAATAAATTCAACATGTAACTTTTAAAGTTGTCCTGCTTGTCTATGTTTCCTTCTGGCCTTCCTTCTTTTCTATGCATTAAAAAAGGGGGGCCCTTTAATGACCCTCTTTTCTTTCTTTGCTTTTACCTCTTTTTGGTCAAGCAATTTTATTCCAAGTTAAGTTTAGAAAGGCATATTCCCCCAAACATTAGACATTAGAGCAGAGATACTTAAAGCCTTTTTGTGTCATTAACTCCTTTGCCAGTGTAGTGAAGCCTATGAACCCCTTTTCAAGTCAACAAACATTTTTAAGCTTTATATGTCAGGCACTGTAATAAGCACTGGGGATACAGAGAAAGACAAACACAGTCCTTGCTCTGAAGGAACTCACAATAATAATAGGAGAGATATAATGTGAACAACTATATGCATACGAACAACAGTAAAAAGGAATTTAAGATTTTCAGAATTATGTTTTTAAGGCATAAAATACATAGTATTACAAAGGAAACCAATTATTTTGAAATATAGTTATTCAGATATTAAAACAAAAACAAGTTTACAGACCCCAGATTAAGAACCCCTGGTTTAGAGTAAGACTTTATAGAATTACTGGCCAAGTGAACTCTCAAAACTATCTTTTTGTGCATCAAGAAGGAAATACTCATATTAACAGAATCTTGGATCCCTGAAGTATTGAAATAAGTTCCTATGGGATAAAAGCAGTCTGAGTAAATTGGAATATGGAAGGGGCAGGTAGGTGGTGCAGTGGATAGAGCTCTGGCCTTGGAGTCAGGAGGACCTGAGTTCAAATCTGACCTTAGACACTTATTAGCTGTGTGACCCTGGGCAAGTCACTTAACCCTGATTGCCTCACCAAAAACCAGACAAACAAAAAAAGACTTAGCTCAAAAAAGTAACATGGGATCTTTTCTTTAAAAATAAATGATAATTCTTTTATTAGATTTTAAGTCTATGACCATATGCATTTTCCAGACTTTAAAATATAGAGCCTAACCTTAATGCACTATTTCAAAAGGAAAAGTATTGACTAATTATTTTTGATGTGCATGTTTCCCAAATGAAAATGGACATATGGTGACAAAAGTAGCAAAGACTGACAACATCAAGGGGATGCTTGACTTCCCCCAACCCATAGAATTCAAGGGAAGTAGGACCAAGAAATTTGAATAAGTCCATCTGTTGATCTCAGAGAGATATTCAGAGTATGAAGGATAATAAGGGGGTAACTGAGTTGTTTAATAAGACTTCTATAATATTACTGATGTTAACAGGAAACACAACAATCGGACACTGAGAGAAAGAGAATATTCGATTATGATTTCACCTTAAGCCAGCTCAGTGTCAGGTTCATAACATCAGTTTCATAGACTGAGAGCTGGAAGAGACTTCAGAAGTCATCCAGTCCAATTGCCTTATTTTACAGATGGGGAAACATCTGTAAACAGGGGACAGCCAGTGAAAGTGCCCAGAGAGTTAAACTTGCCCAAGGTTGCACAGACAGTATGTGGCAGATCCAGAATTCTGTAAATGATGAAAACACTTTAAAAGATAGCGGAAGCATATGGGAGTTCTTGGCCTCTGGGTGAACCCTGTGTAAGGCCAGAAGTTTATGAGAACCATAGTGAAAGAATGATAGACCCTGAATGTGAAACAGCCATCTACCTGAACTGAAGAGGACTCTTAGGTGACAGTAGCCATTAACTACCCCCCCAGCTATAAAAAGTCAAGCCTTTTTCCTCTGGCTGGTAATTGGTAGAGCAGGTGTGGTATTTGAGCTGTCACACAACTATAATAGGGAATTCTGAAGAATAACAGAGGGCAATGTTAACCAAGGCCAACGAAAGTTCTTTGCAACCCAGAACTTGCATTCCCTCCCTCACCCTCAAATATCAGTCTCATGTTTGAGGTTAGATTTTGAAGAGAACCCAAGTACTCAAGAAATGGATCAGCTGAAGAAGACACTCAATACTAGGACTGTGATGCTGTAACTGAATGAGTGGGATATAGAGCTGTAACTAGGAATTTTGCTTCTTGATCAAGAATCACCCACCATGCTTGGGGCAAACAGTGTAACTCAGGCCTTCATCTGGGAGAGTCAGAAAGCAAGAGGAGCAGAAAAAAAACAAATCATCCCATTCCAGGTTGTTTCCTATTTTGATTGGTGATTATTGCTAGCTAGGTGCTAAGCTCCTTGTTTTTATGCTGTAGAAAGATTATAAATTCTGTCAGACTTTCTATAATTTGCGCCCTATTAATGTGATAGTCTCTTAATTTGGCACCCTAAGACAGAGTCCAGTCATTCCACTGTAGTTATGGCTCTGATAGGATGTAGAGTGTGTTTGAGGGAGTATTTCCTAATGCATAAATCCCAATGCAAGGGCAGATCAACTGTTTAATAGCTGATTTCTGAAAAGTTGGCCTCAAAATTAGCTCCATCTTTTGTCTTGATGCTAACAGTAGTGATTAATCACATAGGGTGACCACCCTTTCTTTCTTCTTGGACAATCTCCCTTCTATGGGGTTTTTGTGACACTTCTGTCTCCTAACTGTCCTCACAAGATGACTGTCCTCATCACTTTTACTTCTCCTTGTCAGTATCCTTTGATTGTTCATCATCCATATCACATCCCTGCCTTCTAAATGTAGGTATAGCTCATAGCTCTGTCCTGAGCCCTTTTTTCTTCATTCTTTAATTTAGTGGCCTTGTCAACTCACATGAGTTAATTATCATCTCAATGCAGATGATCCCAGATCAATATATCTGGCCTAATCTTTCTTCTGAACTCTAGTCCTATTATCACCAACTGCTTATTGAGTGTTTAAAACCCAATGCCCCATAGATATCTCAAACTCAACATGTCCCCAAAAGAAGGCATTTATCTTTCTCCCTAAGTACATCCCTCTTCCAAACTTGTCTATTTCTGTTGAGGACAGCACTGTCATTCTAGTCCTTCAGGTTCACAAACATTTTCATCTCTTCACACTCCACTCATCGTATATATCCAAATTACTTGCTTGCTCAACCTGTTTATTTCCACCTGTACAACATCTCACATATGATCCTTTCTCTCCATACCTAGATAGCCACCATCCTAGTTCAGGCCCTTGTCCCCCTTTCCTGAACTATCGCAATGGCCCTTGTCTCAAGCATTTCCCCTACCCAATCTATCTTTCACAAATCTATCAAAGTGATTTTTCCTAAAGCAGAGGTGTAACCATGTCATTCCCGTACTCGATAAATTCTGATGGCTCTCTATTGCCTCTAGAATAGACTAGAAACTCCTCTGTTTGGCCTTTAAAGCTCTTCACAACTTTCTGTGCTTACCTTTCCAAACTAATTATTCATTACTACCATTTCCATACGCTCCAGTCCAGCCAAACTGACCTGTTTGCTGTTCCTCGTGAATGGCTCATCTCCCATCTCAGTGTCTTTGCACCGACTGTCTCTCCTCCCCCCCCTCACGGCCCCATAATGTAGTTATCCCTTCCACATTGTGATTTTCCCCACTGCAGTTTTAATATATCGGGGGTCAGCATAAGAAATTAAATGGGAATTTTTGGGGCAGTTTTGCAGAAGCTATGATGACACAGAAAAAAGTTTAGAAACTCTGAAATGCATAAAATATATGTATTGTATTTTATGATATCAACCCAAATTTTACAATGAGGCACTTAAACACTCCATCAAAGAAAGAGAAAAAATTTAGACTTCTTTTCTGGTATGAAGGGAGGGCCAAAAAATTTTATGAAGATTTTCCACATTGTGGGGGTGCTGGGTCCCTCCCCCTCCCCCTCTGAATTCCTGGGATGTGGAAGAGATAATTGCATTCCCTCCCTCCTCTGCCACAGGGAGGCCCTTATTTCCTTCAAATCTCAGCTCAAACTCCCCCACCTGCAAGAAGCCTTCCCTGTTGTACTCCCTCCCCAAATTATTATTTATTTTTTATGACCACTGTTAGATGGATGTATATACACATGTATGTATATATGCATATACACAAAGAATAGTTGTACACATGTGTGTACATACACACATACATGCATGCACATATGCATACATATATATTCTACCCTGACAGAATGGATATAAGTCCTTTGAGGGAAAAGACTGTTTCGCTTTTGGTTTTATATTCCTCTCGTGTAACACAGTGTCATGGATCCCATTGGCAGTATGGTGAAGCCTTGAACCCTTTCTCAGAGTAATGTTTTTAAATGCATAAAACAAATACATAGGATTACAAAGGAAACCAATAATACTGAAATATAATTATCAAAATATCTTAAAAACAAGTTCACAGATCCCAAGTTTTAATTAATTAATGCTTGTTGGTTAACTGATGAATGAACTTTAATATCTAACCAATCAGAAACTATACAAGTGAAATCATGTCATCACTTCCAAACTTTAAGAAGAGACTACATTTTAAAAAATATATTTTTAAAAATAATATCAGATAGTGTTGCTAGGGACCTTGTGCATGCCAGTATCTTAGGAGTTCATCACTGTATTGTTGATGTTCCTGGCACAATTCCCATTGCTAAAAGGTACTCAAAGCTGCATTACTTACTTATTGAAAAAAACCAATTTTATTTACTAAAATGTTAGAAGCTTAGCTCATTTTAATCAGGCCATTGCACAATGTAGTCTTTCCAATATTAAATCAATGGGAGATCTGTATCTTGGACTGTTGGCCTAATGGACTGAAAGAAAGCTGGAGAATGCATTTAAATGCCCCCCTCTAGGGTTGTTTTGTTTTGTTTTTAAAATCCATGGTGGTACAATATCCATAAAAACATTTAGGACACATAGCAAGAGCCAAAGGGTCAAAATTCACATTTCCCCTTGGAACATACTCATGAACTATTTCCCAACATTAATGCTATTTTAAAATACGTGTGATTCAGAGATTGTAAAGATTTGGAAATTTTCCTGTCCTCAATATTGAAGAATCTGTAATTCACTGGTTTGGAAATTTCTTCCCTCCACTGAAGCAGATTGTAACCTCTCCATATAAACTTTGGTAAACTTCTTTGTGAATTTCTGTGGCTGAAAAGAATTAATCACTAGATGAGTTGTGAGTTTTTCTAGATATAAATAGGCCAGCCATTACACAACAGACAAACAAACTATCTTGAGAATAGGCATTTTTTTTTTCATTCTTCTCATGTGGACCCCCAGCACAGTGCCTGGCACATAGTAGATGCTTCATAAATGCTTGCTGAGTGATTGACCTCTGGGCCAATGCCCAACATCTTATGAGCTCTTAGGTTCCAACAGAGTTTGTTCTGTATAATTAGAGCAAAAGTGTGAGGTATTATGTGTAAAAGAAATTACCACCACACCATTATCATGCAGTAGAATTAGGTTTTAGAGTCAGAAGAATGGGAAATTGTGAGTATATGTATAATACACATTTAGTACTCAATTATAATCACATTCTATGTATATACATGTAATTTTCATAAATATACCATAATTTAGAGGCACAGTAAAGAATAATGGAAACCATGCTGGACTTCAGGTCAGGAAATTGATTTTGGATCCTGTACCTAATGCCAACAAGCTATCATTAGACTTCTCTAAGCCTCAATTTCCTCACCTGTAAAATGTATACATTGTGCCTACCTCAGGGTTATTGTGACTACCAAATGAAATAATATGTGTAAATCATTTTGAAAACTTTAAAGTACTATATAAGTGTCACTTAATGATTATAATTAATACACATATAAAATTATATAAATAACTGTAAACTGCAAGTCACTATATACACATTAGCTATATATCTGAGTCTATAAGTAAATAGGCGTTTATGCTCATTTAAATGATGTTCAGTGAATATGTTCATGTACACAGTATATATTGCATATGTACTCATACAGATATAAATGTAGATGTGTATATATACATACATACATGCATGCATGCATGCATGCATGCATACACACACATAATGAGTATATATCAATCAATCAATAAGCATTTATATTCCAGGCACTGTGCTAGATGCTAAGGATACAAACACAATGACTGAAACAATGAAACAATTCCTACTCATAAGGAGTTTACAGTGGGGAAGACAAGAAATATATGTATAAATATATATAGAATAAATACAAATAAATGCAAAATAGTAATTTACAAGATAGTTAGGAAGTGAGGGCAGTAATATGTTGGAAGGGGGAATCAGGAAAGATTGCATGTAGAAGGTGATGCTTGAGTTGCAACTTTAAGGAAGAAAGGGATAGATAGGTATATTTCCATATGTGTACATGTATGTGCACATACACATGTGTGCATGTGTTCACATATGTGCATTGTATATGTATGATAGACAGAATGGAATAGTAGATAAAGATGTTCTCAGAGTTAGGAATACATGGGTTCAAGTAGCACCTCTGATATATACTGACTATGACCTTGGGCAAATCAATTAATCTTTCAGTGCCCCAGCAACTCTTTAAGATTACAGGTGCAGAGATGGCATCAATCACTCAATCAATCATCAGAGATGAATGCCCTCCGTGGGAGTGATCTACACCAATAAAACCATAGGTTTGGTAACACCCACACACATGTATATACACACGCATGTATAGGTACTCAATTGTGTTGTGTGTATTTGTTTACATGTAGCAGCATGGAACAGAGGGCTGCCCTGGGAATCAGGGAGAATGAGCTTTAATGCTCATATATGCATGTATATATGCCTAAGTCTACATCTATAAACAATAGAACTGTCTAGTTAGATATGACATTATGCAATACACACATGTATAAAATATATATATATATGTATAAAAATATATGAGGCAGCAAGGCCTGTGACTAAGTCCTGCCTCTGAAATATAATAGCTGAATGACCACAGGAAAATCACTTAATTTCCCAGTTTACCAGACCATATTCCAAGGTGATATCCTGCAAGTGGGTTGCCAATTTGTTGACAAGTATTTATTAAGCATCTGCCCTATGCTAGGCATTGGAAATACAAAGACAAAAAATGACATTTCAATATAATTGAAATTAATCAGCGTTCTACAGAGAGAGACAACAGTAAGTGGAAGAAATTTCCACATTGGGTGTTCCCCACATCGATAAAACCAAAGGTCCTGCTCTACCTGTCCCCTCTTCCCTGCCCATTGCATTTATGGCTATATTAATTTAATGCTCAGTGTGACTTGTGCTATCTCTGGCATTCACTCACAATTCCCATTGATTTCAGTGGGATTTGAATTCACATCTTTGCCACCCACTTAGTGAAGGCCTTCTCCTTTCCCATGGAGCTTCTTCCTAGTCCTCAATGCACTTGGTGGCCATGGAGGGGTCCTCAAATTATCTAAGCATAGACATTGGCTTATGGCGTTTGTTGGACACCATAGGGAACTCTATGAGAGGAATATTGGATTCCCACTCATATAGGATAAGAAATTATTCCAGTAGGAGTGTCATTTAATACTCAACATTTGTAGCACTGGGGTTTATCTATGCCACTCTTTGATCTTGTTTGTCTACATCAATAATAAGAAAGTAAGATCTCTTCAACTTCAGCTCCTAATCAAACAATTAAATCTTGCATCCATCAAATTATAATTTTAGCTTCACAAAGTTAAACTAAGCAACCTGACCTCCATTAATTTGTATGAAGAAATGCCATTTATCATAGTACAATGAAAATAGCATTGACTCTGGATGACCTACCCTTGTCAGTCATTATGTGACTTTGGTCATTTAGCTGACAAGAATGTATTAGGCATCTGCACTATGCTAGGCAATGGAAAAACAAAGGCAAAAAAAATTAAATAGTTCTTGCCCTTCAAGGAGTTTACATTCTATAGGGGGAGACAACAGGCACACATATAAATAAATTTATACAAGTAAGACAATTTTGGTAGGAAAGCACTGGGAACTGGAGGAATCTGGAAAGGTGTCATGTAGGAGAGCTTTGCATTCAGATGTGAATTTTGAAGGAAACAAAAGATTCTTAGGATACGGCATATGGAGGGAGCACATTCTAGACATAGAAAATAACCTGTATAGAGGCGAGGATTTGAAGGATACATTGTCCTATGTGAAGAACAGCAAAAAGACCAGTTTAGATGAACCACAGAGTGTGTGAAGGCTAGAAAAGTTGGCTGGAGCCAGGTTGTGAAAGGCTTTAAATGTGAAACAGAGAAGTATATTTGATTCTAGAGGTACCAGGTGTGGCTTGGTCAAATCATTCAACCTCTCTGCATCTCGGTTTCTTTATGTGTAAAATAAGGGGGTCAGATTCAACAGCTCCTAAAATTCCTTCCAGCTCTAAATCTATGATATTATTACAAGAGGGAAGTTCTATAACCCTACCACAATAATTTTAGACATCTCAAATCAGTCAGAACTACTTATGGACAATGCCAAGACATCAGTGCTGAAATAATCAATCAAAGACATTAAACTAAGCGTGAATAAGCTAGTTAGCCAAATGGGATGACTGAGGAGACGCAATGATATCCTACGGGTCTTGGAACCTGAGCATTCCAGTGATAAGTCAGAAGAAGGTAGTTCCAGCCAAACTCTTGAGAGGCAGTTGCTTGGGGAAGGGGTGGCTGGTAGTCCAGAAGAGCTTCTGTTTCTTCTCCCTCCTTACCCTACCTTCACCAGAGAAAGATCTTATGACTTTATGTCTCCCCTATCCCGGAAAAAAAAAAAAACCAAACTCTTACTTGATCCTTCCAATCCTGCTAACTATCATCCTATATCTCTTCTGGCCTTTGTAGCTAAACTCCTCAAAAAGGCCATCTAAAATAAATGCTTTCCAGTTTCTCACCTCTTACTCTGTTCTTTCTTTCTTTCTTTTTTTTTATTTTTAGGCAATTGGGGTTAAGTGACTTGCCTAGGGTCACACAGCTAGTAAGTGTTAAGGCCAGATTTGAACTCAGGTTCTCCTGACTTCAGGGCCGGTGCTCTATCCACTGTGCCACCTAGCTGCCCCCTCTTATTTTCTTCTTAACCTCTTCCAACAATCTAGCTTCCAGCCTAATCATTCCACAAAAACTGCTCTCTTCAAAGTTACCAATGATCTCTTAGTTGCCAAGTCCAACAGCCTTTTCTCAATCCTCATTCTCCTTGACTTCTCTGTAGCCTTTGACACTGTTGATCACTCTGTCTTCCCTGATACTCCATTCCCTCTAGGTTTTCACTCTCTCCTGGTTTTCCTCCTGCCTATCTGACCACTTTGTCTCCTTTGCTGTATCCTCCTCTGGGTCACACCCTCTAATTGTAGATATCCCACAGGGTTCTATCCTGGGCCCTCTTCTCTTCTCCCTCTATAATACTTTACTTAGTGATCTCATGAGCTCCCAAGGATTTAATTACCATCTTTATACTGATGATTCTCAATTCTACCTTTTCTGTCCCAATGTTGCATCTCCAACAGCCTTTCAGACATCTCAAACTGAATGTGCAGTTGACATCTTAAACTCAATATGTCCAAAATAGAGCTCATTATCTTTTCCCCTAAACCCCAGCCCCACTCCATCTTCCCTGTTATTGTAGATGGAAACACCATACTCCCAGTCCCTCAGGCTCACAAGTTATGAATCATCCTGGACTCCTCGCTATCTCTCATCCCCGCCTTCCCCCCCCCCCCGCCCTATATCCAAGCTGTTGCGAAGGCCTGTCAATTTCACCCTCGCAACATCTCTTGAATATCCCCATTCTGTCCTCTGACACTGCTACCATTCCAGTGCAGGTCCTCATCACCTCATGCCTGGATTATTGCAGTAACCTGCTGGCGGGTCTGTCTGCCTCGAGTCTCTCCCCACTCCAATCCATTCTCCATTCAGCCACCAAAGTGATTTTCCTAAAGTACGGGTCTGATCATGCTACTCCTCTACTCGATAGGCTCAGTGGCTCCCTATTGCGACCAGGAACAAATAAAAAAATCATCTGTTTGGCATTAAAACCCTTCATAACCTAGCCCCCTCCTACCTTTCCAGTCTTCTTTCACTTTAGTCCCCAAATTCGCATACCCTTTGATCCAGTGACATTGTTCTCCTGGCTGTTCCTGACACTCCATTTCCTGGCTCCAGGCATTTTTTCTGACTGTTCCCCATGCCTGGAATGCCTTCCTTCCTCATCTATGCCTTTTGACTTCCCTGGATTCCTACAAGTTCCAACCAAAATCCCATCTTGTACAGGAAGTCTTTCCAATTCCCCTTAGTTCCAGTGCCTTCCCTCTGTTAATTATTTCTCACTTAACCTATACATAATGTGTTTGTATGTGTTTGTTGTCTCCAACATTAAATTGTCAGTTCCTTGAGGGCGGGGACTGTCTTTTGCCTCATATCCCCAGCACTTAGCATAGTGCCTAGTATGTAGTAGGCACTTTAAATTCTTATTGACTGACAGAGGAATTTGTTTACAATAATTAAAACAACAACTTGCATTTATTTTGTGTTTCTAGGTTTTCAAAGGGCTTCATTAACTCATTTGATTCTCTGAACAGCCCCATGTGGTAGGTGCTATTATTAATTCCATTCTCTAGAAGAGAAAACCAAGGTCAAAAGAAGTAAGGTGACTTGTCCAAGGGCTACATGGTTATAATGTGTCTGAGGCAGCATTCAGACTTAGGTCTCTCTGGCTTCAAGTCCTCTTCACCCATGAAAAATGAGTTGGAAGAAATGTTGCTTACTAAAATGGACTGGTCAGCCATGGTGACGTGACCAGGCTTTGAGTTCTGTACTCTTGGCTTCACAGCTTATATCTCCTGACTCTGCCAAAGCCTTTGGGAAAAAAAAATCCCCATCAAGTCGAAGGAAAAGTAATGCTTTCTGCTCCTTCTGCTATCCTGGCACTTATTTGTGACAAACACCATCATTAAATGCTAGAATGTCCTGAATAATTTAATTTCTTAATTCATCGTCTGCACTACTTTGCTAATTATTCCCATGCCAAATAATAAATTTAATGTAAGACCAACCATTACTTTAGTTTGAGAAGGGAAGGCCCACACTTCATTTCCTGATTCGTTGCAAGAAATATACAATGCGTGTTTATTACAATAATAAAAGGAGACCTCCTAGTCCTTATAAGCTGGAATCAGTTCCCAGAATCCCTTTGCTATTGGATTGTACACCATGTTCAATATTCTTGGCCTCCTTTTTAGAAGGACTCAGTTACCTTAATCACTGAAGAAGATGCGGGAAAATTAGCCACACAGCCTGGCAGCTCCATGTTGCCAAATGAAAGTGGAGCACTGAGTTTTTACCAAGCCTAAAGAACAGTGCAATAATTGAATTCTCTCAACAATCAACACATTTTGAGGATCTTCTTCATTCTACATTTTTATCTCATGCCAGCTTTTTGAGGCTTTAAAACCTCAGTAATCATAGTGTTGCTTATGCCCTCCACCCATATTTTAACCATATTTTAGCTTTGTCACTGTAAGTTCAACTCATTTCAATTCAACTAGATGCTTACAAAATGCTTTCTATGGGCAAGGCAGTACAGAAGGTGCCAAGGAGATTAAGATGAAAGATTATTCATATCTTTTCTTTAAAGAAAAATAATCTAGTATGAGGGAGGATTCATGTAAACAATTATAAAACAAAGTAGAATATGGTTAAGGGCTACGGGGAAGTCAAATGGAGTGACCTAATTGATTCACAGAAGGAGAGGTTACTTGTGGAAGGAATTGGGGAAGACTTCATGGAGGAGGAGGCACCTAAACTGGATGTGGAAAAGAAATATTTCAACAGATGAAGTTACAGGAGTGGAAGCGGTGGATGTGAATACACAGAAACAAGAGAGGACAAGATGAGACCCAGGCCACCAGGAGTAGATCAGTTTGTCTGGAGTATAGAGTATGTGAAGGAGAACAGTATGAGGTAAAACTGGAAAGATAAATTTAAGCAGCCATTGGAGGGGCCTTGAATGCCAGGATAAGTTGTTTCCATTTTATTCAACATTTGGTGGGGAACCACCTGAGTAGAGCAGGGAAGTGAATGTAATCAGAACTTATCACTTAAGGAAATCGCTTTGGTGGTAGTGTGGAGGATGGAGAAAGAGAAGAGAATGGAAATGAGAAGACCAAACAGGAAGAACTTATAAGAATTATGGGCCGCGAGGAGGTGTAGCAGGTAGAGTGCCAGGCCTGGGGTCATTGACAGGACTATCACGGAGACTCTTCAAGAAGGAAGGAGCATTTAAAGGGTAGGAATTTGATAGCTGGATTGGGCAGGTGGTGGCACAATGGATCAAGCGCCAGGCCTGGGGTCAGGAAGATCTGAATTCAAATCTGGCCTCAGATACTTACTAGCTGTGTGACCCTGGGTAAGTCATTTAATCCTGTTTGCCTCAGTTTCTCATCTATAAAATGAGCTGGAGAAGGAGATGGCAAACTACTCTACTATGTTTGCCAAGAAAACCCCAAATGGAATCATAAAAAGTCAGATACAACTGAAACGACTGAAAAACTACAACAACAATTATTTAGGAGAGAGATGATAAGGACCAGAATTAGAATAGGAAAGGGAATTTGGAGGCGGTATTCACAGGACTTGGCAACTGATTTGTTCTAGAAGTATAGAGACTGAGGGAGATAAAACTAGTCAAAGAGGTTTTGAGCCTGAAAGACTTGGAAAGTAGTAGAACTACCAGTAGAAACAGGAGAGTCAGATGGAGAGGGGGAGGAGAAGAAGATAATTAGTTCCATTTTGGATATGTTGCATTCAAGATGTTAGCAGGACATCCAGACACTTAATAGGCGATTGGGAACGGAAGTCTGGAGCTTGGGAAGAGGTCAGGGTCAGAGATATAGATTTTTAAAATCATGTAGATAAAGGTGATAATTGAATCTATGGGAGTGGATGAAATTGTTAAAAGGGAAAAGTGTAGAGAGAGGAGAAATCAGGACTAAGGATGGGGCCTTGTGGAATTTCCACACTCAAAGAAGAACCAGCAAAGAAGAATGAAACAGCAGTCAGAGGTGGCAAGAGAATCAGAAGAGAGAATTGTGAAGGAAGCCGAGGGAGGAGATAACATCGCAGAAGGGATGGGGAACAGTATCAGATGCTGCATTTTGAAAGGACCTTGGAACACATGTTCCTGATAATGGTAACTTCATGACGCTACTCTCTTGCCCTAAATCGGAGTCTGAAAACAAGACTACGGTAATTTGCTAGTTAGATCAAATGGCAGGATGCGCATAGAGTATTTTGAAAACTTGAACTTGCTATGCAAATGTCAGTTCCTCTCTCTTGTTAATATTATTACAATTTTTAGAAAATAAAAACAGTCACAAGGTACAGAGGAAAAAGCATTGAATCACAAGGCCTGGGTTCAAATCCTGCTTCTGGTACTTACTACCCATATTGCCTTAGACAAGTAACTTACCTTCTCTGAACCTCAATTTCCTCATCTATAAAATAAGGATATATCCTATGAAGTCTCTTTTAACTCTATCACCTTTATGACATTGTGATAAGATCGTTTAAAAAAATTGCTGGCTTCCGTAAAAACTTCCTTGTCATATCTGAGCTTAATTTTTTGCTTTAAAATGAGTGAGAAAAATAAAAGTTATCATTAGTAGTAACACAAATATGACTGCCATCAGTAATCATTTGCACTTTATTACTTTCAGGGAATTAAAAGCAATTTTCTGCTGGCATAATTATTCTTCCAACTAACAAGAGGCTGTGAGATCTGAGGGAAAAAACCATGGGATTCTCAGTTAGAAAATCTGGATTTGAGTCCTGATTTTCTAAAATCCTCACAATAATAATAACAGCTAACATTTATATAGCTCTTACTATGTGCCAGTCTCTGTGCTAAACACTTTACAACTGTTATCTCATTTGATCCTCACAACAACCCTGGAAAGTAGGTGCTCTTATTATCCTCATTTTACAGATGAGGAAACTGAGGCAAACAGGAGTTAAGTGACTTTCTCAGGGTCATATAGCTACTAAGTGTCTGATCTATCCTGACTCCAGGCCCAGTGCTCTATCCACCTAATTCCCTCATTGATAATACTCAAGTCATTTAAAACTCTCTTGGTCCTTTTCTCTGTAAAATGGTAATAAAAATATTTATATTACTGGTGTCAAAGGATTGTTGAGAAAAAATTATTTTATTATCTGTTTCGTAAGTGAGAAAACTATGATAGGCCCTAGTTTTGTGCCCCTGTCTGAGACAATGCCAGAAAATAATTAAAGGCCTTTAATGGTTAGTTCCATGGTTTCCTGAGTTTAATTGAAATGGAAATCTGACAAGAGAAAAGAGGGGGAAAAGGGATGTGAGACTGTGACATGTAGCTCCTAGATCAATTGTTTGGAAGTGGACATTGTTTTTCAGCTGACTTAGGCACAAACTTTTGTATGATCCATCAAATTTGCCATGGAGTCGATACAGTTCTGTTGTTAAGATGGCGGGACTTGTGGGATAGACTACTTTTCATGGCATAGACATAGCACGAGTTTAGTTGAATTTAATCAAGTTTTTTAGAAACCTCAATACAACTAAGTACCAACTATGTGATGAGAGTTGGATATTTGAAAATGAACCTACATGAGGAAGGTATAAAATGTTCTTGGGCTATAATGTTGTTGTTCAGTTGTGTCTGACTCTTTGTGACCCCATTTGAGATTTTCTTGGCAAAGATACCGGAATGGATTGCCATTTCCTTCTGCAGTTCATTTTACAGGTGAGGAACTGAGGCAAATAGGGTTAAGGTGACTTGCCCAGGGTCACACAGCTAGTAAGTATCTGAGGCCAGATTTGAGCTTAGGTCCTCCTGACTCTGGGACCTGTGTTCTATCCATTGCACCACCTAGCTGTCTCTGAGTTATAATGGAAAAAAACAAAACATGAAGTCACTGAATTTAACATTTGCTTTATTAAAAATGCATTTGCTGGCTTTCAAAGGTTTTTTATCATTTGTTATTCCATATTATGTGAATCTATGTGAACAACTTTGCTGATACTCTCTTTTCAGTAGGTGGAACTACAGAACTCCTCAATTTACCAACTGGAAGGGATTTCAGAAGCCATCAAATCAATTCTAAAATATTCCCAAGAAGTGACTTCCAGTGATGGAACACTCCCTCTATCCCTCCCTCCTAGTCATAGATTTAGAGCCAGAAGGGTGCTGAGAGGCCCCCAGGTCCAAACCACTTATTCTATGAGGCTATGTCATTTGTCCAGAGTCACACAGCTAGGAAATATCTGAGACAAAATTTTCACTGGGGTCTTTTGTGATTCCAAGTGCAGCGTTCTATCTACTGTACCAAACTGTATGTGCATGAACAGTCTACTTTTGGACATCGAATCTGCTTCTTTGCAATTCCATGTATATTTCCTAATTCTGTCCTTTAGAGCCAAGCAGAATTCTTTTTCCACATGAAAAGCTCCTGGATTACTAGGAAAGAGCTAACCTATTAAATCTGAATCTTCTCTCTCCTCCTCCTCTTCCTCCTTCTCTTCCTCCTCCTCCTTTTCCTCTCCTCTCCTCTCCTCTCCTTTAATGGACATCCTCTAGCTTCCTATGTCTTCCTTAAAATGTGGTGCTCAGGACTGCACACAGTAACCCAGAAAGGGGTGTGAACACGGAAGGGTAAAATAGAACTATTACTGCCCTCATTCTGGATATAACATCTCTCTTATGGCAGCCTAAATTAGCATTAGGTTTTTGTTGTTGTTGTTGTTTGTTTGTTTGTTTTGGCAGCTATGCCATACAGTGAATAGAATATTGGACTTGGAGTCATGAAGAACAGGATTCACATCTTGCTTTTGACACATGAACAGTGTGACCATGGGTAAAAAGAATATTGGTTTACAGAACAGACTCTCTTCTGCCACTTAAAAGAATAAACAAATAAACAAAAAGAAACCCCTCTATTTCATACAAGTTGCAGGATATACTTTGGACATCACTATGATGTAATCAATTATTTGTCAGAACTAAATATAAAATATGAACTATGCCAAATAAGCGTGAGCCTTTTAAGCCAATGAGTTCTGATTATAGCTAGCTAGCATTAATAGAGCACCTTAAGGTTTGCACAGCATGTGACAAATACTACTTCATTTTATCCTCACAATGACTGTGAGGCAGGTGCTGTTATTATCCCCATTTATATGATTATGTAATGATATGATATGGGATTTTGCTTTTGTGCACACAAGGGGCAGCCCTGCCCCTAAAGATATTAGTTTAGCAATACAACCCAATATTTTGACATTTATCAGAGGCCTATGAACAAAGGTCATATTTGAGGAAGAAAACAAAACACATCACATGATTGATTTGAGGTGAAAGGCTTTTTACAGGTAATAACAGAAATCAAGGCGCAGTGAAAAGAGTACTGGCTTTGAAATCCAAAGAGCTCGGTTCAAATCCTGCCTACCATTTAATACTTGTGTGAGCTTGGGCAAGTCATTAACCTTTATGGGTCTCGGTTCCTTCATTTGTGAAATGCAGAAGTTGGGCTACTAGGTAACATTTAATCTCCCTTCCATCTCTAAAGCTATGATCCTACTAATCACTTCTTTTGTGTGTGTGTGTGGAGGCAATTGAGATTAAATGACTTGCCCAGAGTCACACAGCTACTAAGTGTCAAGTATCTGAGGATGGATTTGAACTCAGGTCCTCCTGACTCTAGGGCCTGTGCTCTATCCACTGAGCTACTTAGCTGCCCCTAATCACTTCTTCAGTGCCTAGTTGTCAGTCACTGGGGTTACAAAGATAAAAATGAAAGTCTTTGCCCTCAAGGAACTAACACTCTATCAGTAATGAATTTCATCATCATTAGTGGTTTGCAATGTATTTTACTTTGATCTTCGTTACAGACTGAGGTTGAGTGACTTGCCTCGGGTCACATGGCTAGTAAGTGCCTAAAGCATGATTTGAACCCAAGTTTTCCTAATTCCAAATCCAGTGCTCTCTCTTAGCTACCTAGATTGCCTTCATATTTTATTCTGATAGGGCTCTTTTTTTTTGAAGATTTCAACATTTCTTGTCAGGGATATTGCCATTCATCGTCCTAATATCCTGTGGGATTGATAACAAATTTGCCATTTGCCTACTAATATCCTGTGGGATCCATAAGAAGCTTAGAGCCTAATCCCTTTTCACCTTTGTTCCCTAAAGACTAACCTCCCACACAGAGCTGGCTCTGACTCCAGAGGGAGCAGCCCAGGTAGAACAAATTGAAGCCTGGGGTGTACTTCCTTTCCTGTGTGCGTGTGTGTGTGTGTGTGTGTGTGTGTGTGTGTGTGTGTGTGAGTGTGTACGTGTGTGTATGTGTGTATGCGTACGTTTATAAACACACTCATAAAGTATCACAGACAAATATACCCTAACTTCTATATTCACCCTTCCTGTGGACCACCCTGCCTTTGGACCCTGTGGTGCACCCTAAATGTTCTCTCAGGTGTAGACTTTATAGCCTTGTGCAATGGATTTCTTTGGCAATCTGGTGAAACCTACAGACCCCTTCTCAGATCTGTTTTAGACACATTAAATAAAATACATAGGATTATGAAGGAAACCAATTATATTGAAATAAAGATGTCATTTTTCCCCCATTCACATTCCTGACTTTTCCTTAAATCTAGGTCCATGGACTCCAGGGGTAAGAGCTCCTGATATGAGGATTGATTTGATGTTAGAATCCAGGCAATCCCCTCACTTTATGAATTGGTTATGTTCTGAAAATTGGTAAGCGGGCTGGCCTGTGACTCAAACAGTGGTATGCTGGTAAATATTTAACAATCAGCACTCCAAAATCCCAAAATATACACATAACACACTTTTAAGTTCAATCAATATTATTAACATTTTCTCCATCACTTTCTTAAGCCTAGACAATCAATAAAACAATCAAGCCCGAATTTATAATATTTGCCAGTTTCTGAATTGTAAATGCTCACACTGAAAACTGAACAATCATCCCTGAATGCAAGAGACCTAGTGGTAGTCCTCATTCTGCCTCTACTTTTGTGACCTTTTGTGATTGACGAAATTCTCTGGGTCTCAGTTTCCTTCACTATAGATGAGGCGATTGAACTACATGGATCACTAAGATTCCTTCCAGTTCCTTTTTTTTTTAAAAAGGTGTGTATAATTTTTATTTATTCTATTTTTGATTTATGGAATAAAACAAGCATTTCTATAACAGCATGATAAAGAAAGATGATTATACATAAAACCACAAATCTATTATGTACATCTTACTATTCCTTTTAAATATATAATAAAGTTATCATATAAGTTTCTTTTTTTCCATTTTTTCTTTCCTTTCCTTCCCCTCTGCCCTAAAGCTGACTACCATTAGACACATATGTGTACATATATGTAAAATCATTCTATGTATACTTCTATTTACCAGTTCTTTCTCTGGATGCAGATAGTATCTTCCTTCATGTGTCCTTTGTAGTTAATTTGGTTATTTATGGTAGTCAAAATGACTTATTCATTCTAACAAACTAGGAATCAATGAGGATGTCTGAGGAATGGGATGCTTTGGTAAACAAAATATTCTGGGAAATAAAGAGCTATCATACACAGATGTCCAATTTCAAAGAATTTGAATCCAGTAAAATTCATAACTGTCCTACTCTAATAATCTAGTACTAGTGATCCTGGGTCCTCAAAGCTATGCCAGAGGAGAGCAAGCTTTGGCAGTTCCTATCAACAGGGAAAGACTTTGATGATGCGGCCTGGGGATGAACTGGCTATCTGTCAGCTTAGGAACAGCCCAGATAAGCATAGAGACACTCATCACCAGAAAGTTGGCCCTCAGGTGAAGAAATGTTTTGACCATATCAGCTTAGAAAACCTTCTCTAAGGTGTGGAAGGATTGTGATATATATGAAAAGAGTATGGAATCTGATGAAATCTCAGTTTTTGATGTAAGACATGAACTGTACTTTAATTAATTTTGAATATGACTTGGTGATGCAGATGGAACTCCTGAGTCTTTCAGAGTCTTAGTGTTGATGATGGAGTCCAGGTTGGCACTCTTTAGGATGGCAGATTTAGAGCTGGAAGAGACTTTATACATCAATTGTTCAGTTCTTTCATTTTTCTTTTTTAAAGACTGGGCCTCCCTATCTCCCCCAGGCTAGAAGTTCAAGGGCCGCTCATGGGGCCAACCCCACTCTGACTGTCAGGGAAATTTAACCTGCTGTTTCCCACCTGGGCCAGTTTGCTTTTCACTAGGCAACCTGGTGGCTTCCCACTCCATAGTGCAGACACTTAAATGGCCTGGTCCATGGTGACTCAGAACTCCTGAACTTAATAGATTCCCCCAGACTACCTTCTCTGGTAGCAGAGATCACAGATAAGATGCCTGGCAAACATCATCTAATCCTACCCTCTCTTTTTACAGATGAAGAACTAATTAACGTCTGCAGAAGTTAAGGGGCTTGCCCCAGTCACACAAAATGCCAGGGAGTCTGGGAGCCATTGTTTGAATGACAGTCCTCTGACTCCAAATGAAATATTCTTTCCAGTATTCCACATATTACATACAATGATTATTATTATGTTGTGGTCTGAAATTCATTCCATATTTCCCATTTTCAGACAACAATGGGATGATTTCAGCTGCCATCTTGACAGAGACCATAGGCTAAATCTTAGACCTGGTTTCTGGAGTCTCCTAGTTGACAACTGATAAATTATAGTATCTCTTTTACACAGGAAAATATGGGTTCATAGGATTATAGGTCCAGAGCTAGAAAAGACCTCAGAAGTTATCTTATCCAACCCCCTTATTTTACAAAAGAGGAAAATAAGGCACAGGTAGGTTTAAGTGATTTGCCCAAGGTCACACATGCGGGAGAAGGGAGAGGTTTGAATTCAAGTCCTTTGACTCCAGAACCAATGCTTTTCGCTGTAACATGCTGCCTCTTAAAAAAAATCTAATTAATTCATTAATGCAATAACAAATATGGCAAAACCTGTCTAGCCAATGTATCTTCAGAAGCCTTATAATAAGCCGTCTTAACCACTGAAGAAAAAAAACAAAACAAATGCCGTGCATAGAGTCAAGCCTTATCAGAACAAATTCACATAATTCAAAAAAAAATTCACATTGCCTTCTAAAAATACAAAACCAGGTTTATGTTCCCTCTTTCTTAAAGGCCACTGAGTGACTCTAGGCAATTCAAATACAATATTGTTTTCAAACCAAAAGTCTACATTTAGACTGTTTAGTCTAACTTAAAAAACTATATTTGAAACCATTGCATAGGGCCTTACCATCTTCATTTTCATCAAACACTGGAGGTTTGCTAGAAGTGTTTGCTCCCATGATGAAATCTTCCAAAAGGTGGAATCTGCAATTACATTATTTTGGTGTAAAAAAAGTGCTAAAGGGTCTGGCACAAGCACCCCTCTTCTCTTTAGATGATGTATGGAAGTTTCAGGTTAGACATCCTATAAAGAAAAAGAAAGAAGTTGTGTTTTGGACTATTCTGGGACTCTCTAGGCAATGATTTTAGATTATGACTCACAGAATGACCTAAGCTGTACCTTTACAAGGACATTTTATTTGCTAGTAAATGATTTTTGGAGAGACTCTCAGAAACTACATAATAGGATGTGACAACATATCAACAAAGAATAACACACATATATCTTAAAAGTCTGAGCAAAGAAAAATGATATTTTTCTTAGTCAGAGCCATAACTAACCTGGGTCACTTTGGTCCGGGGTAGAATGTTTAGAGAGTGCAAATTAACATTAAATTAGACAAGGCGGGTGAAGCAATGGAACTGGAGTCAGGAAGACCTGAGTTCAAATCACGCCTCACCCACTTACTAGCTGTGGAACCCTTCTGTAAAATAAGGATAATGATACCATCTACCTGTCAGTGTTGATGTGACAATGAAATGAGATAATACTTGTAAAGCACTTAATAAACACTAAAGTGCTATGTAATTGTTATTATTGTTATCATCATCATCATCATCATCATTATTATTACATAAGTTCCTGCAGAAGAAGGTGAGGGAAACAGCTGCTTTGATGCTGGCTGAGGAGCGGGGAAGAGGAGGTTCAGGGTTCATGCTCCTTTCAACTCTGAGATTCTAACGTTCACACTAAAATTATAACCTATTCTCCATTCCCACATAGCTGAATGTGTTATTTTCACATCACGAATTACACTGTTCATTTGAGGGCCTATGTGGTGTTACTCACTGCGTCTGGTTAGGACTGTACGTCTTAGGGAGTGGCTGCTTCAGGTGTTTGAAATTACATAGAGTTCTATTGTTAGGATTCAAGAACAGTCTAAATGAGCAATGCTCCATTTGAAATTTCAAAAAGTTTATTTAAAATCTCCCTTAATTATATTTGTGATATGAAATGATAACTCCATTTCTTTTGCTTGTATTTGTTAGTATCTATGTTGTATAAATGTCCAAAGATCAGAAGTAGAAGGAATGACCCAATGTGTTGGTAGCTAAGAGTTCCAAGACCTGGGGTTGAATTTAGCTCTGACATATGCTATCTGTGTAAACTGGGCAAATCTTCATTTTTCTGAGCCTCTGCTTACTCATCTGCAAAATGGGGATAATACATTTGCATTACTGACCTTACATGACTAATGTGGGAAAACAATGTACCATAAAATATTGTCAAAATGGGAGCCATTATGAGAATCATTAGTTTCCTTCAAGGCTCCTCTTTGGTACCATCTCTGTGAGAAAACTTTCCTGATTAGTATTCAGGGATCTCTTCTGTCTCCCATGACATTGTATTTATTTGCCTGACCCCTTCCCAAGCTCTTTGAAGGCATGGACTGTTTTTCATTTTGTTTTTGAACCTCCAGTAGTGAACCTCCATTAATTAGTTAATTAAGAATAGACAGTATAGTGATATAAACAACCAGGAGATCTGGGTTGAGCTGTATAACTTAGGCCAAATCAATTCCTCCCTCAGACTTTTAGTTTTCCGATCTGTAAAAAGAGGCAATTAGGTGATCCCTAATGCAAATTCTAATGCTTTATATATGCCATTTATCCTACTTATTATTTCCTTGTTGTTAAAAAATACATTGATTGATTTCTTTTTAAAAATCTTTTCAAATACTTATTTTTACCCATTTACATGTAAAAACAATTTTAACATTCTTTTTTTCTTTAAGTTTTGAGTTCCAAATTCTCTTCCTCTCTTCTCTCCCCTCCCCCTCATCGAGGAGGCCAACAATCTGACATAGGTTATACATGTGTAGTCATGCAAAGCACATTTCCATGTAAGTCATTCTGTGAAAGAAAATAGAAACCAAAAAACCAAGAAAAATAAAGAAAATATAGAAAAAGTATCTTTGATATGAATTTGGGCTCTACCAGTTCTTTCTCTGGAGATGGACAGCACCTTTCATCATAAGTTCTACAGAATTATCTTGGATCATTGTATTGCCGAGAATAGCTAAGTTATTCATGTTAGATCATAGTACAATATTGCTGTCACTGTGAACAATATTCTCTTGATTCTGTACATTTCACTTTGCATCAGTTCATGTAAGTCTTTACATGTTTTTCTGAGATTATCCTGCTCATCAAGAAAGGGATTGATTTCTAGGTAAATTTTTATTCTATAGAATGGGAGTTCACTTCATAGGGATAAAACTTGAGACAGAACTGAGGAAAGGCTCCCTGGAGCACCTGAGCCAGGGAAGAATGATTTGAGAATGATATGAGAACCTCTTAAAAGTAAGATTAGAAGACAAACTCATTTTTTGTACTAGGAAAATGAAAGTAACAAGTTCATTTGGCAAGCAGAAATCATTCAGGAAATGTTATTTTTCAAACTAAATCTACCATAAGTGCTGGCAAAATGCCTCTCAAAAGGAATCAGTAAATGGAGTTAGTAAAAAGAGAAGGAAATTAGGAAGAATCCATATTATTGCATAGGAAAAGGGATGGGGAAAATGGCTAAGGGAAATGTGAGCTAAGCACAAAAGCAAAAACTTGAGAAAAAATTTTATGAGGTTAAAAAAACCAAGCACCCAAAATATTTCTAGTAGCAAAAAAAGGAAGGGAGGGGTAATTTTATTCTTAAAATGTGGACAATTCTGATACATATGAAGAGGATACAAAAAACATCAGGATGCTGGTAGTGTTATATCATGGAATATCAAGTCAAGTACAGATATGAAATAAAAATAAGACAGGGAGGAAAAATGTATTCACTATGCAAAGGATCAGCTGCCAAGGTGAGGCTTGACTATCAGAAATCACTGTTATTAGTCTTTCAAACTTTGCTGTTTTGATTTTGCTTCTGCAAAAAGTAATTTGCAATTGAAAAATGCTTTAGACCAGAGGCATCAAACTGATATCCTGAGTTGGGGCCAGCAAAACTCCTAGGTGCAGCCTAAAGCAGATTAAAATGTTATTGGGAAATGTTTAACAAAATTAATAAAAAATACAATATAACATAGATAATGTTAATTTGTGGTTTTCTAAGTCAAAATGCAGCCTGCAGTGATCCTTTCCTATCTGAGTTTGACACCATTGCAGATTAGTCTACTTCTCTTCACCTCTCCATCTTTTGAGGCAATTAGTAGAGAGCTGGACTTGGAGTTAGAAAGACCCAAGTTCAAATCCTCCCTTAGGCACTTACTAGCTGTGTGATCAGGGCCAAGTCACTTTGACCTCAGCCTCAGTTTCTCATCTGTAAAATGGGGATAATAATAGCATGTATTTCATAGAATCATGAGGATCAAATATGATAATATGTGTAAGGGGTTTTGCAAATATTAAGGTGTTATGTAAATGTTAGCTACTATTCTTACCCTCTTTTCATCATCTATAGTCACACTCCAGAAATTATTATTTCCAGCCACAGAAGTGGCAAAAAGAGGCTTGAATTTTCCTTTGAGACCATGTAACTCCATACCATCACTAGGAGGTTGACCTTGTAGGATATGGCAGAAACACATTAACTCTGCCAGCTTCTGCCAAACTAGGAGGGTTCAAAGACATGAACAGATAGATGCCAATTGTATGATGAGCAGCCTAGCAAAGTTCAGGGTCTTATCATCATATTGGCTACAGAGTGATGAATTTTTCACCCACAGCAACTCATGAAGAATACCTACCAAGTTATGAAGGAATTGTGACCTGTGTGGGTGGAGGGAGTACTCTAACCGAACATGTTACCAATCCCTGAAACTGCACCTATCTTATAATTTACTAAGTTACACACATACACACACATATTGGAAATTAGTATATTTTTATCACAATTTATGAACTTTCCAGTACTCATTTTGATGGTTTAAACAATTATTTGTTCACTCTGGTGTCAATGTTTTTTTTTTTTCATTTAATGAAAAGAGAAAGATGTGGGGAGGTGGTTATTTGGAGATATTACTAAAAGTACTGACTTAAAACCTGTCATTAACCAAAGGTTCTAGAAAAAAGTTGTTTACAAACTATAATTTCCTTTTGTTAGGTTATTAAAACACTTCTGCATTACCAGTTTGAGATTTCCTCCATTTCCCCAGTTTAGTAACACAATCACATATCATTTCTCTCAGAGCACAGAATTCCCTGATCCAGCCATCCTCCCCCGAACAAAGACGATTTTGATATATACTTCCGTATAAGGTAACTGCCAGCCATTTAGTCTTCTTCTCTCCACTTTTCCATCTTTTACTCTCTTTTCATCCACACTCACCACACATTCCAGAAGCAAAAATTCTAAATAGAATGCGGTTGTCCTCTCATATATCTCATATGATAGGCCTTCTGCACCTAAAAATGCCAGCTGCCATATCCCCATCCACTCAAAGCTTCTAGCACAATGGAAGAGTGAAAGCTTAGGTGTGTGACACTAGACTCAGACTTTCTTTTCAGCAGTGCTTTCCCTTTACAAATCTTATTTTAACTTAGGCCACTGATTCTGGGTGCTCTGATCTTCTAGCATTTGATTCTTAATATTCCAAACCAACAGATAGCGTGGTAGGTTGGCAACAAGTGTGCATTTCCAAGTTGTGAGTGTCAGCAGGCAATGAATGAAAAATAGGTCAAATCATCAGAATGCTATGTGTTCAGAAAAATATACTTCTGGTCTGAAACCTCCACGCAAATCAGTGCAGGGGGCTCCCGAGAAAGTTCTCAAGTCTTTGTACAAAAGGGTTTTTTTTTTTTTTAATTGCTACTGTATTTACTTAATAATCCTGCTGGGGTAAGAAAATTCCCATTGGGATGAAGCAATCTGCAGCTTCAAAATCATCCAAAGCCGGTTTTAATCTTTGTTGAGAAGCCCAGATGATGGAAACAAAGAGGAAGGAAAACCTTTCACTTATTAGGTAGTACCTGGGCGGAAGGTGCAGTGAAGTGGATGACAGTCTTTAAGCGACTGGCTTTATGTTTGGCCTTGAGAACCTCCCTTCCGCAATACAGGCAGGAGCTTCTCTTGAAGTTCCTCATCCTATTCCGCATTCCCACCCCCATCCATATCCCCCCTAAAGAACTCCCCTCAGCCCTTTAAACAAGCAGTGTGACTGCCCAACCCTAGGACGAAGAACCAGTGAAAGGAACATTTAGAAACACAGAGAGTCCCAGAATAGTCACCTACCTTGTTAGCAAGGGGCTGGGGAGACAGTGACTAGCGAACGCTAGTGGCTCCAGGAGAGGAGAAGCGACTACCTGAAGCTGTGGCTGCAGACAAACAGCAGATGTGAGCTGCTTTGCTGTCGCTCTCCCTCTCTCTCGGGAGGGCTGGGTCTAGTAGGCGAGGGACAGAGAGCAGGGGAGAGTGAATTAAGTTTCCTGGTTAGGGAGTCCCCAGGCTGGCGCTGCTATGGGAGGAGAGACAAAAGAGGGGAGCGACCAGGAGGCGGCCAGCCCCCACTTGCCCCTAGTTCCCTTGGCAAGGAGTAGAAGTGGGGACCGCCTCTTTTTACTTGTGATGAGGATGGTGGTAGTGAAATAAACCAGAGTCAAAGAAACAAAAAAGAAGTTTGGGGTTGGGGGCTGCCGGGGGTTGGGGTGCCGCAGGGAAGGAGAGGTCTGTGGAAAGTAAGCGAAGGGCTCTAGTGATGTCAGTAAGAAGGACCAGGCTTCCGGACCTGATGAGGATGCGGTGGGGTTGGAGTAGCCTCTGGGGGATCGAATTGGCCACGGTCCTTTAACTGCAGGGCCGTGAAAGGCACATTGAGCAGTAAGCGATCAGAGTGAGGGTTTTCCCTGAGTAGAGAGCGCAGGGCAAAGCAGGGCAGTAGGCTACCCCTTCCTCGCCCAGCCTGGAGAATGGGGTGGAGGGTGAGAGAGGGCAGGCTTCTCTAGCAGCTAGAACAGCCCTGGCTGCAAAGTATCGGTTGGAAAGGGTCCAAGTTGGGGATACTTGGGCGTCTGGGATCCTCAGGGCCGTCCATGTCTATCTGGGGACATGAGAAAATGCGCCCCTGGATGAGAATACAGGAGTGCGGAGCTCGCCTGAGGCGGGGTGTGAGAGCCAGTTCAGCCCAGAGATGGCCCAGAGCGCAGTCCACAGCGTCCTGCTCGCTTGGCTCCAGATCTTAGGTTAGAAGGCCACGCTCTCTCTGGGAGGCTGAGTGGTAGGGTAGGAAAAAAGCTCCGGCTCTGGGTTCAGATCATCTAAGTTCAAATACCGCAAAACTGACAACCTGTGTGAGCTTGGTCAAAGCGCTTGACTTCCTCGGGCTTGTAAAATGAGGATGGAATCTGTTAACGCTTGAGCTCTCTCCTAGAGCTAGAGTCCTATATTGTATTTCCACAGAGTCCGTAGCCTACCTCTCGATTTAATTTGACTATGGTGTAAATGACTAATTTTGTGGAAAGTATTAGCTCTGAGGACCGAGCTTCAAATTCTGCTTCTAATAACTTATTACCTGCATGATTTTAGGCAAGTCACCCAGCCTTCTTTCCTGCGCCTCAATTTCCTCATTTGTAAAATGATTGAATTAGAAAAGATAGAGAACAAATGCTTTTATTAAGGTGATTTGTTCTGTGAAGTTTGGATTCAAAGGGCCGCACTTGACGACCTATAGGGCCACATGTGGCCTCGAGGCCGCAGGTTCCCCAATCCTGAATTAGATGACATCTGAAGTTTCTTTCAGTGTCTGATCTGTGATCACAGAAGCCTGACTTTGAGCCTCTCCTTTAGGAAGCTAACTCCAATTTGGGTATTGTCTTCATTCCCAGGCACCTAACACAGTCCCTTTTCCACAGTAGACACGTAGTAAAATGTTTGTTGAATTGAAGGATAGACTAAATGATCCCAAAGAGAATTAAGAATTCAGCTCTCCCCCTCCAATTAATAGAAATGGTGTTTAAGCCACAAAGGAATTTAATATTTTTTTTGGGAGGGGGGCGTGGAATGGGGTTAGAGTTGAACTGGCCTTTAAGGCAAAAACGAGAAGCCAAGTACCTCTCTAGTGTTCATATAGATTCTAAAAATATTTTCATTTTTCTAATTTACTTTTTATTATTGTAAAACCACCGCGGGAGTCTAATCTTATTGCATCACAGCTCATTCAGATCCTGAGGGCTGGCCATATTTTATTCTGTTATTTGTTCGGGAGGCTTTCTTGTATTCCGCCGCTTATCAGTTTGGACAAGACACTACAAAGAAAGCTATGTAGCAAACTCTCTGACAATAGAAACTTTAGGGAGACTGACTGCTAGGTTTTTGCTGTGATCTTTGGCGCCCCCGGGTGGAAACCAGAGAAAGAGGTGAATAACCTTGTTATAAGGAAACCAATTTCAAAAGGGGTATTTCAAACTTTAATTTATACGGAGTGTTTCAAAAGTCTTAGTGCAGCATTAAGCTATTAAAGTTTGTGTATTGGTACTTAGCCTTTTGAAAAAAGTAGTTGCTTGTGATATGAATGAATTAATGCTTTGATACAATTGTTCTTGGAACTATCTCCTCTGATTTTTAAAACCCCAGTACAATGAGAAAATGCAGGAAACATTTAAACAGTGGGACCCCAAGGTCAGAAGTCCTAGAGTGGAATGCTAGGTCTGTTACTTACTAATTGGGCAACCTTGGGCAAGTCGTTTTTCCCTCTCTAGGCCACAGTTTCCTCATTTGTAAAAACAAGGCTGTTGAATAGATAACTAAAGGGAACTAAAGTCCATTATTGAGAAGCAGCCTTGGAGCCTTAAAGACTTTATTCTAGTCCAGTCTCTGACTTAAACTAGTTGTGTGGCTCTGGGCAAGTCAATTAACCTCTGTAATTTACAGATGAATTTCATCAGAGGAGGGAGTTTGGGCACTGGGGGTTCCCCTACACTGATGAACTCTTGGGTCCTGACCCCTAAAATTGGATCACTTCCAGCTCTAAATCTATGAATCCAAAAATTTAAGAGACTATTTGTAAGAGACTAAGTTTCTTTTGGGGACAAGTCCTTCAGTGTGGATTACTATTATGAACAGTAAGTGAATTTAGGGATTCTGTCTGAAAGTATGGAAATTGACATAAAAAGAAATCAAAATGCTCTTTGTCTAACAATTCAAAAGCCTGATGCTCTAAAGAGTACACAAACCATCCTTCAATTTCCAAGAACCATTGAGGGACCACAGTGTCTTTCCCTGACACTTCTCATTTAACTCAAAGATTCACAGCTCCTCATCTGTATGTTTCCTTCCTGTGGGAACTGATCTGTGGGGAATGAGGAGTCTTTCCCTTCCCATCCTCCTCCCCCAAATAAAGTAGCAACAGCATATAAGATATTCAAGCATCTCTTGGAAAACGTATCCCATTCAGTAACTGAGCAGACTGAAGGTCTGTCCTCTAAAAAGAATCCTCTTAGTCATAAGATGTACATTTAGTTTCAAAACTTGGAGAGCCAGTGTTTCTTTCGCATGGGCTACTGTACTAGAACTGGCACAGATCATAAGGAGAGCTTTCTCTTTAGAAAAATCGTCCTTAAAGGAGCCTTTTCTTATAGTTTATTCTTTGGGAGTGGAAGTTGCTCTTTATTAATGCTATTTTCAGTAAACGACTGCAATAAATTTGATTTAATTTCAAAATGTTTTTCTATCTCACACTCATGCCGATGGAGACTCTTTAACCTTATGTTTGTGTGTATTTAAATGTTTTTTTTTCTCTCCTTACTCTCACAACCTACGGTCCTAGAGTGTTTCAATTTATTTATTGAAGCCTAGCAGGAATCCAGGAGATTTTAAATTTCTGCTCACTGATAACTAGATATGAACATAGATAAAATGTTATGTAGGTATTGTCCCTCAGGGTCTCATAGGAAAAATGACTGAAACAACATCAATAGTTTTTAGGTTTTCTGAACTTTTTTTTAAAAGAAATATTTATGTCTACATAAAAAAGGCATGTTATTACCTCCTTACTCAAAATCAGCTATAAAAGATCAATCTAAAGAGTGATATTTCCCTAACAATAAAGTGATTGGTTTATGATTTATTATAAACTTACATATCAATGCAACTAATTAAGCAAGCTTTGTAATTATAGATAAATAAAATACTTTGATATACATATTAAAGTAGAGATTTCTATAGCTCTATGATAAGATTATCTTTACAGAAACAACAACCCTCTGTTCACAGGAGCTTGCCAAAATGACCAGACTTAGTGCGGATACTCAATTTTAGCCTACTGCAGGTCAAAACCCCTGAGCTCATGCAATCTACTGCTAGGCCTCATATGAAATATTCATTTTCTAAAAGTGCTGAGCAAAATATTTAAAAATAAACTTTTAAAATGTTTTATTTTATTTATGCTGTTTTAAAATCTATCTATTGATAGATATAAAGTGATTAGTAAACAACGGAACTTCTTTGAAAATAATACAGATTCAGCTTGTCCATTGTGTCAATTTTCTATACTTGCTCCAACTGAGACATTGTGTGCATTTAGTAGGAAATTCAGCTTTCAGTATGGCCTTTATCAGATTGCTTGCTGGCTTGGGGAGGAGTGAGGGGAAGGAGGAAGGGAGAAAAAAAATTTGGAACTCAAAATCTTATAAAATTTAATGTTGAAAACTAAAAAAGAAAAAACAGAAAATTCAGCTTTCTTCTGGGTTAGGGTCTGCTCTAGATCAAATAGAGTTTCACAGATACTTTACCCACCTTGTGACCCGGCATTTTGAAACCATTAGGAGGCATCATTTCAGATCAAACCCATTGTTTCCTTCATATCAGTGGAAATATAGAAGCGGCTTTTTAAAAAAAATCTATGTTTATTCTATGTACACTTCTGGAAAAAAGATGCTGGCCATATGCTATTGAAGACAGAAGAGTAGGTTGGAGTGAGTTGTGTGACTCCTGGGTTTTAATCGCCAACTGCCAGCTCTGATTCTGACTCATTGCATGACCTTGGGCTGGGTACCTTGTCCAAAGCTGTCTTTTGTTTCCTCAGTTTCCTCATCTGTAAAGTAATGGGGTTGGATTAGATAATCTCTGAAGTCTAAATCCTTTAAAGTTTCAACTTTCTAGGCCTCAATTTTGTCATCTGTAAAAAAAAAATGGGGGTGAGGAAGTTAGACTAAATGACCTTTGATATCCCTTCCAGCTCTTCAAGCTTTGAATTTGTATGACAGTAGGTGAAAGAAATGAGAAAAACCTATGCATTCTGCCTTACTTGACTTGAAATCAATAATAGTTTCTACTTATAGATGTGCCTTACTTCATGCAAAAAACAGGTTGCTGAAAAGTTATGTGTATTATGTCGAGGAGACTAGTTGTTTGATTGTGGGCAAGTTACAACTTCTCTGAGGTTCAGTTTCTTCTTGAACAATATGGAAATAATACTACCTTTTCAATTTACTGCAAGAGAGTATTATGAGAACTAAATAGAATATCTATGAACATGTTTTGATAGCCATAAGATAATATATGAATATACAGTTATACTAATTTTTCCATTATCATTTTAGAGAGGTTTTATCTTCATTTTTAATTGATCTTTAATTGGCAGGAAATCCTATCCCTCTAGATTCTTTTTGAGGGCATGATATAATTTAGGGCTTGTGATGTGGTAACAGAGAACAGTGTAAAGAATGCTAGATTGGTAGTCAGAAGACCTGGATTTAAATTTCAGTTCTTGTATCCTGTGTGACCTTGGGCAAATCATTTAACACCTCTAGGCCTCAGTTTCTCATCTATAAAATGAAGGGTTTGACCCTGAAGGTTTACTGGAGCTCTAAATCTATGATCCTATTAAAAATGTGTCATTCAAAAGGAGAGTTTTGGCTGTACATTTCAAAGACTGAATAGTTACTACATTCCAAAGTGCTTGCTACTATGAAAGTAGTAACTTAAATTTTTTTTTTTAAAACAATTGTCCTTGCCCTGTCCTTTAGTTCCAATCAACATGACATGATATTTTTTCAGGAAAATGCCAAGTTAAGTGTGAAACTTTACTTTGTTGCTCTCAAAAGCTCCCATGAGTTCCTGTGATTCTGATGCTGCTGGAATAGGACTCTTCGCCCTTGGTTTAGGTCACATCTCATACCTGGAGTTCTTGGAGTACTCTTGCTCCATGACTGCCATGCCTTGAACTCCCTCCTGACCATAGAATAGAGGAGAATCACAAGGAACTGTTCCATTACTTGGAGCTAAGCATTTTGCCAGCTGACTCAAGGTTGAATCTAAAGGAACTGATGACTGAATAGTTTCTTTGGAGGATCATCTAGGCAATTTCTTTGTATGCTTAATGTGCAATCTAGAACAATCTTAACCTAGGGTTTGTGGAGAGATTTTTGAGGGCCCATGAACTTGGATGGGAAAAAAATGCCTTTATTTTCTCTAACCTCTTACAGCTAAAATTTAGCATTTCCTTCAATTTTGAATTAAAAATACCCCACAAAATTATTCTGAAAAGGATCTATAGACTTTATTGGTCTGCCACAGGGGTCTATGACACAAAAAAAAGGTTAAGAACCTTTTCTGTAGAGTCAAAGGTCATTCAAATCCTTCCTCTTACTATTGTGATGCTTACTAAATGTGGGACCTTGGGCAAGTCACTTAACTTCCCCTGGCTCTAGTTTTTTCATCTGTAAAATGAGGGGGATTGGATGAGCTAATCTTTGGCTCTAGGTCTATGGCCTTATCATCCTTTTTTGTCTTTTGGTTTATGTTGTGCTATTAAATTTACTTTCCCCATCATGTTGCAGTAATGAATATTGTCATTTAGATGGTAAAATTAGATACTCCACTCTTGGTTGCCTATACTAATGGAAAATGGTAAAATGGTAAATCGCTTTAAAAGGATTTTTATTTAGCTTTGGAATATATGTTTCTAGTTTGTTTGAATGTAAATATCTCTTATAGCCTGGAAATTACCCGATTACACCATCTGTAGTTGTCTAGCTTGTCATCTTCCCTCTCTCTCTTCTTGAATCCTTCTTTACTCCCTAACTCCATGTCTACAGCTATCATGACTGGGCCATCAGACACTTCCCCTGAAGCTGGAAAGACTGAGATTATAGGCAAAGGTGTAATTCCACTCTGACCAGTGCTTCAGATACCCTAACAAATGCCAAAAGGACCAGGGCCTCAGATAGCAGGCCTGGCACATGGCAGAGAACCTGCTACATGTGTAATATTTCTCCTGAACATAGGAAACAACTGAATTGCATCGTGTTTGGATTTGGTTCATTCCCTGGGAGCCCAGATATGTGACCTAAGCTATCGCTCACTCTCAGTTCCTGGGTGTTTTAGTGGGAACACTCACCAACATCACCTTCCATAGTTACTGTATGCTAGAAGGCAGAGGTCCCATAGCATCATGGACTGAGAGCTGGAAGAGACTTTAGTGGCTATTCAGTCTAACTTCCTCATTTTAGAGATGAGGAAACCCAGGCCCAGAAAGGTTAAGGATCTTGTCCATGGTCACACAGTTAGTGTCTGAGGCAGAATTCAAATGAAGATCTTCCCGACTCTATACCAGGCCACACTGCCTCAAATCATACTGTTCAATCAGCTGGCTATCCATAGTTCCCAAATACTCCCCTGGGATGGATCTATGATCTTAATGATGTGGATGTTTCGTCCATCCCATCCATGTTCCCGTTCTCTCTGTGTGTGACTTTTATCTGCATCCTTCCACAAGTTTGCCACTTGACATGCAGGATGCCTTCCTTTCCTTTTCTTGACTTGACAAGGAGTGGATTTCATCAAAACATATAGGTTATTCATTGGTTGCCCTTTGCTGTCATAGTGTGAGCAACCCAACTTCTTCTTTAATCATGTTTCTTGGATGACTTCTTTCACTCTTTTTCTTCCATTTGTCCTTTCCTTGTTTCCATATTTGTTCATCCTTTCCACCACCAATATTACTTCAGAATTTCAATATCCTGACCCATGATCTCCTCCTTTACCCCTGTTTTTGAGGGAAAAGTCCCTTTCCTAGCCAAAGCCAATCCTTTTACCTGTATCCTTAAGCTCATCTCCTCCCATCTCCACTAGGAGCCCACCCTACCCTTTGATCATTCCCATCCTTTCTTTCATCTTCAATCTCTATTTCTAGAAGGGTCTGTCCCTTGCTACCCACTACCATGCTCAGATACATACTAACCTTTAAAAATTTTTTTTGATCCTGTCATTTCCTCTATCTATGGTCATATATCTCCCCTCTCTTTCACTGACGAACTCTGAAAGGCAGAATAGTATAGTGAATACAGCGGTGGACTTGGAGTTAGGCAGTCCTGGGTTTAAATCCTTCCTTAGCTGCTTACCAGTTGTATGACCTGAAGTAACTCACCTAACTTCTCAGGTCTTGTTTCTACCTCTGTAAAATGATGGGGCTCGGCTCAGTGATCTCTATGGTTCCCTTCTAACTCTAGATGTGTGATCCTATAAATAATTGTTTATAGTCAATAAACACTTACCAAGTGCCTACTATGTGTCAGACACTGTGCTAACCACTGGGAATATAAATACAAAAAAAAAGAAAGTTTCCACCCTCAAGGAGCTTACCATCTAATAAGGGAAGACGATACATTAAAGGAAGCTGAAAAGCAAAAAAGAGGATGGCACCCGACTTGGGGGCATGGTAGAGAAGTCGCCAGAGAAGTCCCAAAGTACCACAGTCAGGTTTATGTGATATCCCCATCACCTCCTCATCCCTTCCCAGCACTTGCAACCTGGCTTCCAATCCCTACAACTCCACAGATCCAAGATTTCAGTGATCTCCTTACTGGTAAATGGAATAGAATTTCTCAGCCCTCCCCTCCTCCTCGATCTCTCTGAAGCTTTTTGACACTGTTGATCATGCCATCTTCCTGAATGCATTTTCTTTCTCTGGCTTCTGTGACATTATTCTCTCTTGGTACCCCTCCTTCTTGTCTGATTGCTTCTCACTCTCCTTTGTGCCATTATCATCCACCTCTTGCCGCCTTCGCATAAGTGTTCCCCAACACTGTCCTGGACCCTGTTCTATGTCTTTATTCTCTCTGCAGCTAGGTGGTACAGAGCTGCTGGGCCTGGAGTCATTTCAAATCCAGCCTCAGATTTGCTAGCTGTATGACCCTGGGCAAGTCATAAGTCATTTCACCTCTGCCCCAGTTGCCACAATATAAAATGGGGATAACAATAGCACCTACCTCCCAGGGCTTTTGTGAGGATGAAAGGAGATAATATTTATAAAATTCATAGCACATAGTGGGTGCTTAGTAAAGGATTATTTTCTTCTTCCCTTCTTTTTTTTCCCTTAATGATTTTAACTGCTCCCATAATTTCAAGTACCATCTTTGCACAGATGACTCTCAAGTCTTTATATCCAGGCTTAATATATTTATTGAATTCTAGTTCTTTATTATCAACTTCCTGATGGGCATTCCTTTCTTGATGCTTCATAGACATCTCAAATTAAATGTGTCTAAAATGGAACTGATTCTCTTCCCATTAAGCTTTTATCTCTTCTGTTGAGAGCTCCAGCATCCCCCCAGTTCCCCAGTTTAATAATCTTGCCATCATCTTTGAAACTTACCTCTCTCTCACTACCTCCTATATCCCATAGATGCCTTGAAAGTGCCACCTTCAAAAAAAAAAGAGCTACCTTCACAACATCCCTTATATCCATCCACTTCTTTCCCTTCACAAGACCATCACCTTAATTAAAAGCCTCTACCTCTCACCTCTATCTCACAACATTCTACTAATTGGTCTCCCTGCTTCCAGTTTCTCCCCTCTCTAACCCCTCCTCCACCCAGCTGCCAGAATAATCCTCTTAAGGCAAAGATTTTACTATGTCATTCTTTTCAACAACACTCAGTGGTTCCCCTTTACTTATCTAACAAAAATAGAAGGTCCTTCAATATGGCACTGAAAACTCTCCACAATGTGGATCTCATCTCTTTCTAGTTTTGTTTCATGCTGTTCCCCTGCCTGTACCCTATATTCTAGGCAAACTGGAATACTAGCAGTTTCCTGAACTTTACTCCATCTGTAACTAGATACATTTATACAAGCCATCCTCCATATGCCTGTAATACAGTCTCTCCCACCCTCCCTCCCTCCCTTCATCTCTCTCTCTCTTTCTCTCTCTTTCTTTCTCTCTCTCTCTCTCTGTCTCTCTGTCTCTCTCTCTCTCTCTTTCTCTCTCTCCTCTCTCCCTCTCCCTCTCTCTCTCACTGTTGTTCAGTCATTTCAGCTGTGTCCAACTCTTCATGGCCCCAATTTGGGATTTTCTTGGCAAAGATACTGGAGCATTTTGCCGTTTCCTTTTCCAGCACATTTTACAGATGAGACAACTAAGGCAAATAGGGTTAAGTGACTTGCCTAGGGTCACACAGCTAGTTAAGTGTCTGAGGCCAGATTTGCATTTAGGAAAATGAGTTCTTCTGACTCTAGGCCTGGCACTGTATCCACTGCACCATCTAGTTGCGTCACTGATATTTATCGTATTAGAAATAAAAAATGGATAATCTTTTAAATATTTGTTTATTAGTTCATTTAGAAATAAATCCATCATCTCTTAATATGAAACAACATATTTTATGAGAAAGAGCTATATTATTCAAAACAAAAAAATTAATGAGAAGCATGACATTATTTTACATATTTTTGTAAATCTTTTGTATTCAGCTTAATAGTATATAGCTGGGTTCTCATACCTGCTTCTGCATTCAATGTGTTTCAATATATTATTTTGACTGAAGAATATGAAAAAAACTATCCTTACATCAAATTGGAAAAGAGTATTTTAATAAGCAAATAATACCTTAGAATTATTATGAAAATAGTTTTGACCTTGTGGATCCCCTAAAGGGTCTCCTTGGATCATGCTTGGAGAATAGATAGTGTAGGGAACTCCAAATGAGGAACCTTTCTCTACCAATGAAGATGAGTACCTGGTCTGCAATCTATAGTCTGTAGCTGACTGGGGCATTGAGAGTTAAGCAGCTTGCATAAGGATACATAGTCAGTATCTGTTAGAGACAGCACTTAAACTGCAGTCTTACTGATACTAAGGCCAGATGTCTATTCACTACACTTAACTCTCTCTCAGGTGAAGATATCAATAGGAATTCAATGAGATCTGTGGAAAACCATAGTCTAGTTGACAAAAAATTGTATGTAGGAATTGGGTATTATTGCATGAGAGAGACAACTTGATGGCTCAATGGATAGAGCATTGGACCTGAATTCAAATCTGGCCACAGACACTTACTAGCTGTGTGATCTTGAACAAGTCACTTAACTTCTGTTTGCCTTAACCCATTGGAGAAGGAAATGGCAAACCACTTCAGTGTCTGCCAAGAAAATCCCATGTGTAGTATTGGCATGCTATGGTCCATGGGGTCATGAAGAGTAGGACACAACTGAGTGACTGAACAACAAATTATTGTATGATATGATATATCTGCCTGCTATAAACTTCCTAGGCACATAAACTCCAAAAAGAGGAAAGGAGCAAGAGTATGATCTAATGTTTGTGTGCAATAATCTAATATATATGGCAAATAATCAAGACAAATTATTTCAATGACCTACTATTTAATTACCATTTTAAATTATAACCATAAGTCATATAAAGCATATCCCTCTCTATCGACAAGAATCAGACAATTCCAGGAAGCTTATGAATCAAAATCTTAAAAAGAAAGACTAGATTTTTGATCCTAAATTTATAAACTGTCTGGATTGCCAATGCAAACTCATAGAAATTTGGATTTAGAAGAGACCTTAGAGATCATTTAATTCAGTAGTTCTGAAATTTTTTGCTCTGGGACTCCTTTACGTTCTTAAAAATCATTGAGGTCCCCAAAGAACTTTTGTTTATATGTGTTATATCTACTGGGATTTACCATATTAAAAATGAAAATGTCTTAATATTGCTATTAAAATTGTTCTGACCTTATGGAACCCATGAAAAGGTCTTAGGCACACCATATGGGTCTCCAGACATACTTTAAGAACCACTGATCTAGTCCATCCCCCTCATTTTGCAGATGAGGAAACTGAGGTCTCCAGAGGAGAAATCACTTACCTAATGCATATGCTCAACGTTCATAGCAGAACTGGAATTTAAACCTGGGACTCCTGATTCCTAGGCATATGTTCCGTCCACTTACTAATGTATGGTACCACTAATCACCTGCTACACCCAAAAGCAAATAGAAACACAGTGTAAGATGTTAGATAATATCTAGAATATTAATATTTCTGCTTTTATCTAGATGTTTTGCAGCGTGTAGCTGTAGCCACTATTTCCATTTTCTAAAATTATTCTCATCAAAAGGCACCAGCCTTCCAGTCCCAAAGAGCTGGATACACCTATCTTCTGAGGATAAAATTCTTCTCCTTAATTAATTATGTAATTTAAAGAATTTCCTCTCCCTGGAGATTGAGTTTGCTGTCTCTGCTGCCCAGTTATTTATTCATCCTTCCTTTGCTGTGTCATTTCTTCTTTTCCATTAATTGGATCTGAATGTTTCCAAGGCACTAATGAGAATTACAGAAATTACAAATTATAATTGATGGGGTCAATGTTTTTCTACTTATATATGTGTATAGGGAACTTGACAGTACCAGGAATCTCTAGAATGAAAAAACAGAGATGAAAGGACATTGAGCAAAAAGTATAATTATCTTCTAAACTAGTCACATATTGACCTATTTGTAATGGTTGACATAAAAATAACACTTCTCATTTTTTATGTAGTCAGATTTTAATCAGAAATATGAGTATTTTCCATCCTTTAACAGAGGCTCAAAGGCTTAAAAAGCATGTATAAGCTTGTACCATTTACAGAGAAATGAGATTGCCTGGTATAGAGTTCTAATATTATTGCCCCATATTTATAGATAATTATATTAGATTTCTATAGGGTACTCTTTACCAGTAATCCAAAGAAGGTATCATGTATTCTTATAACAGTCCTGTATTGTATGTTTCAATGGCCAAAACCTAGACCCAGAATAGATCACCCTGTCCTTTAGTAAGTGTAACAAATATTTGACTTTTGGGAAATTTCCCTTACATGGTTTTCCTCCTGGCTCTTAAAACACTGATTCTATGTCTCCTTTGGTGTTTCTTCATCCAACTCCCACTTCTTAAACTTGAATGGCCTCCATAGTTTTGTAATTGACCCTCTTATTCATTCATTCATCCATCCATCCATCCATTTGCTCATTCTTTTGACCTTAAAAAATGAGTATAGAATTAGATCATGGAATCCCAGGTCTGGTCCTAACCCAGATATAACATAACAGGATTCCCCTCTGCAACATTCCTAACAAGTGGTTATCCAGCCTTCACTAGATGACTTCCAATGAGGAAGAAAACACTATTGTCCCTAGAGAGGCCATTCTATATTCAAAGCATTGCTGAAAAGAGGATACCAAAGTAGACATAAAACAGACTGCTCTCAAGGAGCTTATAATTAAGGAACTTGCATTCTCTCCCCTGGGAATTTCTTCCATTCCCATAATTTCCAAGTCTTTAATTTGTTGACTCTTAGATTACTATCTCTCCTCTTATGAAAATATTCTCTACACTCAGGTACCAATTTTTTGGGAGATAAAGTCCAGATAGCAAGGCCTCTTGCTTGATTCAGAGCACGCCGTGATGTGTAGACTTGCCATTGGCCAACCCTAGAAGCAGCTAGGTGGCACAGTGGATAGAACACTGGGCCTAGTGTAAGGAAGCCCTCATTTCAAATCTAAACTCAGACACTTACTAGCTGTGTGATCCTGTGTGAGTCACTTAACCTCTGTCTGCCTCATTTTCCTCAACTGTAAAAAAATAAATGAGGATAATAACAGCATCTATCTTCCAGGGTTGTTATGAGAATCAAATGAGATAATATTTATAAAGTGCTTAGCTCTGTGCTTGGCATATAGTAGGTACTTAATAAATGATTGTTTTCTTCTGTACTAAATATTTGCTAAAATGAATTGATCTGTTTCTGACTGAAGGTCTTCCAGTGTTATTGGGGGAGGGGGCTTAGTGATTCTAGGTACATGTATAACCTTATTTATGGAGAACTAGAAGAAAGGTAGTATCATAATAGGTTACTGTTCTTTAGCTGATTGAATAAATTCACTCACCCTTGCTTTTGGTTATACCAATATAAGTCAGCCCTGAGAATGGGTTGTAGTTCTTTGTACCTGACAAACTTCTCATTCCCTTTTGGGCTGTTATTGCTCCCAACCTACGCATGTTTCCATGAGCAGGAAAACCCAGAGAGCTGTGCCTGATGATTCATCTCTTTATTTATTGCTTTATCCTTCCTGTAGTTAGCCAATAAGGCCTTTTTTGCTAACTGCATCATTGACTCAATCTCACCAAATCTTGACCTTGCATTTGAGACCAATGTGTACTTGGCCAGGAACATCTGGAGTAGTTAACAGGTTTGGACGGGTTTGTGTTTGACTAAAATAATAGCAAGGGCAAGGGAAAGAACTATGGAGTGCTCTAATTATTGGCATGGTCTGACATTACCTCTTTTATTTATTAGAGCTGGAACTGTAGGCTGCATGTGATGAATCTGGAGCTCCCACAGACCAAAAAGGGATAATTCACATGGTCCAGGGGAAAAGAGATGGAGAAGGCAAAATTATCACCAGCTTAATTATTCCCTGACTTTTTCTATCCTTGAAAAGGTGGCCACTTAATTAGCCAAAGTGAAATTAAGTGAGATTCTGCTAGCTCTTCACGTAGGTAAGGTAGAGAACCAGTTGATGTGATAAGCCAACTGAACATGGAAGGAGGTAGCATGGGATCCTGTCTCTAATCTAATCTTGTCCCCTAAGAAATAGGGACTACAGTCATGAGGTGGGGTGGATTGAGATTAGAATGAGGACATTTCTTTCTACGCTGCTTCTTCCCACTCATCTTGACCTAAATGGTTCCTTTATGTCCAGTCACCATATCAAAACATGATCTGTAAGGAATGGCAAAATGGAAGAGTGGTTTTGGTAGTCAGTCTTCTCTTCATGGCTACTTGATGCTATTCTCAATTGACCTCTGGTTCTACTGGTTCGTCTTGGCAAGTTCAAGACCCTGGAAACACTATAACTATTCTGACTTAAGAGGACAGCAGGAATTTTTATTGGCATTGTTTTCTTTTTCCTTTTTTTTTTTTTAAGGATATGCTTCATGTGCTACTCTCCCTTAGCATTTTACCTTTTAGTACCCAGAAGCAAGTTCCAGATCATTTACCATGTGGCATAAAATATGATCTCAGCCCTGAAGGGGCTAAGATCAAGGGTTGGAATGTTACTGGTATCATACATTCTACCCCTGCCTTGGCCTACAAGGAATTGATTAGACTGCATGATGTCAGTAATTCGAGGTGCAAGTATGGCCTTTAGTCACGGAGAAGACCTCATACAATGCTTAAGGTACATAATGGGGTATTGTTCTTGGGCTAAAGGCCTACTTTTGGTTATATACAGAATCTCAAATATGTCATCATTAGAGAAAGGGGTATCGTTTTCATTTCCACCCTGTCTTCTGTTGCTACCAACCTATGCATGTTTCTATGAATAAGGAAACCCAGAGAGATGTATTTGTCAATACTTATCAATACTAAGTGTTTGTATCTTTGCTACTGTAAGTGAATAATTTTTGCTGTCTTAATGATTCAGTCTTACCAAATCCTGACCTTGTATCTAGAACCAATATGTACTTAACCTGGAACAGTCATACTAAAGTTAGATCTCAGATCTCCGGACCTCTTCTCCAAATGTGTGTGTGTGTGTGTTTTTTCTAGAGAATATTAGATCATGGAATCTTAGAGCTAGAAGAAAACTTAAAAATCATCTATTCTTCTTTTATTTTACAGATCAAAAAAGAATTGAAGTTCCAACTAGACAGTTTAACTGCTTATTTCATATAACTAGCTAAAAAACAAATGCTTTAATTTTTCTTAGTGCTTTTAAATCATGGAATTTCAGCTTAGAAGGGGCCTCAGGGGGCATCTAGGCCAATGTGTACTTGGATCTCCTACACTACATTACCCTAGAAGGGATCATTAACCCCTGCTTGATTACCTGTAGTGATTAGAAACTCACTACTTCATTAGGTTTTCATTATTTCAAGCCTCAGTTTGTCTTTCTGTAACTTCTAACCAATGATACCTCTACAATATTTCTTATATCTGACCCCTTAATTCTAGTTACAGAGCGACCACTCAGGTGCTCATTACTTCCTGCCCTACACTATAGCAAAAGCCTCCTAATTGGTCTCTTTGCCTCATCTCCCCCTATTGAATTGTAATTCATCCTCCACATAGCTGCCAATATGATTTTTCTTAAATGCAAATCTGACCATGTCATTCCCCTACTCCTTAAAATTTGATTTTCTTGATCAATTGCTCCTGATTTTGCCCTCTAAGGACAAGAAGAGAAATCATATTCTAGGTGGTAAGCCTTCAAATATCTGAAGATAGCAATCATATGACTCCTATGTCTTTTTTTTTCCCACACGCTACCAGAGGTGGGGAACCTGCGGCCCTTGAGGCCACATGTGGTCCTCGGGTGCGGCCCTTTGACTGAGTCCAAGTTTTAAAGAACCAATCCTTTGATTAAGGGGTTTTATTCTGTGAAGTTTGGATTCAGTCAAAGCGCTGCACTTGAGGACCTAGAGGGCCACATGCGGCCTGGAGGCCTCAGGTTCCCCACCCCTGCATCATTTCCAGTTTTTCTAACTCATCTTCTTATGGTATAGTTTTCAGTTGTCTTATCAATTTTCTAGATACTAGCTATGTCCAATGCTTGAGCTAAATGCCTTTCTGCTCTTTTTTCAGGGCCTAAATCTAGTCTTTCTGGGCAGCTTCAGGGTATCTTATAATGATACTTTGACTTATTTTCAACTCTTACATTTTCCTTCCTTTTTTCTTAATGCTGGTATTATAGATAGTAGATGGTATCAAAATAGAAGCATTTCATTGGAAAGTTGAATGTGGAGCAATTGTTGCCCAAAACATCTCCTAATGGTCATTGGATTGCCAGCCTGGCACAAGATCATAGGATTTAGAACTGAATGGGATCTTACTCCTCTCTGCGTCATATAATCTCCTTATACTCTGTGTCCAGCCTACCTTTACAAGGTTATTATATGTTGTTTTCTTTCATCCATATTAAGTTACAAACTGTCTTACATGCTATTCCTTGTATCTGACATTCAATCTCCACGCTTTTTCCCAGGCTATCCTCCTTGCCTAGAATGTACTTTGTCTTCCCCTAACCTCCCTTGCTTCCTTCAAGGCTTAGCTCAAGTGCAAACTCCTATATAAGGCAAATTTCTGGGGACTTTGAGTCAAAAGAAGGGAACCAATTTTGGGAGGATTTATCACCTTTTTCAAGAATTTGAAGGACTGTCAACTGGAAGGGGGATTTGGCTTAATTTGCTTGGCCTCAGAGAAAAGAAGTACAAACAAGGAGTGGTACTTATGGAGACACTGTTTTGGACTTGAGTTAAGGAAAAACTTCTTAATAATTAGATGTGTGTAAAAGTAGAATGGACTACCTCAAGAGGCAGTCATTTCTCTATCACTTGAGGTCTTCCAAGGATGGACAACCATCTTCTAGGTAAGATGTAGAGGGGATTCTCATTCATTTATGAGTTGGACCAAAAGGTCTTGGTAGGTCCCTTCCAACACTGAGATTCTATGGTTCTACAAAATAAGAGTGCAATATTATCCTCAATTCAGGGTCAAAGAAAGAGCAGCTATACAGATAAATAAGGTGCTGGGATTCAAGCTTCTTGGATAATAGCAGTATTATCCTGAAAAGTATGATTTAAGCTTTACGTCTCAAATGGGATTATTAGATGCATCTTTTATTCAAAAGACTTAATTTTCCTATTAATTCTAATTTACACATCAGCCACCCCAGCCTCTAAGAACAGACCTGGCAGTTAAATGTTCACTTCTAAGTTATTTGTTGGATAGAGCTGAAAAACCCATTACCTTCTTTCTGCTGTATATTAAGTTGACAGTGTGACCCAAATAATCTTGGTGGTATAAAAAAGTCCTATTCATACAGGATGCAACCAGAAAGTCAAATAATCATGTTGCAGATGAAAAGAGGCATTATTTCCATTTTCTGGAGCAATCACAGCATGCCCAGTGTTCTCCTTTTCTTTCCCTCTTTTATGACTTTCATCAACACTGTCTAATTGTGCAGCCCTGATCATTTTTCACATGGGTCATGCCAAGGAGAGAAGGAAGGGGCTGTTTCTTTTGGTGAGAAGGTGCCATTACTGCCTTCTCCTGCAACATGAAAATTAAATAAAAATAGTAATAATTCCCAACTTTGACTTTTTGCAGGGTAGGAAATTCAATGATCAGTAATATTTCAAAATAACCATATTTTTAAAAAGTTAATCTTCCTCTCTCTCTCCATTTTCATATGGAAACAGTGCATCAGTATCTTATTTTTAATCTTTTTTATCTCAATGCCTGAAGGATATGTTTATGTAGCTCCAGTCTTTCCTATAACTGGCATGTTCTCAGAAAATTATGATGATATGGTCAAGGTTTTTATTACTTAAAGTTATAGATATGAAAAATTCCTTCTCTTCTTTGATCTAATTTTGTTGATGAAACTGTCTTGCAATATCCTGTTGCAGTTTTAAAGTACATTTCAGGTGAGTTTAATTCAATCCAATTCAATTCACTCCAGTCCAACAAGTATTAATTGAGAGAAGAATACAAGGGGGGAAAAAAAGTATAAATCTCTTTCATGGTATCGCGTCTTTCTGAGTCTACTCCTGTGCTAGCTAGCACCCAATAACAGGAATCCCTCTTTGTTCCTTTTCATTGGTTTCATTAAAGTGACTGGAAATTCTATGACAAATTACCTTGGAGACCCTGGGGCAAGTGATTTCCCCTTCCTGGGTCTCAGGACCAGACTACCTATAAGATGTTTTCCAGTTTAAAAGTTCTATGATTCTGTAACTTGGAGACACCTTGAAATGTCACAAAACCAAGAGTGGGATAAATCATACCTGGGAGAAGTGTACATATTTCTGTTTCTACAGGGTTTTAGTTTTTATCTCCCACAGAAAATTACTCTTTATTTCAGTTTTGATCAGGTTCTGTTCTTTTCTTTTGACATGCTAAGATTTTTATGATTGTATGAAAATCCCCATTTGGCTGTTATTTGAAAAGAACATAAAATGAGAGAAGAGTCTTTTATTCTGTAGAATTAATTTTCTTATTAATCCTATATTATACATCAAATACTCCTTCCATTTACAGAGTAAAACTAGTAGTTAAATGCTCACTTCCCCCAGGTAAGTTTCAGGCTGGGCCATTTATAATGGTTGATGTATTCAATTCAATTGAATTGTGCTAAGGCTGGTGATTGGAAGATGAAGAAAATGTGTAGTCTTTGCCCTCATGGAACTTACAGTCTAATGAGAGGTGGAGAACTTCTATGTGAAAATAATTATGTTATCAGGAAGACCCGTACAAAGCTCTAGGAATCTCACATTGGATTCTGACAATCACCCAGTCCATTATTTATTAAATGTCTACTCTGTGCTAAGCACTTTGCTAGGCATTGGAGATATAAATACAATAAATGAAACAATCTCTATTTACCAGGAGTTTATATTCTACAATGGGATCACAAATAATAATAACTGACATTTTACATAGCATGTTAAAGTTTAGAAAGCAGTTTACATATTTTCTTTCATTCAAACATCAGGATAATCTGTGAAGTAGCTAGTACAGGTATTATTCCCATTTTACAGATGAAGAAGTAAAGGCTCAGAGTGGTTAAGTGGTTAACTCAAGTTCTCCAAATTAATAAGTTATCAGAGGTGGGATAAAAAAACAGGTCTTCCTGACTTTAAGTCCACTATCTATGTCATTTAAAATATTTTAAAATTATATTTTATTTTTTAAAATTATCAAGCATTTATTTCTCCCTTCAACCATTCCCCTCCCCCCAAGGAAAAACAAAACCCTTGTAACAAACATACACAGTTCAGCAAAACAAATTCCCATTATTGGTCATGTCCAAAAACGTGTGCCATGTTCTGCATGTTTAGTCCATGACCTCTGTTAGCAGATGGGTAATGTTCTTCATCAGTCCTCTGGAATCATGGTTGGTTATTTCATTGATCGGGTTCCACTATTTACTTCAAAAGGAAATGTAACACAATCGTTAGAATCCTGGACTTGGAATCATGATGATTTAGGTTTATATCTGGCTTTTCACTCATTAACTGTGTGACCATGGGCAAGTCTTTTAACCTTTCTGAGCCCCTATTTCTTCATCTGTAAAATGTATTCATACAATCTGCTTCCTAGGGTGTATGAGGCTCAAATGTGATCCTATATGTAAAAAATTTTGAAAACTTTTTTTTTTCTTGGTGGTGGTGGTGGTGGTGGTAAGGTCTATATCAACTATTTCATGAATGTGAAGGCTTTCCAGTATGGAAACTCCCTTCATCAGTGCATATCGGTGACTCATCTCTAACTTATATAACTAGGTCTCCATTAATGAGAATAACAGATCCCATGAAGTGGTCACATACATGTAGTCTCAGAAAATTGCCTGGGGCACTGAGAAGCTAAGTGGCTGGCTCATGGCCACTCAAGTAGTATGTGTCAGAGGGTATATAGCAAAGTAGATAACAGGCTGGCCTTAGAGTCAGAAAGCCCCCCTGAACTGCAATCCTTAAATCACTCTCTGTATGTCAGCTATTTGGGGAGCAAGCATAGTTAATTTAAAATCCTAAAAATAAGTAAACAAAAATAAATAAAATCCTGCCTCATGGCCAAGAATTGGAAATTGAGGGGATGCCCATCGGTTGGAGAATAGTTAAACAAGTTGTGGTATGAATGTAATGGGATGCTATTGTTCCATAAGAAATGACCTGGAAAGATTTGTGTGGACTGATGCTGAGCGAAGTGAGCAGAACCAGGAGAATATTGTACCCAGTAACAGCAACATTGTGTGCTGACTAACTTGGATAGACTTAGCTCTTCTCAGCAATGCAAGTCTCATGGTGGAAAATGCTGTCCACATCCAGAAAAAGAACTATGGAGTCCAAATGCAAATTAAAGAATGCTATTTGCTCTTTTTTTTTCCTTCTGTTTTGTTTTGTTTCTGGTTCCTTCCATTGATTCTAATTCTTCTTTACAACATGACTAATATGAAAATATGTTTAATATGAATGTATATGTAGAACCTATATCAGATTGCACACTGTCTTGGGGAGGGGGGAGAGGAGGGAGGGGAAGAAAATTTAGAACTCAAAACCTTATGGAAGTGAATGTTGAAAGCTAAAAATAAATAAATTAATTAATTAATTAAAAAAAAACAATCCTACCTCAACTCTCTGAGCTTTAGTTCCTCATCTGTAAAATGGGTATAATAAAAAATGGCTGTAATAAATGCCCATAATACTTACCCTACTGGATTGTTATGAAGCTCAAATGAGATGCCATATGTAAAGCACTTTGTGATCATCAAAGTGCTACATACTGGATATCTTATAGATATCTCACACTTAACATGTCCCAAATGGAATTCATAATCTTTTCTTGAAACCTGCCCCTTCCAAACTCTTCTATTATTGTGGAGGACAGTTCTCCCAGTCCCTCAAGGCTCATAACCTAGGGGTGATCCTTGATTCCTCATTCTCTCTCATCCCTTTCCCTCTCCCCCCAACCCCCCCTGCCCCGCCACATATTCAATTTGTTGTCAAGGTCTGTTAATTTTATCTTCGTATATACGCCCCTTCTCTCCTCTGACACTGCCACCACCCTGGTAAGGCCCTCATAACCACATGTCTGAATTACTGAAATACCTGCTGGTGGGTCTGCCTGCCTTCAGTCTCTCCCCACTCTGATCCATCCTCCAATTCAGGTGCCAAAGTGATTTTTCCCAAAGTGCAGGACCGACAATGTCACTCCTCTAGTCAGTAAACTCCAGTGGCTCCCTATCGCCTCCAGGATCAGATACAAAATCCTGTTTGGCATGCAAAGCCTTTCATAATCTGCCCCCCCACCCCATCTTTCCCATCATCTTACACATTATTCCCTGCCATATACTCTTCAATCCAGCTGGCCTCCTTGCAATTCTATGAACAAGACACTCCACCTCTCAAATCCAGGTAATTTCAATGGCTCTCCATCATTCCTGGAATGCTCTCTCTCCTCATTTCTGCCTCCTGGCTTCATTCAAGTCCCAGCTAAAATCCCGCCTCCTATAGGCAGCCTTTCCCAATCCCCCTTAATTCTAGTACCTTCCGTCTCTTGATTGTTTTCTATTTTTCATGCATATAGCTTGCTTGTACATATTTGTTTGCCTGTTGTCTCTCCCATTAGAATGTGAGCTACTTTGGGGCACGAATGCCTTTTGCCTCTTGTTGTATCCCTAGTGCTTAGCACAGCTCCTGGCACATAGTAGGCACTGAATAAATGTTTATTGACTGATAAATGTCAGTCACTGTGATTATAATTACTATTGTTACCATACTGCCTTCTAAAAGCAATAACTTAGAGCCCATACCAACGCTGAGCTACAACATCATTTATCTTTATTAGAGTTTGCGTCAATAATCTGGGCCTGAAAGATGATCCCTCAGCAGTTAACAAAAGCTCATCAAAATGCAGAACTTGCACATCCATAACCTGAGCGCAGAACCTACCCTGAGCATAAATGTGAAACAGCTGAAGCTTGTCCACAGCAGCTCCAGATTTCCTTTGCTGGACCTTTCCTCCCTTTAATAGTATCTCTTCTCTCCCCAGCACCTAGGTGGTACAGCAGATAGAATGCCAGGCCTGGAGTCAGGAAGACCTGAATTCAAATGTAGCCTCAGATGCTTATGAGCTGTGTGACCCTGGGCAAGTCACTTAACTTTGCTTGCCTCAGTTTCCTTATCTGTAAAATGGGCTGGAGAAGGAAATGGTAAATCACTCCAATATCTTTGCCAAGAAAACCCCAAATACAGTCATGAAAGGTCAGACACAACTAAAGGACAGCAACAAATTTCTCTTCCTAGTGCTCTCTCCTACTCTCTCTTCTTGAAACCTATTCTCAGGTAAGGTATATTGTTAAGCCTATTAAAATGAAAACAAAAAGAATGTTTATGTTCTCACAGTAGGAAAGAAATTTATGCCAAAGAAATGAATTTGTAGTTATGGAATTTAAGGTATTTGAAAACTTGATGAGAGAGGGATGGGGGCTGGGGGAGGGCAAAAGTTCTTTCTAGTTCCCTTGACATTTTACCACGGAATTGGCCATCTCTTTGTTAGCAGACTTGGGTTCTGGTCCCAGATTTATCACCAACTCACTGTTACCCTGACTTCTTTCTGGGCCTCAGTTTTCTTATTTGTCAAATAATGAGAGCTCTAAGATTCTTCTTGGACTTAAAATTGTAAAAGTCCTGTGATTCCTACTTGTAACACTGACTGTGCTTTATTGAATATAATACCTTCACCAGTTAAAACAAATGTAATATTTCATATATAATGGGGGAAGAACACACATTTATTATCTGTTATGTGTCAGGCACTGTGTTAAGCACTTTACAGATATTCTCAACCCTCACAACAACCTTGGGAAATTGATGCTATCGTGACTCCTATTTTACGGTTGAGGAAACTGAGGCAGATAGTGATTAAGGGACTAGCTCAGCATCACACAACTAGTAAGTGTCTGAGGCAGATTTGAAGGCAAGTCTCCTTGACTCCAGGCCCTGCCACTTTATCCAGTGTAAAGCAAATCTGCATACCCCAGTGTGCTCTGAAGCAATCAAGGGGCCATGCTATTAGGACTTTATTTCTCAGGAGACTGGTGTCTGCATGTAAGGCATCTTTTTTTTTTCTGTCACAAGGGAAGAGACAGCTGGGAGCTGAGTCAGGTCAACAAGTATTTATCAAGTGCTCTTCAGGTGCCAGGCACCATGCTAAACCCAGAGGATACAAAGAAAGGCAAAAACAGCCCCTGCCCTTAAGAAGCTCACAAATTAATGGGGGAGATGACATGCAAACGACTACGTACAAACAACAGAGATAGATATAGATCTCTCTCCATATATATATATATATATATATATAGGTATATACATACACATATATTGCATACACACACATATACAGTATAAATTGGAGAGAATCTCAGAGGGGTTGGGAATTAGAATTCAGAACTGTTGGGAAAGGCCTCCTGTAGAAGTTGGGATTTCAGCTGAGACTTGAAGAAAACCAGGGAAGCCAGGAGGTGGCAATGAGGAGAGAGAACATTCCAGGCATGGAGGATGGCCAGAGAAAATGCCCAGAGTCGGGAGGGGAAGGGTCTTATGTGAGTTACAGCAAAGAAGAAAGTGTCACTGGATATTAGAATACTTGGAGGTCAGTAAGGTATAAGAAAACTGGAAAGGTAGAAATGGGCCAGGTTATGAAAGGTTTTAAAAGACAAAAAGGATTTTATATTTGATGCTGGAAGTATAAGGGAGGCACTGGAGTTTATTGAATAGAGGAATGACATGGTCAGACCTGTGCTTTAGAAATATCAATTTAGGGGCAGCTAGGTGGGGCGCAGTAGATAGAGCATTGGCCATGGAGTCAGGAGGACCTGAGTTCAAATCTGGTCTCAGACCAAACACTTGACACTTACTAGCTGTGTGACCCTGGGCAAGTGACTTAACCCCAATTGCCTAAAAATTTAAAAAAAAGTACAAAAAAAGGAAACATCAATTTGACAGCTTAGGGAGAGACTTAAGGCAGGGAGACAAACCAGCAGCCATTTGTGATAATCCAAGTACAAGTGATGGGGGCCTGCACTAGGGGAAAGGTAGTGTCAGAGGAGGAGAGAAAGGGGCCTGTAGAGATGTGAAGGTAGGAATGATGGGGCTTGGCAAGTAAGTGAATAGAAGCCTAACACCTAGGTTGCAAGCCTGCGTGATTGGGAGGATGGTGGTACCCTCGGTAGTTATAGGAAAGTTAGGAAGAGATGAGGATTTCAGGGGAAAGACAGTGAATCCTGTTTTGGACATATTACGTTTCAGGTACCTATGAGACATCCAGTCTAAGATGTCCAGTAGTCAATTGGAGATGTGAGATTGGAAGTCAGGAGAGAGGTTAGGGCTGGAAAATAGATTTGAGAAACATCTGTATAGAGATAATAACTGAAGCTATAGGAACTGATGAGATCACCAAAAAATAGCATATAAGATGAAGAGGGCACAGGATAGAACCTTGGGGAATACACAAGATTACTGGGAGAAGGAGGAAGAGGAAGAGCAAACCTATGACAGAATCACTTGGAAAAAAGATGAGGTGTGGTATGTGGGGAGTCCTGAGTTGCCAGGAGTGGAGAGCCAAACCAGAGAGTAGGCATGATTGACTTCTGGGCAGGCTGCCGGCTATAAGGAGGTAACAGAGCTATAAAGGCTGTTATAGCTTCAATGTGGTCCAAGTGACAAGGCTCACAGCTGCCAAGACGTTTTGTTATGCCCTCCTGTTTGCTGGTGGGAGCCTAGATAAAGGGGAGCTCCCTCTCTTTACTCTGGAGGACAGAAAAGCAGGAATGAATTCATTTAGAGAATGTTTGCTGAGAACATTTCTAATGTTTGTTTCATTTTCTTGTTTCAGTTAAATATTTTCATTAGTTCTATGTTATAATTTGTGTAGTTTTTTATTTCATTACAATCTCTTTTTTATTTTTAAACTTAAATACAAAGTAAGAAAAGAAAAAAAACATGTCATGTACACAGCAGAATGTTAGAGAGGATGCAAAACATATAGCAATAAATTTCCATTTCAAGAAAGCCTATGTAATAAATACTACATGTTGTGTTGAGAGCTGTCCATCTTTTCTTTGCTTCCTTGTTAGTTTTCTTTTGTTCTCTGCTGTGCACTTTTTACTTTGTTCTTTTTGATCCCTTCTTCCCGCCCCCCCGAAGGCTACAATAAAGTGCAGATATATTTATGTATAGATATAGATACATATATACATATCCATACATATATAAACATACACTTTCCCTAACAAATTCTACTTCTGATCTTTGTTTTTATGTTTGTGCATATCTCTTATTTTCCTGTACCTCCTAACTCCTCTATTTTACTTCTATCCTCTACATTGCCCTCCTATTACTTAACCTACCCCACCACAAAGTTTCCTCCCTTATCCTCCCATTCTCATATTCTAAACACCCTTCTATACCCCCCTTTGACCTATTTTCTCACCCTCCCCTCTAAAGATCCCTCCCTTATCCTGCCAAGGATCTCTCCCTTGTTTTCCCATTCCCATTAATCCAGATGCCCTTCTATATCTCCCTGTTTTTCCCTCACTTGTCTCTCTAGAGATCCCTTACTTATCCTATCACCCCTCTCTATTCCCTTATCATTTTATTTCCTTCTGAATTTAGACTTTTATACTCTTCCAGATATATATGTATTGTTCCCTCTTGAACCCATTCCTGATGAGAGTAGGTTTCCAGAACTAATAGCCCTCCTCCCCCATCTAATTCCTCTGTGTTGGTTCTTCCTCTTGAAGCTATAACAGTCTTTACAGCTCTGCTGTCTCCTTATAACTTATTTGTACAAAATAATTACTGTTTTAACTGTTCCTAAATGGTTTTACTTTTTAAAGTCATATCATACTCAGGTCTATCCCAATCTTTTTTTATGAACTACCCAATTTCTAATAACAATCTTAGACACATGTTTTACATTTTACATATATAAAATCAGTTGTTTTTTCTTGTGAGATGTTTCACATTCTCTTCTATTTTTTCATTCTTTATATTTTGTTTTATTATTTCTTGATCTCTTATAATTTTGCTGACTTCCCCTTGCTCAATTCTGATTTTCAAGAAGTTATTTTCTTCCTTAAGATTCTAGATCTCCTTTTCTAATTGGTTAACTTTCTTTGATGATCTTCTTGTTTTTCTTGGATTGCTCTTACTTCCTTTTTAGTTTTTCCTCAATCTCTCTCATTTGATTTTTAAAGTCTTTTTGAAGTTCTTTTATGCATTCTTTTTGAGCAGGTGACCATTCGACAATAATCTTTGGGTTAGAAGAGGGTTTGCTTCAGTATCCTCTGAAGATGAACCCCGGTCTTCTCTATTCCCATATTAACTCTGTATGGTTGGATTCTTTCTCCTGTACATTTTTTATGTGTCGTACCCTTTATAATCACTTCTAGTTCTGGGGTATGGGGGATGGTGCCTCTGGTCTCAGTTTCTCCTTCAGTTCTCCCCTCTGGCCTGGAACTGGAGCCAAGAGCTCCATCCTCTTGTAAGTACCTATAGGTAGGGGTGTCCTCACCTTACCTTTTTTGGACTCTTCGAGGGTGTGCTGGTTTCTTCTCACCCCTAGCCACGTCTCTGCAGCACAGCTGGGTCTAGCATTCCTTGTAAGCAGGGGTTCCCTCAATCTTCCTGGGCTCAGATGACTAACACCCCTCACTGTCCTGGAGGCAAAAATTCTGGTGGCTGGGGCAGAGGCAGTCTCCCAACCCAGCTAATCCCAGGGCTTGCCACTTGTTGTTTAAGCAGACCTACAACCTAGCCTGAAGGTGTTTACTCTTCACAGCGACCAAACCTCATCCTGGGACTTTTCTTCAGATCTTCTCTGATTGTCCCAGAAGGACCTCTGTTCTGCCCCTACTCTTATTTATTTTGACTGCTCAATATTTGCCCTGAGATGTTATTTCATCTCTTTTGTGAGGAAAAATCTTGAGAACTTGGAATATTCTGACCTGCTCCGCCATCTTCAAAGAATTCTTTCTAATTGTTTTTGCTCGTATAAAAACATCTAGATCCAAGTTGACTTTAAAGGTCCCCAGTTCCACACCAGGGGTGGGGGCCTGAGGTATACTTCTTGTCCAAATACCTCACATTAGCCCCAGAAATCCAGGGTCCACTCCAGAGTGAAGTGGAAAATGTATTACATATGTAATAGATTTCATTACCTTGGCCAACTAAAAGGATAAAACTTAAAATTAAACTTTTCCCAAGGATTGGAAATATGTCATCTATTTCCCAAGACAAACTCTGAAACACAACTGTTCTGAAACTAAAATTATTTTATAACCATGGAGCTTCCTTCAGAAACCAACTTTTGGGATGCATTCTTATAATAAGGGCTGGCTCTAGTGAAGTTCTTGGACATCATTTTTTGAAAAGCTAATAACTCAGGTTTGTGACAGGGATCCTGAGTCTGATGCCCTGTGTGCATCTTTTATCCTGTGCAGAAGAAGATTCAGCACCAGAGAAACAGCAGCATCATTGAGACCACATTTCTCATTTCTAATAAATAAATCAGAATCTCTGTGGTTAAATTAAATCAAGGAAGATCTCATTAGTCACTTGTATCCTGCAGTTTCGGGTTTCTCATCTGAGCATGCCAGGTTTGGGGAAATGAGGGCACCAGAGGCCACAGACTGAAACGTGTGACATTTGCTTGGAGCCAGTGCTTAAAGTTCAGAAGCTTTTCTGGTAAAAGGCAAAAACAAAACCTCTGGAAATATAATTAGATAAGCACACTGGCTGAAATAAAAAGACAGAGAATATTTTTGTGCTTCCTTTGTGAAGCAGCCAGCTTGAAACTGGTATCAGAAAAAACCTCTCTTTCCACCTTCTGTGATAATAATGACTCACATATAAAGTACTTTGACGTTTTCAGAGGGTATCCTGTACATCATTTGATTTGAATCTCACAGTAATCCTGTAAAATAGAGAACTCAGGTATTATTCTATGCAAGTAATGAGGAAAATGAGACAGATTAACATAAGAAAACAGAAGCCCAGCAAGGGTTTGACTACCCCATGGCCACATTGATGGCAATGTCAAAGACAAGAGTCCACCTCCAATATTCCAGCTTCTCTTCTGCACTGCCTCTCATTCCAGTAGAGTGTAAGCTCCCTGAGGGAAGGTGTTGTTTTTTTACTTCTGACTTTGTTTCTCATGCCTAGCAGAGTGGGTTACACATAAGTGCTTGATATATTGAATTAAATTGAATTCTATAAAAGGTAGGAAAATGCGAAGAATTGTTGCCATACTCAAATATTCAAATGAATCTATGATTTAATTGATTTAGAAGCTCCCTCCACTGATGTAGATTGTAACCCTTCCATGCCTGCCCAACCTGTTAGTTCAAGGCTTCCTATAAATTCATTGTGAGAGGTCCACCTAATGTGCTAGAGACCTTCTTTGCTTTTTCCTGGCAGTGAAAGGGTACCAGTAATTTTCTGAGGATTAATTCAATGAGCACAATGTCATCCACAAACAGGAACATTTGGAAGACCTCATCTTCCACAGAGAATCCCTCTTTAATTAGAATCTCCTCTATCACAATGGAAAACACCTTTGGCAAGAATACATTTGCATGTTTGATGCCTTGCCTGATGTCTATAATCAGAAGGTCACTAAATGGGATTACTTCTGTTCTGATCACTTGCAAGGATTGTTGAAAATTTTTGATGTATGGATGGGAGACACCTTGTAAAAGATTCTTTAAGGTGGCATTTTATTTTTTACCAAAGCAAATACTCTTTTGGGATAAAAAAAAAGCACAATGAAATCTTATATTTCCTACATCTTTTAGTTTTCTGAAGGCAAACTAGGCCATCTTTTGCCTCAATTCTTACTTAGCCCTTAATTACAGAATGGGTGTTGCCTCAGACAAACTGAGAACTGGGAAAGACCTTAGCTTAAAAAAGACAACGTCTCCCACTGCATCAGAAGTCATTGCCAGTCATCTTGACCTACATCTTGCCACTGGATTCCAGTGACTCTGGAGGAGACAGTGAGGTTTATGACTTTGCACAGCCCTGCTTCACTTAAATCCAACTCACTTTCAAGTCAAGACATGACCTTCCTGATGTCATTGGTCCTCTTTGAGAGTGAAGAATCAACAACAATAATAACAATATGGTAAAGATGAGGTCCACTGCTGAATATTGCTTTTCTAGTAATATCTTCATTAAGGATGCTCTTAACTCATCTAGATGACATGCAGAGATTTTATATAGTAGAGTGTTGGTGTTCTCTAGGCTTTTTTGGGGTATTAATGAGATCTGTGATTTTTCCATGCTTTTGCTATCTTCCCCTTTTTCAAATATCTTCTATATTAGTCCCTCAACACCTCATAATTGTGTCACCTCTAGCATGAATTTCCTCTATAGATAACTTTATCCAATCCAAATGATTTTACCATTTTTTCTCTTTAGTGTCATTTTTACCTCTTCTATAAACACTTTAGGACTCTGATTCTAGGGTTCAAGTATGGCACTTCTACTGTCCTTCTTGGAGAAAACAGTTTGTTGTAATGATTTTTATAAATCTTTTCCCATTTTTCTGCTGTTTGTTGACCTATTTCCATTTTTACCCATTAAACACCTTCAGAATGACTTTATTTTGTTATATCTTGCCAAGTTTTCTTTAAACTGGTTTTGCCCTCCTTTGCTTCTTTCTGCTTTCTGAAATAATATTGCTCATAATCACTCATCATCCTTCTTAAGACTTTACAGACAAGTTTGTATCCTAATCTGGTATTTCCTTTGGAAGTCATCTCAATCTATTTGGCAAGTAAGTCAGATGTTTGCTGACTAAGGTGCGGTGGAGGAGCAATATCTTGACCCCTCTCTCAAATACATTGTCAGTTTTTTCTTTAAATATATCAAAATATTCCTAGAAACTTGTCTGTCTCTCTTACTACTTCCTCAATCATACTTTTCTATGTTTCTCTTCAATTTCACCTTTCCCCATCTTTGCATTAAAGTCAGCAATATTAGAGTGTATATTGATGCAACTTGTTTGTTTTTTTATAGTTTATTTTTCTATTTTTAGGTTGAATACTATTTTTTAAGATTAAGAAACATTTTTTCTCCTTCCCAGCACTGTCTTAATGGAAAACAAAAACAAAAACAAAAACAAAGCTCTTGTGACAAATATGCAAAACAGATTCCCACATTGACCATGTCTAAAAATGTATCTCATTCTTCATATTTAGTCCATTACTTCTCCGTCAGGAGGTGGTTTCTCTGTGTAGATATTAGATAGAATCCATCTCTATTATCCCTACTCCTCACCCACCTAAATTAGGTTGGATTGCATAGCTATTGGAAACCATATTCCTATGGCCAGTTGGATACATAATTGCTGCCTTCTTCCTACACCCCTGCTAGGTGTTGCAGCCTAAGAAAAGAAAGATCATTAGGATCTTAAGATAATACTATTATCCCTATGTTTGAGGAATCATTTATAGTATTGTTTATAAAAGTAGTTCCTCTTTGACATAATATCCAAAGAACTGCTATTGCACATCACTTCCTTTCTGCATATGTTACCTAAGGAATCAACCATAGTCATTGAACGCTTAACTTTTGATAAACTATAATAATAATTCATAAATTCATAGAATGTGAAAGTGAGAAGGTACCTTAGGGATAGTTTAGTTTACAAATGAATTAATTGTATGCCAGAGAAGTGTAGCTCTTTGTCTGATGTCAAACAGGAAATCAATGGCAGCACAAGGACTGAAACGATCCAGGTCTTATGACTCCAAAGATCAGTGTTCTTTCTTTATGCCACAGTGTTCAAACAGTGAATAATACCAAAAATCACTTATTTGATATTTGTTTGGATATATATTTGTACTATACCAAAGATAATTTCTTTGCTTTGGCACATGTTTTTAAAAATTCTTCATTGTTATTTTTTTTAGCAAAAATAAGCAAAATAAAATGTCTCCCTCAAAGTTAAGCAAAACAATACCAGAAGAAAATACATGTAAATAATTGCACATGTAGCCATATTTGTGTTATTTGCTATTGGTTAAAAGAAAGGAAAACTACATGCTTTAAATTTTGAAAGATATTGTTTGTGTTTAAACTGAGTTTTGTTGCTAGTTAACTTCAGAATTTATTTGCGAGTCTGGCTTAAAGTGTTCTGAGTTCTTATTGGCAAATAATTAAAGTCACACAGTGATGCAACTACCTGGAAGGAACTGGAAAGTTGTTTATTTTCCCCATGATGGCCTCTTTCTTCCCTTCTCTCACTTATTTCCTTTGCTGGGGGTGGACAGAATTATCTCTCAGCCTCAGCTTCAACCTAAGCAGAGCGTGCATCTTTCTCATGGCTTATTCCTTTTGAGTCTGGGAGAAATGAACACATGGTCTTTTTAAAAAAGGTTTTTTTTTTGTGTGTGTGTGTGTGTGTGTGTGTGTGTGTGGTTGGTTTTTTTTCCCAGAATGAGTGTGTGTGCCTTTTTTAAGAGCTCTAGACTAATCTGCTGGCAGATTAAACAAGAATTGGCACTTTGGTAACCAATTGGTAAAGGAAACAGGAGTTCCACTGTGAATGTTTTCCTCAATAACAAGATTCATTTGTTTAAATAAAGATTGTTTTCTTAAAAATCCTCTGAATTTTACTCTCAACTAGTGATCTTGGGCATGGGCTATTACATTTATCTTAAGGAGGGCTCTGGTAATTTAGCACTGTGTAATGAATTAGTGGCAAAGTTAGACCTTGTGGACAACAGTGGAAAATTGAGACCAAAAAAGATGTCTCTCTCTCCCGAGAACCAGTTAAGGAGGTCAAACAAGCCCTTCTTTCCAAGAGATTAATACATTTCAGACTTTGTGTTTTCCTTCTCTTAACATTGGCACAAATGAACTTCCCTAGTAAATATCACCTGTGATTACTAAGGGAAAGGAAATTAATTTTGAAAGACCAGAAAGGACATGTCAGAAACAGGAGGTGTCCAATGGTTGCCAAGTTCATCCAAAGTTCAGTTCCTATTGCTGCTTAAATGAAGTTTGCAGAGCACTGTCTTATCAGACTCGAGTTTGATATAGTACTTTCACAGATGTACCTTGGAGAAATTGCTGATAATGCCTTTCACTATCCATTAGCAAATCCCTTGGGTGATCCAGGCCCTAATGTGGGAGGGTTGTCAAAGGAACTGCTGCTCAGCTTCAAGCTGACAGTTTGGTGACCCCCAGTGGTTACATTCATGCCCTATTATTTTGCAAGCATTGAAAACTTCAGAAAAACATGGCATAGCTTTTAGCACGGAGCTAATTGGTATTCCTTATCTGATCTATTTTCTCTACTCCCAAGATTCTGGAGTGAGCTGCAAAAGTTTTCAACTCCCTTTCTCTATAATTTTTTCCACACTACCTTCCTGGATTAATCCCAGCCTACAATGATCTTTCTTTTCTCTAAATTCCTAGCTCGCTTATAATCTGTACCATACAAAATCATATTTAATGTATTAGTGTTAGTCACTGGTGGCTCAGGTACCTTCCAAGGACTCTGGGTACAAATATACTGGGTTTTGATCTTGGGGACTTGATCCCCAAAGGGTAATTTGCACTCTCTGGTTCATTGTTTCCATCTGGTGTTCTCCAAGGAAATCTTTAAAATAAAGCTTAAAATAAAGCTCATGTCTAGGATTCCTCAAATATGGGTGACAAGGACCCCCAACTCCTGAATAGGAACTCAGTGTGCTGAATGCATTTTAGGCATGGAGTGGACATTATTTTACCCACATCAAAAATGTGTAAGACATAAACGATTCACGCGAGTTCTGGTGTAGTTTGTGTTTAGGCTTCTCCAGATGTGGGTTACAGGCTCCCCAACTCCTGCACTCAATGTACAATGTGTATATGCATGGAAACAGTCTTTATTTCACCAATGACAGAAAATCCACAAAACTCAAAAGGATTCCCAGGAGCAAGTGCATAAACATAAAGCATTCAAATTCTGTAGTCCATTAGATTGCCCCTAGAATATAAAGATGCTTTGGGGGTTGTTTAGCAAATATGTCCTATTCACCTTCCACCAGGACACTGAGTACGTCACAGCAATATCATGCAGGGTTGGCAGTGTTCAGAGTCTCTCCTCTCCTTCTATGATGCAGTTCCAGTCATTCGACTTCTTAGGGTGCTTTAGCAAAATGCATGATGCTGAGGAAACCACTATCTAAGAGGTCTGAGGCCAAAGAACTCAGGAATTTTCAGTCTCTTGGGAATTCTTGAAAGTAGTATTTCTTGAACCTGGGATTACCCATGAGGTAACACGGCTGGGAAAGCTGGGGAGTCCCCTTTCCCAAGGCTGGGAAAGTCCACTTCAGTGACTCTTGTTTTTTCCCTGTGCTCAGAAAAGGATTTTTTTCCCATTGGGATAAAGCAAAGATGGTTCCATTCCAAATACTCATTGGTTAACTGAGTGCCTGAGTACTCTCTTACCCATATTAAGAGAACTCAAGACACAAAACATAGCTAAACTTTTATTTGGTTAGTTTTCATATGTTAACTCCAGGTGAGGGCAGTGAGCCAAAAAAGAGCAACTGACCTTCTTGGGGTCAAGGTATTGGCTACTAGGATTAGACTGAGTCTGCGGGAACTGAAGTCTTTGGACAGACACTGAGCCACAGGTTATTTTATTAACCAAGAAATGAATGGGGAAAATGGCATGTAGGCAGCTGGTGGCATAGTGGATAGAGCACTCAGCCTCATGTCAGGAAGACTTATTTTTTTTACTTCAAATTAAATCTGGCCTCAGACACTTACTGGGCAAGTCACTTAACCCTGTTTGCCTCAGTTCCTTATCTGTAAAATGAGCTGGAGAAGAAAATGGCAAACCACCCCAATATCTTTGCCTAAATGGGGTCAGAGTCAAATACAACTAATCGACAAAAACAACAACAAAATGAACACTATATTTGTCTTGTATAAGGATTCTGGTAAGGTTCCTTCCTAATTTTTGAGAATAATTTATGAAGTGTGGGAACTATTAGTCCACCAGAAACAGGAGTTTTTTCCTTTGGTAGTTCATTTACAGCTCGATCTGTTTTTCCCCCATGAGATGGGGTTATTTAAGGTCTCTATCTGGTCCTCTGATAGTTAACTTAGTAAAACAATTTTAGAGATGGAGGGAAATATTAACTTAACTCATAACTTTGAATGTTAATGGATTAAATAATTCAATGAAACAAAAAAAGTCGACAGATTGAATAAGAAAACAAAATCGTGCAATCTGTTGTCTACAAAATATATACTCAGCTGCCAATGTGACCTTTCTAAAACTCAAGTCTGACCATATCACACCTCTGCTTAAACTCCTAGGGCTCCAAATCACCTTCAGGATCAAATATAAAGTTCTCTGTTTGGCATTCAAAGCCTTTCACAACTTGGACCTCTCCCCTCTTACCTTTCTAGTCTTCTCATACCTTGCTCTCCCCAAAGTACTCTGCAGTCCAGTGACATTAATCTCCTTGCTGTTCCTCAAACAAGACACTCCATCTCCTGAGTCTGGGCATTTCACTGGTTGTTTCTCATGCCTGGAATGCTCTCTCTCCTCATCTCCCCCTCCTGGCTTCCCTGACTGAGCTCCCACCTTCTATAGGAAGCTGTTCCTGATCCCTCTTAATTCTCATTCCTTTGCTCTGCCAATTATCTCCAATTTATCCTGTACCTAGCTTATTTGTACCTAAGTGTTTGAATGTTATCTCCTCTGTTAGACTGTGATCTCCTTGAGGGCAGCAACTGTCTTTTACCTTTCTTTGAATCCACAGTGTTTAGCACAGTTCCTGGCACATAGTAGGCACTTAATAAAATTTTTTTTGACTTATTGACACTCACCTAGCAAGCATTATGTGTAACCCCCAAAGTTTGTTTTCACAAAGATTGACTTGGCTCTGGGTAGGCATCATTACACCTTCTGTAGCATACACGTTGAAATAAATGCAATTTCATCATGTTCATACAGAAAAATATGGCTCAGATATCTTGTTCTTTCTAAAGAGATTCCTTTCTCACAGAACAGAAGGGTCAGAGAACAAGGACCTGGAATGCTACATACTGGTTCAGCACCATGGACACGTGATCTGCAGACTAGGGGTATGTAGCAGATAGTGCAATTGGAACAATCCTTCCTAATCTAATAGAAGTCTAAGGTGGGTTACAGATTTAAAGTAGGAGGGACCTTAAACATGTAGCTAATGCTTTTTTTTTTTAAACAGATAATGTAATGGAGACCCAAAGGCATTGTGCCTAAATCAGTTCATGCAAGTAGTAAGTAGCAGAGCTGGGATGCCCTCTTTCCAGTATGCACACAGCCTGTCAAGAAGAATGACAATGGAATTTGAACTCAGGCATGAAGAATACAAATGGCTGGCAATCCAAGGAGATAGTGTGGTACAACGGCCTGGGTTAAGATCCTGCCTGTGATAAATGTGAGCTGGGTGACCAGAGGCAAGTCACTCAACTTCCCTGGGCCTCAGTTTCCTCTTATGGTCTCCGAGGTCCCTTTTAGCTCTACACCTGTAGGACTATCATCTGACATTGGACAACTTGGCCACCAGTTGATTCTCTTACAGCCAATGAATTGACATTGACTGGGGAAAGGATATGACCAAGAAATTAACAGGTAAGGAGTATTCTGAGGGGTACTAACTTGTTTTGATTTTAATTTTTTTTATTTTTTTGGCACTAACTTTTAAGACCCATGAGAATGTGTCCTATTAGCTAAACTTTCTGTTTCCCTAGTGCCTACCATAACTTCATGTAGTAAGCTGGGCCTCAGAATCCAAAAATCCCAGAATGTCAGAGGTAGAGGGGGCCAGAGGTCATTGAGGCCATATCTGATCAAGATTTCTCTGTACAATATACTTGGCCAACGGTCATCCAGTCTTTGCTTAAAGACCTCCAGGGAGGGGGAAACCTAATATACCTCCTGTAGCAGCCCATTTCATTTTGGGATAGATCTCATTCTTAGGGAATTCTTCCTTATCTTAAATCTAAATCTGTCTCTCTGTAGGTTTCACTCTTCACTCTTAGTTCTGCTCTCTCAGATAAAGCAGAAAGCAACAAATCCCTTTTCCACATGACAGTCCTTTGAGAGAAATTATTATTCCTCTCTTATATTAATAACCAATTATTGAATTAGGGCTAAGGTTTTCCTCCTTCTATTTCCTCATTCCCTGTAGGCTATTCAGTCAATCTTTGAAAGGAAGTGCTAAAAGAGAGATGAAATCTTGGGCAGAAGCACTCCACTGGGAAAATTTAGATCAGATCAAAAGGTGAAGAGATTCTAGTCCAGTAAAATCCGGCCCATTATATTTTAGTAAGACAATTCTGAGGGGAAGTGAATTCCCTATTTTGTCTAGATTACCCTACCTGGGGTGGTTATAGGTATAGATAAGTCTCTTTGACCAATACTGAGTGATCAGTGTCCAGACCCTTATTAGAATAAGCCCACCTCTTATTATAATATTCATTCTCTAATTATTTGTTAACCAATCAGAGTTGATTTCCATCCTCAGGAACACCCATTCTTCCAAGGGCATATAAGCATTGAGTGGGTTCCATGAGAGATCTTTGGCATTCAAGAATTCCATTGACCCATTTTATAGATTATCTGCTAGCAATAATTAATAAAATGATTAATTACTCAAAAACTATGTCTCTCAAACTTTTTATATAGTCACACCTTCAAATACATGAAGACAGATATGACCCCATAAGCCTTCTCTTCTCTAATTTAAGGACTCCAAGTTCTTTTGACCAACCCTCATATAACAGGATGAGACCCATCACCATCCTGGTCACTCTCTTCAGGTATGCTCTAACCTCTCAGTGTCCATTCTACACTGTATCACCAGGAACTCAATACAGTTCTCCAGATGGGGCTCAGCCAGGGTGCAGTATAGCCCAATGAGTCTATCACTTTCCTAAATCTGGTGGCCTAAGAGCACATTAGCATTTTGAGCTGCTATACCACATGGTTGATTCATTGAACTTGCTGTCCGCCAAAACCTCTAGATCTTTTCCAGACCAACGTTAAATGGAAAGATAGAATGGATAAGTAGGCTGCTGTGTACGTTTCTTTAACTCAATTTGTATTTTTTAGTGTTAGTCCTGAGCTCTTGATAACTCTTTCCACTGAATGATGGTGATATAGCTGATTACAGACATTTCTATCTGTACCCAGCAGAGGTCAGTGTGTGTTAGAAATATATTGCAGAACCTGTTTCTTCCAGGGACTAAAGGGAAAAGTGTCATGCCTACTAGTCTCTCCAATGTCCAACTCTTCCACTTCCTCACGAACCTTCCTCCAGTCCTGCATTTTTTCAGCTATTCTTTACAGGGAGATTAGGAACGCTCGAGAATTTTAGGAAGCATATAAAAATTTAATTCCCAGCTAGTTAAGCAATGTGGTACAGTGGGAAGAACTGGGCTTCAGAAGATTTGGGCTCTTATCCTCCCAGTGACAATCATAATAGCTGACTTTTATATAGCATTTTAAAGTGTACAAATCACTTTGCATCCATTTTCTCACTTGACATTGGCAATAACCCTAGGAGATAGGTTCCACAGATATTATTATTCCCCTCTTACAGATAAAGCAACTAAGTCAGAGAGGTAATGTGACTTGAACGTGATCATAGGTCCTAATTGTCAGAGGTCGGATTCCAACTAGGATCTCCCTGAGGGACTCCAAGTTTAGAATTCCTTTTACTGTACCATGTTACTTTTCCAGGTGACCTTGGGTAAGGGCCCCTATGTCTTTGGGCTTCCAAGAAAACATACAGGAAGAAAAGGAGTTCAACAAAGAACTTCTATAAACTTTACTCAATTTTGCTACTATTGCCAGTTTTACTGGGGAAAATGCAGACAAATAAAGCTTTGGCCATTGGTTCTTTCTAGTGAAAGTCAAATCTAACTCAGAGGGAGTCATTCTTCACTGGGGAATTCAGAGGAGCAGTCTAGAATGGATGCTAATTTATCAAATGTAGTGTAACATCATTTGCTCACCCAGAGCTGACTCTAAAGTGCTCCTTTTATAAGTAAAAACAGAATTTGAAATGTATTTTCTGTGCTAAGAAATTGTGTCTCTTTTCTTCATTAGTCATAAAAAGTTAGTACTCTAGAAAAATAAGACAATTACTCCCAAGTGGCTGAGGTGGCCTTCTTATGTAAATTCATTTTGGAAAATAGGACTGGAAACTCCTAGAACATGGGAGAATTAGAGACAGACATCACAACAATCACTTTGAAAGAATGTGTAGATGACTAGTAGATATAATTATCGAATGTTTGGTAAAGCCCATGTAAAGTATTTGAAAAGTTCTTAAAGAAAATAATCATCTTATTAAGCATAGTGATAATAAGCAACCAGCTTATTATGAGCACAAACAGATGAGGTTTGGTTTTGGAATTCAGCTGTCAATCTGCTCTTTAAAAGACTTTGGAGAGAAAGTATGAAAACTTTACATCTGTAGAAAGCATCCTTCAACATCTGTATGGCATCCCACTCACCTATAGGATCATGCAACTACTTAGATCCTCACCTTCTGCCTTTTAAAATACATTTGTTGTTGTTGTTTAGTTGTTTTCAGTTGTATCTGATTCTTTGTGACCCCTTTTGGGCTTTTCTTGGCAAAGATAACTGGAATGGTTTGCCATTTCCTTCTCCAGCTCATTTTACAGGTGAGGAAACTGAAACAAACAAGGTTAAGTGACTTGTGCAAGGTCACACAACCAGTAAGTGTCTGTGGCCAGATTTGAACTCAGGAAGATAGTTTTCCTGACTGCAGGCCTGGTACTCTATCTACTGTGCAACCTAGCTGTCCAAAATGCATAGCCTCCTTCAAATCTCAGCTTAAGGGGCAGCTAGATGGCGTGGTGGATAGAGCACTGGCCCTAGAGTCAGGAGGACCTGAGTTCAAATCCGGCCTCAGACACTTAACACTTACTAGCTATGTGACCTTGGGCAAGTCACTTAACCCCATTGCCTAGCCAAAAAAAAAAAAAAACCAAAAAACAAATCTCAGCTTAAGTACCACAATCTACAGGAAGCCTTTCCTGATTTACCTCTATGCAGCTGCCCCCACCTACTAATGCTTTCTTCTTCCCACCAAATTACCTATTCGAAAAAAAAATATTGGGGCAGCTAGGTGGTGCAGTGGATAGAGCACCGACCCTGGAATCAGGAGAACCTAAGTTCAAATCTGGCCTCAGACGCATAACACTCACTAGCTGTGTGACCCTGGGCAAGTCACTTAACCCCAATTGCCTCACCAATACATATATATATATATATATATATATATATATATATATATATATATATGTACACATACTCATGAATGTATATATGGTCTCCTCTGAATGTTCATAAGCTCCTTGAGGGGAACTATTTTATTTTTGCCATTGTATCATCATTGCATATCATAAAGCACATGGCACATATGGGCATTTTATAAATGTTTGTTGATTAAATGCAGGGGTAATAGACTAATCCCCATTTAGTGCATTCTCTGTCAGGTAGGAACCATACAGCAAATAGTCAAGAATTTAATTGAGACAGAATAGGAAAATCTATAACAGAGAAAAAGTCGAACAATGAACTTGTTCTTGACTCCACCACAAAAGAGCCCATGGGAAATTGTAGCCATTTGTGCAGAGCAAGGGCACACCGGCTTGGAAAATTCACATGCCAAGGTCGGGAAGGGTTTCAATTGCTGGTCTTGTGTCATGACTGAAAATTTCTTCTTGAGGTCACACAGCTCCACCTCCTGCATCTTCTTGTCATGGTTCAGGATCTCCGTGGCCTCTCACCTCGGTCTTGTTTTGGTTGCCATTAAAAGTGAGAAGCTTAGGGTCAGCTTTGTGGCACAGTGGATAGAGCACCAGCCCTGGATTCAGGAGGACTTGAGTTCAAATCCGGCCTCAGACATATAACACTTACTAGCTGTGTGACCCTGAGCAAGTCACTTAACCCCATTGCCTTGCCAAAAAAAAAAAAGAAAAAAAAGTGGGAAGCTTGCTCCCATGCTTCTATGCTATATGTGCCATAGATATCCCGTGTTGAAACTCCATGCTGTGTTGCCTGCCTTCATTCACCTTTCTACGTTTGTGTTCTTTGGATCCTAGCTCCTTTGGGTGAATATTACAGCACATTAGAATGAGACCATTTGGGCCAGCCTCAGGCTAATCCTGAGTCTTTACACCAAAGGAGCTTTCCAGAAAGCTATAAGAATTCTAGACTCACCTCTCTCAAAGGAAGGTCCCCAGCCTTTACTCATAACTGAGTTAAGGTGAATACATTTTTTACATTTTCATATCTTTGTGGTACATGTAGGATGCTCCCTCCCCCACATGATCAATATTTCCCAGTGAGCTGTTCTGAGAGTAAGGATAATCACCTGTACCCCTTTTTATTCACCCCTTCAGTTGTCATCCTGTCCTCAGATAACTGGTGGCTGGCCAAGCAAATTGTCATGAAGCTTCAGATAGTCTCGAATGACACTAGAAATACTGTAAAAGAGACAAACAAGCAGGTACTCTCTGTCAGCAGCATCGAAGCAAAGCTCCTATTCCCCTTACAGGGAATATTAATAATCATAGCTAGCATTTGTATAGCATTAGATTCTAGATAAAGTGCTAAGTGATTTACAATTATCATCTCATTTAATAATAATAGTTATAATAATAATAGCCAACATTTATATAGCACCTACTTTGTGCCAGGTACTAGGCTAGGTGCTTGACAAATATTATCTCATTTGATCTTTACAACAACCCTGGGAGGTGGTGCTATTATTATCCTCATTTTTTTTTAATCTCATTTGGGGTTTTCTTGGCAAAGATACTGGATCATTTTGCCATTTCCTTCTCCAGCTCATTTTACAGACAAGGAAGCTGAGGCAAATAGGGTGAAGTGACTTGCCCAGGGTCACACAGCTAATGAGTGTCTGAGGCCAGATATGAACTCAGGAAGATGCATCTTCCTGACTCCAGGCCTGGCACTTTATACACTGTACCACTCAGCTGCCCTCAGGAAAAACTCAAATTTGAATACTTAGAGTGCTTTCACTTATTTTCTCTTTTATTGTAAATCCTCATAATTTTTGAGATGTGTATACAGTAGATATTATTATCCCTACTTGACAGATGAGGAAACTGAGGATGGAGGAAGGGAAACCATGTGCCCATAGGCAGGAAACAGCTTCTGAAGTATGTAAGGAGCTCCTTTCCAGTGAAATCAGGCTTGTTCTAGAGTGGTGCAGTGGAAAGAACCCCTGTTTTGGAGTCAAGAGACCAGGGTTTGAATCCTGCCCTTAGGCATGTAACTAGATGTAAGATTTTGGGCAAGATGTTTTTGCTCTGTGAGTTTCAGCTCCCTTATCTAGAAAGCTGGGAGGATAATCATGATTTTGTGAGGATCTTAAAAGTCCCTCTGTCTCCTTCATAGGGCTGTTATCCAGAAAGGGCTTTATAGACCTTAAAGAGCTAGGAGCTAGGTGATTGTGAGCTATTATTCCCGTCTGCCTCTTCTTTGATCTCCTCTGTTTCATTCTCAGATTCCTGCAGGGCATAAACATACAAGTTTCTGAAAAGCCAAAGAAACCCTTAGGGCATGTAATATAGGAGATATAACATCTTCTGCTCCTTAGAAGAAGGGCAAAACCAGACGCGAATCACACTAATGCCTGTCTAGACTACCAATTTCCCAGAATCCCTTTGATTTGTTTTTGAAAGCTTGAACGCTTGCCCTCTTAAAATCAAGACAACACCTCAGAGGCGTGTACTTGAGATTTTATCCTCGTCAAAAACTTGGGGGGAAAGCCCTCCTTCCCTTAACTCTTGCCAAATCTGTCTGCAGGAAGCAATATGGGTAATGGATGTTTCCCTCCCAAGAATCAAATTCTGTAGAACAGAGCGCATCACTCTGGCTGTCTCTGCTCCACAGACTCATCATATATCAGGCACAGCAGGGAGACACTTTTTCTCCATACACTCACACAGAACTGGGCACTTCAGAGAGGAGGACACATCTTTAGAAAAGGATCTGGCAAAAAACAAAACATAAAAGAAAAGGAAAAAGCCATCACTGAAAACCCACCACATGACAAAATGCCAGTTGTATCTATTTCGAATAGTAAAGGAGATGAGCAGTGCTTTTCTGCTTGCTTCTGTTTTAAACAGAAACAAAGCATTTGGTATGAAGATGCAAGGGCAGAATGACATGTTTGGGCAGCAATTTCACACTCTTGTGAAGACCTCAGTTCTGCTCTAGAGCCAGAAACACTCCAACCAGCTGTGGTGTACACAATCAATCCATATGCACAGAACTGTCAACCCCAAGTGTTTACCTTGTTCAAATCGTCTTGTAGATTTGCCTCATGGCTGTCACCTTCCCATTTTGGAGTAGCTTTAAGATCTTTGAAGACATGGTACCCTACCTTGTTTTAAGGTAAGTATCCAAACGGGGTCTCACTTTCTATTGTACGCAAACGAATGAAATGCTTTTCGGATGGATGATTTTTATTTCCTGACTGCAGCACATTCTAAATGAGGAATTGGGCAGAAACGGCAGAAGGGATGTCATCAAAGAAATGTGTGATTGGGAGAAAAAAAGATGGGCCAGTAATGTAGTGAGGGTGAGGGATAGATGACGTGTGTGCTCTGTTGGTGTTCATATATTGTCAAGAGAGTGAGAGTGTGGCCTTCAATGTGAGGGATGGACCCCCTTGCGGCATATTTATGGGAGGACTTGGACAAGAGACACACAGGATGAGAAGGCGTGGATGGGAGCCCCTGCATCAATGAGATCCCAATTCAATCAAGACACTGAAGAAAAATCAGTGGCAATCCATTGATCTTCCTAATGCCTACTAGGGCATTGTCTTTGAGGGAATGGATATTCTAAAGGACAAGAAGGTAAAAGTCTGTGCCCGTAGATATTACAGTTTTAGTGTCTTATGGAGCACTTTATAGTCTCCAAAGCACTTTTATAATTTATTTTTATTGTTTTCCTAAAGCAACTCTGCAAGAATAGAAGGGAAAGCAGCATCGGATTCATTTTCATAGGATTATACACTTAGAGCCGGAAGGGACCTTGCAGGTCACCTAGTCCAGCTTCCTCATTTTACAGAGAAGGAAACAGAAGCCCCAGCTCACATAGCCAGTACTTGGCAGAGCTGGGAGTTCAAGCCAGTTCCTCTAGCTGCCTAATCCAATGCTTATTCTACTGGACCACCCTGTCTCCCTCAGGAAACTTCAACTCAGAGAGATGCCATAATGTGCCCAGTCTCACAAGGCTACCGCTATCAGAGCTTAGAGCAAACTCAGGCCTTGCAACTCATAGTCTAGTGGTTTTGTTTCATTCTGTTTTGCTTTGATCTCAGCACTCTTTCAGTTTAGATCAGTTGTTGTTCAGTCATGTTTTTAGTTGTGTCTGACCGTTTTGACCCCTATTTGGGGTTTTTTTTTGGCAGAGATACTAGAATGGTTTGCTATTTCCTTCACCAGCTCATTTTACAGATGAGGAAACTGAGGCAAATAGGGTTAAGTGACTTGCCCAGGTTCACATAGTTAGTGAGTGTCTGAGGCCAGATTTGAACTGAGAAAGATAAATTTTGCTGACTTTAGGCCCAGTGCTCTAGCCACGCCCTCTCCCGCACCCCCTTAGATATAAGGGTGATAAATCAATAATGTCTAGGAAGCACTAGGGCATATCAAACCTTGGTACAAAATAGAAAGATATTTGATAGCCGTGGTCAATCCAGGTGCTTGATAATACTAATAGCCTACATTCACACAGCCCTTTATAATTTACAAATCACTTTCCCAAGTCATATCACTCTACTAACACACAAAATGTGTTTGATATGGGGTCCAGAGAATGGAGTTTGAGATCCTACTTTAACATTTACCATACTTACTAGCTAGGATGTCATAGACATGTCATCTGACCTCTCTGTTCTCTCATATACAAAATGGGAATAATAATATTTGTGTCTCATACCTTTTGGATTTGTTTTGAGAAAAGGACTTGGTAAACTTTGAAGTACCATAACAATGAGAGTTATTATAATAATACTGATGATGTGAGTTTGGTAAAGTCCTCTTGAGGTCTCAGTTTCATTCTCTCTATATAACATGAGGCTGTTGGATTATATGATTGCTAAAGTTTCTAAATCCAGTCTAATCCAATAAGCATTTATTGTGCTAGGGATGAGAGCTTGTGAGGGTTAAGTCTTATAGCACAAATATTTTCTTAGAAGGTTTGTGGGTGGGTGGAGGATTACAGGCCACACTTGTGATCTCATTGTTGTCAGGAACTCTTGATGGGGAAGCTACTGCTACAAACGGAGATTGGTGACTGTTCTGCACCTTACTGTCTTAAACAGTTCCCAGGGATGCTAGTGACTTTAGGAGGGTCTGTAGCCAGGCAGGACTGGCTTGATTTAGAGCTGGAGGAGACTCTTAAGGTCATCTAGTCCAACCCCATTATTTTGTAGATGAGGAAACTGAGTCTCAGAGTCACACAGTAGCTAAATGTCAGAGAAGAGACTTGAACCTAGAACTTTTCACTCTAAGGCTAGCTCTCTGTTCATTATTTCATGTTGCCCCATTTTTGGAGGGAGTAAATGAAAACTTGGAGAAGTTTTGATGTGCCCATGGTTTCTCAGTAAGTGACAGAGATAGGTCTTCTAAATCCAAAAGTGGAATTTGTTCCACCATACTATATTGCCTCTCATAAAAGTACATCAGGCATATACCTGACCAATAAAACCAATAAAATTTGGGAACCATTGATCCAGAGGATGGATGAAGTATGAGAGATTGCCAGCTGGGTGTCACTAGTATTCAAGCCAGAGAAGAATGTGAGAGAATCAAGCAATCTGTATTTTAGTACCGCACAGGGTATCCATTTAGGCTTTATAGTGCAGAAAGCCATCACCAGAAGATGTTACAGTTTACTATGTAAAAGGCTCACTTATCTTGTTCAGCAAGTCTTTGACATCACATTTCCAGAAAAGAAACAAAAACTAATGGAGCCACTTGGTTTCTGAGCCCTTCCCGTCACATGCAAATCTATTAATGATTTATTTTTGCCTCCTCTTCAGCATCAGCCTTCCTCCTAAATACATCTTGTGCAGCTGGACATTTGCTGCGTGCAAGCTTCCTCAGCTAATTTATCATCAGTGTTTGTGAATAGCACAGATGCCTCTGGTAACAGCCTGCCTGCATCCAAATGCCTTGGGCTGCTTAGAAACATGGCAAAGGGAGGGAGAGAGAAAGGAATCTGTTTTCCTGGATGGGTATTGATTTGCGCTGAAGACCAAAGGAGGATGTAGACTTCTAATCTTGGAAACATGATCTGGGCTCTTGGAAGGGAAAGAGGAGGTGGGAGGCAAGTGGGAAATTTCAATGGAGTGGAAAGGAGGCATTGGGTAAAGCTGATGAATGAGGTGGAAGAGGGAAAACTAGGCCATAACAGATCTCCTTCCTGCAGCCTTCTAAGTTTTTCTCCAAAAGGCTTCATTTTTTTTTTTTTAATGAGCCAGGACCTTAGAAGACCTAGGTTATTATAAGACCTGGGACCACCAAGACCTAGGTTATTATAATAGCTAACAATTATATAACACTCCGGGATTATAAAAATTTTTATATATGTTATCTCATTTGGTCCTGAAAACAACCTTGTAGGTAGTATAGTAATTTCCTCATTTAGCAGGTGAGGAAAATTGAGGCTCAGAGAGATTAATTTTCCAAGATCACACAGCATGTGGCAGAACATAGGTCTTTAAACTACAAATGCTATTTCCATGATACCACAGTGCTGAATATCAGAAGTAGGTCTTGCAGGGGGCCGGCCACATGTGGCCTTCTAGGTCCTCAGTGCAGCCTTTTGGCTAAGTGCAAGTTTTACAGAACAAATCCTTTTATTAAGGGGATTTGTTCTGTGAAGTTTGGATTCAGTCAAAGGGCAGCACTTGAGGACATAGAGGGCCACATGTGGCCTCGAAACCACAGGTTCCCCGACCCTGGGAGTACAGACATAGTATGGAGGATTATCCAGGGTAGTCCCTGAAATGATAGGAGCAGGGGCTGATACAAAAGAAAGAAGCACCAGTGTAGAAGATAAACTTCACTGTAGGCAGTCATACTAGTTCTGTGGCCACTTCACTCTGGTAGAGTTATAATTAGAATTTTTTTTTTCACCGGAGGAAGAAGCAATTGTATTACAGGGGTGAAGAGGGGAATGGGGGACAGTGCTAGTGTAGGATTCAGAGGACTGTTTGACCTCAGATGCAGTTGTACCAGTGGAGGGAACATTCTGGTCCTTCACCCCTTTCTGTGTTAGTTCAGTCATTTTTCAGTCGTACCTGACTCTTCATGACCCCATTTGAGGGTTTCTTGGCAAAGATACTAGAATAGTTTGCCATTTTCTTCTCCAACTCATTTTACATATGGGAAAACAGAGGCAAATAGGGTTAAGTGACTCGCCCAGTATCACATAGCTAGTAAGTGTCTGAGGAAGCTGAGTCTTCCTGACTCCAGGCCTGGCTCTCTGTACACTATGGTATCACCTAGATGCCTCCATTCTGTGTTGTCGTTTGTTCTTTGTTCTGGAAGAAGACCATGACATCAGGAAGATGATGCCATGACTTGGGAGTGAATTGGATTGGAGTGAAGGAGGGCTGTGCAAGGTCACCAGCCTCACTTTCTCCTCTAGAGCCATCTGGGTCCAGTGGCAAGATACAGATCAGGACAACTGGAGATGGCCCTGGATGCTTGGGAGACCTTGGCCTTTTTTAAGTTAAGGTTTTTCCCAGGTCTCAGTTTGATTGAGACATTGCCCATTTAGTGATTAAGACTAGGTAAGAAATGAACCAAGGAATGGCCACTTTTATCTAATAAAAAAAAAATCAGTCCTGGAGGGGAAGACCCTCAGGGTTTCTGGCCAAAACAGAAACAATTGCTATTTACATTCATTCTGAGCCTTCTGGGCTCTGAGCCAAACAATGACCACTAAGTGATGCTTGGGCTGCAATCAATGAGAGCCAAAGTGAACTGAGTTTAAGGCATGGTCTTTAAGAAAGAATCGTAGCCAGTGAACCCCAAGATATCTTGCTAGGTTTTGGCCATCAAAATTTACATTCCTTTAGGCAGAGTAGTTAGGGGAGAAGGCAAAGCCCAAAAGAAGAAAGCCTTGGAGGCAAGCCCAGAAAAAGTCAGGCAGGACAGCATGTCAGCTGTCCGGTGCTCAGGGAATTAAAAATAACTTTTACCTTAATCTTGAGGACTTAATCCTTTTGGCCCTGCACTTTCTTCCTCAGGGCCCTGCTGTCCTGATAGGTCTCTGCTGCATCTGGCCCCAGTTCCAGCCTGCTATGTTTCACTTCACTACCTAGCTCTCTCCCTACCAGCTGTCACATATGCTGTTTTCCATCTCACCGTCCCCTGTACTCTGAACCCCAGTTCTGGAACCATAATTAAATCAGTTGTGTCATTGTTCCTAAAAAGGGTGGGTTAGTCCACTCCCTCACAGCTCCATTCATCATCCTTATAACTTTCCAAACCAAAATACCCCTCCCTAGACACCACTCCCCAGTATGCATTGTCCCTTTCTATTAGAATATACTAGCCAGCTACTGGCCCATAGGCAGCTAGGTGGAGCAGTGGATAGAGTGTAGGACCTGGAGTCAGAAGACTCATATCCCTGAGTTCATATCTGGCCTCAGAAACTTATTAACTCTATGACCCTGGGCACCCCATTTGCCTCAGTTTCCTCATATGTAAAATGAACTGGAGAAAGAAATGGCAAACCACTCCAGTATCTTTGCCAAGAAAACTCCAAATGGCATCATGAAGAATCAGACAGGACTGAAACAACTGATGAACAGCAGAAAAAGTAAGAATATACATCTCTGAGGGGAAGGACCATATTCAGTTTTGTGCTTGTTTCCCCAGTCTATATAGCACAGTGCTTGGCATATAATAAGCATTTAATAAGGAGCTATTTATTCACTCATAATAGAAACATTCTATCTTCTTTCCTAAATCACTGTGTGTGTTCCATAGCTATAGGTGATTTGTGAATAGTAGAGAGTTGACTTTGAAACTCCAAATTAGATAGAATCTTTGGGTCCCGGGTTTAAAGTTCTGGTAATAGGATCATAAATGGTAGAAATAGAAAGGATCCTAGAAATCATCTAAACTAAATCCCTCATTTGATAGATGAGGAAACTGAGGCCCAGGGAGAAGTGACTTGTCCAAGGTCATACAAGTGAACTGAAGCCTTCTGAGTCCAGAGTCAGAGCACTTTCCACTCTACCACACCTTAATCAGAGATTCAGGTGCAACAAAAGCCCCCAGCGTCCTGGGGAGTACAGGTTTAAGCTTTAGTAGCTTAATAGCTTCAAACTGCACCAAGACTTTTGGAATACCCTATATTATATGCACAATATGTGTAATAATATGTGCAATATACATTATATAATATATATTCATATATATGTGAATTGGTATTGCTAATAGAGAGTAGCAGAAGTAAAATAGAAAGGAAAGAATGGGGGCTCTGGGATCAAAATCCTGTCCCCTACAGGCCTCTGAAACTCTCTATGTGACTTTGGAGAAGTCATTTTACATCCTTGTTTTTCTATCTGTAAAATGTAGCCTGTGAGGCCTGCCTCAAGAAGACATATAGTGATGTCTCTAAGACATTTTACGCAATTTTAGATGTAGGCAATAGAGGCACTAATGTTGAAGAACAAGATTTTCACTCCCATCGCTCTCACTAATGGAACAAAAACTTAAAAATTGATTATCAGGCTAATAAAGGTAATGGGATGCCCTGTTTGAGCTGAAAGAGGGCTGGAGTGATAAATAACTCTCACTTCCTCTCGGAACCTACTGCTAATCTCCCTCAAGAATCTAGCTTACAGATCTGTGCTGGGCTATTAAATTGACCACAGGGTATGTATTTCATTTTTCTAGGAAAATAACAAGTCTTATAAATGAGAGAAGATATTTAGTGAGATGGTGGAGGAAAGGCCCTGGAGCATTACGGAGAATCAAAGAAGCCTTTAGCACCTGTATTGCTATAGTTACAGTTCATTCAACAAACACTCTGGTTTCCTAGGACATTAATATTTAATGATGAAGGAAGTACTTGAAAAAGTAGTTTGAGATGAAATGAATACCCTATTGAGTCAGGATTTCCCCCCAGTCTATTTTCCAGTTTTGATATACCAAAGTAGAGTATAATGTTTATTTCATAAGCTTTTTGCAGTTTCCTGTGAGATCTTTGGTGAAATAAGCGGGGACTGAGGTTGCGGTGGGATTCCGATTTAGTTTGTGATGGTTGTTTTACACTCAGTCGGCTCAAAACACTTCAGCAATAGAAAGAGTGGAGGACTCTGAGAATACTGTATTTTACCGCATAATTGTTTCTACCACATGATCGTCACACCCTGTTATTTTCAGTCCAAAAATTGGTTTATAACCTTTTGTTGCATAGTCATCGCATGATATAATTTGTTTCTCATGCTGCTTAAAAGGTAAACAGAGCAGCAACGTATTCACCAGTGGCATACGGATATGCATTTATCTCTGGCTCATTGCAAGCCAAGAGTCTAGAATGCTCAGTGCACACGCATTGCCGGTATTCAATTTTAACATATATTCACAAGAATTCTGTGCATCCAAATCTTGCATCAAAGACAATTTAGTAATAAATGATTTTAAAGTAATACTGGCACAACTTTTTTTTTTCCAAAAAAGCTTTACATAATGGTCACACTCCACTTTTTTGCAAAAAATTTGGCATAAAATATGCGACGACGATTATGCAGTAAAAATGGTAGTTGGTTGTAAATCTCTCCTCCAGAACTTACTAGCTGTGCCAGGATGGACAATTCAATCAACCTCTTTGAATCTTGGTTGCCTACTATGTAAAACAGAGATAATAATACTTTATTATCTACCTCATTGGGTTGTTATGTGATACCAAATGAAATAGTGTCTACAAAGTATTTTGCAAACTTTAAGGCTATATGTAAATGTCAGTTATTATTTTAAATAAAACTTAACGTTAAATAATATTCCATGAACATTTAATTTATAATGTGTAATAAATATTTGTTGAATTAAATGGAATGGGATTTGAATTGAATCGAATAATCTTGAAATTCCTGGTACACAGCAAATATTTAACAAATGCTTGTGGATTTTATCTAAAATAACTGAGTTAGAGACCCCCTCCCTCCCATGATGAAAATGATTTGAAAGAGATCCTTAAGACTGCACTCTGAGTCCTGCTCCTGACTCTCCAGACTTCTTTTTCCACTATTCCCAGCAGCCTTCTCATCTTAGAACATTCCTCAGCCCCTTCCTCTGATGGGTCTTCTTGGGTCTTTCTCTGAAGTTTCTTCGTGGAACACCAACTTTAAGGAAGGACCCCCAGGCTCTCTATGCTCACTCCACTCTACTCTGGGGCCTGCTTCTAATGCTCTGGGGTTATTTTTCCACAATCCCTCCACCCCTTCCCAACCCAGATACTTCCTTCCTCCTTCATTTTTCAGCTTCTTTTTATGGGTTATCTTCCCCATTAGAATGTAAGCTCCTTGAGGGTAAGGACTATGGTTCTTCTTGTTTCAGATAGTTTGTGTTTAGTAAATTCACTTTATGCAAACTCGACTTTACTGAAAAAATCTGACAGAAATCCACATTCCAAAAAAATCACAAAAATTCCTTTTGCAAAGCAGACTGTATGATAAGACTTGATACGATGACAGTATAAACGGTGATGGGGGGCTGAGAAATATCTCTAGGTTAGTTCCCTATGTCTGCAGACAGTGAGTGCTAATGTGTTTCTCTCTGTGTTCAATAGAGATCCTTATATTTTCAACATGGCTGGTGGCAAATGTGTTCTTGAGGGGGAAAGTGAACCATCTCATAAGAATAAGCTAATAGACTTGGAAATGCAAATGAAAATAATAAAATATGAAGGAGGACAAAAAATGTTATTGATATTGAACTTAGTCTTGTGATGTAGACTGTGAACACCATAGAGAACTTTGATGCTCAGATAAAGGACCATGCAAAGGGCAGTTCTTGCATGAAGTCCATTATCTATTGAAACAAAGAAAAGTTGCTGTACTAGAGATGGAGAAACTATTAACTATGTAGATAGAATACCAGACTCAGAAGAATATTCCTTTAAGCTTGATGACAATTCATGCTATGCCTCAAAGACTCTTTGAATATTTAAAGGTAAAATACCCTGAAGGAGCACAGGTATTTACAGCAAGCAGTGGTAGGTTTGCATGGTTTAAAAATCGTGCAGGATTTCATAATGTGCAAGTGTCAGGAGAGTCTGCTAGTAGCAGCAAAGAAGTTCCCAGAATTCCTGCAAAAAGCAATAGATGAAGGTCCCTACTTGCTGGAGTAAATCTTTAATGTACATGAAACAGGTTTATTTTATCAAAGAATGCCATCTCAAACCTACATCTCAGTGGAGTAAAAAACTAGGCTGGGGCATAAAGCTTTGAAAAATAGAGTTATTCTTCTGCTTGGAGGGAATACATGTGGGACTTGGAAATTAAAACCTGTTCTTGTGCACCACTCAGAAAATCCCAGAGCATTGAAAGGAATCTCCTAGGCTATACTACTTGTGCATTATTTTGCCAGCCCTAAGGCATGGATAACCCTTATCATCTTTGAACATGGTTTATGCACTGCTTCATTCCCAAAGTCTAAAAGTTTTGTGATTATAATGGCATTTCTTTCAAGATTCTATCTATTTTGGATAATGCCCTAGGTCACAGACAGGGTTTAGAGATGCTGACTAGGTTTAGGGGTGCTGGGACCCCTAAAATATCAGGATACAGGGTGGCATTACCTGGAATGAATTCATGCACTCAAACTGTCTTCTAGGCAAGTGGCAAAGTTTATTGCGATGCCAATAGAAACAGGTGAAGTACTTTAAAGAACTTGCAAACTAGTAAGGATGGTGCTAGGGTTTATATGGAAAAGGAACTGGGAAAAGAATGTCAAGAATGTTAATTAGGTAATCTACGAACTTCAGAGGAATATTCAAGGGGTCCAGGTGCCTTGAAAGAAAGCACCAGGAATCTAAGGATGGGAAGATTTAGGGAGTCAACAGAGATATCTCTCCTGATATGACACATTGGGGAGAGTTATGTTTACACAAAGAGATGCCAGAGGCCTGGTCCTTTGACAATTACCAGACAGTCCTTGGGCCAGCACCCCTGCTCCTGTTCTGATAGCAAAGGAATTACAGGGTCAGGCCTGCAACAGGGAAGGATTTTCTCACAGGAAACTGGGTTGCTTCCAGAGACATGATCTTAGGGTTAGGGCCTGAGCACAAGAACCTCATCATCACCCTCCCCATCTGGATGATTTTAGTGAAAATGTAAAAGTGGTCTACCTTCCACAAAACACTACCTCATTATTATAACCTATGGATCAGGGAATGTTTGGGAATTTCAAGGCTTATTATTTAAATTATGCACTATATTTGCCCAGGTAATTGCAGCTTTGAATGCAGATAAGGACTTGACATGGAGAGATTTCAGTTTTTTAAATAATTAATTAATTTTTAGTTTTCAACATTCACTTTTATAAAATTTTGAGTTCTAAAAATTTCACCCCTCCCTCCCTTTTCCCCTCCCCAAGATGGCACACAATCTGATATAGGCTATACATGTACAATCATATTAAACATATTTCCACATTAGTTATATGAAAGAAGAATCAGAATAAAAAAGGAAAGCCACAAGAAAGAAAAGACAAAAAACAAAAAAAAAGAGAAAATAATATGCTTCGATCTTGATTCAGACTCCATTGTTCTTTCTCTGGATGTGGATAGCATTTTCCATCATGAGTCTTTTGGAATTGTCTTAGATTATTGCATTGCTCAGAAGAGCTAAGTCTAAAAATGTTGGTTATTGCACAACATTGCTATCACTGTGTACAATGTTTTCCTGTTTCTGCTCACTTCATTCAGCATCAGTTCATGTAAGTCTTTCCAGATTTTTCTGAAGTCTGACCACTCACCATTTCTTATGAGATAAAAGTATTGATGGGGTATGGGCCCAAGCCAAGACCTTTGCCCCTTGCCCCAAAAAGAATTTGGGTCCCATTTGTCTAAAGGATTCTCCTTAAATTCTCCCAATTGATCTAGAAGGTCTCTGGCATTCTTGGCCTTTCATTGTGGCTACTGCCCAATCTCCCAATTTTCTGTTATCGTTGACTTACCCTAGCCCTCCATTGTCTTACCTCCCTATGGCCCCAGGCCACTTTCCACCTTTAATCCTATCCTAGCCTCCATTCTCCCTGGGCCACATGGTCCAGATCCCTGGAGTTCTATTACTTCATAGACTATTTGGCCCCTCCTAGATCCCTTCTGTAGTCTTTCTGTATACAAGGTCCATCTTGTCTCCATTAAGATGTTCAGATTCTTATAATCTAGACACTGCTCAGGTTTTTACAATCTAGCCAATAGGTCACAGGTGCTTAGATTCCTTAAAAGTCTGGCTAATATGGCAGATCTTTAATAAACCTTGTCTTTGGCTGAAAGAAGGTTTGGGTCGAATTCTTTTGGGAAGGACCCACATGTTGTGATTTTGGGGTTCCAGCACCCTAAACCTCTAGACCTCATCAGTATTCCATTACATTCACATACCACAACTTGTTCAGCCATTCCCCAATTTATAGGCATCCCCTCAACATGGAGAGACTTCTGGAAGTCCCATAATATTTACCATGCAATCCAAAATATTGCTAAGGCATGGGAAGATGTAGGAGAAGCATGTATGAAGAGAGCTTGGAAAAAAGTGTGTCTGCATTTCATTACCGATTTTCCTGGATTTGACAAAGATGAAACATTGGAAGAAGTGAGAAACAAGGTTATAAAATTAGCACAATAACTGGAGCTAGAAGCGAATGTGAAGGATGTGGAGGAGTTGATTGAGTCTCAAGGAGAACTGTCAAATGAGGATTTGATTGAGCTGCTAGATGCAAAGATTGCAGAAGAAGAAAGGGAAGCTTCAGAACTGAAGTCAAACCACAAAGGTTCACAATGAACAGCTGGAAGAAGCATTTCATCATTTGAGGAATTTTTTTCTTGATAGAACGAAATACTTCAAGATTTTTAAGAGTTTAAAAATTAGTTGAAGATAATATTGCTTGTTATCATCAGATATGTGGGGAAAAAGAGCCACTGTCTAAACATCTCTAGGGAGCTTCATAAAAAAAAAAAATTACAGTTAACTACTAGTGATAAAATCCAGGCACAGTGGATGGGAAAGGGGCAACATACTGCACATCCATACTGTCATTAATTTTACTTTTCATTTCACAATTCTGTTTATTAATCACAGCATAGTATTTAATATGTCTGCATCTTAGTGTATTTTTTGACTTGCATAAAGGTAGTATTTTGGATATATTTTTATTCTTCTTGTTCTTGTTTGTCTATTGTTCTAGAAGAGGACCATGACATCAGGAAGATGATGCCATGACTTACAAGTGAATTGGATTTAAGTGAGGCAGGGCTGCGCAAGGTCACCAGCCTCACTTTCTCCTCCAGAGCCTTCTGGTCCAGTGGCCAGATATCAAGCAGGACGACTAGAGATGGCTCCATATACCTTTGTCAAGTAGGCTAAGGGATAAATTTGTATTATGTAAACATAACTTCATGAATGATCCACACAGCAAGAATAATCTATATCTGAATCTCCAGCACTTTGCATTGTGACTGTCACATAGTAAATACGTAATAAATGCTTATTGACTTTTGACTGCCCAAACCTGCATCCTCGAGGCCACATGTGGTCCTCTAGGTTCTCAAGTGTGGCCCTTTGACTGAATCTAAACTTCACAGAACAAATCCCCTTAATAAAAGGATTTGTTTTGTAGAACTTGAACTCAGTCCCTTGACTTGAGTCCTCCATACTTGAGGACCTAGAGGGCCACATGTGGCCTTGAAGACATACGTTCCCCACTCCTGGTCTATATTATACTGAAAGGAGACTATGTATGTGAAAGACTGCCAAACTTAGTTAATGTGTTAATTACTTTTGCTGAACTGCCTTTTTTCTCTTTCTTTTATATTCTCTGTTATAAGGAATGGCTTGCTAGGTAGGCAATGAGGCAAGGGATATATTCAGAAATGAAGGTGATGTAAGAATAAATCAATACATTTTGTAAAAGAAAATATATAGGAGGGAAGACAATGAGAAGTCACATGGAATTATAGAAAAAATGATGGATTTTATGTCAGTGGACCTGGGTTCAAATTCCTCCATTGTTATTTACCACCTGAGAGAGCTAGGTCAAGTCACAACAATGACACTTCTTGCTAATCTTACATGTCCACTTCCAGACAGTGACCAGTTGGTTCTGTGGCCACTGCCAGTCATTGCCAGGTGTGGCTCCATGGGGTATAAGGTTGTGACATTTTTGACATCAGCTACAGTCTTTAGTGGAAGTGTTCCTTCTTCCCTATAAAAGGATAAATGAACTTTTCTCTTTTAGCTTATATCCCTAAGGCTGAAGCTTTAGCTCTTTTGGGAAAGCTTTTCACATAGTCAGAATCAGATTAGGGAAAAACTCGAGCTGCATTTGTCTCTGTAAGGAGGGTCTGTCAGTTCTTAGAGCCTGGGCTGTGCATGGTACTTTTTTCCTTTCCAGAAGGGCCCTAGCTCTTTAGATACACAGAACAACTAGCCAAGTTGTCCCCATGGGCACTAAGCCTATCTTGGAACCTCCCCTTTCCTACTCACTAGGGGCAAGGTCCCTGTCCCAAGTCCCTTTGAGACTCAGGGTTAGAAGGACCTTATCATCACCACTTAATTTCTAATTACAGGCCTTTGGAATTGTTTCAAGATGCTTCTCTTTTAACAAACTGTGAAGATATCTCTTGATCTGAGGCCATTCACATCTCCTGAAGCTTTCCTCAACCCTAAGATTCTTTTTTTGGACTCATACAAATGGTAGGGAGAAGGTAAACAAAGAAAATCTGTGGGCAGACACCCTAGGAGGCATCACCCTCCACTCCAATTTCTTTTATTATGTATATAGTAGTTGACAAAGCTGCCCCTGACAGCAACGTGACTTAATACTTCTTCAATATGTCACACATCCAGATTGCATTGTCCTTGAAAATTTTGATCAGTATAAAATGACTCTGGATATGGAGTGAAGTCTGCTTAAAAAAATAGATACCTTGATTTCTCTTAATTGGACATCCCGTCTTTGCTTGACCCCTTCATTGAGGGCTTCTGTGACAGATAATGCTCTGAGGGATGGGACCTTGGGCTCCTTTTCTCCAAAGCTGACATGTGGCCTTGTGAATATGGGCCTTGGTCCTTTGCTTTAGAATTTCTTCTTTTGTTTTAGGTGAAGGGAGTTAGGAGCTAAGACCTATTGAATTTTGAAAAGGTCAAGAGAGTGATCCATTTGGGCATCAGGTTTTCCAGGAATCCAGGTTTCCAGGGAGCTGAGTCCTTACTGTGACTTGCATTCAGCTGAGCATTAATGCCCCTAACAACTGATTTTTTGAGACCCAGCCCACCATTAGTTGAGAAGAGAATTCATCTGGCAGTAATACTGCATTTGGATCTGAATTTAGTGTGACCAAAGCTATGTAGAAATTGTGCTAGGTCTGAGAGCACTCTCCCCAGAGAACGAGTTGATACAGGAGAGAGTAAGCCCAGAGGTGTTCAGGGAAAATGTTTATACTTCTACTCTTACTACATCTTTGGAATAAATATCCTTATATACAATAGATAGATAAGCAAATGAATAGATACCTTAAGGGACCTGAATATCAAAGATGACAGACACTATAGGGGGAAAACCTAGAAGAGAACTGGATTAGGTACCTTTAACAGCCAAGGTGAAGGGAAGAATTCTTAACTAAACAAGGGATAGAGGAGGTCACAAAAGATAAAATAGATGATTTTGATTATATGAAGTTGAAAGGCTTCTGCATGAGTAAAATCAATGCAGCTAGGAAAAGATTCGTAGTAGTTGATTGAGAAAGATATTTGCATCAAATTTTTCTTAAAAGGGTCTGATATCTGGTGTGTATGTATGTGTGTATATATATATATATATATACACGCATCTCTTTTTTATTCTTTGTGGTATATTGAAATGTTTGTGCTTGTTGATGACTGTTAAATTCACAATTAAAAAATTACATCATTAAAAAAATAAGAGTATTTGATACCCCTGCTCAAAACCTTTTAGTGGCTCCCTATTGATTTCAGAATAAACTCCAGACTCCTCACCCTGGCATTTCTCTCTGAAATCTGGTTCACAATTTTTGTTATGTTCTATTTGGGCAGCTGGGCAGCTAGTATCTTCGCCACTTCAGTATCTTTGCCAAGAAAACCCCATATGGAGGTCACAAGGAGTCAGCCTTGACTAATTGATCAAAAAAAAAAATGGGCAGCTGTATGGAGGGTGGATTGGAGAGGTGAAAGTCTGGAAACAAGAAAAATAATTAGGAAGCAAAGAGAGATGGAAGTAGGGTGGTAGCAAGAGACTAATTGGATGTGAGGGATGAGGGAGAAGGAAGAGTTTAGGATTATTCCAAGGTCATGAACGTGGGCTCCTGGGAAAATTGTTGTGTCCTCACCAGAAACAGGGAAATCCAGAAGCCAACTCTTCCATGAAGCCTCCTCTCCTTCCCCCTCACCTAGTCATGGTGAAAGTGATCTTACCCTCCTCTGATTTCTGATAACACTACACTTTGCCAGGGGCATGTCCTTTAAATTTATCTTACTCTCTTTTGGATTCTAGTTATTTATGTATTTGTTTTTCCTTCTGCTCATTATTTCTTTGAAAGTAAAAATAATAATAGTGGTGGTGGTGATACTATTACTGCTACTACTACTACTTCTACTACCACTGCAACTATTACTGATAGCTAGCATTTTCATAGTCTTTTAAGGTTTTCAAAGCACTTTAAATATATTATCTCATTTGATCCTCATAGCATTGTGAGGTAGATAGTATTATCTCCATTCTACAGATGAAGAAACTGAGGAAGGGATGTATCCTATCTAATATAGATAAATTTGATATATGCATAGCACAGAGCTTTTTACATAGCAGGCATTCAATAAATAATTGTTGAATTATTGATCATAAATCTAGAACTAGAAGGGACTTTAGAGGCCATTGAATCAAACTCTCTCATTTTACAGATGAGGAAACAAAGGTACAGAGAGATAAAGTGACTTGCCTAAGGTCACAGAGCCAGTAAGTGGCCAAAATGGGATTTGAACCTACATCTTCTTAACTCCCAGTCCAGTGCCCTATCCACTATATTATGCTGCTGAGAAAAATAATTATTAATAACCAATTAATATCGAGAGGATCCCATTTTTTTTCTTTTTTATTTCTTTATTTAGTTACTATATCAAGGCAGCCTTTGAAGGACGGGGCTGATGGTGAGATTGGGTTTGGTCTTGGGCAGGACCCCGCCCAACTGGGAAACCTTAGTTCTGATTAAAGCATAAAGACCATTTTATCTAGGTGAATTCTGGCCCAGTGTAAGTGGTCTGGGTGGAGGATAGATACTTTTGTGTAGATTGCTAGAGGTGGAATGATCTGAGTGTGGAGATGAATCTCTTTGTTCAAGAGTGACTTGGTCAGAGTCCTCCAGCCCCTCATTAGAATAAACCCACCTCTCATAATATTCATTCTCTCATTAATTGTTAACCAATCAGAATTGATTTCCCCTGTTGGAAATACCCATTCTCCAAGGGTATCTGAATGTCCAACGAGCCCCCAGTGGGTGTCTTTGGTTTGTGAGAGAAAACCATTGACCTCAATTTACTAATTATTTGCCAGTCATAATTAATTAATTGAATATTAATTACCCAGAAATTATGTCTCTCAGATTTTCATTTGTCACACTACCTCTAACATTTTCGTTTGTGAATTGTTGTTGCTAAGCAGCCTTCTTGGAGCCACACCTTTGAACCCAGCTCAGCTTGTCCTCTTATGACAGACAGTCCATCCATCCTTATGCCCCTACATAAAGCCCTTCCAGCTTTGTAAAAACCATCAGAGCTTGTGCTGTAGTATTGTAGTCTTCAAGAGCCCAGTGTTGTCCCTTTATTTCAAAGAGGTATCAGATGAGGACTTTGGGGAAGGTAAATTCAATGAAGGAGGGAGGAAGCTCAGTAGAGTGGGTAGAGATGGTCTCTAAGTCAGGAAGATTAAGGTTCTAGTCCTGCCTCTGACATATAGTGACTGTGTGACCCTGGATAGGCCACTTAGCTCTAAGCAGCTAAGTGTCTTGGCTTCCCTGCTTTCATTCAAAACTCAACTCAAAATCCTCCCTTCTGCAAAAAGTATATCTCTGTGTCTCTCTGTGTCTGCTTGCCTGTTTGTCTCTCTCACACACACACCCCTTCCCCATGAGATTACCTCCAATTTATCCTGTATATACTTTGTATGTACTTAATTGTTTGCATTTGAGCGTCTTGAGGGCAAAAACTGTTTTTGGCTTTCTTGTTATCCTCAGTGCTCAGCTCACGTCCTCATTTACGGGAAGCACTTAATATATGCTTGTTGACTGATTGACTCCCTCTCCCAAAGAAATCAGAGACCAGCCCTTATCAGAAAACAGAAAAGTCCCAACTGCCCAGCAACACACAGAATCAAGAGAAATCTTAAGTGTTTGGTCCTAAAGTAAAGCACATTAACGCTGAAATCCAGTCAACTGGCATGCAACCGCAAGAAGTTAGCCCACTGTTTTAATATTTCACAAATAGACCTCAGGTGTTCTGTCCATGAAAATAATTAACACACCATGCACCTGTGCTTTTGGCAACGCTCATGTGAAACCTTCTGGCATGAAATGAAAAAATACATTGGCACGTGCTCCTTGCCAGCACGGCACTGTTCTGTGGAGTCAGTGGGATGCCAGCCCTGGGGGTAACATTGATATGAAACTGTCTTCTTAAATGGAAGCCACCATCCTGGCAAGCACCTCTTTCTATTGGCAGGTAACAATCCCTTCGCTTCATTTTCTCAGATGCTGGGAAGGAGCATTTTCCCCTCATCAGGGACATTTAGCAGGGAACAACCACCAGAGAGTTTAACCGAGCTCTGGCTCCAGGCAGAATCCTTATCAGATATGGCTAACTAACCCTGAGGGAGGCCCCAGTTAAATGCTAATCTAACAGATCACAGGAAATGGAAATGCTCGGGTTAAGAAACAGTAGAAGAGTAGGTTAGAGCCCAGAGCAACAATCCCTGATATGAAGGAGCACTTTATCCCAAGAAGTTACTTGGTTAGTAATCGTATACCCTCTTTGGCTCAGCTGGTGAATTAGCAAAGACCAGTCCTTCTCTGTGGAAGGGCTACTACTCCTTTGCACAGTTAAATATTTAAAAAGACTCTGGAAGGGCATGGACTCTGCTCAAGTTTCAAAAAGTGCTTGCATTAATTCCAAAGTCTTCTATTAAAACAGGTGGCAGAGGCAGTGAAGCGCTCAATCCCAGAACCAAAGTCAAAGAAGTAGAAGTTCACTGAGGACAGTCCTGGAGACATAACAAAGAATTATTATTGGCACGATTGCCCGTGGTAGTAAGGTCAGCTGGGCTACCGGGCATGGGTAGAAGCTGGCCGAAACCTTTTCCTAAGAGTCCAGCAAATCCTTTTCCAACTCTGAGTTTCTATGATTCTGGGCCAGTTATATTACCCATTTGGCTTCATTATCTGTGTTAAACAAGGGCATCAAGTGACACGTGAGAAAGCAAGGCGTTGTGCAGGCAAAGAGAGAGAGGGACCCTCTATTTTTCTTCTGTTGATATGAGTGTTCTAGAACTAGCCTCCATTTTAGTATAAATTGAGCAAGCTCCTGTGTTTGAGTTTACCATCCCAGTGTGCTCTTCAAGGTTATATTCATGGAGAAAGATAGATTAAATAGTCCTAGACAAAGAAAAGAAAAACAACTTTGTCCTCTCCTTTCTGGCCCCTCTTCTCCCCCAGGCTAACTTTAAAAAAAAAAAAAAGATGCTTTCTCTTGTCTGAAAGGACAATACAGATTCAAAATAACATTAAAAAAGAAAAGAATATACAAGTTTGCTACTGGTTCTCTTTGGGGTTAAACATTCTACTACCTCCCCATAGCTATGGCTATGTCTGGGAGGACTTCGTTTTAGGGTCATTCCTTTAGCTATATGTCTTGGAATAAGAAAGGAAGGAAGCATTTGTTAAATACCTTGGAAATATCTCATTTGATCCTCCCAACAACCCTGAGAGAGAGGTGCTATTATTATTATTATTGCTCCGATTTTATAGTTGAAGAAACTGAGACTGAGAGGTTAGATGACTTGCCCAGAGTTACACAGCTAGTTAAGTGCATGAGGCCAGATTTGAACTCTGGGTTTCCTGACTCCAATGTCAGTGCTCTAGCCACTGCACCACCCAGCTGCCTGTGGCAAAACTTCTTCCTGACCTGTATTCCAAATCGTTTTGTTTGGTTGTGTGTTCTTACTCTAAGAATGTCATCCTAACTCCTGTGTGGTAATGGTATTCTCCCTTAGACCTCACACAACCCATTGTCTTATTCCTCTCCAATGTACCTGCCATGTAATATTATGTAGTATAATTACCTATGTTTGTATCCTATCTGTCCAATTGACAACTAGCCTTGAGAAAGCCAGGACTGTATCGTATCTAAATTTTCTATCTCTCTTAGCACCCAGGACAACAATGTGTACACAGTAGGAATATTTGTTGGATGAATGAATGAATGAATGAATCTCTAGTGTTCTTGAATAACCAACTGTGGTTCTACCACCCATCAGTTTGTAGGAACTGTTGTGCAGCATACTCATACTGGTTCCACTCACAATCATAAAATATTAGTGTTGGGGCTGGTGCTGGGTGGATGAAGAGATGATTTAATCTTAATCCAACTCCTCACTTTACAGAAGAAAACATGGAATCCTAGAGAGCAGCAATGGTATGGCCAAGGTCTCAATTAGGAACAGAGCTGGGACTAGAACCCAGGTTTCCTGATTCTTGATCAATGCACTTCCTAAAACACCATATTTAATTTCTCTCTGCATTTACAACTTATTCCACATAACCAGTGCCACAGTTTCCTACATTTTCCTGGGTATTGGCAGCTGAGCAATCCATGCCTTTACTCCAAATGGATCCAGAGTTCCCAGTCTTTTTGTTGTGTATATTTTGTTGTGTCTGACTCTTCATGACCCCATTCAAGGTTTTCTTGGCAAAGATACTAGAGTGGTTTACCATTTCCTTTTCTTGCTCATTTTACAGATGAGGAAACTGAGGCAGATAGGGTTAAATGACTTGACCAGGGTCATTCAGCTAATAGATCCTCCTGACTCCAGAGCTGTTGCTCTATCCACCTACGTACCCCTTCCAATCTTTACAAACACAGAACTACATCAGAGACAAAATGGAAGTTTTACCTTCAGCAGCTCACAGGGATGACCAGCTAAAAGCTCGGTCCTTATACTCCTTTATAAGTATTAAGCCATAGATGAATCTAGCCTACCTTTGCAGATTTATTTTACATTATTCCCTTTCAAGTTCTAGCCAAAATGGCCATCTTGCTGTTCTCAGAACTCAGCATTCCACTTCCTACCTCTGTCTTTGCCTTTGCACATAGACTGTTCCCTAGGTCTGGAATATACTCCCTGCTCATCTCCATTTCTTGGTACCTTCAGAGTCCTTCAAGGCTCAGCTCATGTGCTACCTGCTAGGGGAAATCTTTCCTGACCCCCATTAGTTAGAGTTTTCTTCCTTCTCAAATCATCATTATGAAGCATATCTGTTTATGTAATAGAATGTAAAGCTTTTTTTTTTTTTTTGGTGGGTGGAGGGGTTGTTTTGCCTTTGTATCCTCAGTACCTAGCACACAGCTTAAGTAACTCCCCATTAGTAAAAGTTGGAAACTCTGGATCCATTTGGAGTGTAGGTGTAGGTTGCTCAGTGACCAATAGTAGGAGCTTAATAAATACTTGTCTCATGCTTGTTGGATTGATAGGATTCAGACTAATTTCACTGAAACAACTGAAGATGGAAACCACTGCTTCAAAACAAAGATGGTTAGAAGCATTGTAGGTAGAAGTTAGGAGCTCCTTAAAAAATGGGCAGTTCACCAGGTAGTCCTTCTGTCATTCAAATCAAGTCCTCAAGCATTTATCAAATACCTTCTTTGTGCCCGGCACTGTGTGCTAAACTGAGGATGCCAAGAAAGGCAAAAACCAAACAAACAAAAACCCCATCATTCCCTGCTCTTAAGGAGGTCACAGCCTAATGGGGGAGACAACATAAAAATATCTGTGTACAAACAAGTTGTAGACAGGATAAATGAGGGACATAAATAAATCGATAAATAAATTGACAGAAGGAAGGCATTAGCAGTAAGGGTGATCAGGAAAGGCTCCTTGTCGAAGGTGAGCTTTTAATTGGGATTTGGAGAAAGCCAGGAAGTACAAATGAGGAAGGAGAGAATTCCAGGTATGGGGGAGAGCCAGTGAAAATGCCAGGAATCAGGAGATAAGTGTCTTGTGCTTGAGCAGCAAGGGGTCTAGCGTCTCTGGATCAAAGAATAGAAAGGTAGGAGATCCTAGAATGTGGTTGGGACACTCCCATAGGTTGCTGGGTAAGCTCTGGTTGGATCTGAGAGCTTAAAAACTCCAGCTTTGCCTCTCATTCCTTATTTAGTCAGTTAGAAAACCTTTAGAAAACTAAGAGGCCACAATTGCTGGAAGTGCAGAATCTTAATATGGGAATGAAAAAGGAGAAGGGATGAGGAAAGCCCAAAGCAAAACCTTGTATTTTCCCAAGACAACAGTGACTTCAAAAAAAAAAAAAAAATAGGACAGGTCTCTATTTCCAATTTAAGTGAAAGGATCGAGTAGTTTTTGCCAGACAATTCACATATCTCGAGGGGTGGGAATCTACTTGTGAGGTCTAGCAGCTTTTCTATGCTCTCAGGAGGGAAAACATCAACCTCCCCAATCCTACTTCCAGGTCTAGATGGGTTATCTTTGGGAACCTTAGAGTAGCTTGGGTTCCTTGAGCTTTCCTCTATCTCCCATCTGTCACTTTAATCCCAGACCCTTCAGTTCAATAAGGCTGTACCTACTCACTCTGAGGAGAGAGTAAGACTGGGGACTTTGCACTTGAATCCAATTCACTTTCAAGATGTCATTGACCCTCCTGAGGAATGATGAACACCCACTCACTCAAGCCAGCTCAATTCAAGACAAAAATCTTTTGAGCAAGTACTTCTGATTGGGTGCTTGGGTGCTCGTACTCGGACCCCACTTTCAAGATCATATTTCTCCCTAGCCTCAAGGCACTATCCCTGACAGCTTCCCTCCAGCCCATGAGTGGGCCCAGTGAGGCAAACTATCTCTCCTTGTTACAAGAACAAGCTGACCTCTGTAGAATTTCCCTTGTACTATCTTGTACCAACACAGCTATCAAGTACTGATGCCCACAGTTACCGTATACAATCCAGAGGTCAAGCTATGGATGTCAATTCCTGAAACTATCTTGTTACAAACATGACAGACCAAAAATATACCCTTTAGGAACCCTCTCTTCCTCCTCTCTCTTCCCTCCCCCCCCACCATTTCCAGTAGTGAATGATATCTTTGACCAAGGTTGTATGTTATCACCTAATTAGCACTTGGCACATAATCCACTGCTTCTCCTATATAAGCTTTAGCATCATTTAGATTAGGTTGTAAGTTCCCTAAGGAGTGCTGCCCAGCATGACAGGTTACTTGAGAATCCTTAGTGGCTGTAAAGTGTAACAATAAATCTTTGCCTTCTTGACTTAAAGAATGCTTGAGTCTGTGAATTCATTCCAGACAAGCCAGTCCTATACTATGGTCCCTGAAGGGTCTAAACCTCTCAGACAGCAACACTTCAAAGGTTTAAGGATAAGAGGGCAAGTAGGGAAGGGTGATTACCCAGGTTGCCTGTAGTCTGAAAGCAATGTCCTTGAATTCTCTGGACCTGAATTGCTTATGTGTAAAGTAAGGGGGTTGGATCTCTAAGGCGCCATTCCAGATCTAAATCTATATTCTCATTTTAGCATTTGTATGTGGAAACAATGGAGGTTAGTTCCCAGGTAGCAAGAATAATTAGTTAAGAAAAGAAAGTTTGGTAAGTGTCCTATTCTTGGGATCTACTCTTCCGCTTTCCAAGATTAATTCCTCCGCAGCCTACCCTATTCTTTCTCTCTCAAGTGGTGATATCCTCAGCAACCTCATTTGTTGTTCAGTCATTTCAATCTTGTCTGACTCTTTGTGACCCCATTTGGGGTTTTCTTGCAAAGATGCCAGAGTGCTTTGCCATTTCCTTCTCAGCTCATTTTATAGATGAGGAACTAAGACAAACGTGGTGAAGTGACTTGCCCAGGGTCATACAGCCAGTAAGTGTCTGAGGCTAGATTTGAACTCATGAAGATGAGTCTTTCTGACTCCAGGCCTGGCCCTCTATCCGCTGTACCACTTAGCTGCCCAGCAGCCTCATAGTGTCTCAGATTTTCTATGTTTCCACAACAGGGTGGTATCCTTGGGTTTCTTTCTTGATATTTGTTATATCTCTCCTTTGAGATCAATCTCTCAGAGCTCTCCCTACCCTGACTCCCCCAAACTCATCTGAATTTGCTATAAAAAAAAGATGATTTAAGAGAACCTTGCCCAGCACCAGGGCTTTACATTGCTTCCCAACCATTTCCACACTATGCTGCCTCTAGTGGAGACACACTTTCTGACTCTCTTTTATGAGTTGTCTTCCTCCATTAGAGTGTAAGCTCCCTGAAGACAGGGACTCCCTCCCGTCTTGTATTTGTATTCCCAGAGTAAGAGCACAGTGCCTGGCACATAGCAAGTGCTTAATAAATGCTTTCTCTCTCTCTCTTTCTCTCTGGATAGAAAGCTGGGCCTGACCTGAGTTTGTATCCTGTCTCATATACTTAATAATTGTGTGATCCTCAGCAAGTCACTTAACCACTATCTGCCTCAGTTTCCTCATCTGTAAAATGGGGATAACAATAATAATAGCATCTACCTCTCAGGGTTGTTGAGAAGATCAAATAAAATAATTATTGCAAAATTCTTAGCCTAGCACCTGGCACATAGTAAACACTATATTAAAGCTACCTACTTATTATTAACATAATTATTAAATATATATCATCTATTTGTCTATGATCTATCCATCCATCATCTATCATCTACTCATCCATTATCTATCATTTACCTATCTACCTATCCATCCAACCATCATCTATCTATCTATCTATCTGTACTGGTGCTTGCCTCAGGTGTCAGAACTCCTTGCTACAACTCTTCAGAATGTCATAGTGAAAAGAGCAATGGTTTTGGAGTCAGAAAACTTGGATTAGAGTTTATTTTTGCCAATTGATTTATGATTTTGGGCAACTTCATTAAGCCTTAGTTTCTTCTTATGTAAAATGGGCATAATGATACGAGTACTGTCAACCTACAGAGTTTTCCCTACTTTGGTGAGAAAAGTGCTTTGCAAAGTGCCATAAAATGTTACCTTTTATTGCTGTTGTTATTATTACTCCTGTTATTTTGTCATGGAAGCTCTGGCTAGGTGTCATGCAGATTTCAAGAGAAGCATAAAGCATGGACCTTATTGTAGCAGTTGGATCAATTTCATGATTGGCTTTCATAGGAGCATAGATTTAGAATCAGAAGGAACCTTAGAAGTCATCTAGTCTAATATTCTCATTTTTCTAGGTCAGAAAACAGACCTGAAAAAAAGGTTAGATGACTTGTCCAAGTGACAGAGTTGGTATTCCATTTGAACCCATATCAGATGATCCCCTCCTCCCCAAATCCACACTTTCTCCACTGTACCACAGTGCCTCTTGAAGCCTGAAGATCAATCCTGCCTTCAGAATATGAACACTTTCATACTGAGCAGCCAAAAATCAGAGGAGCTATCCTGGGTTCTGCCTTAGGCACCCTGACAAAATTACTCTCATTTTCCCCCAGTGATATGATCCATCATCTCCTACCTCAAAGGGCTCTGATGATACAAGAGTTATGAGTCCCAAGAGCTCGTTGGAGAAATTAAATGATTCTTCTTCCACACTCCTTCCCTGTCTCTCTATTTTACTGAATGCTTTCCTGTCTTCATAGCCTATCAACCAGAACAAAGGTGCTTGGGGCATCGAAAAGAGGGGTATAGCAACCTCTGTTTTCATGAGGGACATTCTTATATTCCTTTAGTACTCTTCCTGTTCCATCTTTTCTGCTGGAGCCTTCAGTCTGGCTCTTTGCCACATTTGCAAAATATCCGAGATGCATTTTGAGTCTTTGCCAGCTAGTGTTCTATGGTTGCTATGGCAAGTGTTGATTCTGGGCATAGTACTCAGCTCTCTGCTGAAGCAGAAAGCTTCCACTCCCCCCCCCATCTTCCCATATCCTCCAAACCTGTCTCCCTTATAGCAGTCTCAGGGAAGCATACCCAGAACCCTTCAGGAAAATCCACACAGTAATAGACACTGATGCATGCCAGGCACACTCTAGCCTCTGCTACTCTGAGTCATTACTTAACAACTAGCAAGTATTTACTAGCCACTTGTTTATGCATAGAACAATAGGAATCAGTAAGTCAATAAACATTTATTAAGTACCTACTATGTGCCAGGCACCATGCTAAGTGCTAGGGATACCAAGAAAGGCAATTTCTATTTTCAAGGCTCTACCAATCTAACGGGGGAAAATAACATTCAAACAGAGGTACAAATAAGCTATATACTGGATAAATTGGAGATAATTAACCCAGGGAAGTAACTAGAATTAAGGGCAATCAGGAAAGGCTTCCTGTAGAAGGTGGGATTTTAGCTACAGGAAGAGGGACTATGCCTGTGGATTGGAGGCAGACAGAGGAGGAAATAAGCCATTTCTCTTCTACCTCTACATGGAGAAAGAGACAACTTGCCCACTGAGTTTCTGGTCTGCTGTGTTTCTGCTGCTCCTTTGACCTCTGCTTATTCTGGACAGCCACTTGGCAGGAACCATAATTCTATCAAATTGGAGTGCCTGGATCTTGAATCTATCCCTAAGGTGTTTACTGTATCCATCAAGATGAGGTAGTTGGAGTGAATACAGAGCAGAGAGGAAGAAAAGGAAGGGACATTGGAGATAGTATAGTGAGGTAGAAAAGGCATAGTGATTGAAATAAAAAATCTTGAGTTCTAACCAGGGTATGCAGGTAAATATTTAAAAACCAATGCTTTCTCTCTCTCTCTCAAAAAAAAGCACTTATATATGCATATATATTTATGTTTATTGACATATATGTATATATACACACATGTGTGTACATATCAGAGGCAGTGAGATGGCCCAGTAGATAGAGAGCTGGGCCTGGAATCAGGAAGACCTAAGTTCAAATCTGGCTGCAGACACTTTCTAGCTGTGTGATCCTGGACAAGTCACTTTACTTCTGTTTGCCTTAATCTACTGAAGAAGGAAATGGCAAATCACTTCAGTATTTTTGCCAAGAAAACCCCATATGAGATCATGAAGAATCAGACACGACTGAACAACAAATGTAAATATACATGACATACTTTAAAGTTTATTTTTATTTTTTTTTCAACCAAAGACAAGGTTTCATATTGGGCAAACTCTTAAGGAGTCTGAACATTAGTAAACTATTGGCTTATTGGCTAGATTATAAGAATCTCAGCCTTGGCTAGCTTATAAGAATCTCAGCTTACTTTAAAGTTTAATCTATATTATTAACATTTTCTTTATCACTTTCTTAATTCTAGACAATTAGCAAAACAATATGTCAAGCCCAGATTTGTAGAGTTTGCTGATTTCTGAGACATAAATGCTCACACAATTTATCAGCTGGTGCTCGCTAGCCAGCTCAAGCCTGCTCCTGCACATCCCTGGTTCCAATTCTGACTCTGCCACATATTACCTGCTTTGGTTAATGATTGGGCCTCAGGGATTTCCATCTACAAAATGGGTGAGTTGTACTAAGTAACTTCTATGTTTCAGTACAGCTCCATATCTCTGAAACCCTAGTCCAATCATCACATTCAGTACCCTTTCCACCCACACAATGGCTCTTTTACATATATCACAATGATATAATAAACTGTTGCAATTAAAAATCTCAAATTTTGGGGTCATTTGGAGAGAACTCAAGTTTAAGGCAATGGAAAATCTTAAAGATGGAATGAAAGGCAGTATGATATGTGAACAAAGAATTAAGATCTGGGTTCAAGTCTTGCACAGACTGGCTCACCTTCCTAGGATGCCTCCAAGTATGGGAAATCTTTTTACATACGTATTGCCTTGACAACAACTCTATTGCTCTCCTCATTTTATAGATTAAAAAACTGAGGATCAGAGAGACTGTAACCTGTGCAGGGTCACACAGGGATTAAGTGGCAGAAGCAGGGTGGGGAGCCAAGGCTTTCTGATTCCACGTCAGGCACTCTATCTCCTCTGCCATATTGGCTTTTCTTCTCTTCCTGTGTAATCTTGTAGTCATATAATCTTGCTTCAGGGTCATCATCTATAAAACGAGAGGATTAGATGATTTCTAAGGGCCCTTCTAACTCTAAATCCCCTACAAGAAGCCCTGTTAAAATGGAAATATCCTGAACCTGCAGTGCTCTCCCTCTCCTGGGGTGCCTTCAAGTCCTAGCTAAAATCTCACCTTCTACAGGAAGCCTTTTCTTCTCTCTTAATGCCAGTGGGGCAGTTAGGTGGTGCAGCAGATGGAGTGCCCAGCTTGGAGTTAGGAAGACTCATCTTCCTGAGTTCAAATCTGGCCTCTGACAGTTACTAGGTATGTGACCCTGTGCAAGTCACTTAACTCTGCTTGCCTCAGTTTCTTCATCTGTAAAATGAACTAGAGAAGGAAATGGCAAACCACTCTAGTATCTCTGCCAAGAAAATGGGGTCATGAAGAGTCAGACAAGACTGAAAAATAACTGAACTTAAATGTCAGTGCTTTCCCTTTGTTGAATATTCCCTATTTATCCTGTTCAAAGCTTGTGTGTAACATAGTTGTTTGCATGTTGACTCCCCTGCTGGATTATGAGCTCTATGAGGATAGGGCCTGTCTTTTGTGTTTCTTTGTATCCCCAGCATTTAGCACAGTGCCCGACACATAGTAGGTGCTTTAATAAATGCTTATTGACCAACTACCTTGAAACCTTTATGCACCAACACCTAAAAGGAGACTGTGAAACAGAGACATACTCTGAGGCAATAGAGGGTAGGAGAAGGTCATGGAAGAAGAGGGCAAGGTATGAGAGCACCAAGGACACGTTTTACTAGACAAGTTCACGTCAGATGCGGTTCTTTGTGCAGAGTAAGAGCTTAAGTGTTTGTTGAATTGAATCATAGTTCTGCTGAGTGACAACCCCAGGAGTTAACATCTTGCATCAAAAGCATGCTTTACAATGAATTAAATAGATAGTGAATTTTATATACCTTTCTTAACTCACAAAAATGCTTAACAGAGCTAAGTCTATAATTAGATAGTTAGTTTGAAATAAGCACTTATTGAAATTAATTGAATATAAATGGACATAAACTTATAAAATGACCCCCACAAACATACACACTCTTGTGCATAGTGAGAAACACCATGCATGCGTGTGCGCGTGCACACACACACACACACACACTCCCAGAAACAGATGAACAGAAAATCACACTCAAAGACATTCAGTTAATAGAGATAGGTAAAGTCAATTACATAAACACATAAACACAAATAGTACAACGCATAAACTCACCTAGACATACACACATACACACATACTTTTTTCTTAAAATAAGACCTTGGACTGAACAGTGTTTGTAAAGTACATTAGATTCAGCATTGCTAATAGAGATAGCCTTGGACACCAAAGTTCCTGCCTTCAGCCTGTGTCTTCTTCTCCAGCTCCTCCTTCCTAGCTCATGCCCTACCTCACCACCATCGCCACCATCCACCACCAACCACCACCTGGGGAAACCTAGACTTAAAGTGGAGGCAGACAGAGATTCCTTTTCTTCTCTGCAGTCTGGAACAGTGGAAAGAGACCTGGATTAGGAAGAAGAAGAACTGGGTTTTAATCCTAGCTTTACCCCTTACTACGTGGGAAATCTCAGGTAAATAACTTTACCTCATTCTTAAAATGAAGAGGTTGGACAATCTCTATGGTACCTTCCAACAATATCTCTATGAGCCTTTGAATCTATGAGTTCTAGCCACCTGCACAAAAGGTGCTGTGCCAGCATCCCTTAGATGTTAAGTAGTGAGGATGTGACTGCTAAGAACACAAAGGATCTTTCTAATTACCTGAAATTTAGGTGAAGCAGTAAGAGAGTTTTTTTTTTTAGTTTGTGGTGGTGTTTTTACAATCAAAACATTTTGACCCATTGGGCAGAAGCTATGAATCCCAGTCTTACACTTTTTTTTTCCTTTTCTGAGGCAATTGGGATTAAGTGACTTGCCCAGGGTCACATAGCTAGTAAGTATCAAATGCCTAAGGCCGGATTTGGACTCAGGTCATCCTGACTCCAGGGCTGGTGCTCTATCCACTGTATCACCTAGATGCCCCTCACTCTTATACTTTTAAAGTTGCCCCAGTAACACTTTACCTTTTGCCTCCTTGGAACTCTTGCTTGTATTTCTTCAGAGAAAAGAGGAGATAAGCCAATGAGTCACACATCCTAGGGCAAGACTGAGGTTTAAGATGACATCTCTAGCAGTTTTTCTTTCATCACAGGAGAGAGACAGACAAAAAGACACAAGAGATACACTTTCCAATTTTCCAGACATTTGAAGACAAAGCAAAACGTCTTTGTCCTCTTTGTGCTGGAAATAATTTTCCATTATTGAGATCTGATAAAAGAAAAAAAAGTTAACAGGGAATTGTTTCAATTCACCATGAAGCAAGGATTAATTGGAACAAATTGGAACAAAAATTAAACAGATAGGACTGAAGAGGACAGCATTTTTTTTTTCTTGTGCCTCCCTGAAAAAAATCACTCTACTTGTTCCTTTTGAAATGAAATGTTTCCAACACTAATTTAGCTCAATTACTTGAGGTTGTATCTCCTTCCTCCACCCCATTTGATTTGAAAGAAGTCTTAAAAATCTCTGATTTTTCTGCCACCCACCCCAAGATCTCATCAAGTCATGGGCAGCTGGTTTCTGTTACCTTGGAAACCACACCCAATTAGTTTGCTGCTTCCTTAATCCGTGACTTTGGCATGGACTGTATCTGGTGTGTTGTTTCCCTTCTCAGGATATTTGCCACAACCTAAGACTTTAGGAGGTCAAGGGCATATCTCCAGAAACATCTATTCTTGGGAAATATTGTTACTAGCAGAACAAGCTGACTGAGTTATCTAGATAATGGTCTCAGTTCTTCCCTTCATTTTGTCTGTACAGACATACCCTCAGAAAGGGAACGAGATAAAAAATGTGAATAGTGGGTAAATGTCATGTGGGGGAGTATTTAAGACCTAAAATATATCTTTCTATTTCTCCTTTTTGGGCAGTTAAATCTTTTTTGGCTGAAAAAATCTTCTGTACTCGTGTTTAGACTCACTCAGACTAAATTTATTTCCACTGTGAATAGAACTAAATGACATGGAGAAAATTCTCTCTTCTATTTTTCCTTATTAGTTGTGTTATGTAATGGGAAATTGTTAACAAGGAGTAAGGTTTTTTTTTAGTTTACATATTCTCCATGTAATTAAGCAGACTTTAAGAAGATATGCCTTAAATATAACAGTGTAAGAGATTCAGATACTTTGATGGACAAACTCATTGATTTGGACTCTCCCTCTACTGAATCAGATAGTAACTCACCCATGCCTTCTCATGCTCTGTGATTCTTGTCCTTGTCCTTCTAGAAATCTGGCAAAGAGGATTTGGGGGTTCAGTGTGCTGACCTTAGAGGTTATCTAGTCCGAATCTCACATTTAACACAGGAGGAAATTAAGGCACATGAAGGTTTAGTGAATTGCCCAAGGTCACACTAGTAGTAAGCATCAGAGGTAAACTTTGAGCCTAACCTAAGACCTCTGACCCCAGAAACAGTGCTCTTGTTTTCACATGTAATTGGGGAGGGGGAGGAACAAAATATTAAATAAATATTTAAAAAAATTTTTAAAAAAGTGTTCTTTCCACCACACTGATAACCTACATGTATGCCTTAAACTTCACAAAATCATTTCCGTATGACAATTCTTTGAGAAAGGTACTGTAAGTATAATTGTCCTGATTTTATACATGGAGACACCAAGGCTCATTTATGGTTCACCCTAGTAAATATAAAAGTGCAACTGTGGCATAGTGGCTAGGCCTGGAGTCAGGAAGACTCACCTTCATGGGTTCATATCCAGCCTCAGACACTAGCTGTGTGACTCTGAACAAGTCTGCCTCAGTTTCCTCATCTGTAAAATGAGCTGGAGAAGGAAATGGCAAACCTCTCCAATATCTTTGCCAAGAAAACCCCAAATGGGGTCTGGAAGAGTCAGTCATGACTAAAATGATACCACCGCAGCAGTAAATACTAGAATCGGGACTTGATCACAGGTCATTGGGGTCAGGCTTGATGCAGGCATCCAATTAGCTTAAGTTTGATGTGGTGATGAAATGAGGTACATTAGACTGTGAGCTCCTTGAGGTCAGAGACTGTCTTTTGCCTCTTTTTTCTTTTTTAAATCTCCAGTGCTAAGTATAGTACCTGGCATACAGTAGGTGCTTAACAAACATTTATTGATTGATTGATAATTGGCACTGAATAGCTAGGAAAAGTAGGTTTACTTAGCTTTAACATAATAAGGAAAGGAAACAAGAATACAGTAGACCTTAGCCTCTATAAAGGCCTATACCTTGTCTTCATATGGTAATATGGGTTCAGCTGGGGGGGGAGAAAGGGGTGGCAATTTGAGTTGCATGGTTTTTTGGCAACCCCCAAGTCTGAACAGCACTAACTCCACATGGATGGGACCTTTATGCCCCTACATGACCTGGAAGCCATATCACCACAGTCAAAAGCCACTAGGAAGCTACATCAAGGGAGACACAACTTGAGCTTTGTGCCACCCCTATGTTGATCAAGCCCTAGGGAAGGGTGAGAAGAGGCAGAAAGGATAGGTCTTCTTGTTAAATACTGGTCCTATCACATAAGTCTTCTGATTGCTCTTACCTCTACAGGCACTGTCTCTCCCAAGATGCTGGGCCAATAGATAAATGGTTTTTAGGGGTGAGTCTTCTGAAATTTGGGAGCATGGTAACTTTTCTCACCTGACCCATTTAACCTTCTATCCTGGAAAAGGATGAGCTACCCTACCAGTGACAGCAGAGTGTAATGGAAAGAACACTGAACAGGAAGCTGGAGAGGCCTGGGTTCAAATCCAAGATTCCACACTTAACTAGATTTATGTCCATGCACAATGACTTAACTCTCTGGGCCTCAGTTTCTTCACCTGTAAATTATAGATAATAATACTTGCACCACCTCACTCACAGTTGCATAGGTTATTCAGTAAAAGAATATTATTGATGAATGACTGGGCAAATCCTTAGTCTTTTGACATTTTGACAGTGGAATTATTATTATAAAAGTATTGTTATTTTTATCCTTCTGTTTCTCAATCTTCTAGAATATTGGCATAAATTCCAGCTTTTTTTCTTAAATAAATTTTATCAAGCATAAAAAAAGAAATGTTATTTATTGTGTCACAGAAGCACATAGCAGATGCTTAATAAATGTGCATTGAGTTAAATGGAAATGACCTCTATACTCTCAGGAATAGAATTATTCCAGCAGCTACACAAATGAAGAAAAGCCATGCTCACTGTACTATAGAGCAGTCTAAACTGCAGGGGTTAGGTGTCTGGATTGGCCGTGTTCCAGTCCATCCAGGAAGATGTAGGCCTGAGACTGCTGGGAGGAGAAAATACCAGCGAAGGGGGTTACATTGGATGCTCATTTCCTGTACCATATTAAGGTGGATGCAGACTAAAAGCCCTCTTCTGAACAAAGAGGATGGCACAACTAGGTGCATTTGCCAGGGATACAGGATAGATAAAAACATCTGCCTGTGCTCTGCTGTCTGACCTGCCCTGGGGGCTGCCTTTAGGAATCTGGGCTAGCAAATCTGTGCCAACAAATATCATTAAAACTCCGGATCAATTCCACTACTCAAGCAAGTCCACAGGCACATTTGATCTTTGAAAAGCTCTTCATGCATTGGGGATGGAAAAGTATTTAATTTGCATGCACATATCAAGGTATAGGAGATCAAAGAGGGAGGGAGTCCCTGTGTGGGTTTGAAGAGGCATTAAATGCACAAGGAGCCAAGTTTGGCTTAGCTTTCTTTTGTCTTGTTGGGCCAAGGATCGATTTTTTTGGGGGGGGGGGGCGGCATAGAACGATTTTGGAACCTGGAGAAGTGGAAGAGGTTTATTAATTAAAGATAAAGCCTTTTCTCTGTGTTACTCAAAGTACTTTCCGCATTTTAATTTTGAAGCTACACACCTTTATTTATCTTCTCTCACTCTTTCCTAACATAACTGTCATTTCTTTTGCTGCTAACTGCCCAACTGAGAAGTCTATATGGACCCCAAGAAGAGAAGCTACCTGATTCTGAGGATAGATTGACAGATTATTAAGGAGCAGATTATTCTTAATCTAGACATTGACTTGGTCTCTAAAATCACCCATATCTCCCTATTTCTTTTTCCTCCCTCTAATTTATACTTACTTGGACTAAACAGCCTCAGGGGTCCCTTGGCCTTAATGTCTTCAACCAAATTTCTGATAAAACTATTGAACAGAATAGGACCAAGGACAGATCTCTATGACTATAGACCAAGGCTCTCTTATCTATATACTGAGATGGCCTCCTGCCTTATCTCTCTAGCTGAGGAAAAAAATGATAGACAATTTTTTTTAAAGGCAAGAAAATAATATTGGGCAATAAATAGCCAAGAGCTAGAATAAGTGGTACAAAGATATGTAGAAAGAGTCTTGGACCATATGTCAAAATACCTAAGTCCTAGCTTTACTTATGTAAATAGTTGGCTATATAACCTTGGACAAGACATTTCCACAGCCTATGCTTCAATTTCTTGGTCTGACCAAAGATTATGGTATTGGCCCACTCTGCCTTGCAGGGACATGAGGATAAAATAGGACACTGTGGTTGGAAAATTTTGTGACATTTATAAGGCACTATACGAATGCAAGGTATTACCAATAGACAAATTCAGAAAAGGGACAACCCCAGCTATAGGCTGGCATTAGACAAAATTTCAATTTAAAAAAAATGGCCAAACCTGTGCCCTCAGTTTCCTGACCTTTTTTTTTTAAATGCATTCCATAATTCTCTTTAAGAATCAACATCATACTCCTATAAAAACTGCTTCTTAGGGAATGCCCTTTCCATTAGTCTTTTCTACCTTGGTGTGAATTTAATTCAAAATACCTCATACAGTCTCTTCTCTTACTGGCATGAAAAACTTTGTTCCTTGTTAATACAGTTTATTGCTTTAGGAACAAGTGAAGGAGTTTTAAGGGCAGAAGGTCTTTTTTGGGTCCCTGAAATCATATTACACACCACTTTCTCTGTGTGGGAAAGGGATGACCTAAAGATGTTTACTTCTCTCTTGAGTGCCCAGAGAAGAACTAATCTCTTCAATAAATGACAGCTATAGCCACTAGCTCTTAGCAGTAGATCTAGGGTGTTTACTTTCCAAATGGTACTATTTGTCTTGCCCTGTACTATTCTAGAATGGAGGAGGGTGGATAATTTGATCTCAATTTGCCTTTGAGACATTAAAAAACTAAAGTATTGCCAAGGAAAGCATTTGCTTCAGAAATATTGTCCAGTTTGATAAATATATCCATTCTATACCAACCCACAGGCCCAAAGTGTTTTTTGAAAGATCATATAGGATGGAGAGAAATGAAATGAAAGAAATTAATTTCACTAGCTTGGAAATGTCTTATTTGTATCAACTTGGATATGACACATATGCATTGTAGGATGGGCTCTTCATTCAACTCTTAACAAGAGGATGTATTTTGGAGACATCTAAGGCCATACCAATTGCTTTAAAAGTTGGGGTTGTTGTTTCTTTGAGGGTATTTTGGACTCATGGTGACCCAATTCATCGACAGGGACATTTTTAGGGTCTTTCTGCCTCCAGGGTGTGCTGGAGACAGCCAATTTGCTCCAGTTGTTAACTTTTCAATGTGAACATTTACAGCCAGAAAATTGACAAGCACTGCAAATCAGGATTTGATTTATTGTTTTGTTGATTGCCTAGACTTCAGAAAATATGGGAGAATATGTAAAATATGCACATTAAACTTAAAAATGTGTCCTGCATACATTTTTGACAGCCTGCTATTAAATATTTATCAGTATACCCCTGTTTGTCCATCTGTATATTCAGTCCTATTCCATTTTCTGTATTCCAGGTAAACATCATCAACTGTACATTAGACATTTTCAACTAGATGTCCCATAGGCATTTTAAACTTACCATGTTCAAACTAGAAGTAACTTCACCTTCACCAAACTTATTCCTCCTATGAACTGCCTTATTTCTCTTGAAGACACCACCATCTTTTTAGTGCCCCAGATTCTTCACAACCTTGGATTCAGCCCTGATTTTACTCTTTCTCACTCTACTTATTGAAACTGGTGTTGTCCAGTCAATTAAAGTCATCCAGCAACTTTCACATCTGTACCTTGTCTTCACACACATGGCTGCTGCCCCAGCTCAAGCTCTCATTATGTCTTACCTGGATTATTACAATAGTCTCCTAACTTGTGTCCCTACCTTATATCTCCACATTCTGATCCATCTTTTTTTTCCAGCTGCCAGACTATTATTCCTAAAGCACAGATCTGATCGTGCTGCTCCTCTGCTCAAGAAACCCTAAAGACTCCCTATTGGTCTTCTAAGCATCCAGTACAGACTCTGTTGTTTGACCTTTAAAACACTTTCAAATCAGCCTCCCTTTCAAGCCTTGTTAAATATCATTCCCTTTCATGCCTTCTATGTTCAGCCAAACATGCCTACTTCCTGTCCCCCACACACATACAATACTCTAATTCCCATCTTTGTCCCTTTGCACAATCTATCCCCCTGTGTCTGGAATGTACTTCCTCCTTATCTCTACCTTAGAATTCATATCTTTTTCCAAAGTTCAATTTATCTGTCAGCTCTTCTGTGAGGTCTTTTCTGATCCCGCCGCTGCGATTGCATAGAGCCCCTAGCATAAAGCCTTGCCCGTAATAGGCAGGCAAACACAGAAGCTGTGGTGGAACACAATTCATTAGGGACCCAATTCATTGACAGGAACCTTTTTAGGGTCTCTCTGTCCCTAGGATGTGCCAGAGACAGCTTTGACTTGCTCCGATTGTTAAATTTTCAGTGTGAGTATTTACACCTAGGAAATTGGCAAACACTGAAATCAGTATTTGATTCATTATTCTGGAATCAGTCTACTTGAGTTCAGAACCTGGATCTGTCATTTGTGATACCAGGCAAGTCACTAATAGAATTTAGAGCTGAAAGTAACCTTGGAACTCTCCAACCCACTCATTTTCCAGAAGAGGAAACTGAAACCGACAAAGAGTGACTCCCCCAAAGTCACACAAGCAGAGTGAGGACTGGAACCCAGGCCCTTTTATTCCAAGTCCAAGAACCTTCAAGCTCTTAGCCTTAGTTTCAGTTGTAACAATATCTTATGTAGTACCTACCAAAATCATAGGCCTATCATATGGAAAGTATTTTGTAATTCTTCAAGGGACAGACACTAAACCTGTGATTTCATTAATATAGGAAGCTCCAAGGAAGTGAGAAAACTCTTTTTGCTGATGCGTTTGGACACTTTCTCTTTCTCTTAGAGCTGCTTAAAGCACTCAGACATTAAGTAGATTGCAGAAGTGAGATTTGAGCCTAGGTTTTCCTGGTTTCAAGGCCATCTCTCTATCTACTAATCCACTGGTAAGGCTTAATGTACAATATTCTAATTTTGCATGTTGTAATTTTTGAATTGAACAATGAGGTCCCTTTAACAGTTTGGATTTTTCACGTACACATACTGGGTCATCATTTTGAAGAGAAAGGGAGTCTAATTTTAGGTCTCTAAATTGAAGTGTCCTTGACATTTATCCCACTACAAATCTATAATGTTCCTGTTCAAGTCCAAAATTGCTGACTTGCTTCACTGAAGGAAGCCTGAGGCTCCTTGGCTGTATGTTTTACAGCAAATGAATTGTTATGTGCACGTTGGTGCCAGACCAGGGAACCGGGAGGCTTACAGCCGTTTTCCCCTAAGAGTTTGGGGCTGGTCTATGACAATGGTAACTATAGCAAAAATAAGTAACAAAGATGTCAGCAGTTCATCACCCTGCCTATCCTGATCCTAGCCCAGGCTAAAACCTCCTGCTACAGTGGAAGGGAGTAGGAACTGGGTAGGAGAGAGCTATATAGGTTCCTATATCAGCAGAGTGTTGCTTAAGCTCTGGTTCCATCTACCTCCAGTGCAAGGAGGCAGAGAGCATTCAGGGGGGCAGGATGTCATAGTGCATATCATGGACTTAAAGTCAGAGAGACCTGGATTCAAATCCTGCCTGAGACACATACTAGCTATGTGACCTTGGGTAAGTCCCTTAACTTCTTGGTGATTCAGTTTCCTTATCTGTAAAATGAGGGGATAGAACTCAACTATCTCTGAGGTCTCTTCCTTCTGTAAATCAATGATCCTTTGATCACTAATCAGGTCCCACCTTCCTTCTCTTACAGAATAGATTTTCTAATTATCCTGTATACGTTGTTTGTACATATGTTTGCTTATTGTCTCCCCCATTAGATTGTAAGCTTCTTGAAGACAGGGACTATCTTTTGTCTCTTTTTGCATCCCCAGTGCTTGACACAGTACCTGGAACATAGTAAGTGCTTAGTAAATGTTTTTGACTGACTAACATAGTCTAACTAGCACCTCATTAATGAGAATAATTTTTTTAAAAATATGATGCTACTAGATGGTCCACTAGGGTGAACTCCTCTGCCATCTTACCCTATTTCTCTCCTTTCCACCCTTGCAAATGGGTAGTCCCAGTGTTTGTCTCCCTAACACAGGGTGTTTTCCCATCCCTTCATTTCATGCCTTTTGCCCCAGGTACAAAAATTCCTAATTATGGCTCTACCAAAGAAGGATGGCACAGCATCCTTGCGCAAAGAGAAGAGTACTGAATTTAGAATCAGATAATCTGATTTTAAATTTCAGTTTGTCACTTATTACCTATATGGTCTTGAGTAAGTGACTCTTCCCATCTGGCCTTTAGGTACACTGAATGATCTCACAAGCCTCTTCTTGCTGTAAATCTATTTCTTAAAGCCCTGAGATGCTATCCATTGGAGGCAGCATGATCCAGAGGAAATAGGGGTGAGGGGATCAGAGGTCATTCAAAGCCTGGCATAAAGCCATTTACTACCTGTAGGATCTCAGACAATCTCTTAAGCTCTCCAGGTCTCAGTTTCATTAATTGTAAAATGAAAGGGTTAAATAGGTTAGGTGACCTCAAAATTTCTTTCCATTTCTAAATCTATGATACTATGATCTTGTGAGTTTTAAAATTAAATCAAATTCCAGGTTTGCAAGTAAAGCAGTTGACTCACAAAGGCATTGGCAGCCAGTTCCTCATCTAATTAGGTACAATTTGTCTACGCTAACAGGTATTCAGGAACTGCTGCAATGATACAGCATGCATGCAACATAATGCTGAGGGCCCTCTACAGTCTATGATATTTAAGGGTGCTTTGGTCAGACTGGGCACCACTGCTCATATGGCTACTTAGTTTTAGAGAATTTCCATAGTTCAGGAAAACAAAGCAAAGGACAAGGAGACATGTCAATTTTTCAATTCAATTAACATTTATTAAGCATATACTATGTGCTAGGCACTGTACTAAGTGTTGGAAATACAAATAAGAAATAGAGAGTCACTGCCCTCAAGGAGCTTACAATCTAATAGAGGGAGACAACACATACAAGGAATTCCATGGAGTCCAAACCAAGCAGAGGTGTAGAGGGAAATGGGAGAGTTACCTGAAAATAGGACCTCAAAATAATAACATATCTTCCTATGGCATTTCAGAATTTATTAAATGTTTCCCATCAGTGCCCCCATGTAGGTTAGGTTAAGTGACTTGCCAATGGTTACCCTCGGTAGTGTCATGTGGGCCTTGAACCCAGGTCTTCTAAGTGCCAGGGGCTCTCTCCTCCTGGCTCTATTGCCTCCCTGCTATTGTAATTTGCTTCTCTAGCATGAGGATTTTCCCATAGCAAGCGTTCAATAAATACTTATTGAATGAATTAATTGACTGACTGAATAATGAATGGATATTGATGGAAAGCAAAATAGAATGTCTAAACCTTGTGATTCAGTTTGATTCATGAGAACATGGCCTAAGAATGGATTTGGAGAAGTCTATCTAAGCAGAGTAGCAGCCTAGCATCCTAGAGAACTGGGATCTGGGAGTTGGAAAAACTTGGGTTCAAACCTGATGTGTACACACACTGGATGTATAACTATGGATAAGTCTCTTTACCTCTCACTGCTCAATATAGATCCCTAAAACTATGACTTGAAGAGTTAGTACTGAACTGCATTAGTAAAGGGAGTCCCTTTGTGGGAGTTTCTTTTTTCAATGAAATCACAATTCTGTACAAAACCAAAGTTATAAAGCTACAATTAGGATATAGTTATTGTTGCAATAGTTTTAAGAGTTAAATGGAATATTTAGGATTTTGCGGTTAGGGCTGGCAGTTTTTTGAGAAAATGAGGAGAGAATTAATGGAGAATTACTTAATGTATGAGAAAAACTGTGAAGAAGATGGAGAAAAAGAGTATTTGCTTTTTCTCCATCTCTCTATTCTCAGATCTCTCACGACCTTCCTGGGAGATTTGTATTAACTGTTATTTTATGGGAAAAACAACATTTAAAAGAGAATTTTATGAGGAGTGAGTCTAGAGAGACTATTCAGAGTGATGCCTGGAATATTCTTCCTCCTCAACTCCACCAGCTGACTTATCTGGCTTCTTTTAAGTCCCAAGTAAAATCTCATCTTCTATAGGAAGCCTTCCCCAGACCCTCTTAATTCTAATGACTTCCCTCTCCTTTTTTTTTCCTTCTCTCCCCACCTCCCTGCATAGATAGATACAGCTACCCTTAGACACAAATAGGTAAATGTATTTAAAATTATTCTATATTAATCTAGTTATCACTTCTTTCTCTGGATGCAGATAGCATCTTTCTTTATATGTCCTTTATAGTTAATTTGGGTAATTATAATAGTCAAAATGACCATTTGCTCAAGGTCATTCTTAAAACAATATTTCTGTTACTGTAAACAACATTCTCTTGGTTCTGCTCATTTTACTCTATTATTTCATGCAAATCTCTCCATGTTTTTCTAAACTCATTGAGCTCATCATTTCTTACAGCACAGTAGTATTCCATCACAATCATATACTACAACTTGTTCAGCCATCACCCAATTGATGAACGTCCCTGAAATTTCCAGTTCTTTGACACCACAAAGAGAGTTGCTATAAACATTTTAAAACATATATGTTCTTTTCCTTTTCCCCTCATCATCTTTGGAAATAGACCTAGTAGTGGTATTGCTGGGTCAAAGGGTATAGGCAATTTAATAGCTTTTGGGGCATAATTCCATAATCTCCAAAATGGTTGGATTGGTTCACAATTCCACCAATGATGAATTAGTGTCCCAATTTTTCCACATCCCCTCCAACATTTGTTGCTTTCTTCTTTAATCATTTTAGTCAATCTGGTAGGTGTATGCTAATTCTAGTGCCTTCCCTCTTTTAATTATTTTCCATTTATCTTATGTCTATTTTTATGTACATATATATATGTATATAGTTTGTTTATATGTTGTCTGTCCCATTATATTTTAAGCCCCTTGAGGAGGGGAGTGTGTGGTATTTTTTACCTTTTTTTACCCCCAGAATTTAGCACAGTGCCTGGCTCATAGTAGGTGATTAACAAATGTTTACTGATTGATTGGTTGCTAAACACTAAAGATACAAATGAAAAAATGAAATAGTCCCTTCAAGTCACTTAATAAATATTTGTTGAATTGAATTGAATTTGCTATTTCATCTTGTGATATTTTACTAACTAGTAATGGAATATAATCCTTCTTAATAATTTCCAGCTTATGATTCTCCCATATAACATGTTTTTAATTAAACATTTTATTAGAAACTTAAGGTTGAACATCAATACAAACAGATAAGTTTGCACAGTAAATATTTCTATTCAAAATCTATACAGCACATACTTTTTCTCTCAATCTTTCTTCCATTAGGTTATATTGTCCATTCATTCACATTCATTTTTCCTCATATGAGCAAAATGAGTAAGCTTTTGGGAAAGACTCTTATGGAATAATGCAAAGCAATAAAAAAAGAATCAAAACCATGTAATGTATTTACATTTCAATATACTTTTCTACTAGAGGCAGGGTGGGATAATGGAAACAGGCTTGAATCAGGAGTCCAAGGATTTGTGTTTGAATTCCATCTCTGCTAGTTACTACCTTAGTCACCATGAGTGACTCACTGTGCCTTTCTGGGTCTCTGTTTTTTGTCTGTAATATGAGGGATCTGAACAAGATCAGCTCTAACATTAACATCCAGTGCTAAATCTATTCCCTTTTCTGGAGCTGGCACCTTTAAATATGTCATAAGAGTGTTTTCTTATGTAGGAAGTACAATTACTGAGTTCCTGAGAGGAAAATGGGGTAAAAGTTGACAGCTTCTCTGGATATATCCAGCCCCATTCAATGTTGTTTCTAAGATAATTTGCTTGGATTCAGGCTAATGACCAGGGGCATGATTGGAATTGAAAGAAACCTTCTTACCATAGCACTACCTAGCACCTTAGAAATATTTCTAGGTAGTGCACTTGTGATAATTTGCAGGGACTCAGGGTAATGTTCAGGGATATGATAGAAGTTAAAGGGAATTTTCTGACTATAACTCAAGTAGGAATTTATACTGAGGGATTCTAAATGGTAGCAGAGGAAAAATATTTCAAAAGACAAAACTTGAAAGCCTCAGGTTTCTCTCTAGACAACTAGGTGAGTGATGCTAGCTGGGGTTTGAAATCACAAAAGAGCTGAATTAACTCTTGAGGCTATGAGATAAAAGAACTGAGATCCTAAGCAGCTGGAGCTACTAATCAGGGGAAATGCCATCATATGGCTTCAGAAACACTAGCAGAAAGCATATAGAGATCTTTTGATCTAAAAGAAGTGACAGGAAATTGCAGCATAGCAGAGAGAATGGATCAGTAGAGAACCCCAACTCAGTAGAGAAAGCATCTTGTAATTTGGTGTCAGAAATGGTTCTGGAGAAAGCAAACAATACCTTTAGAGTTAGGGAAGGTTCCAAAAAGGCCCTACTTCAGGAGTATGAGTTGCCTTGGCTATGGGTGTTCCTTGCATATATAGATATAGATATATAGATACACAGATGCACACATATATGTTCTCTAAGTGTGCATATTCCATGTGTCTTCTCCGGTCATACATGTTCCTTAACTGTAGGCCCTCTTCCACCCATGGCATGGTAACCTGTGGGAGACTGTACCTGGTAGGAGTGGTAGAATCTTTTTTGTCACTTGTTTTCCCATGTTGTTTAACTAAATGTCTTTTAATATTGAACTAATTTATACTTTGTTAAAAACACACTAGAAGGGAAGCTTTCAAGAGGATGATGACCCATAGTATACCTCAAATTTAGCTTTGAAGGGACCCAAATTTAAGGTGGGCAGGATGCATACACTTATGTTTATTCTGATTTTCTTAGGAACATTGAAGCTCATTTTTGTTCATACAAATATTATTACCCATTATTTTTCTATGAAGGTATGTCTCATGATACCTATTATCCTTCCCCTTAGTTCTTCAAGTCTAGGCTTCTGAAAATTAATTTTGATTCTTTGGTTGAGTCTTCTGTACCTTAAAATTGATGAATGAGTTACAACATCTCCAAGAAATGCTGTGTTAGGCAGTATTTTGACACAGAGTGACTCCCTGTGTATCACTGCAGTCCCATTTTGGAGCTAAAAGAAGAAAATAATAGGGTGAGCTGCCAGGTTTCATGTGTGTATACTTTCTGTGTACCTCTCTCCCCACCTCTTTCCTGCTCTCAATAGCAAAAGTCAGTTGTCTCATTTGGGGCCCTTGTCACTGAGCTGTTTAGTGATAATTTGATAGCATTTATATTGAAAAGAATAAAGGTTGAGGTTCTCCTGAGTGCACTTGCCTAACTTTAAGATTATGATATAGAAATGTGATATTTTACCCACTACAGATATTAGATTTTGAAACATACAATAACCTGTATTTTTACAATGTGACTTCTGCTGGTTCCCCAATTCATTAAGTTGATGGGATTCATTAAAAAGGATTAATTTTTTTTTAAGAAAGGAGAGCATCTGAACATAAGTCATTGGTTCTTTAGAAAAAGACTTATTCCCATAAGAATTAAAGATCTTTGAAGGGATTTATAGGTATTGATTCATTAATCCTCAATTGGGTCTGGGACAACCCTGGCCCAAATCTCCCTTGTAACTAATGAAAAAGATGGGTAATGATGTGAGGGGCTAAGAGGAGTTAAATGGCCAGACTGAAAGTGAGGAGAAAAATCAATAACTCTGAATCTGGAATTTCTAATTCCTAGGCTTCTGCTCAGACTGCACTGCCACAGAGGAAGGACAAGTAAAAGATGGGCCCACTGTTACCCCAGGGATGTCTACTCAGAAGAAACAACTGCAAGGAAGCCTCAGCTGCTTCATTTTCCATCCTGTCCTTAGCCTCTAGGGTATGGTCTGCATTATCCATAAACCTTGGGTTCTAGTATTGGCTGGCCCTAAGTATTTGAGGTAAATTGCTCCATTGAGGAAAATGCTATTAAATCTGCTTCTTCGTGTTGATTCTGGGAGATGATTTCAGCTTAGGTAAATGGATGTGTTACTTCCTGTTATTATTTAGTCATTTTCCAGTCCTTTCTGACTCTTCATGACCCCATTTGGGGTTTTCTTGGCAAAGATACTGGAGTGGTTTGCCATTTCCTTCTCCAGAGGCAAACAGGATTAAATGACTTGCCCAGGGTAACACAGCTAGTAAGTATCCAAAGCTGGATTTTACCTGAGGTCTCCCTGACTTCAGGCCTGGCACTCTGTTCACTGTGCCATCTAGCTGCCCATGTGTTACTTCCTAGAGGGATCTTATTTTCTCTACAGCTTTTATAACTCTAGGGGTATCACAGGAAACAGAGCGAAGCATTTAAATATGAGGATTTAGTCTCATTTGGAATCAGATTCTTCATGTACTAGGCACTAGATTTAGGAAAAATAAAGCAAAGTATGAAGTTAGAAGAAATGCTGTGAAAAACCTCCCATGAGCAATATCCAGAATTGGTCAAGTTCAGGGATAATTTATATCCCAAAGCTGTAAATCTAGTTAAAAAAATACTTCTTACCAAGTAAGATGGTATTGATTGGTATGTTATAAAAGCATCAGAAATGCTACACTGGCTCAGGCTAGTGGTAATATCTCTATGACAGTGGCACCAAAGGAGATATTGTGAGAAAATAACATGGCAGTCTCCATTGGTAAGGTCTACCTCAAATGTTTCCAGTATTAAAACTCTAAGTCTGTTGCCCACAAGTTTATTTTAATGTTGAAAAAGGATACAGAATGTGAATCTGAACAGTGTTACATAGATAGCGTGTCAGGCCAAAAAGGGTACCTGGCTGTTGGAAGAAGGGGTTGGGATTTGGCCTGAGCCTCAAGGCACATATCAATCAATCAAATGCCATCTCACAGAACTAATCAATCAATAAACATTTATTAAGCACCTACTATGTGTCAGGCATTGAACTAAGCACTGGAGATACAAAAGAAGGCAGAAGACAGTCCCTGCCTTCAAGGAGCTTATAATCTAATGGAGGAGACATGAAGATAAATATACCCAAAGAAAGCTATACACTGGATAAACAGGAAATAGTTATCAGAAGGAAGGCACTAGAATTAAGAGGAGTTAGCAAAGGCTTCCTGTACAAGATGAGATTTTAGTTGGGACTTGAAGGAAGCCAGGGAAGCTAAGAGGTAGAAGTGAGGAAGGAGGGCATTCCAGGCAAGGAATCATGAGAAAATGTCTGGAGTATCATCTGTGTGGAACAGTCAGGAGGCCAGTGTCATTGGAGTGAAAAGTACATGGACAAGTAAGGTATGAGAAGACTAGAGAGGTAGGAGGGGGTTAGGTTGTAAAGGACTTTGAATGCCAAAAAGAGCATTTTGTATCTGATCCAGGAGGCAATAGGGAGCCACTGGAGTTTATTGAATAGAAGGGTACATGGTTGGACCTGTGCTTTAGGAAAATCACTTTGGTGGCTGCATGGAGGATAGCCTGGAGTGGGGAGAGACCTAAGGCAGGCAGACCCACCAGCAGGCTATTTTAATAGTCTAGGTGTGAGGCTATAAGGGCCTGTACTGGGAGTAATGGCAGTGTCAGAGGAGAGAAGAGGGTGTATTCAATAGATGTTGCAAAGGTGAAATCCACAGGCCTTGGCAACAGATTGGATGTGGGGGATGAGAGGTAGTGAGGAGTCCAGGATGACTCCTAGGTAATGAACTAGAGGGACTGGGAGGATGGTATTACTGTCTATAGTAATAGGGAAGTTAGGTGGTAGGGAAGGTTGGGGGAAAATAATGAATTCTATTTTGGACTTGTTTAATTTAAGATGTCCATTGGACATCCAGTTTGAGATATTCAAAAGGCAGTTGTAGATGTGAGATTGGAGGTCAGCACAGAGGTTCAGGCAGAATAGATAGATTTGAGAATCATCAGCATAGATGTGGTAATTAGATCCTCAAGGGAAGCAGTAGAGGGAGAAGAGAAGAGAGCTCAGATTGGAACCCTGAGGGACACCTAAGATTAGAGGGAATGACTTGATGAGGATCTACCTAAGGAGACTGAGGAGAAGTGGTCAGATAGGTAGGAGGAGACCAAGGAGAGAGTGGTATCCTGAAAACCTGGAGAGAAGAGAATATCAAAGAAGAGAGAGTAACCAACAATGTCAAAGGCTGCAGAGAGGTCAAGAAGAATGAGGATGGAGGAAAGGCCACTAAAACAACTAAGAAATCATTGGGAACTTTGAAGAGAGTGCTTTTGGTGGAAGGACAAGGCTGGAAGCCAGATCGTAAGGTGTTAAAAAGAGAGTGAGAGGAGAGAAAGTGGTGGCACATATTGTAGACCCCTTTTCCAAGGAGTTTAGCTAAAAAGGGCAGAAGAGATACCGAGGAATCCCAACTTTTGTGAGGTAGAAGGGTCCTTGGTAGCCCCCAAGTCCAGCCCATAGGCAAAACATAACATACCTAGCAAGTGGTCATCTAATATCTGATTGAAAATCTCGAAGGTGGGGGAACATATCACCTCTTGAAGGTCACTCCTCCTACTTTTGAACAGCTTTAAGTGGTAGGAAGTATTTTTCTGAAACCCAAGCTTAATTTACTTCTTTACATCTTCCACTTATTGTTTCTGGTTCTATCCTCCAGGTCCAAACAGAGGAAATTGAATCCTTCCTCTATGTCATAGTCTTCAGATATGTGAGGACAAGAGTCAAATCCCCTTTGAGTTTTCTCTTCTCCAGACTGGTGTTCCCAGTTCTTTAAATCTTATTTATGAAGCTTTTTCTTTTTTTTTTTGTTTCTTTTTCATGAAGCCTTTTCTTACTCCCTCCTTCTTCCCCCTTTCCCCTAACCTCAGGCCAATAATCTAACTTCCCCCCTAGATAGCACATAGCACTTTGTCTTGTGATTCTGCTATGCATTTATCATGTAATATTGTGTATCATAACTATCTGTGTTGTTATCTCATCCTTGTACTAGACTATGAGGACCCAGAGGGACCATGTCTTATTTTTTAATAAATGTTTTATGATTCTCTCTTCTTTTTTATAATACTCTAACTTTCCAATAACTGCTCTCCTTTCTCTCTCTCTCTCTCCCTCTCTCTCCCTCTCTGTCTTTTCCTCTCTCTCTCTCATACAGACACACACACACACACACACACACACAATATAGATCAAATAATTATAGCTAGGCAAAACAAATAAATACCTTATCCACAACTTATGCTTTCTTCCACAACTTTAGTCCAGTACATTCCCTTTAAAAGGTAGGAGACAAAAGGTAGGAGACAGACTTTAGCAGCAATTCACCTATTTCATGATTACTAGCAGACCTGCACAACACCTCAGGCTGCTTATGGCCAGCATGCCTGCTTGCAGCCTGCCAAAGGATTTCTGGGGGCTCATGAAAATGCAAATCCCTCAGCAAAACTAACTATGCAAAGTTCCTGTAGAGCAGGCTTGCACAACATAGGGCCTCTTGTGCTAGCCAAAGGATTTTGGGAGGCCAGCGAAAAATGAAGAGAATGTAAAACAGGCCTGCCCAACACCTGGCCCATGGGCTGCGTGTTGTGCAGACCTGCACGATCAGTCATCAGAGTTGTAAAGTCTTTCAATGTCTTTCTTTACATTAGTGTGTCAAGTGAACAAACATTTATTAGATGCTTAATGTATGATAGACGTAGTGATAATTGCTGGGAATATAAACATAAGCAGAAAGAAAGATAGTTCCTGCCCTCAAGCAGCTTACTTTCTAATAAGCTAAGACAACACATAAAAAAGCTGTAAATGGGGTGAGGAAGAAGTCATGGAGGAGAAAGTTCAGAGTCAGGAACAGAGCCTGGAAAGAAAGGAAGCTATGACTGGCCCAAGCACTTCCCTTGAAGTAGAAGTTCTTGTAGGAACTGACTAATCAGAGGAAGAGAACATCAAGGCAAAGTGAACTTCCGGGGGGAGGTGGCTGCTGTGGCTGGTGGAGAGAGTCCAAAGAGTCCAGAGCAGAGCCTGGGGAGGAGCAACGACCATGATGTATATGTTGTGTATATCCCCTAGATTGTTTTCATGGTTCTGCTCACTTTGCTCTGCAGAATTCTCTGCAAGTCCTTCCAATTTCCCCTGAATTCTCCATGTCTGTCCTTACTTAGGATGCAATAATATTTAAATTGCTTTGGTATACTATGATTTGTTCAGTCATTTCCCAATCGATGTGCATTCATCTTGTTTCCAAGTCTCTGCATCTATTAAAACAAAACAAAATAAAACAGAAAGTGCTGCTGTAAATATTTTTATATATATAGTACCTTAGGGAGCATGCCTTATTAAGGCTTTGTGTCTCTTCCAGGACTACTACAATGCTCTCTATGCATGGATAGTAGATAGGGACTGGGCTTGAGATTTCATTGATACAGAGAACCTACTTCAACAATCTAAGTTGCCTGAAACGTACAGGTTTAGAGAGCTGTTTAGAACACTGGAAGGTTTAAGTGACTTGTCTAAGATCACAAAGCCACCATGTAGCATAGGCAGGACTCAAACTCAGATCTTCCTAACTTTGAAGCCAACTCTAACCATTATGCAACACTGTCCCAGTACTCTCTAGGCACTTAATAAATGTTTATTGAATGAATGAAGGAAGGAAGGGGAAAAAAAAAGCTAAGCATAGAGTCATAGGACTTTAGTTAGAATCCTGACTCTAACTACCTGCCTGATCTTAGGCAAGGTATCTTAACCTTTCTCAGCCTCAGCAGCCTCATCTGGAAAATGGATGAGTTGGACTAGTTGGCCTCTAAGGTTTCTGCACATCAAAAATGATGGGCGAAGCATCACAGGGGATGCTATCATCAGGAGCAGCAGCACCAGGCATTTCCTGATTGTTCTCCGTATGCAAGACGCTGGCTTCCCTTATCAAGGACCTCATGTAGCCTTGTTAGGGAGATAATATCAGCACCCAAGAGAAAATTATAAAAGAGTACATAATGAAATAATAACTTGAAGCTGAAACTAAAACTGCTATCGCATGAGTTTAGGACAGGGAGAGATTCTTCTGAGCTGGAGTGGGCAGGGAAGGCTTTATAGAGGAGATAGAATCTGAACTGGGACAGCCTTAGCCTTTTGCTCACTACATTTTCAGGATTAAAAGTATAAAAAGATAGCAAATATATTCCGAACACTTCATCTGATGGCCAAAGATTGATCAGCAGGAACAGAGTATGGGAATTGATAGCACATTATTGTTAAAAAGGGAGGTCAGCTTAGGCTGGGGGACCTGGGAAACCTGCCCTGTGAATAAGAATATACCACTGGGAGAAAAACAAACAAACGAACATGTATCCCCACTGTGGTAAAAAGCATTGTGGATCTGAATTCTTAAATTTAATGTACATACTCAATGTTTCATGGAAATTGATTTCTCAAAAACTTCTTTATTATTTGTCTTAAATGACTAGTGATATCATGCATTTTTTTTTATTCCAGTGGCTCTCAGAGTAGAGTTTTTTTTATTTTCTCCTACACACAATTAGATCTATGTATATTGAGGGGGAATGAGCTTTTTGAAAGGACATCTTAACTTTGGTTGAAAATGGAGTTGGAGGTATTTGTGAGATTTTATGCAGGTTCTGATGATGATTCCATTCTTTGAACTTTGTGACAACTTAACAATATTGAGTCTGATGGGTACATATGAGTTAATCAATCAACAAGCATGTATTAAGTACCTACTATGTGCCAGGCACGGTGCTAGGCATAATAAGTAACTTTTTAAAAAAAGAGATTTGTGCCATTATTTGATAATCAAAGATTATGAGCAGTTCTCAAAATATTCACAACCACAGAAAAATGATCCAAATCACTAATAATAAAACAAACACAAATCAAAACAACTCTGAAGTTTTACCTCATACTCTACAAACTGGCAAAAATGACCAAAAATGGCAATAGTCAATGTTGGAGGGGTTGTGCAAAGATAGACACACTAACACATTGTGGGTGAAATTATGAAATGGCACAACCATTTTGGAAAGCAATTTGGAATTATGGAAATATAAGTAACTAAAATGTCCATACCCTTTGAACCAGAAACACAACTACTAGGCTTACAACCCAAGGGAGCCATTGACAAGGAAAAAGTTCCTATATACTCCAAAATATTTATAGCAGTACTTTTTGTGATAGCTAAGAACTGGAAACAAGCAGATGTCCATTACTACAAAAATTGTGGTACGTGAAGGTAGTGGAATACTACCACACTGTGACAAATGATACATGTGATGAATACAGGAAAGCATGGAAAGGTCTATATGAACTCATAGAGAGTGAGATAAGCAGAGAAAACAATACACAGAGTAACTACAACAATGTGAATGGAAAGAACAACACTCCTCACTCCACCCATAAAAAGTAAAGTAACAAAATTATAAAAATCAAGTGGGACTCAAATGAAGAAATGTGAGAAGATACCCCAACCTACCCCTTGATGGACACAGGAGGTCTACAGTTGTTACACAATGAACTTTCTCAATGTATCGATTAGTTATGCTGATCTTTTTTTGCTCCCTAAAAAACAAACAAACAAACACTATTTGTCACATGGGTTGGTTCTTAGGTTTGGGGAGGGATACATAAGCTATGACAGTGACGTAAGAAACAGAAAAATATCAATTAAAATCATTTTTAAAAAAGATTTGTGTTGATAAATTATTTTTACAATACTTAGATTTCACCTGGTATGTTTCTTCCAAAGAGCTATCCTTCATAACAAAGACTTTTCTTTTTTAAAGAAAGAAGTCCTTAATACTGATGAATACATATCTTAAATTTTCCACACCAATAGATCTCATTCTTTATCTTGAAAAACAATATTAATACTATGTGCTATAGTTCTTTTGGCTGCTACTGTGTCACACCGTTGATTAATATTAAGCTCATAGTCTAATGAAACTCCTAGTTTTTTTTCGCACATGAACTGTTATTTATTTATGAGACTGTCTTACCTTTCCCATAGTTGCAAAGTTATTTTTGAACCCAAGTATAAACTTAATATTTATCTCTACTAAATTTCCTACCATATTTGGTCCATTGCTCTAACCTGTTGAGATCCTTTTAGATTCTGACTCATCATTTATGTTAACGATACCTCTGCATTTTGTCATTTCCAATTTGGTGGGTATGCCTTCATTCAGGTCATTGCGAACAATAATAAGGAGCATGGGTTCAAGCAGAGATCCACAGGGCACTCCACCAGAAATCTCTCCATCCAACCTAGTGACTACCTCTAGTTTTTATTTATATCTCTTCTGTGGGTCTAGTGATCCAACTGATTCTAAATTCTTCTAATTGCATTGTCATCTAACCCACATCTTTCCATCTTTTCAAAAAGATAACATTAAAAACTGCCAAATGCTTTGCTGAAATTGTGTTGATAAATTGTTTTTACATTACTTTGCTGATTGCTTTGCTGAAATTCAAGTATACTATTTTAAAAATATGACTGCCAAAGATAGAGTGGTATGTATGGTGGACAGAAGGCTGGACACAAGAATTAGTAAGATTGGTCTGTGGCACTTACTAGTCACATGACAATAGACAAGGCCCTTCACTCCTTTGAGTCTCAGACAACTTCCTAAGATTTCTCAACCAACTTATGAATATTTGTGATTTACTTGGTGGAGGATTCCCCTTTCTTATATCTGATAGGGTTTCAAAACCTCCCTAGGAAGACTGTAAGTCTCTGGGGGAGAGGAAGAAAAGAGGAGATAGGGCAGATGGGCATAGTTTATAATTTTTGTAATGGAATCATTTTTCTTATTTCCCACACTCAAAATATGATGAGGTTTTACCTAAAAGACAACAAAGTGCCCTCAGGGCCCAAGAGAATTCAGCACAGCTTCCTTCCTTTCTTCCTCCCTTCCCAAACAACCTGGGGTAGGCTGAGGATGGAGCCACCCCTGGAAATACCTTCACTCTGGCATTCTTGACAGCTTATTGGTTATCTAAGGGCTAAAAAAGGTCTAGCCACGTGTAACCTGGGCCTCTCAGACTTAGTGGATGCCTAAGACTGTGAGAACCACCATACCCAGACGACCTACTGACCAGACACTTGCTAGAAGCAGATGAGGGGGGTCACATACAGAGAATGTGGGGGACACTGTATCCTTGTTTCCTATTCTTGCTATTTTAGAGCAAAGTAAACCTCCTTTATTAAACATTCAAAGAATTGCAAATGCCTCATTTTGTTCTACCATTGAACCTGAATTATAAGGGTACTGGGATTAGAGTTGTACATCCAGAATTCTATATCCTCCACAGGACCTGGCACAGGGCTGGGTATATAGTAGGTGCCCAGCAAATACCTATTTTCTCTCCTTTTTTGAAGAGTTTTAATAAACCAGATAGTTGAAGATTTGAGTTACATGTACAATTTGCCAGGGTCATTAACTTGGAGGAAATACTTCTTATTTCTTCCTCTCCCACCCCCACTTAATAGTATTTTATTTTTTCCAATTATATGCAAAGATAGTTTTCAACATTCACTTTTACAAGATTTTGAGTTCCAAATTTTTTTCTCCCTTCCATCCCCCCACCCCAAGATGGCATGCAATCTGATATAGGCTATACATGTACAATAATATTAAACATATTTCCACATTAGTCATGTTGTGAAAGAAGAATCAGAACAAAAGGGAAAAACCACAAGAAAGCAAAAAAAAAAAAAGAGAAAATGGTATGCTTCAATCCGCATTCAGACTCCATGTTTCTTTTTCTGAATGTGGACAACATTTTCCATCACGAGGCCCTTAGAATTGTCTTAGATCTTTATACTGCTGAGAGGAGCTAAGTCTATCAAAGTTGGTTATTGCGCAATGTTCAGCAAATACTTATTGGCTAATGGAAATTAGGATGGGGTTGGAATGAAGGAAGGGTAGGTAGAAAGGGAGGAATTAAAGTCAGGGGTATCAAACTCAAATAGAAATAGGGCCGCTAAAATGTATATAAGGATCCCTGGGGGCTGCATGTTGACTTAGACAACTATATATTGACATTATCTAGGTCCTGTTGTATTTTCATTTCTCTTGTTAAATATTTCCCAACTATATTTTAGCCTGGTTCAGCCACACTGGGTAGTGTGGGCAGCATTGTGGCCCATTGGCCAAATTTTTGACACCTCTGATGCAGATAATAGCAGAATGGGGTGGGGTTTTGAGCTGAGGGTCTCGGGAGAGGGGAATGGATCCCAAGTACAGACTGATAAGGAGAGAGGGAAGCACTAGGGATAGAGGAAGTAAAGTGAAGAAGAAGGGTACCAGTTCAGGGTATAGCACATGGCTAAAGTGTGAAGCAGGAAAAATCACATCATAACACTTTTGCAGGTGTCCCTGATAGCCCAGCTAGTGTCTGATATCTGACTGGACTGGGTCCTGTGGAAAACGCCCCAGTCTTCAGAAAGTTAGAGTACAACCCTTATGCCAGGTCTTGACATTCTGACTTTGAGGTCAGCTGAATTGCTTGCTCTTCAGCTTCTTTCTTAATGTAGGGGAAAAAAAAAGATGTCGCCTTCCTCCTCTGCTGATGCTGCTGATACTCATTTGCCAACTGATGACTCAGTCATCAGCCTCTACTCGGCCACAGTGGGAGTGCAGAAAGGAGAGAGAATGTGATCGAGGGGGATAATGAGAGAGATTGAAATAAAGAATGAAAAGAAAAAGGCAGCCACACTCATAGTATATGACAGGGCTACAGAAAAAGGAGGTAACCAAAATGCTGACAATTCTTACCAGGTTTAGAGTCATTGCAGTGGCAACCCTTCCCTGCCAACAAATTCAACTCGAAGAGAACCCTAGAATCCCATCTCTTCCACAAAGACTTTCTGGACTGGTCAGGAAAAATATGATTGCTTCCTCTTTGCCAATCCTCATCTGAACCTGGGTACCCCACCACTGCTCTCCTTTCTTCACACTCAGAACCAGCTTTCATTGAGAGGCAGCATGCTAGAAGGGATAGCCTTCTGAACTTGAGTCAAGAAGACCTGGGTTTCAAATTACATCTCTGACACTATCTGTACAAATTTGGATAAATAATTGGACCTATCTTGAGCCTCAGTTTTCTTATCAGTATAATGGGGCTAATAATACCTGCAAGTATCTTTCTTCCTGGGTTGTTGTAAATCTAAAATTAGACCATGTATCTGTGAAGCATTTTACAAACTTCGGAGCCCTGTATTAATGAAAACTATTACTATCATATAGCCATTTATGACCACACAGCACTTTTCTCATGGTTTGGTACTCTCCAATTACAAGTATAACTTGCCTCTGCTTCTTAATTGTTTACTATACTGATTTGGAATAGTGATTTCAATTTTGCTACATGCATGATATGAACATCTTTGTCTTCAGTATTGCCTTTTGAGATATAAGTTTTCAGAGGGCAGATATTTTGTAGTCTAGCTTATCTCAAACTTTTTGGTCTCAGGACCCCTTTACACTCTCAAAAATTATTGAGGGAACACTCTCCCCCACAAAGGATTTTGTTTACATGGATTATAGACTTCAGTATTTACCATGTCAGAAATTAAAATATCAGTATTATTATCAAAATGGTTTTGACCTTACAGACCCCTGGAAAGGGAAAACCCTCTCCTGAGACCACACTTTGGTGTATTTGTATTGCTGCATTTTTCTTCATGCTGCACTCATCTACTATGTATGCTTCCTCCTGGAAGCTCATTCTACCCCTGGACTACTTCTGACATCGGAAGACCCTCTGTCCAATGGCCTTTCTCTCTGATTGGAAGATTCCTTCCATAGCCTCTATTTTAAGGAGGATGCTCAGGCCAACCATATCTTCTGGCTACACTCCTGACTCTTTGGACTTTTTCTTTCATGCCATTTACAAGGTATTTTCTTCTCTCCCCACCCTTTCCCTATTCCTCTTCTAGCTTTTCAATTTCCTTTTATTATTGTCTTGCTCATTTATAAAAGTGTTGTAGTTGTATTCTCAGGGCTTAACATAGTGCCTGGCATATTTTAAGTACTTAATAAAAGTTTGTTGACTGATTGACTGACTGACTGACTGAAGGATCTACCACAGTGCCAAGCACACATCGATATTGATCCAGTACTTTCTGGAGGTTAGATTTCATTTATCAACAAACATTTAATAAGCATTTATTAAGTACCTACTATATTCCAGGCAATTTGCTAAGTTCCGCAGATGAAAAGACAAAAACCTAGTCCAGGTCTCTGGGTACTCACCTTGAAAGACCACTATGGTAGCTGGAAACAAAGTTGTGATCACACTTTAACAATCACAGAGAATAAGGGAGTAAAGAAGCACAGAAAGGACAGAGACGAGGTAAAAGGGGTACTGAGGCAGACAGCAGCATGGGGACAGAGGATGGGATGGTAAAGGAAGGCAGGCAATCCTGGGAGAGAGGATGGGGAGAAGTAGAGGCAGAGAATATCACTCATGTAAACATGGATTAGATTTGGGAGCACTAAGCAGCATGGAGCCAATGGAGATAGAAGAGTTCTCTGGGGGTAAGGGTTTGAGGTCTCATTTTACAGGGTTTTGGGGGGAACAGACTAACTCCTATTTGTGTCACCTCAGGATTAGTTCATCAACATATCCAAATCATCTTAAAGTAGTCAGTAAAACTTTAAAGTTTATATTTCTATATCATCTCAAAATTATCAGCACCCTTGGTGATCTGCTGTTCTTACTGGGGATGTCTGGAACTTGTCTGAGATTTATATATCATAGGACCAGAAGGCCCTGACAGTAGTGCCTAGATGGCATTTGTTGATTTAGCATATACTACCAGGATGAATTTGGGTTAAAATATGATATAATTTGTAAATAAATTCCTTTGATCTTGGTACAGTGGATAAAGCGCCAGGTCTGGAGTCAGGAAGACTCATCTTGTTGAGTTTAAATGTGGCCTCAGACCCTACCTAAGTCACTTAACCCTGTTTGCTTCAGTTTCCTTATCTGTAAAATGAGTTGGAGAAGGAAATGGCAAACTCCTCTAGTATCTTTGCCAAGAAAACCTCAAATGAGGTTGTGAAGAGTCAGACATGATTGAAACAACTGAACAACAACAATCTTTGGGATAGTTTGTTCACTATTTCCAGGTTCTCATTTGCTATTTATTTCCTGCTATTCTCACTTTACACTGGCTACTTATAAACATACTGGAAGGGTGAGTGGTGAGGTAGTCAAGGGCACCAGAACAAGATATAATTTTAACAATATATCCCAGAGCGGGAGATTAGGTAGGGGACAAGATGAAAGCAGACAATTAAAGACTGACTCCCTCTCTCTCTCTCTCTTTCTTGCTCACTTTTCCTTGCTCCATACATGTATATAATATAAAATGTATAAATATTTTATATAATATTTATATAATATAATATATGCCTATATAAAGAGAGAGAGAGAGAGAGAGAGAGAGAGAGAGAGAGAGAGAGAGAAATAGTAATTTTGGTGGGGTGGGAGATGATGAAGGGGATAAGAATAGGATTCTTGTGGGAGGTGGCTCTTGAGCTAAACACTGAAAGAAGTTGGGGTTTTGGTAAGGTAGGAGTGAAAAGGAAGTATATTCCAAGCATGGTAGAAAGCAGTCAGTGTAGGGACAGCAGCAACTGGGCTACAGCAGAGGGTGGTGAATGGGAGTAATGTGTAATAAGCCTGGAAAGGGAGACTGGAGCCAGATTGTGAAAAGTTTTCAAATGCTGAAAAACATCTGACAAAGAGAAAGCTAGAGATCTGTCCTTTTGCTTCACAAAGAATCTCCTGGTTACTCAAGCTTACAATGTTTTCCAGGACCTGAATTCATATCTGTGCCCTGCCATTTACCATCATGACCATGGGCAGTTCACTCAGCCACTCAGCTCCTCAGTTTCCACATTTATAAAACTAGATGAGCTCGAAGGTCCTTTCCAGCTCTAATGTTTTTTTTATTTTTTTTGACTTCCACTTTCCTTGAACTCATTAGGAGGAATCCACTGTACTTACAGACGATAGATATTTGTAGATATTTCCTCCCATGGGCCATGGGATTAGGGGAAGCATAAACAAACTCTAAGATGTGGTTTGTTCTGCCTCTCTATGTTTCTGTGTGGACCCAAACCATAATAATCATTGCAAGAAAATGCTTCCAAATGGCACCACCAAGAAATGGATGGAAGACTCACCTTGTATTGTCCTGACCTTCCTTCAAATTGGAATTAGACTCCTTCAGGGAAATACAATGCCTGCTCTCTGATCCCTGGAGATCAAAAACACTCCAATTTCTCTTGGCCCTGATCCTAAGGAAGCAGAAATTCTTTACCACAGATCTCAGTGTTATAGGATGTGAGCCCCAAATACGGTGTCCAACTCACTTCCTAGCAAATCTCACAGATAGATAGTGACCAGGTGGTTGAGTAGAATCAATCAATCAATCAACAAGCACTTATTAAGCTCCTATTATACAAAGCACTGGGTACACAAAGACCAAAACAAAACAAAAAACTCACAAAATCACCCCTGCCCTCAGGGAGTTCAAATTCTATTGAGGAAGACAGTATGTACTCACTGAAGTATAAAATGATTATGTACAGGTAGAAGCTAGAGATCTGTCCTTTTGCTTCACAAAGAATCTCCTAGTTACTCCAGCTTATAATGTTTTCCAGGACCTGAATTCACATCTGTGCCCTGCCATTTACCATCATGACCATGGGCAGTTCACTCAGCCCCTCAGCTCCTCAGTTTCCAGAGAAGAAAATCTGACCTTAGAGTGAACTCAATTGACTTGTCTATGGTTCTACAAATAGTAATAGGATTCAAACCCAGCACTTTCCTAATTGTAGGTCTAATACTCTTCTTACTAAACTATGTTGCCTGTGTGACCTCAAGCAAGTCACTTTACCTCCCTAACTGTTTATGGGTGTTTCCTTACCTATCAAACAAAGAGATCAAACAGCACAATCTCTAGTCCCTTCTAGTGCTAAATCCTATCATTATACCCTGTTGAATCACCTAAATGAATTGTAGAATTATGTTACCTCCAAGACCCACTTTAGTCATCATCAGAATAGGTAGTTACCATAGTTTGATGTGAGAGGTGCTAGGATAGCATCATTCACCTAAAATACTTCCATTCTACCACCCACCCATACATACACAATTCCTACAATCTGATCATTAAAGAGCCAAGCCTCATCCTCAAAAAGCTGTTTTCCCCTCCAAGGGTCTCTTGGTTGTCTCAATATATCAAAAAAGTACAGATTTACTATTACTTGGCAAACACAACTTTAGTTTCTGAATACTGTTTACCACCTACAACAACTATATGTTTGTTCGTCTTAGTAACGTAGCAGGAATTTGCTTCACAGAATCTGGAACTTAAGCATTGTATGAACTAAATCATAAAATCGAAGAAGGGAAAAAAGCATATCCCAAATTTCAAGAGGGCCTAGAGTTGACATTTTCTCCCCATAGGTGCTGGAAGCTTTTTCTTCTGTTTCTTATAGCTTCAAGACTCATTATGCTTTTGAGTTGATAGGTTCCAGTTTTGTGAAATAATTCTTTACTTAATTTTAAAGTTGGACTACAAGCTAAAGTATGATTAAAAAAAATCACATCCAGGGGCCCATTTCCGCCTAGTGAAAGTTATGACTTTAAATAAATTAACTCTGCAGCCAGAATTGCTAGAAAGTATCTATTCTCTTATTTGGAATAATACCTATAGAAGATGTGGTTTTGTCTACACAGGCAAACTGTTTTAGAGAACTGAATGAATTCTATTAGTGCAGACAGCCAATTGGCATAATTCAGGTCAATAAACCTTTTCCCCACACACCACAGGGCTTAGCATTGATCAGTTGGGTTTTTCTCTTTTCTTTTTTCTACTTGGCCTGTGTTATTCAGATAATTGCTTCAACTGTCCATTTTATTTTGTCTGAGGAATCACAGCCAGAGGGGAGTCACATGTAAGTCCCCCAGGGAGGTAGCTAAAATGTAAGGTGTTGTGGGCAAGAAAGGGAATTTATGTGTTTCATTTCCCTCTGTAAGTCTCTGTAATAGTCAGGCTTACCACTTGGCAAAATCATGCTGTTTGTCCTTAGTACTGTCTCTTCTCCCTTCTAGTGCTCCATTCTTATCTTTCAGCAAGACTTTTTTCTGTTTTCAGGTACCTAATGCCCCTGGGCTACTCCCCATTGCAATTTCTTCTCCTGGTAGGTTCAGTTCCTGGCTCACTGACCATATTTTAGGATCACAAAATTGTAAGATTTAGAGGTGGAGGAAGCCATAGAGGAGATCTAGGTCTACTTCCTTGTTCTACTGAGGCCCTAAAATATGAAGTGTTTTCCCAAGGTCATCTCTCCATTCTTTTCCCATTAAAGCTCATCTGTACTTTCTCCAGTCCCTCAACTAAATGATTTGAGAAATGAATTCATTCTAAGGAATTAAGAGTTGAAAATGGATTAACATGTTAAGCTTCTCATGGAGTATTTGCATTTAAAGTAACAAAATTTAGAGGCATGACTCTTTAATGATCTGATTGTAGGAATTGTGTATGTATATGTGGGTGGTAGAATGGAAGTATTTTAGGTGAATGATGCTATCCTAGCACCTCTCACATCAAACTATGGTGAAGTAACTACCTATTCTGATGATGACTGAAGTGGTCTTGGAGGTAACATAAGTCTACAATTCATTTAGGTGATTCATCAGGGTATAATAATAGAATTTAGCACTAGAAGGGACAAGAGATTGTGCTGATCTCTTTATTTTATAGATGAAGAAATACCTATAAACACCTAGTGAGAGAAAGTGACTTGCTTGAGGTCATGCAGGCAATATAGTATAGTAAGAAGAATATTAGACTTAGAATTAGGAAAGTACTGGGTTTGAATCCTATTATTATTTGTTGAGCCATAGACAAATCAATTGAGTTCACTCTGAGGTAATATTTTCTTATGAAACAGAGATAATAAATCATACTTGGAATACTTACCTTGGAGAGATTTTGAGGCTCAAATGACAAGAGTATATACCTAAAAGTGTTTTGTCAACATGAAAGCAATCAATCGATAAGCATTTATTAAGTGCCTACTGTATGACAGGGCAGGTAGGTAGCACAGAGGATAGAGCATTGGACTTGGAAACAGGAAGACTCCTTGGGTTCAAATTCCATCTCGAATACTTACTAGTTGTGTGACTCTGGGCAAGTCACTTAACTCAGTTTGTCTCATCTATAAAAATGAGCTGGAGAAAGAAATGGCAAACCACTCCAGTATCTTTGCCAAGAAAACCCAGTGGAGCTGGCCTCCACTGAAACACAACAAAAACTGTATGTCAGACATTGTTGGGCATTGGAGATACAATGACAAAAATTAAACAATCCCTACCCTCAAGGACCTTACATTCTTTAGTAACATCAGCTTCAATAGGCTCTTCCTCAGAGACTATATAGGGTGTTCCAAAAGTCTTAGTGACATTTTAAACAATAAAAACTTAAAACTAAGACTTTAGGGCACCATGTATATACTGTTACACTATCAAGGGAAAATGTGTACATCTAAAAGTAGATAGAAATTGCATACAAAGTAAATGAAGGAAATTTTGTTGGGGCAGAGTTTCAGGAAATGTTTCATATAAGTGAGAGCTATCATCATTATTAGTGAATCTAGCTTGGTTATAGGAGATAGAGAGCTGACTGGCTGCAGGAAGATTTTGAGGCTAGGAAGGTTTTATTCTTTTTGTTTCTATCCCTAGTACCTAGCAGCACAATGATTGGCACAAAGAAATACATTTTATTGACTGATTTATTCAAGCCCTACTTCTAATATATGCTTCTTTGTTACCCTGGACACTTCTCAGTACCCCAACTGGGGAAGCTCCCCTAAAACTAAAAACCATGGATGCCTGTCTGCATTGGGAAGAGTTTCCAAAGCAGGGAGTTCCACACAACAGATGAAATCCAAGGTATAGGTAAAAACAAACAAACAAAAACAAAACAAAAACAAAACACAGTTAGTAGTAAGGAGAAGAGCCAAGCTTTGAATTTAGGTCCTTCTAGCTCCATATCCAGGCTCTTTCCATAACACTACAATGGGATCCAGCTCTCTCAGCCTGGACTGGACTGACATGGAGACAGCTGTTTACAGTGGGCTTGGGGCTGCTGGCAACACCATTTCACTAATGGGATGCAAAGTAAGGTTGGTGGCACTGTGCCTATTATCAGAGAGAGAGCATTGGTACCCTGAGGGAAACAGCCCCCACCAGTGGCATTGGGTCTACTTCATTTTCTCAGCAGTTTGGTTTTCACTTCCTACTGTTGATTTCACCTCAACCTGTTGTAGGGAAGAAACCGCCAAGGGCAGGGGAGGGGTTGTTCTTTTTCCTTATGGCTCTTCTGAGGGGCTGCATATGTGGCAGAGTGAATGCCAATGTTGCTGTCAGAACCAGGAAGACCTGAGTTCATGGCCCATGGCTGACACATACTGGCAAGTCCCTCCACCCATCAGGGCCTCAGGAAACCCTCTAAGATGAGAAGTCCTGGAGAAGGAAAGGGGCCTCATCTTTTCATTGGTATAGGCACCAGGGAATTGTTTATGTCAGTGAAATCACAGGTCCAGCCTCATCCACATTGCCCTTTTAGTCCATGAACGTGGTTCATGTGCCTGGCTACTTTGAAGCAGAGCTTAATGGAACCTCTGTGTCCTTTTCCATGGTCTAAACTCTACCCTTTTTCTAAAACCCAGCTGCTCAAGTCTCCCTGCCCCCACTTTGACCCCCTCAGCCTTTAAAAATCTCTACCTTCATTTAAAACACAAAAGCTTATGGAAGTTAATGTTGAAAACTAAAAATAAATAAATTGATTTAACAATTAAAAAGAAAATCTCTACCTTCCAAAAGGTGTGAGCTACTCAACCTTGATTTTGTAATGTGGAGATCTAGATCATAGGAGCACAGATTGAAAGCTGGAAGAGAATGTTGAGATCATCTATCCATACCCCCTTGTATTACAGGTGAGGATGTTGGAAACCAGAAAAGAGGAGGAATTGACTTAAGGACACACAAGAAGTATGAGGAATAGTTAGGATGTGAACCAAGATCCTCTAACTCTAAACCTAGCCCCTTTTCTACCCTGTACCAAACCATGTTACCTTAAATTGGTGGGGCTACTAAGTAGTTGTGTGCTGATAAATGTTTAACAACTGGCTCTTGGAAATGAGACACACTTTTGAGACTAATCTGTATTATTAACATTTCATTCATCACTTTATCAAATCTAGACAATCAACAAAGCAATACATTTGTGATGTCTGTTGATTTTCAAGGTATAAATGCTTTCGCTGAAAATTTAACACTGCTCTAGAAGTGGTTTAGAGCTGGCTCTAGCATATCCCTGCTACTAATCACATTGGCCCAGAAGCTGGAAGCCCTGAATTCTAGTTCTGGCTTAATGTCTCATTTCCTAATGTTGTCCCTCGGACCAGTTGTGTAAAATTTTCTGTGCCTTAGTTTCCTCATCTGTAAAATGGAGTTTATAATACCTGTCCTAATTACATCACACAAAAGAACTGCTATAAGTATTTTTGTTCATATGGATCCTTTTCTTTTTTCCCAGCCTTTTTTCTAAAGTGCAGATCTAACCATGTCAACTAATTATCAAAAAAACAAAACAAAACAAAACAAAAACCTCTAGTGGTTCCCTATTACTTCCAGGATCAAATATAAAATTCTTTGTTTGACTTTTAAAGCTCTTTGTAACCTGACCCACTTCTACCTTGCCAGTTTTCTTACACTTTACTCCCCTCCATGATTCCTCACAAACAGCATTCTGTCTATTCTATGCATTTGCATTGGCTTTAGGTTCACACCTGGAATGCTGTCCCCCTCACCTCTGCCTCCTGACTTTGAGATTTCCTCTAAGACTCAGCTCAAATCTTACCTTCTTCAAGACACCTTTTCCATTCCATTCTCTCAATCCGCTTGTGACTTTTCTTTGAGATTTCCTCCCATTTTATATTGTCTATATCTTGTGTGTATATATATATATATATATGCTTACTGGCATTTTATTACCATCATCAGAATATGAGCTCCTTGAAGGCCGGGACAACGTTATTGCCTTTCTTTGTATCTCTAGCACATAGTTATGTGCACATAGTAAGTGCTTAATAAATGCTTATTAACTGACTGCCCTTAAGATATCCATTGAGGGAGAACTCTTTACCTACTGAGGAAGCCCATTCCACTTGTGCATAGCTTAAGATCAGAAGAAGCCATGTGACTTCCACCAGAACACCTCTCATAATAGGAAACCCATTTTCTCCCCAAATAGTCCATTCTTCTTTGGGACTGGTCTAAATGTCAGAAAGCCTCTCCCTCCTTATGTTAATCTGAAATATGCCTCTTTGCAACTTTCATCCATTGTTCCTAGTTCTGACCTTTAGGGCCAAGCAGAAAAAGGAGTAAATTTAGTTCGGCTTGATCTGTTTCTGCTGAAAATATGTTGATTCTCTTGTTCACTATTTCCTTTTCTAGATGCTCACTTGGACACCCCCTCAGTCTAGAGTTCTACCAGGAATCAAAGTCAAGGCCACTGGCCTATAGTTTATAGACATTAATTTCTTTTTCTTCTTGAAAATCAGTGCAACATTTCTTCTTCTCTAGTCCGAAGGTGCTGTTTACATTTTCTACAATCTTCCGAAAGTCACTCATGATGCCCCACCACTGTCACCTTCTAGTTTTTTCAGTTTCTCAGGATGAAGTTCATCTGGGCCTATTAATGTGAACTCAGCCAGGACTACTGGGTGCTCCCTTACTAGTTTCTGTTCTTCCTAATCATTTTAGGACTATAAATTGCTTGAAAATAGAGACTTTTAAAGTTTTGTCATCATATCCCTAGTATCTGAAAGATATTAGGCATTTATTGAATTGAATTTTGGGTATCAATTCCCTGGTAACCATTTTTATTCTGTCTTTTCCAGTCTAAAGATAATTTCCCTTGGCATAGAAAATAGGAGAAAGATATGAGCTGAACACAACCAATTCCTCTCTGTTGCCCATTATTGTTGTACCATCCACACTAAGCACCAGTTCTATTCCTTCTTTGATTCCCCCTCTCCTTTCCCCTACAAATCTAAAAAAAAATACCTTTCTGGTTTTCCTTATTTTCCTCAGCTTTCCCTTCTGGTCTCAGGTCATTCCAAGTTTTAGTACTCTTGATATTATTCTTATAGAACTGTGCCCTTTGTATTCATTCATTATCATCTACCCTGGCTTTGATATTCTATGCATATCTTTAAAAACAAAAATCTGAATTAAATGATTAGTTCATGGTGTAGCCACACTGGTCTTTCTAAACCATTCTTTTTTCCCTTTTCTTAATTGGAATTATTTCTCATCATGTCTTCAGAATTTCATTCTTAAGAACTACCCATACCTCCTAGATCCCTTGCAGAATTTTAGGAGATGGGAACCTAAATGAATCATTTGAAATCTTCTGTCTTAAAAATATAGTTAGAGTGTCAGATTATTCACAGTTTATACCTCCTCTGCTACAAATTCTTTTTTTTCCACAGGTTTTTCTGAAGTCAGCCCGTTCATCATTTCTTATAGTCTGATACAAATTCTAAAACCCAGTAGTCACTTCTGGCCAAATTTCCCACTATTTTAAATCCAGGGCTAGTTCTTCCTTGTTGGTGAGAATAAGATCCAGAACATGTTTCCCTTCTTGCTCCATCTACCTTTTGAAGGAGGGAATATATCAGCAAGGCAAGTTAATTGTTTTTAGCTGCCTTACTTTGGGCAGAGAGAGAGAGCCCCAATAGATGTTTGAATAATTGGGGTCCCCATCATACCTACAGGTCAAGCTCATTATTTGTTTTACAAACCCCCTTATCTATATCCTCTTTCTGTCCAGGTAATATACTCCAAAGACAATTTCACTTTTACTTCTGCCTCTGTTGATCTTCACCCAAATGTTCCATACCATGCTTCTCCACTTTGCTTCCTGGAATTGTTCTCATGAATATAGTATGTTTTCTGAATATATGATGGATCTAGTGCCTCTCCACTTTGGCTTTTCTTACTCCATCTGAATAGGGTATACCATTCCAAATATATTTTCCAGCTTGATGTCTTATCTCACTGAGAATAATGCCAAGGTAATGGATGTAGGGATTGAAAGAATGGTGGTACTTTCTATAGAAATAAGGGCTTTTGAAAGAGGAGTAACTTTGGGAGGAAGGATAATGAATTCTGTTTTGGACGTGTTGAGTTTGAGGCATTTCTGAGCCAACCGCTTTGAAAAGTCCAGGTGATGTGAGACTAAAGCTCAAGGGAAAAACTGGGGCTGACTATGTAAGTCTGTGAGTCATCTGTGTAAAATGATAATTAAACCTATGGGATTTGATGAGGTCACCAAGAAAAATTGTAAAGAGAGAAGAGAAGAGATCGCAGGACAGAGCCTTGAGGTACACCTACATTACATGATATGTATGTTGTGTCAGTAAGGGAAATTGTGAAGGGAGATTAAACAACTAGGAGGAAAACCAGAAGAGAGTAACTGGTGTTAAAAAAAGAGAAAAGAATATTTAACAGGAGAGGAGAGTTTTCAATTAATTCTTACAGCTTCTTGACTAGTTTCTCATAATCTGTCTTGATTATAGTCACATTTATGCCAGGTAAGTATAGAATTGGGACAGCATTCTCCTCAAAAAGGTTTCTCATTTTGCCTTTGCAACAAGACAGTTGTCTTCTTCATTTGTGAGTTGGAAAGAATAAGTTGGGCTTCTTGACAGGTTTTTGGATGGTTGAGGAAAAGGCCTCAGATGATTAAAGAGTCAAGTCAATAGCATGAAATATAGCAAATAGGTTGAGAAGGATGAGGATTCAGAAATGACCATTAGTTCTGGATTTTGATTATATAAAATTAATTTTTTTGTATAACCAAAACCAATATAGCTAAGATTAGAAGGGAAACAGTTAACTAGGGAAAAAAGATTCCAGCAAGTTTCTCTGATAAAGGTCTCATTTACAAGATATATAGGAACTTATTCAGCTTTGTAAGAATGGGAGACATTTCCCAATAGGTAAATGGTAAAAGGATGTGAACAAGAAGTTTTCAAGGGAAGAAATCCAAGCTATCAATAACCATATGAAAAAGTGCTCCAAATCATTTATAATTAGAGAAATGCAAATTAAAGCAACTTCAAGGTTCTATTTACAGTTTTCAGATTGGCAATGGGGACAAAAATGGAAAATGAAAAAAATGTTGGAGGGACTATGGGAAAACAGGCACATTAATGCATCGTTAGTAGAGCTGCAAATTGATGCAACCTTTCTAGAAAGCAATTTGGAACTATGTCCAAAAACCTACAAAACTGGGCATACCCTTTGACTTAACTACACCACTACTAGGCATATACCCTCAGGAAATCAAAGAGGAAAAGGACCCATTTGTATAAAATACTTATAGCAGCTCTTTTTGTGGTGGCAAAGAGCTTAAAACTAAAGGGATACTCCTTGATTGGGGAATGGCTGAACAAAGTATGGTATCTGAATGTAATGGAATACTATGGTATTTTAACAAATGACTAAAGGGACAGTTTCAGAGAAGCCTGAGACTTGTGGGAGGATACTATGTCATCTATATATGGTTATAATTATCCCAGTTGATTATCTTAATAACCCTGTGAGGTGACTAATGTAAGTATATAGCTAGCTCCATTTTACAGATGAGGAAACAAGTGTAGAGAGGTTAAATAACATGTCCAAAGTCCCACAGTTAGTTAAGCAAAAAAAAAATATAAATCCAGCACTCTTGTCTATTATATCATGTTTTCTCTAGTTGGTAAATTCATAATCTCATAGATTTGAAGGTCATTTGGTTCACCTCTTCCTTTTCATTTTGAAGATGAAACTGAGGAAACTGAGACTCAGAATGGTTAAGTGACAGGTAAAGCTGTCATGAATCTGAGACAAGATTTTAACCCAGGTTGTACCAACTCCAAATCCAACGCTGTATCTACTATTCCACACTTCCTCCTAAGTCATTTGCCTTCCCTTGACCTTAGTTGCCTCTGTAAATTCAATCTGTAAAATAAGACATGGAACTATGAGATACTTGTGGTCTCAGATCTAAAATTCTGTTTTCATGAACAGCATTTAGTACCCTTCTAGATGTTCTCAGATTGTATGTAATAATACCTTTCTCACGGTCATGTCATTTTCCCCCACCCCCACCCCCACCATCCTTGTGTCTTCATTCCAGTCTGTCTCTGTTTTTATCCATGACCCTTTATTGCTCACATTATGGAATTGAAGTTTAAAGCTCAGGTCTGACCATATCACTCACCTATTCAATGAATTATGTTGTTGTTTTTATTATTCAGTCATTTCAGTCATGTCCAACTCTTCATGACCCCATTTTTGGGTTTTGTTGGGAAAGATACTGTAATGGTTTGCCATTTCCTTCTCTAGCTCGTTTTACAGATGAAGAAACTGAAGCTAATGGGGTTAAGTGACTTGCCCAGAGTCACACAGTAAATACCTGAGGCAGGATTTGAACTCAGTTCTGGCCTGATGCTCTACTACTGTGTTACCTAGACACTAAATTTTAGTGGTTCCCTATTATCTCCATAGTCAAACATATAATCTCTTCTTATGGGTGTATAAAACTCTTCTTAAACTAGCCTTTTCCTGCCTTTCTAGGCTTCTTATACCTTATTCTCCTTTACTACTCTTGGGATAGGGGTACCTTTCACCTCTTTTCAAATCATACCACAAAGATAGCCCCCTGACCCTAAGGTCTCTGGCAGCTCTAAGATGCCAGATCCTACTCCGTACATTGCACACTTCCAACATGATCATCTCCCATAGTGGAAATTTTTGCTGTAGTGGTACAGTAGATTAGGAATCAGGGGAGTGGGATTCTGTTCTGCCACCAACCAGTGGCATGACCATAGTCAAGTCATTTCTCTTCTCTTCAATTCATCTGTAACATGAGAGTTTCAAGAGAGTATCGTCTCTAAGGAGTCTTCCAGTTTATCTAAGAAGTTTAGTTGGTAGAAAAACTTGGCAACAATAATAAAAGATAAAAGTCAAAATACACAAATGACAAGCTCACAAACAGGGCAGGAGTATGCTTCGACAAGGGCTAGTAGAATAGATTTGCCTAAAGTATTACAAATATAATGCAAAAGGATTTAAACTGAAAAGGGAGGGAAAGAGAGAAAATGTCCTACCTATACCCACCAAGATACTACAGAGAGTATCTATAATGAAGGGAGAATAGTGGTAGAGCTACCCTGAAATTCATGGAAGACAAAGTCTAAGAAAGTCTAAGAAAGGAATTAATAATAGAATCTTTGGTCATTATTATCTGCACACAAATGCACAATGTGTGGGTCACAAACAAAATAAACTAACACACGAAGTGTGTTTGACCTCCTAAGTACTCATGAGACTTATTAAATCAATTAATAAACATTTATTAAGTATGTACCATGTGCCAGGCACTGTGGTAGACACTAGAGATTAAAAACAAAAACAAAAAATGAAACAATCCCTACTAGCAAGGAATTTATATTCTAAATGGGGGAGAAAACACACACACAGACACAGACACAGACACAAAATATATGTAACACAGGCTACCCTGGTCCTCACTGCCTAAAGACCAGTTAGGTTACATTTCATTCTTCTCCCAAAATTCTCTGGTATCAGAGATAGGGATTGGGGGAGGGAGGTAACTAGACTCTCTGCTACAGTTTTTAGCCCCTGCTGATGATATTCCCCCAAGTAAAGAAGTAGGTAGTTCCTTGAACCCCAGTTTCATTTAACTACTAATAGTCAGATTCACTTTTTGCATGGAAATAATTATTTCAGAAAGTATAATCACAAATATGCAAATTTATACCCCTAACACACAGGAGGCATAATCTACCCTCTCCTCCCCTTCACCTTTGTACCACCTCAGTTTCTGGGGAGGGGAAGTGGATAAGGTTCCTAGCTTGGTTTGGTTCCTGTAGAGCATAGTTCTGGTTTTAAGTCCAAAACACCCTGGCTTCTCAGGGCTTCCATGCCAAGCTGGCTGCTTGCATCATCCCACCTGAAATCCTGGCTCCAAGGGTTCCTGGATTCCATGAAAAACATCTTGGGCGTCTGAAACTGAGGAGGACAAACAGTGCAGAACAGAAACAAATACCCCTAGGTCCATTTCTCAGAGTAAAAGAGGTAGCAGGGGAAGGAAGTCCTTCCCTTCTCACTGGTTCAGTTCATGGTGTCCTCCCAGCAGGAACAGGGATACAGGAAAAAGCAGCCACTAAGAGAAGCAGAAAAGGAGAAGAGAGATAGTGGTTTAGTCTTGCCAGTTTTAAAGACACAGGCCATGAGTTAAAGGAGACTACATGGGGGCAGCTAGGTGGTGCAGTGGATAGAACACCAGCCCTGAAGTCAGGAGGACCTGAGTTCAAATACAGCCTCAGACCAAACACTTGACACTTACTAGCTGTGTGACCCTGGGCAAGCCACTTAACCCCAATTGCCTAAAAATAAAAAAAAAATTTAAAAAAAAGTAGAGGAGGCTATCCCTACCCACTTGGTAAAGCATGCAATGGCTACCACGTTAAGTAAACCGGACATGATTAGACAAACCCAGGTTACATATAATAAAAAAATAAATACAAAGTAGTTAAATACAAGGTGCTTTGGAAGAGAGAACACTAACATCTGAGAGGATAAGGAAATATTTTGTGCAGAAGATGGTGCTTCAGTTGTGCTTTGAAGGAAGAGAGTGATTTAATAAGGTAAAGATGAAGAACATATGCATTCTGGACATGGGAGAGAGCCAGTGCAAAATCATGGAGCTGAGAGATTGAGTACATGTTAGGAACAGACATAAGGCCAATATGTCTGAATCTCATAGAGCTAGAGGGAGAATATTGCCCTGTTAGGCTGGCAAGACAAGTCGGGGTCAGGTCATGAAGATTACTGGGTATGGGCCATTGTTTGTATAATGACAGATTGGTGTATCTCTAAGAATACTCCCCTTGTGGAAGGGTCTTGTCAACAAACATTTATTAAGTGCTTACTATATGCTAGGTACTTGGCTAAACACTGGGTTACAAAGAAAAGCAAAAACAGTCCCTGCCCTCAAGGAACTCACAATCTAATGAGGAAGACAAACTACCAGCAACTATGTACAAACAAGATATATCCAGGAAATAATCAATAGAGAGAAAGCACTAAAATGAAAGGGGATCAGAAAAGGATCCCGGAAAAGGTGAGATTTTAGTTGAGACTTGCAAGAAGCCAGGGAAGTCAAGAACTGGAAATGAAAGAGAGGATTCCATGCTTGGGGGAGAGCCAGTGAAAAGGCATTGAGTAGGGTTGGAACGTTGTGTTCAAGGAATAGCAAGGAGGTCAGTCACTGGATTGTAGCATCTGTCAAAGGCCCAGCACTCAAACCTCCCCAAGTCTGTAGAAACACCAAGTACAAATGCATAGAATAGACAGAGTGCTGTTTGTGAGGAATCATGGAGGTGAGTAAATTGTAAAACTGGCTAGGTAGGAGTGGGTCAGGTGACAAAGAGCTTTAAAGGTGTGGTGTCCAACCCAGGGTCAAATCCACAGCACAACGTATCAGAGAAAGACTCCTGATCTCTTCACTTGCTAGCACCCTACCCCTAAACTGCCTTGTATTTATCTTGTATATATTTGTATATGTTTATTTTGCATCTTTCTTCTCTCTTCAAATAAAAGTGATCTGTGAAGTTTGGATTCAGTCAAAGGGACACACTTGAGGACCTAGAGGGCCCCATGTGGCCTTGAGGTCGCAGGTTCCCCACCCTTGCTCCATACCAATGAAACCATGAATTTTTACTTATGTATACACACACACACACACACACACTCATGCACGCACTCATGCACATGCACAGGCACACCACACCACAGCACACCACATAACACTACCACCCAAAAACTAAAAAAATTCCACTTCAGTTTATCAGGGATACTAGGAGTCTCTGTTACTGGGAGTTTGTGAAGACTATTGAGGTTTTTGTGACAGGCACTGAGATATTATGATCTCTCCAAGGAGAACAAGAAGTCCTTACTTATAATGTTTAGCAAATAAAAACTTCCCTTGTGAGATCATGAGGCAAACAGAAATTGAGGCTGTGTCTACATATTACACCAGATATACAGGCATAATGGCCAGTTCAGCCAGGCAGCCAGTTTAACTACTTAATAACTGAATTAATGCAGATATGAATTCTAAATTAAATGACCATTTGACTGAATTGGTCATTATAATGAATACTCTAAACATGTGTGTAGATATAGCCTATGATTAAAGAGTTTCAAGTTAAAAATCTAAGAACAGCATAGGAAGGAAACTTAAGCCACAAATTTCCTTTTCCTCTGCCCTTCAGAAATAAGGCCAGTCCCTTCTTCTTATCTTAGTTCCAAATCAAGGCCTAAAAACCTCTCTGCCCACTCTAGAATTATATTGCCTGCATTCTCGCCATCTCCCTCCTGGAACTTCTCTTCTTCTCCTGGGACATATATCCCTTCCATCTTGATCATAAATCTAGAGCTACAAGACATTTTAGGAGTCATTGGTTTCAGTGGTGTCAAACTCTCTACCTCAAAACCTTCTGAGCAAGGGCCAGAACCAGATTAAAATGCATTTGGGACATATTTAATAAGATTAAAAATGCAACAAAATGTGTAACATTAATTTGTGATTTTCTAAGTCAACATGCAGCCTGCAGGGATCTTTTTCTATTTGACTTTGTCCTCCTCCCTTGTTTTTACAGATGGGGAAACTGAGGTACAGAATTGTTCAAGTGACTTGCTTAAGGTCACATAAGCAGTGTAGGGGTTTGAACTCAGGTAGTCTGACCTCAAATCCAGGGCTCAAAATCAATCTAAAATGATGTTTGTTGAATTAATGTTAGAAATGATTTTAGAGACCATCTAGTCCAAACTTTAGCCCAATAAAGAAATGTCCTTTTACCAGATCTCAAATTATACTATAAAACTAATTATCAACTCTATATGGTACTAGATCTTAAAAATTAGAACAATGGAACAGAATAGATAATCAAGAAATTAGAGATAAAAGTATATTGTAGACTACTGTTTGGTAAAGCCAAGGCCATAACACATTGGGGAAGAAAGTCATTATTCAGTAAAAATGTTGGAAAAATTGGATAGCAGTGTGGCAAAAAATGGAAGTAGATCTATTTATCATACCATATGCTACAATAAATTACAAATAGATCATTTATTTAAATATTAAAAACATAAAAAATAGAAGAAAATGGAATGTGAAGGGGAGGAAATTTCTAACAAGTAGAAGAAATTACAGAGGGAAAATAGATGGATTTGGTTATACAAAAATAAAGAGATTTGGCACAACAAAAAGCTATTTTTATAGACTATAAAAACTTTTGTAATAAATATTTCTGAGGAAAATCTGATTTCCAAATTCTATGGGGAAAGAATAAGTCATTCTCCAATGACTACATGGACAAAGTATGTGAACAGGTAGTTATCAAAAGAAATACAAATGATCAATGACCACATGAAAAACTATCCCTTTTTAAATGGTTGGCTCAAAATTGAGCACAGCATCCCAGTTGTGAGCTCACTAGAGCAGAACATAAAGGGACAATGACATCCCTTGGTCAGTGCACTAACCTTCTATTACACAGCCCTAGCTTGTATCAGCTTCTTGGGCAGCTACATTTCTTTCCTGACCCATATTAAGTTTGTACTATACCCCTAGGAGGCCCTCAGCTAGATGGCACAGTGGATAAAGCACTGGTCCTGAAAGTCAGGAAGACTTATCTTACTGAGTTCAATCTGGCTTCAAACACTCACTAGCTATGTGACCCTGGTCAAGTCACTTAATCTTGTTTGCCTCAGTTTTCTCACCTACAAAATGATCTGGAGAAGGAAATGGCAAACCACTCCAGTATCTTTGCCAAGAAAACCTCAAATGGGATCACAAAGAGTTAGATGTGAATGAACAACAATAACATACATCTTGATCTTGCTTTTTACTGGAACCATTTGCTGTCTATACGCTATGGAGTCAGGAAGACCTGAATTCAAATCCAGCCTCAGACACTAGCTGTGTGACCCTGGGCATGTCACTTAACCTCTACCTGCCTCAACTGTAAAATGGAAATAACAACAGCACCTACCTCACAGGGTTATTGTGAGGATCAAATGAGATAATATTTGTAAAGTGCTTAGCACAATGCTTGGTGCACAGTAGCTGTTTGATAAATTCATGTTCCCTTCCCTGCTTGCCTATGCACTAACCCTTCTTGAACTTGTTCAGTTGATTTTTTGAACCTAAGTATAAGACTTTTCATTTATTCCCTATTAAATTCCATCTTATTAGATTCAGCCCAAAATGCCAACCTGTTAAAAATCTTTTTGAATATCGATTCTGACATAGGAAAATTTAACCATTTCTTTTAGCATAAAGAACTGATGACTGTATGTAATACTGTTAGACTTCTCTGGGAGCTTGTTAGACTCAGGTCTACCTTAATTCCACTGAAGTGAGGCTCTGCTGAGCAAAAAGAAAATGTGCAATAAGGGTCTTTCTACAAGTTCCACAGTCCCTTTATGGTGCATACCTTATGTATCATCACAGTTCTCCCAGAAGCAAGCTCCCTAGACTCTACATGGAGAGAGGCCATCCTCAATACTCTGCTCATATATCAGACCCCCATTTGCAGGTTAACATGATGACAAAATTACTGAACTGACCATATGCATAGCTACCCAAGGGCATGGTGAGAGAGGGACAGATCCTTGAAACACAGCCTCAAGCCATGCAGCAAAATAGGTTGAGAACCTGCTGAAACCAGCAGGAAAAACCAGCCTGGAGGTGGGTAATTTGTTCTGAAAAAAAAAAAAAAAGGTCTCTGCTGACTGGGATTCTAAGTAGCATGAAGACAAGGAGTATCAAACCCTTTGGCCACTTCCAATGCTCTTTGAACAATCCTCTTCATTTAGCCTCTTTGTATAAAGATGCCTTCCTCTTTCCCGTGTTGATTTTTTTAGTCACAATGACAACGACAGACTGGAATGGTATTTTTTTTAAATTCCTAGTCCAGTGTGCCTTCTACTAGGCCACTCTTCCTCTCATTTCCCCTTCTGCTTAGATATAGAGTCAGCTTTACAATTGTTTCACTGATTATGATCTTGTATTTTGAGTTTTGGTTGAAACTGATGTCGGATTGGTTGGGAATAAGACCACTGATTGTGAGCCCTACAGAACCCATTAGCCCAGCGTTGGACTCTGATCCCTCACTTTCACCCCAAATGACTGCTCTTCTCTCTCCTTAAAAAGAAAATTCTTAGAAAGGACTGCCTAGGTGCATGTTCTCTGTCTGTAACTGAATAAAGCTACTCCATGTGTAATGAAATCCATAGATGCTCAGCATAAATTGATTTATTTTAGAGATAATCCACATAGGCAGAAATCTAATTTCATTGTGTGCAGTGAGGAATATGCCACTGATGAGGAGCAAACGAAAATTTCTTTCATAATGCCCCCACCGTCAATGAGAAAAAATTATTTGCTGAGTGCACACCTTTTGTTCAGGTATTCATTTATATGGCAATCATTTATTGAATATCTATTGCAGGCAAAGCCCTATGATAAATATGATCAGAGATGCATAGAAAAATAAAATCCCATTTTCATTCTTAAAGAATTTACAGCCTAATAAAGGGTAAGGCACATATCCAAATAAATATAATACAAGGGAGAACTAATTCATCAATCAAATAAAGAAAGCATTGGTTAAATACCTACTCTGTTCCAGGCCTTAGGTATGAAAAGACAAAAAGTGAAATAATTCCCCCTGACAAGGAGCTTACATTTCCTCTGAAAAGACATTATGTACATGTTTAAGTATATATGGAATAAACACAAAGTAAGTTCAGGATAGTTCGGGGAGCGAGGGCACTATTCAATGGGAGAATAAGGAAAGGCTTCATGTAGAAGGTAATGTTTGACCTGAGTTCTGAAGGAAGAGATGCATTCTATGAGGTGGAGATAAGGAGAGATGACATTCTAGGAATGAAGGATGGCCAAGTCAAATCAGCAAACATTTATTAAGCACTTAATATGTGTCAGCCAGTGAAATGAGTGCTGAGAATACAAACACAAGTAAAAAGAAAGGCAGTCCCTGCCCTCAAGGAGCTTCCATTCTAAAGGGAGAAGATGACACATAAAAGGAAAGCTGAAAAATCAGGGAAGAGAAAAAAAAACAGAGGGGGCATGGTAGAGAAAGAAGCCCAGAGAGTCATGAATGGAGCCCAGAGAGGAATGAAAGAGTGAACACAGTCTGGGTACTGTCCTTAAAATGAAACTCTGGGAAGAGCTGACCATTTAGAAGAAGGCACTGCGGGGATACAGTGATCTTCCAGGGTGAGAAGGTAGGTTGGTTTAAGGTAAAGAAAGAAGTCCAGAGAGTGAGGAGTACAGCCCAGAGAGGAAATGTGATCGGCATAAAATCATAGAGGGCAGCTAGGTGGTTCAGTGGCTAGAATGCCAGGCCTGGAGTCAGGAAGACTCATCCTCCTGAGTTCAAATCTGACCTCAGACAGACACGTTAGCTGTGTCACCCAAAGCAAGTCAATTAACCCTGTTTGCCTCAGTTTACACATCTGTAAAATGAGTTGGAGAAGGAAATGGCAGACCACTCCAATAATCTTTGACAAGAAAACCCCAATGGGGTCAGGAAGAGTCAGACATGACTGAAAAATGACTGAACAACAATTGAAAAAAAAAACCATGGAGATGGGAGATAAAATGTAACACGTACAAATTAGGAGAGATGCAAATATAGTGTTACAGGGACTCAGAGGAAAGGCTCCTTCCAACTGAAAACCTCTGGACGAGGTCAAAGAAAGCTTTGTGGAAAAGTGGGCCTTGGAGGTTGGACATACTATGCTCTGTTTGGTATGTCAGTGTGACTGAATTTCAAGAATGGATTGAACAAAAGAAAGAGGCGAGAGTTAGCAGTTCACTGTGAGGCACTCCTGGTCATTCTAGAACTAGAAATAAACCTTGTTTCAACATTGGATTAACCCCTCATTATTTAGGAGTAAAGTACCATTCTTGATCTTTCTTTGCAATAGATGAGAAAAGTTAGGGAGGGGAAAGGAATTAATTCTTTCATTATTTAGACATATACTAAATACCTACTATGGACAGTGCAGATGCTTTTAATGACCCCGAGCTTCTCCCTGAAACAAAAGCCCATCTCTTAATGATTATAGTCTTCCTATGATATTGTATGACTTTAGTCAGGGAATATATCCATCTCTGAAAAACTGAAATGGGGGGGGGCTGTCACCAACAGGGTAATGGGCACAGTGGACTGCAACACATTACAGTTGAAGAATTTCCCAGTCATAGCAGCAAAAATGATATCATCAGAGAAAAGTATGACCAGAAAAACAAAATGATTAATGGGTTAGCCATGGATGGAAACATGGGAATAACCAGTGGACAACTCCAATGTTCCATTAGTATCTATAGTTTATCTGCAGGAGACCTCAAGTAACTCTCTCAGCACTTTGTTGCCTCTGTATGATTTATGGGAGGGCATGGATAAGAGTCATGCAGGGTGGGCTCACATGAATGGTTGTAATCTGCACTATTGTAGGGGTACTTCCCACATTGATAAGCTCATAGATCCACTGAAGTATCAAAGGAGATACAATTCAGTGTTTGAGGCACTGAGGAAAATACAAGTAAGAATGAGACCTAAGGAATTGTTCCATAGCAGGGTGAAGGAGGGTCAAACCCCTGACATATAGTTTCAAGATATTCAACAGATCAGGCTAAGAATCCACTTGAGTTGACCCAATAGACCAGGTTGAAGCTTAGAGTCATGTAAAGGTGATGAGATAGGTACACTAATAAATATAATATACATTAGAATATGGAAAATGACTAAGACAAATACAAATCCTATGAGATCAGATGAGGGACTGGTTGCTTCTACCTTTGAAGAAGTGAATAAATAAGAGGGAAAGAGTCCCTTCCTGACAATCAAACCACAAGAGCGAGCACCAAGGCTGTTGTCAAATGCCAGCCTAGAAACACTGTGGTCATAGCAACTGCAGTGTCTTTTGGCACCAGAGTTTAGGGAGACTATCAAGGTTTATAATTTATTAGCAATAAATTTTCTTTTCTCAATATGTTGGCTTAATTTCCTCTATTATCCACATTAGTGACCATCTGTACCCCTTCCCCAAAGTATAGCAATAAGATTAAAGTAGAATCTGGGCAAACCACCAACAGGGGAGGGATGTTGCTGTTTTGTTACAAGGATACTTGATGAGTGTGGGGATGAACCACTCACTTACCCCCTTGAGGACTTGATAAAATGCATTTGTTAGACCCTGTATGCAGCCTCTGGAGATGATACAGAGGTTTCTAGGCACATTGAGCATGTGGCATACCTGTCTCCTTTAGTTTGAAACTTAAAAATCATGCCAAATGTACTGCCATACATTGAAGAACCCATGACCTCATCAGTGAGGATGCTCCCACCACTGGTATAGACTGGAATTTATTAATGGATTTTGATCACCTTGTGTGATTGTTATCCATGCCTTTCCATAAATCTTCCATAGAGGATGTGTCCACTTGGAGGCATCCATTCACATTGGAGACATGCAGTTGGATGGTCATCCCACTGAGTTAATCTATCAGTATTGAGTTAATCTATCAGTATCTATCTATATCTATATGTCTCTCTCTCTCTCTCTCTCTCTCTCTCTCCCTCTCCCTCTCTCTCCCTCCCTCCATCTCTATCTCCAACTAGGACAGATGATACAGAGGGTCAATGAGGAAATCTAAAGTTGAGTAGGAAGGGAAAAGGAGGCTGGATTTTATTTGGGAAAATTAACAGGGTTTTCAAAGAAACCAAGTTTCTTCCTGATATAAAAACAAACAAAAAAACCTTAACTTTTTAATACCACTCCTTTCCTGGTGATGCTATATGTTGTGAATCATAGAGCACCATGACTTCCAAGGAATCAAAACTGTAAATGACCCAGAGGTAAATAGAGAGATAGTAAGTAGGAATAAGTAAGTGGTAAGTAAGAATAAGTAGGCTGCTTCATACACCCAAGAATGACTTGTGGGCAAAAAGCAGAATGGAAGAAATCAAGGATAGTATGATTAAAGAAAGTGTGCCAGTCACATACTGAGAGTGAAGAATAAAAGGTGAATAGCCCAAATCATGCAGTGAAATATGCAAACTATTAAAAAAAAACCAGGGATGGTATTAGTTGGTGGTGGTAGGGGAAGTAGGATCAATATTGAGAAACATTAGGTAACGAACTGTTTTTATAAAGACTGAAAATAAATGAACTGCACTTGTTCCCCCAAACTAAAGTAAGATATATTAGAAATTTTACTACAGTTTGGGCTGATTCAAGCTCAGCCTTCTGCGACTCAAGTTTGAGATGGTAATGAAATCAAAGGGACAACTTGGACAGGAAGGTAGTAGTCTCTTTGTCACTCAGTTTTTTCATCTCTCACGTGAGAATCATGAGCCATGCAGGAGATGCATGGCTTGGGGTTCACAGTTAATATCTATAGAACATTTTGAATAAGACCCTTATTAAAGAGGTACTGTTAACACTGACAAAGTGTATTGGACTCTTCATTCCTATTCCATTAATGCGTATCTGTCCCAACTTGTTTGGCTGAATGTGACCAGTAGGTAATTAGCAAACGTTTCCTGTTTGTTGCTGCTGCCCTTGCCATTGTTGGCGGTTGGTGATTGTTACTGTTGTTGCTGCTGCTAATGCAAAATACTGTAAAGTAAATGCTATATTGCTACTGTAAAATACTTAAAGGAAATCGTGTTGAACTTAGAGTCAGGAGAAAACAGGGATCACGTCCTGTATTTGGTATTGTTATCCACGTTATCATGGACAAGTCATTAAATGATAAAAAAAAAAAAAATTAATCCTTGCTGATGGGGGCAGGGGCATTTCATAGAATGAGTTTCCATTTCTCCTGAGTCTCAGTTGCCAATTGTTAGGAAGCAGCCCCAGTAATGGGAACCAGTGAGTTCCTTATGGCCTCTGAACAAGGGTTAAGGGTCGTGTCTAACTCCATGGGAGTTCAGGTGCTCCTTTCTTACAATGTCTGTGTCCTATAATCTTGTCAGTTTGGTTTGGGGGAGGGGGAATGACTGGTCAGAACTTTTCCTGGTCAATTATATGTACTCTGTTGCATTATACTCCATTACGTATACTTGATTATTTCCTAATTGTTTGGGATTAAAACAGGCCTTTACAAGCACCAAGGCAGGAACTTTGCATCACTTTGCTTGATGACTTTGTATGACTACATATGAAGTTTATTATAACCTGTAGGAATACTCAACTATTGAGGTGGGTGGTGGTGGTTAAAAACCTTGTTAAATTTGGGAATGTCTAAGAACTGTGAATCATGATCATCATAGGGACTCAATGTTAAGTACTGGAGGAGGCAGTCAAAAACAGTATCTAGTGAACAGGTTTCATGAGAACTATCTAGAATTAGGAATATGGATCAATATGCCTCCAAAACACCTCATTTGGTTAACTTGGGGCAAAATTTATGAGGAGGGTTGGATCATAAACTATTGATCAGTTCGTGGAGTTTCCAATCAGCATGATGAGTTCCTGGGTGTAGGCCCTTGTTTAAAGCCAATTAAAGAATGTGGAGAATTCTAATAATTGGCTGATTGAATTTCTCCTCACAGTTTATAAAAGAAAGCCAGTTACATTCTCTTATTCCCTCCTTGATGCCCTCCTCACCCTTTCCCTTGCACCTTCTTTTACAGCAGGGGTTCTTCAGCTGGGGTCTATGGATAGATTGGAGAAGGAATGGGGTACGTGAACTTAGATGGGGGAAAATTGCATTTTTATTTTCACTAATCTTTATTCAGACCTCAACATTTACTTTAATGTTTTAAAAACAATATTCTGATAAGGGGGTCCATAGGTTTCACCAGACTGCCAAAGGAGTCCATCATACCTACAATGCTCACCACTCTACCCCCTTCCACATTAAGAACACCTATAGAGTAAAGCAAAGCAAGGGAGGGGGTTTCTTCCCATACCATCCCTAAGCCTTAATGGTAACTTCCAATAGAAACATATTTCAGTAGTAGATAAGTTTTCATGCAGATTGGGAAGAGAAAATGTTTCTGAACTCTAATCTCCTGTAAAGGAGAGAGGGAGATGTTGAGTTCATTAGTCTATGTGATATTGAAATCTCTCCTTTTTGTCAGGGAAGAGAGATTTCCTGGGTAGCACCATCTTTGGGAGTTTCCTTGTGGGTAACTCCAAGTTTGAATTAGGACAACTTACCTTCTGAAAGGAAAAGAGTTCCTGAGGAAGCATGCTCTTTGGAGAAAGAAGAGTAGGGTCTACATGGCCCCTGCATAGTGTCCTACTTGAAGAGTAAATCCAGTGAGTTACCTGGACATTTCAGATCTCATTAAAATAGATTTGTGTCTTCAGAAAGCTCCAAGTGTACTCACCTTCTGGGGGCAGGGCACATCTAAAACACAAGGTGGTACTATGAGGCTCAGAGAAGCTATATGAAATGGAGACTCACCAATTGCAGCTACCGGTTCAGTCCTTTTCAAGGGGGGTGATGATGGACTATTGGAGTGCTTTCTGTTTCTGTACTTGCTCATTGTTTTTCTTTAGTATCTTATACATTCCCTGTGGGGTGTGACAAAGGCTGCCCCATCCCCAAACTCCATATTAACTATTATGTGCTTATGCAGGAGTTGGTTACCCCACTGCCTACATTTGGGGAAGCCTGGACATAAGCTACAGTTAAGCTTTCTGTCTGTCAAGGATGCTACCTATCCCCAAGCAATGATGGTCACTTCCAGGAGAAGCACATGGCAGTTGGACACAGACATGGCAACACCCTCAATTCCTCACTCTCATTTGCCCCATGTATCCAATCAGTTGCCAAATTTTATTGGTTTTTTTTTTTTACCTCCACAGCATAGCTCACATATACTTTCTTCTCGCCACTTATACACAACCACTGCCCTAGTTCAGGAACTCTTATCTCTTTCTTAAGACATTAGCTTCCTAATGAGTCTCCCTAGCTTATCTATCACTATTCTACACTCAGCTGTCAATGAGACTTTTCCTAAATAATAGGTCTGAACATGTCACTCTATGACTCAAAAAATTTCAAATAAAGTAAAAAATAAAAATAAATTCAAATTAAAATGGCTCCTTATAGCCTATGGGGTCAAATATAAGATCCTCTGTTTGGCTGGTTCCCATCTACTTTTCTAGTACTTTTACACATTACTCCCCTCCATGATCTTAGATACAGCCAAACCGGCCCCTTAATATTCCCCATACAACACATTCCAACCCTCAAAAGTCACGTTGTATCTACTTTATATGTATTTGGTATAAACACATACATGTATGGATATTTCCAAGTACTTAGATGTCTGTATTCATGTCATCTCCTCTGGTTAGACTGTAAGCTCCCTGAGAGTAAGGGCTGTTTTCGCTTTTGTCTTCATACCCTCAGTGCTTAGCAGTGCCTGACACATAATAGGCACCTATTAATGCTTACTGATTGACTGAAAGCTTTTACTATAGTAACTCCAGGTGGGAAAGGGGCAAAGTGCCAAAATAAAGACAGAATTTGACACTCTTGGGTATCAGTCCTCAAGGTTAAACTCAGTCCCGGGGAGCCAAAAGTCCTTTGGAGGGGGAGAATATAGACACATGTTATAATCAGATGGGCTCTAAGGGCTCTTCCTTCCAGTTCTAAATCTATGATTCTAGGAATCTTATTTCTCTAAAACATTTACTTAAGCTACCAGGATACAAACACCATGTTTTCTTCAGGCTATAAAGTGTGGCAGAAAGATCACTGAATTTGGAGTTTGAGGACCTGGATTCAAACCCCAGTTTTACAACTTACTCCTTAAGCAATCAGGGCAGGCTGTTTAACCCCTATGAGCCTCATTTTCCAGCATCCCTTAGTGGGTCAGACTAGATGATGTCCAAGAACCTTTCTAAATCTATGATCCTGGGATCAAATAATATAACGTAGATAAAACACCATGTAAATGTCAGTTAGGAAATGATGATGACCTAACATTTTTTAAAAGACCAATTCAATTAAAAAATTAATATGGTTATTTTAAACTGAATTTAACCAGTTGTTAAATTCACTCCCTCTCCCTACATTTGGCTGGTGGTATCACCCTTAATTTTTAAACTCATAAGTAGCGAAGGGAAATTGGAAGCTGATATCTGACTCATTTCGCTCACCATCAACATGTTGTTCGGCAGAAAGCTGCCACTCTCCACGTCCAAGATGTTGCTGGATTAGGTCCATTTTGATGGAGAGCTTATTCAATGCCAGAAGTCACAGCGAGTCAAAGTCTCCCCTCCCAATCCCCTGTCTAATGTTCAAATTAGATCCAGAACTGAAATGCCCACTCAGGCTAAGTAGTCTTAATCTGGAAAGAAAGAACCTCCCTCATTCAGTATCCCCCTCCCAAACTGTCCACCTTCTCTCCCAGCTGCCCGGCTTTATGCTTGCCGTCCACTGCCCTAGAAGTTTTGAGTCTGGGGAACAAAGACTGAACAAGTCAGACTGAAGTTCTCACGGAGCCTCATCCTTTTCACAGGATCACAAATCAAGAACTGAAAGGGACCTCAGAGGCGATCTAATCCAATATCCTCATTTTACAGATGGGGAAACTAAGGCCCAGGGAGACAAGTGACTTAATTAAGTGGAGGTAATTGAGGAGGAGTATTCAACTATTGCAATTCCTGTAAACCTTAGTGTTGGTTGAGTAGGGATAGAATCATCCCCCCTACCTCCCCTCTTACTGCCTGCCTATTATTCCCTTCCCTGAAGAAAGGAAACAATCGGCAGCATTAGTATTCTGATGAACAGAGGCAGCTACAAAGGGTGTGACTGCAGGCCCTCCTTAACTCCTCTTGGATGCTGCCAGTGGATGTGAAGGGGACTGACTCCGATTGCTCGACTTCAAAATAGCCCTAACGTGGTCTGGCAAGAGACAGAGGCACAATTCACAGCGAGCGCATAATGTCTGCAGATTGCCCACTTTCTCAGGACTAGCAGGGATCTCCCTTCCTTCTCCAGACAGGATGATACCTGGTCAGCACAAATTCTGCTTTTAAGAAAACCCATACTCTCTCTGCCCTGCCTTGCCTTTCTTTTAGAGACACATGGGTGTACTTTGCCTAATTTGTACTTTTTGCCTTGTTACCCTGGCAGGAATTGGGAACCTTACCCAGGACACCCTCTGGTGCTTCAGCCAAGTGAAAGGCACCATCGACATTGGAGTCACTGAAGGTAGGTAGGCTTCTCCCTCCTCCCCTCATCCGACCTCTCCTTTCTCCCTTCTTTATTCCATTCCCTGTCCCCCAGGAGTCTATCTATGCCTTGTCTGCCAGTGGAAAGCATTTGTCTTTGCATGGAGATGGAATCAGTGAAGGGAGATCCCACACACTCCTGAGTTTGCTCCAAGCTAGAAATGAATCTGAGCACTTCTTCCCTCTCCCTTTTAGTCTGGAGCTCATTTGACTTCCCCAATGGGGCATCCTGCCCTTCCCTGAATACATTAGAAGAGGGTGAGGTTGAATTCACCGGTTGCTCTTTTGTCCAGGCTAGTGTCTCTACTCTGTAGAACTTGGAGGGAAAGCATTCAAAGACTGTTGGAAGTTTTTCTTTTTCTTTTTTTCTTTTGTGACTTGGTTGTAATTATGCATGAGTATTCTATGGAGCCACCCAGGATAAAGTCAGAATTCGAGTTATAAGACTTATGTGGGTGGCATGAGAGATTCCAGGAATCAGTGGTGAGTCTCTTTATAGCCTTCAAGATTCCCAGCAGGGTCTCTTTTTTTTGAGACCCTTTTACCTGTGCTAATATCCTCTCTGGAGAGCTGGCTTTAATTCTTTTCATTTTCTTCTCTTATAAGCCCGAGCTTAGAGATCTCCTGAACTCTCCCCAAAGTCTGTCTGTATTTTAAAGCTGCCAAATGATAAGCAGTTGGAGGGAGCTTGAATTGCTCCACTGGGGGTTGCAAATCAAGATTTAGATGCTCTGGCAGAGCGCTATAGATTGCCTGAAAGTGGCATTATTGCATGTGTGGTCACTTTGGAAACTGGAGGATAGGGTGAGAAATTGCATAGGATGAAAACCAATTTTGATGTCCCATGAGGGAGGCAGTCAACAGGCGTGCTCTTTGCTAGAGACCAAATGCTGGAATTCATGCAGCCTTGGGGCCTGTCCTTGAAGTGGTCTTTGTCTCCCAGAAATAATGTGCATATTCAGTTCTCATGCTACAGCTCATTCACAGCCTTATTCGATCACCCCTTATGTTTTCTGTGCATATGACAGCAGTGTGGCATAGTGGATAAAGTTGGGTACCTGGAATACAGTAGACCCTAGGCATTGACTAGCAGTGGAGCCTTGGACCACTCACTTCACCTTACTGAGCCTATTTGCTCTGATATAAGACCTCAGAAACTCAGTGTCGGGAACAATTAGGTTAATTCACACCTGCATGATTCTTCCGTCTACTGAGCTTTACAACTGTACATCCAGACTTACTTGGCAACATCCAGAGAGGAGGATGCCACTCTGGAAATAAGGCCTTCTATTTGGGCAAGCTCTGATTGGTAGAAAGTTTTTCTCAACGTCAAGTCCAAATTTGCCTCTTTGAAACTTCCACTCATCCCTCCTAGGCAATACTGATAGCCCTTTAAATACTCAAAGACAGATTTCATTTCCTCTCTAAGTCTATTCTGTCTTCCTGGGGTTCTTAACCTTTCATGTGTATGTTATAGACTCCTTTGACAGACTGGCGAAGCTTATTTTCAGAAAAATATTTTTAAATGCACAAAATCAAATATATAGGATTCCAAAGGAAACCAATTATATTGAAATATATTTATCAGAACAAGTTCATGGACCCCAGGGTAAGAACCCCTGCTTCATTTAATCAATATATATTCAGGAAGTACCTACTAGGTGGCAGGCAAGGATGCAGACGTGAAAGTGAAGTCAGTCCCTTCTCTTGAGGAGTTTATGGCCTAGCCAGGCACAGCTGTACACATATTGATATCTACATAGCATGTGTAAAATGGATAAAAGATAATTTGGGAGGGAAGGCACTAGCAGCTGGGGGGATTGGGATAGGAAAGGCTTCATGTAGAATGTTGAGCTTGTGCTGAGCCCTGAAGGTAATAGGAATTTTGAGAGGTAGAGGTGAAGAGAGATCACATTCCAGGTATGGGGACAGCTTACGTAAAGACAAAAAGATAGGAGATGGAGTATGAGGAATAGTGAAAAGGCTGGTTTGACTGGATCACGGAGTGCATGAAGGAGACTAGGTTGGGAAGGGCCTTACATGCCAAATAGAAGAGTTAATATTTGATCCTAGAGGTAATAAGGACACTCAGGTTTGTTGGGGGATATCTTGGTGGTATAGTAGAGAGAACACTGGGCCTGGAATCAGGAAGACTCGATTTCAAATCCTGCCTCAGATACTTACTAGCTGTGTGACCCAGGGAAGTCATTTAACCCTGATTGTCTCAGTTTTGTCATTTGTAAAGTGAGCTGGAGAAGGAAATGGCAAACTATTCTAGTATCTCTGCCAAGAAAACCCCAAATAGGGTCACAAAGAATTGTGCATAACTGAAATGACGGAACAACAAATATGTTTATAGAGTAGGACGGCCATCACTCACCAAACCATGCTACTCACCTTTGTCATTGTGGCCAAAAGTAAATAGAGGAAGAACACTATTCTCTTTCTCTCCTTTAACCAGTCTCCTTGATCCAAAATGGTTAAGTGATCTGGCCACAGTGATGCAAATGGTGAGTAGCAAGGTCCAGGTAAGTGACACGGTTGAACTTAGACTTTAGGAAAACTACTTTGGCAGCTGTGTGGAGCATAGAGTGGATTGAGGAAAAACTGGAGGAAAATAGACCCATTTGGTAGCTATTGCAATAGTCCAAGTGAAAAGTAATGAGAATATGAACTGGAGCAGAGGCTGTGAGTGTTGAAGAAAAGGGGACATTTCTGAGAAATGTTATGAAGGTAGAAACAACAAAATCTGGCAATTGAATAAATAGGTGGGCTGAGAAACAATTCAAGGATAGTACAGAAGCTGCAAATTTGGGTGACTACAGTGGAAGGAAGGTGGTATCCTCAATAGAAATGGGCTTAAATACATCCGGTTCTTTCAACCCTTCCTGATATGGTCACATCTCAAGGCACATCCCCATCCTGATCCCCATCCTTGGTAAGTATTCGTGCCTTTCCTAAAATGTGACAACAGACCCAAATACAACACTCTGGATACGTCTGAGCCTGTCTCAGTCCCCAGTCTGCTTGTAGAAAGACTGGGCTAATTCTGAACAAGGTCCCACTATCTGAAAGAGCTTCTTTGAGCAGCAACAGTGAATACCTCCACCTCTGGGGCAGGTTGGCTGTATTCTAAAGGAAGCCTGGGGGGAGCTGGGCTCCCAGAGAATTCTTCATGTTCTGTAAAGAAAAGGAAAAAAAGGTTTCTTAGCATTGAAATCTCACAGCTAGTTTGGTTGATCAGATGTGAGGCATTAGATATAAAGTAAAAAAAAAAAACAAGCAAAAATAACCCAAACCCCCAAAGCTAGTGCTGTTGTACTAATTCTAGTCCTTCTATTCTCTGAAAAGGAATATTTCATTCATAATGATTCCATGCAATTATATGGCATTTCATAGTTCTCATAGAGCTTTCACATAAATTATTATGGAATTTAAAGATGAAGCACTCTTAGAAATCATCTAGTTCAACTATCTCATTTAGCAAAAGAAGAAATGGAAGCCTAGAGAGGTAAAGTGACTTACCCAAAGCATACAGTAAGCTAATGGAAGAATCAGGACTTAAATCCAGATCTTTTGACTTTAAATCCAGTCTTCTTTCCCTGTACCTTTGAGTCTCAAAACTATGTGAAGTTGAAAAGTCAGATAGTATTGTCCATACTTAACTGATGAGAATTTTGTGACACTAAGAGATACTTACATAGGTCATACAGTTAGTGTAGAAGATCAGGACAAAAATCTCTTTTTTTTTTAGGGCTATAAAAAACAAGACAAAACTATACAATGCTCTATAGATTGGTATGGAAAAATTCTTTCTTATAGTCATAGACTGTCAATACTCCAAGCTCTTGCCTCCCCAACCAGTATTTATACATTTTATTTTTATATCACAATAATCTTTAGATGTACCACTTAACTTTCAACGGAGAAATAGTTAAGTGAAACCAAGTGACAGAGGGACCATGTATACAACATTCACCATTCATTGTCCCTTCATATCTCCAAGGAAATGAGGGAATTACATTTCCTCATTTCTTCTTCAAAGGCCAAGATTACCCAAAGTTTACTGGCCAGTACTTTTCAAGATGTTTGGCAATGACCATGAAGGAGACCACAGGAGAGCTCACCACTACTGGGGAAACAATGAAATGCCTGTGACCATGGGTCAGTAATACTAGCGCTAGATGTAGGAATTTCACATTAATAGGGTCCCCCAAATAGTTATGAGGCACATAAAAGTACACAGTGAGAAGACACTATTCCCTTTTCCTCTTTCAGTAGATCTCATTGGTCAAGAATGGTTAAGTGCCTTGGCCACAATGACACAGAGAGTGAGTAGCATAGACAGGATTATAACCCAGATCCTCTAACTTCAAATCCAGTGTTCTTTCTTTTTTTAAAAAAAAATTAATATTTTTTTTCTAATTACATGTAAAATAATTTTTAACATTCATTTGAAAATTTTTCAGCTCCAAATTTTCTCCCTCCCTCTTTCTCCCCCCCATCATGGCAAAACAATTTGATATGGGTTATACATGTGCAATCATGAAAAACATAATTCCAATGTTCTTTCTAATATGACAAATTGATGGGATGTTAATAGATGATAGGGAGATGCTACAACTGCTCCACTCTTATTTTTCCTTCTGTTTTCTCTGCCCTGGAAAATGATCTTTAGATTGGAAAGGACGGAACAAAAATATCTAATATGATGTTAAACTTAAGATAAAGGTCCAGTTGTCTTTGATTAATTCAAGTGTGTAGACCCAGAGGAGCTAGACCCTAGGGTTCTGAAAGAATGGGCAGATATGAGCAATAAGCCATCTTTGAAAGATCGGGAAAAATAGGAAATGTGCCACAGAAAAGGAGAAGGGCAAATACTATCCAGATTTTCAAAATAAGGAAGTGAACAGAACATAAACCAGTGAACTTGACTTTGACTCCTGGAAAAATTCTAAAATGCATCATTGAAGTAATGTTTAATGAAAATCTAGAGAAGGAAGCAGTGGTCATCAAAAATCATCAAGAATAAACCATAAGAGGATAATCTTTTTGCTTTTTTGGACATAATTACTAGACCAATAAATCATTGGTATGTCGTTGATATGTGGTTTGCTTGTTTTTAACTTCATAAATACAAGACAGGGTAGCTGTGGAGGTTTTAGCTCAATAGAGAAAGACTACAAGCTCAATAGGAGTCAACTATGTGATATGTTAACCCAGGAAACTAATGAGATCTCAGGCTGCTCATGTCCAGGATAAAGGAAGTGATGGTCTCTTGGAATATAGATCACATCAAAGTGTTGGGTTCAGTTCTAGGCACTACATCTGGGGAAGAGCATTAGAATCTGGGCAACATCCAGGAAAGGGTGACCAGGATGGTGAAAGGCATTAAGCTTTAAGCCCTTAGGATTGATTGAAGAACCTCAGAATGTTTGTCCTAGAAAAAAGAAGATGTAGAGGTACATACACAATTGCTGCTTTCAAATATTGAAAGGACCATCATGGGAAAGAGAATAGACTTGTTCTGTTTGGCTCCAGAAGGTGGGCCAAGACCTATGTGTAGAAATTACAGGAAGGCAGATTTCAACTTGCTGGCATTTCCTGATAACTAGAGCTATCCAAAGGTGGACGAGGCCACCTAGGGAGGTGATGTGTTCTCTCTCAATAGAGAGCATTAAAAAAAAAAAAAAGCTAGATGATGACTTGGTCAACAGAGCCACAGTTGCATCTGGGGGCAAACTGAGTTCTTGGTAGGGAGTGGGTGAGAGGTGATTGTGTCACAGAGGACAGTTCAGTGAGGAAGAGATGGAAGCACAGAGCACAATCCCACCGTAGCTACAGGTATGCCAGAAAGAGGGAACTCATCCCTTAGAGAGACATGCAGGAGCAGTTGTGTGCCTCAGCTGTGGAAGGCAGGAAGTCAATGCTCAGGGATGTAGGTTGCCATGGTGAGGAAGCAACTGATACTCTGCTTGTCAGGGATGTTGTAGAGGACACTTTTGTTAAGGTATAGTGTGGACCAAAAGGCCTCATCCTGCCCTGAGGTTGTGGGAATATTGTACTAATAAGCCAAATATGTGATACCTGCCTAGGTGATTCCAAATGTCATCTTATTTTTATATTGCCTTCAGTTTACTGTTGTTGTTATTATTATTATCACTGCTTGCATTATACTCTATAGTTTATAACATTTTCACAGGGAATTCCTTTCTTTCTTCAAGACTCAGCCCAAGTACCACCTTCTACATGAATCTTTTCCTGATCCCCCAGGGGAAAGAAAAAACTGTTAGTGTCCTCCCTCCTGAACTACTTTGTATTTAATCAGCTTGTAATTATTTATAGTTATTCTACATTTATTTAAATATGTGCATCTTGTTTTCATGGATAAAATGTTAAGTCTTTTGAGTAGAGATAATTTATTTATTTAATTTTTGTATGTTTATCTCCAGTGCCTAGTACCTAATAGGTATTTAAGAAACATTTTGTGACTGGTTGGTTCATGTTAATTCATTTGATTCTTACAACAATTCCGTCAAGGTAGTGAGACAGTTATTACTATCCCTAGTTTACCAAAGAGAAAATTTAAGCTTAGGTTCAATTACTTGTCCAATGCTACAGAGCAGATTAATGTAACACAACACAACACAACACAACACAACACAACACAACACAACACATGTACTTCACATATAAGAATGGGTGCTTGACCGTTGGCCTTCTAATCCCACCCCCACTACCTCTTGGTGTCTGTTCACTTAGCATATTTTGGTTTTTGTTTTGCTAATTAAATAGTCTCTGCATCACATTTATTGCCTGTGCTATACTTTAATGGATTTTTAAAGCTGAGAATAAATAATTAAACACATGAACACTACTGGCTCTGTGTTTGAAGTTTCAAATCAGGCCTTCCCCCCACCTTTCATCAAACTCTAACATGTGCAGTTTTTGATTCCTACGTAGAATTTTTGAAAAGTAGACAGAATAACTAACTTTAAACCAACATACCCAGCATTACTGACAAAGTTTTTTTTTGTTTTGTTTGTTTGTTTGTTTAAGGTTACACTTTCTGGTAAGATCTCTCAGCAGCATGGTCCAGGAGGGGAATACATGTTATCTCCCCTGATGAAAGGTTAAGTTTTTTGAGTAGGGATAATTTATTTATTTTTCGCATGTGTATCTCCAGTGCCTAACACATAATAGGAATTTAAAAAAACATCCTGAGACTGGTTGGTTGACATTAATTCATTTGATTTTAACAACAATTCCATCAAGGAGGTGAGACAGTTATTACTATTCCTAGTTTACCAATGAGAAAATTTAAGCTTAGCTTCAATTACTTGTCTGATGCTAAAGAGCAGATTAATATAACGTAACAAAACACATGTAATTTATTTATTTATTTTGCTTTTTGATGAGGCATTTGGGGTTAAGTGACTTGCCCAGGGTCACACAGCTAGTAAGTGTCAAGTGTCTGAGGCCAGACTTGAACTCAGGTCCTCCTGACTCCAAGGCTGGAGCTCTATCCCCTGCTCTACCTAACTGCCCCTAAAACACATATAATTTACACATAAGAATGGGTACTTGAATCTGGGCCTTCTGATTTCTAGGATACTTGGGCCCAACCAAGGGTAGAAGCATGGTAGAAGTGCTGGATTGCGAGTTAGAGGACCTGGGTTAGAATTCTAGCCCCGCCGCTTAGTGCCTCTGTGACTTTGGTCAAGTCACGGCACCTCTGCGGACATCATGGTTCCTCATCTGAGTAAAGAGGAGATTAGATCAGATGACCTGTGAGATCCTTTTCAGATCTAAATATAGTCTCTTATGATCTTTTAAAATGTCAACCCAACCTAATGATGACTTGCTTCAACCATCAATGCTAGGTGGCCTTCCTTGTTACCCTGAAGTACTCCCTGCGTATAGTGTTAAGAGCTATCCAGAAGTGGAATGAGCAGTCTTGGGAGGTAGGAGTTGCTCCTCATTGGTGAGTTTTCAAGCAAAGACTGGTTGAGCACTTGTGTACGTACCTTGTATGTTATGGCAAAGATCCCGTCAGGTGCACGTTGGACTGGATGGTCTGTCAGGATTTTTCTAATTCTGAAATTCTGTGATTTGGTGAAGTTCTCTCATCCAGGAGAGAAAAGGGTACTCTAGAAATATCACTATTTGTGATTCAGTACCCAGAAAATAATTCTGAAAGTCATTGTAGTTAAATGTGGTGGTTGTTGGAAGTGACAGGATGCTTTCATTTTATAGTTTTTCTGACTTTTATTAGCATCTTTTTCTGTTTTTTCTTTCTTGTTTTTTTTTTTACAACAGATGGCAGATTTATAATTTTTGTGAGGTTTCTCCCTCCCCCCTCCTCTCATTTTCCCATAGTTTTAGGCATGATTCTTCTGAATGTGACTTGATGCAAACCTTTCCCAACTTCTTGCAAAAAAAGAAATCATTTTTCAGGCGGTACTTACTTTTTCAGCCTTTTTTATGGAACAAATAGAATGAGTAGTTTCAAAGCTGACAGATCTATACAAATGAGATTCCAGCGCCGATAATTTCCTAGGATAGGTATTAAATGTCTATTTCCCCAAGAAAATGGATGGTAATTATCCAAGGCTTACTGACAGAGGAGGCATACACGTTGGAATTTACATCTGAATTCTTTTGAGGTCTTTGATTCGAATAGAAGGTATTTTTTCTGAAGATGAGCAGGAGAATGAGGAGAGGCCTTATTTGCCTGGAAAGTCGTTTATTGCTTTCTAAAAGTGATTTGATTCAAAAACAGTGTTTTCAACTGCAACTAGGATCAAATGGTGAACCAAAAACTGGAACATGGGATATTAGTCTTGAATGAACAAAGTCCCATTTTTTTTTCATGGAATCATGAACTGAAGCAATATTTAAAAATATCTCTTGAGCATTAAACATGTAATCAACAGCATACATTAACTAAAGCTCTTGATCCAGGCCATCAAAATATGATGAATTTAAACCAATATTTTACTCTTTTTGAATTTCTGCTTTTGAGGGCATTTACACATAGATAGAAACCAAGAACTAAGCAACATTTGAGAAGAGACAGTGGGAAAAAGAGGAATAAATAAATAAAAGGAATAAAGGAAAGAGTATTGGACCTGGAGTCAGGGGAGCTGAGTATGAATTTCAACTCTGTTTTAAAATTTTTTAAAAAATAATATTTTATTTTTCTTCAGTTACACGTAAAGACAATTTTTAACATTTATTTAAAAAAAATTTGAGTTCCAAATTTTCTTTTTCCCTCACTGAGGCATTAAGCAATTTGACATAGGTTATACATGTTCAATCATTCAGCTCTGTTTTTTATATCCTGAGTGACTTTGGGCAAACTACTTAACCTGTCTCAGCCTCAGTTTCCACCTCTGATCCAAGTTGATAAAATTGTCTCTAATGGCTCTTTTGAGATAAATCCTATCATCTAAGAGCTTCTTATTTCCATCAATCATTCAATCAATAAGAATTTATTCAATGTTTACTGTGTGCTAGACACTAGAGATACAAAGACATGTGGGTAACAGTCCCTACCCCTCAAGGAACATCTGTTCCAGTGAAAGCAACATACACATATATAGGGGGATGTCAGACGCATACAAAACAGATATAAGATAACTCTGAGGGAGAAGGCACTAGTAGCTGGAAAGCTAGAAAAGACCTCATGAAGAGGGTAATGTTCAAGCTGAGTTCTAAAGGAGTTCCAAGAGATAAAGGTGGGGAGTGGGAGCTTTCAAAGAATGCGAATCAGCCAGTGCAAAAGAATAGAGATGAGAGAGGAAGTGTCCTATGTGAGGCGGAGCAACAAAGCTAGTTTTGCTGAACTGAAGAGTTGCAGGAAGACTGAGGGGACAGAATGGGGCCAGGTTGGAAAGAGCTATTTTACCTTGAGAGTAATAATAATGAAAGCTAGGATTTAAATAGTACATTAAGGTTTGCAAAATGCCGTACCTATGTTTTAATTAGCAACCTTGGGAGGTAGGTATTGTTATTATCCCCATTTACAGATAATGAAACTGAGGCTAAGAGATGTTGTGACTTGCTCGGGGTCACATAGCTAGTAATAGTCTGAAGCAGGATTTGAACTCAGGTCTTTTTAACTAAAAGTCTCACACTCTATCTGCTGCTCTACCTAGCTGCTCACTCAGCACAAGATATGCCAACCTAGTATCAAAGCTAATGGATGAAATATGTTAAATTCAGATTATTAGCCAGATGTCTCGCCTAGATCATTATCCCCACCTGTAAAATGTCCAAGATGCTCTAGCTCAGGGTTGGCAAACTGCTGCTAGTGGGCCAAATGTGGCCTGCTGCCTATTTTTGCATGGGCAGTGAGCTAAGAATGATTTTTTGCATTTTAAAATAAAGCTGTTTTATTATGCATTCTTTGCTTCCAGGCCATACAAAAACAGGTGGCCAGACTTGGGCTGTAGCCTGCCTACCCCTATAACTAGTTAATAACTAAGGTCTCTTTGAGTTCTAGGTCCTCTGAGCCTTTGAGAACCCACAAACATTTTAGTGCCCATAGTGTACAGGGCTATATGTCAAGTTCTGTGTAGAGAGATACGTATATGATGCCAAGGCCACCAAATACTTGAGGTGAACAGAGTTTTAGCTGACATGATTGAATTGCATGGTTGTTTCAGGATGGGGTGGACACTGGGGCATTGGCTTCTTTGCTAAGGGTGGGGGTAAAAATGACAGAGAAAAAGGCAAGCAGCTTCTATGGGACCTCTCTCTGAGTTTTTAAATGGGGCAGATTAAGCATGGCAGAGAAAGAAACTTACCATTTTGCATTTGGCTGCCAAACTCATGAAGGTGCTCACACTTCACCTCCCCAGGGCTCTCAACAGACACTACAGGTGTTTTACAACACTTCATTGCCTGGGGAGGCACTTTTTACTCAATATCTAGATGGAGAATTGGTCTTCTTCAAGAACGAAGGACAAAAAACCCCAAAGTGATTGGATCAGCTTCTCTGATGCTTCAGAGATACCCGGGGGCCAGTGCCTAGTTTGGGCTTTCAGAGCAACTCATTCTGTGGTTTCCAAACCCAACTTTGATAGTAGCAGATTTGACTAAAGGCAGAAATGGAAGATGAACAAATGAAGTCACTGAGTACTCAAGCCTATAAGTGGTTACTATGCTCATCACTTCCTGCCCCCCAGACCTTCATAGAATTCCAGTTCCATCATTATACAGATGAGGAAACTGAAATCCAGAGAGGTTGGCTCACTTACTCAAGATCTCATGGTTAATAAGTGACTAGAACCCAGGTCTTCCATTTCCTAGCCCAGTGTCTTCTTCTCTAGATCCTGCTACCCTCTTTTGGGGGAACTAGTCCTTGTTATAAAGCTTTGGTGAACATGATCATTGCAGCAAGAGTAAGAAGACACATTGTCAATTGGTAGAACAAACTTCAACAAATAACAGTCAACCCATCCACAAGTCTTTATTAAGTACCTACTACAGGAAATGTTGGGCATGATGCTTGCTAGGCAATGGGAATTACAAATACAAAGAAGCTTACATTCTAACTGGGGGTGACACTAAGTACCTATATAAATATATGAAGAATAAATACAAAGTAGTTGGGGGTGGGTACTAGCTTTTGGAATAACCAGGAAAAGCCTCATAAAGGAGGAAATTCTTGAGCTGCATCTTGAAAGACAATGGCTTTTTTCTATGAGAAGAAAAGGCAAGCAGGAAGTGCTTTCTAAGCATGGTGGTTGGTCAGTGCTAAGTCAGGGAGACAAGAAATGGAGAGGGCAAGTTTGCTTAGATCTCATAGTGTAGGAGGGAGAGTAACCTCCAGTGAAACTGGAAAGATTGATTGGGACCAGGTTATGAAGAGTTTTAAAAGTCAAACAGAGAAATATATATATATTTTATTCTAGAAGCAATAGGGAGTCATTGGAGTTTCTAGAGTATAGGAGTAACATGGTCAGATTTGTGCCTAAGGAAAATTACTTTGACCGCTATGTGGAGGATGAACTGGGAGAGACTTGAGACAAGGAACCCACTTAGGAAGGTATTCTAATAATCAGGATCTGGGAATCCCTGGGAGTCCCCAAGGTCATTTCAGGGGGACTTCAAGGACAAATTGATTTCCATAATACTAAGACATTTTAATTTTTTGTATGACAAACCTTTATAGATATAACCCACTTAAACAGAAGTTCTTTGTGGGAGGAGTCCTCAATAATCTGTGAGTGTGAAGAGTACTGAGACTAATCTAGGGGAGAGGTGATGAAGGCATGAACTGAAGTCATGTCTGTGTGAGTAGAGTGAAGGAACTGAATGGGAAGAATGTTTTGGTGTAGAAAGGGCAAGATTTGACAATTCATTGAGTATGTGGGGTGGGAAAATGAGGAATAAAGGAAAATGCCAAGGTTACAAACCGGAAAGACTGTCATTTCAGTTACGTCTAATTCTTCATGACCCTGTTGAGGTTTTCTTGGCATTGACCATTTCCTTCTCAGGTCATTTTATTGATGATGAAACTGAGGCAAACAGGGTTAAGTGACTTGCCCAGGGTCACACAGCTAGTAAGTGTCTGAGGCCAGATTTGAACTCAGGAAGATGAGTCTTTCTGACTCCAGGTCTGGCACTTTATATGCTGAACCAATTAGCTGCCCAGATTGTGATTTAGAAATAGAAAAGTTTGAATGATTGGTGAGTTTGGGGTGAAATATGAGTCCTGTTCTGCACATGCCGAATTTGTGTACAGCACATGCTGCTTGATCTCTGATAAAGGTCTGATATCCAAGAGACGAGAGGCAGCATGGCAGAATATGGAGGATTAGGAATGAAGTCAGGAAGAGCCCAGTTCAAATAACTATGACCATGAGTAAATGGTCATTTAACCTCCTTCAGTGTCTTTGGCAACTCCAATTGCAGAGGAAGTGCCCATCTACATTGTTGGAGGGAGGTTCCTCATCTGGGGTTTCCCTAGCAATAAAATGCTAGATTCAGTCCTTATCTCTGCCCTAATCCAAGAGATATGGGGGATTAATAAAACTAGATTGGACCAAGGGATGATTCTCAGTAGATAGGTAGTCAAAGGAAATAAACAGGCTGATTTCAAAAGAAAAATATGCAACCTATAAGAAAGGATGCTCCAAATTGCTGATAGCAAAAGAAAGACAAATGAAAACAACTCTGCAGTTTCTCTTTGCAACCACTGGACTATCACAGATGGTGAAAGATGAAAATGGTCAGTGTTGGGAAAACAGGCACATTGTTCCATTATATTATTCCCAATGCACTGTTTGTGAAGCTGTAATTTAGTCCAAATGTTTGAGCAAACAACTTGAAGTGCTCCTCTCTCAATCTCTCTCTCTCTCTCTCTCATTTTAAATAGTATTTTATTTTTCTCTAATTACATGCAAAAACTTATCTAACACTTTTTCCTTTTTAGGTTTTGAGTTCCAAATTAATCCTTCCCTCCCTCCTTTTCCCCTTCCCTGAGATAGTAAGCAATCTGATATAGGTTATACATGTGCAATCATGTAAAACATTTAAATACTAGTTATTTTGTGCAAGAAGACTCAAAGAAAAAAAGGAAGAGAGAGAGAAAAAAAGAAAGGAAGAAAGATACAGAAAAAAAGGACAGAAAGAAGGAAGAAAGACAAATAGTATGCTTCCATCAGTATTCAGATGGCATCAGTTCTTTCTTTGGAGGTAGATAGCATTTTTCATCATGAATCCTTTGGAATTGTCTTGGATCATTGTATTGCTGAGAATAGCTAAGTCATTCACAGTTCTTCATCATACAATGTTGCTGTTACTATGTACAATGACTTTTGGTTCTGCTTACTTCACTTTGCATCAGTTCATGTAAGTCTTTCTGTTTTTTTTTTTCCCTGAAATCATCCTGCTTATAATTAACTTGAAGCTGTATTAGGAACATCACTAAACTGTACCAGTTATATTAGTACTCCTGTATAGATACTGTAAGTTTCTGAAAGACAGAGTGAAAGGGCCCATATATACACAAATATTCACAATAATCCTTGTGATAGGCATACCTTTTTTCCCCATCAGTAAAGGAGAAAGTGAAATATATATTTATATGAGTGTAATTCGATTTTATCATGCCATAAAAAGGAAGAATATGAAGACTCAGGGAAACCTGGAAATATGTAATGAATTAATGTAGAGCCAAGTAAGCAGGGTCAAGAGAACAATTTGCATAATGACCACAACCAACTAGAGGAAAACAGCAATGAAAAACATCAGAACTTACAACAAAACAATGCAGTGACCAGTCTTAATTCCATAGGTCTGATGATAAAACCTTTTGCTAGGCTCATGTCATTAGACATGACACAGTGTAAGGTTTTTTATTACAAAGGGGAGTTCTATATGGATGGGGATGGGACAGTTATTGTTTGTTTGTTTTTTGAGGCAATCGGGGTTATGTGACTTGCCCAGGATCACAAAGCTAGAAAGTGTCTGAGGCTGGATTTGAACTCATGTCCTCCTTACTTGAGGACCAGTGCTCTAGCCACTGTTCCACCTTGCTGCCCTGATGGGACAGTTATTAGGAAGTGACACATACTAATTTTTTCCACCGAACTCAAACAAAAAGAAAAAAGCCCTGTCATTCTTTGTCTCTTGCTGAATCAAAGTCTCAGAGATAGACACTCAAGTCTCCCCAGTGCATTTAGTGGAATTTTTTTGAGGCTATTGAATCTAGTTCCTTATAAATGTATTTCACAAATGAAAAAAAAATTCTCTTTAAAAAACCAAACTCTACTAATTTCTAATTGTATACCCATCATATTTCTCAGAGCCCTTTCACACAAATTACTAAATTGAGACTCTACTCAATTGTACGTAGATTTAAGGCAGTAACACACTAACGATTGCCCAGTATAGTCCAATAAATAGAACCTCAGGAGGAAGTTAAAAGAGGCATTTTTTGCTCCGCTTGACAAATTGGGAAGCTGAGGCACAAAGTGATTAAATGATTTACTCAAGGTCTCAAAACTAGTTTGTAGCAGAATCAGGAACAGAAACCAGGTCTTATGACTCTTGTTTGGTCCAGTGCTCTTTCCATTGTGTTATACATGCATACACACACATACATATACACACACATATGTCATCCCTGTTTTCCATGCCCAGTTCAGAAATCAAGTCAGGTTGAAATCTTTCAAAGGAAAGTGCAGCATCATATAGTGGAAAGTGAACTGAATTTTGAATAAGTTAGAGAACCTGTATTCAAGTAGCTTAGCTATGTGACCTCGGGCAAGTCAATTAACATCTCTGGGCCTTAGTTTCTCCAAATGTAAAAGAGGGGTTGTAGTCAATGTGGTGATCCTTAAATTCCCTTCCAGCTCTAAATCTATGACTGATTTGCTCAGAGGTGGTTAACTTGGCTCCTTTGCTCAGAACAGCAGGTATGGGATCTGTTTAAATTAGGAAGGATTCTTAATTGGGGAGTATGTAAACTTTTAAAAATACACCTTTTGACAATTCTTTTTCAATATAATTTATTTCCTTTGTATTCCTATGTAATTTTTATAAGTCTAAAAATATTATTGTGAGAAGGGGTCTGTAGACTTCATCAGACTGTCTATAGAGTCCATGACATAAAGAGGTTAAAGAAAAAAATGCTGATAGCCCCTGACCTTAGGGAGCTTATAATGTAGTTGGGGAAAGCAGACATAAATATACTAAAAATTAAATGATTGCAAGCCTTAAGTAATAATTCAATACAACAATGGGGAAGCACTTCATAACTGCATAACCTTGAAAAAAAAAGTGTTTATTATTATGATTAACCATCTCGATCCACTGATGTTACCCGTATAATATAATCAAGTCCCCACTCCGCAACTGTTTTTGTTGTATTGTAGGGCTAATTAGAATCCAGTGGAGATGGTTTTCTTGCAGTCTTAAGAGAACAAAATCTGCAACTTCTTGTACAAGTATCCCCCATCAACTGGAAGGAAAAATGTTATAATCTAAATTACCAAGTTAACTCAGTACCAAACCCATAAATATTTACTGAGTGCTTCTTTTTGTATTAGATACAGTAGGACAAAGACATATAAGACATAGTCTCTATCCTTATGGACTTTAAAATCTACTTGGGGAAGAGTAAAAATAAACATACTAAAAACCAAACAATTAAAAAACTTAGTAATTCAAGACAATAACATAAGTCACAGAGTAGTATCACAGTAAAATGATAAGGATAGACAGTTAAGTGCTGTATAAATTTTACAATGAGAGAGCTTACCCTGGACTGGATTATACATTACATTATCAAATTTTTTTAATTCACCAAAATAAAATGAAAAACCTAAGAAAAACCCTGTTAATGCCTCCCTAGAGAATAAATTATGTTCTCCTTAGTAGGAAGGAAGAAAATGGTAGGAATATCTTTTCTAGAGGAAGCATTGAACCTATTTGTTCAAATTTTTTTTCTTTTTAAAAATTGATATATATTATATCTTTTATTTTTTACATCATGTATATCCCTTCTCTTACTGCTTCCCAGAGCTGTCTCTTGTAACAAAATAAAAAAAAAGGAAAAAGAAAAAAAATCAGCAAAACCAATCAACACATTCTCAAAGATTATATCATATGCAGTGTTCTATACTTGTGGACTCCAATCTTGGAAGGGGAGGTGTCTTTTCATCTCAATTTCTGGGGGCCAGACTTGGTCATTATAATTTTGTAACATTCAATTTTGATTGTTTTGTTGTTATTTTTCTTTTCTTTTACATTGTTGTAGTTACTGTATATTGTTTTCCAATCTCTGTTTACTTCCCTTTTCTTCAGTTTACGTAAGTCTTTTCATGCTTCTCTGGATTCATTAAGCTCATCTTTTCTTCTTTTTTTCTTTTTTAAAATTTTGAACCTAATAAATATAAAATAAAATGATAATTTCCATATATGTAATATAACAGAGGAGGAAGCTTATGTGTGAAATCAAAGCCCCTAATATATACAGTTTTTTCCCATTTTAAATATATAATAAACTCAACATGTAACTTTCCAAGCTATCTTACTTGTCTGTGAGTCTTTCTGGCCTTTTTCTTCTCCTCCTCTTCCCCTCTCACCATCTTCCCCTACCTCTATTGCTTTTCTCTTCCTCTCCCTCTCCTCTTATCTCCCTTTCTTGTCTCCTTCTCCTCCTTCTCTCTCAAGCATTTATTTTTTTCTCCCTCTTACCTCCCCCCAACCCTCAACAGATGAAGAAGGAAAGAAAGAACCAGTATTTGTACCAGTATCATAACCTGTGCTGGTAAGCACAGTCAGGCAAATCAAATTGTCACAATGCCTCAAAAATGCATTTCTTATTAAGCCTATTAGTCTTTTAGCATATGGTGGGCAGCATCTTCTTTATTTGTCCTCTGGAGCCATGCCTGATCATTTAGTTCATCAAAGTTCTTACATCTTTCAAAATTGTTCATTTTTACAATATTGATATTGTTGTATAAATCAATTGTTCTTCTGGTTGTGCTCATTTGACTACACAGTTCATTCAAGACTTTCAGGTTTCTTTGAAACTGTCATTTTTCTTCATTTCCTTAGTTGTAGTTCATTTGATTCACATACCATGATTTGTTCAGCTATTTCCTAATCAACGGGCACCCCCATTATTTTCCAGTTCTTTGCCACTTCCAAAATAGCTATATTGGATTTGTTGTACAAAACCTTTTGCATTTTATGTGATCAAAATTGTCCATTTTATCTTCTGTGATACTCATTTGTTTCTTCATGAGCTCTTCATCTATCCATATACATGAAAGTTAACATCTTCTTTGTTCCTCTATTTTATTTATCATGTAGCCTTTTATATCTATCCATTTACAGTTTATCTTGGAATAAGGAATGTGGTCTTGATCTAGCCCAATTTCTGCCATATTGCTGTCATTTTCCTAGTAGTTTTTAATTGAATACTAAGTCCATACCCCAGTAGCTGGGATCTTTGCATTTATTGAATGGTTGGCTCTTAGGTTTGCTTGCTTCTGTAGGTTGTATACCTAATCCATTCCACTGATCAATATTTTTAAACCAGTATCAAATTGTTTTGAGAATCATTTGCTTTGACATATAGTCAACTGCCAAGTCCTTTTTTCCCCCCACTTTTTTCATTACAGTTATCCTTTCCACATCATGGGGCTTAGGGGCATGAAATCCTTACAATCTGGAAAATCCAAGTAAAAAATTTTGGCCCTCCTTTTGTATCAGAAAAAAAGTCTAAATTTTTTCTTTTTCTTTTATGGAGTATTTATAGTACCTTGTTGTAAAATTTGGGTTATTATACAATACTATACATATATTGAATGCATTTCTGAGTTTCCAAACTTTTTCTGTGTTGTCTGCAGCTTCCAAAAAACTCCCTCAAAATTCCCATTTAATTCCTTATGTTGACCTGCGGCATATCAAAACTGCAATGGGGAAAGTTGTGATGTAGAAGGGATAATCATATTTCCTTTGAGATTCTTAACCTTTTGTACCTCCAAACAAATTTTGTTGTTTCACTTTCTGGTTCTGTAAGTTAATCCTTTGGTGGTTTGACAGATAGGGCACTGAATAAGTAAATTACTGTAGAGAACATTGTTATTTTTATCATATTAGCTCAGCCTACCCATGAACAATCAATAATTTTCCAATTTTTAGCTCTGTCTTTATTTTTATAAATAAATTTTGCAGCTTATATCCATAGTTCTTGTGTCTATGTTGGTGGGTAGTATCCCAAGTATTTTATACATTCTGTAGTTATTTTAAATGGAATTTCTCTTTCTGTATTTTCTTGCTCTATTTTATTGGTACTATATAGAAATGGTAATGATTTGTATGAATTTATTTTATTTATTGCATTTTTGCTGAAGTTATTATTTCAATTAATTTTTAGTTTACTCTCTGATACTACTCTCTACTGTTCTCTAAGTATACCATCATCTGCAAAAAGCAATAACTTTGTTTTTTCTAAACCCATGCTTATTCCTTCAGTATTTTTTTTTAATCTGATTACTATAATTAGCATTTCTAGCACTATGTCAAATAGAAGTTGTGACTATGGGCATAATTACTTTGTTTCTGATCTTATAAGAAAGGACTCAAATTTATCCCCATTACACATAATGCTCGTTCTTGGTTTTAAACATAACACTATTTACCATGCTAAGGGAAGGTCCATTTATTCCTATGTTTTCTAGTGCTTTTAATAAAAATGAGTGTTACTTTTTTCAAAAACTTTCTTTGCATTTATTGACATAATCATATGTTTTTGTTGGATTTATTATTAATATAGTTGATCATGTTTATAGTTTTCTTAATATTAAATCAACTCTGAAGTCCTAATATAAATTACAAACTGGTCATAATATATAATTTTTGTGATATATTGATATAGTATCTTTGCTAATATTTAAATTTTTTTATATCAGCATTCATTAGGAATATTGGTCTATAGCTTTATTCTTCTGGTTTTACTCTCCATTTAGGTAAAATGATCATATTTAAATCATTAAAAAAATTTAATAAAATCCTTTGTTTTGCTTTTTTTTCCCTAAACAGTTTATATAATCCTGGAATTGCTATTTGAATGATAGAATTCATTTGTGAATCTATCTGATTGTGGGGTTTTTCCCCATTAGGGGTTAATTTATGGTTCCCCTCTCCCCCCATCTCTGTCAAAATTGTGATCTAGCTAGCAGATAACTGACTACTGGGTGTTGAGATTTTCACTTTAAACTCCATTATTTCTACATCTGTATAACTGTAAATGGTTTTGTCTGTTCCAGAAGTGCCACACAGAGAGTAAGTTAAATAATGTCCTCAGAGGAAACCTCTAATAAGAGATTATTACTCCAATCAGCATATTTATTTCTTTTCATATTTTTCACATTTTAATTTAAAAACTGTAGGTATACAGTGGAGCAGACAGACACAATTGATCCTTTTTGAGGGACTAGAAAAGTAAGTTATGGTTGATGCAGTTTCTTTATGTTAAAATTTTAAGTTGTTTTGCACCTTGAAAATTAGGTTGTTTTTCATTCAAATCAGAAAAGAGAAGAGACCAAGATTTCCAGATGAGGACTAATTTGCACATGACCCAACTGCAGAAGTTGTATTTTGCTTTTGAATATTTAGAAGGTATATTAAAACCTTATTAATTGAGTCTAAGGAAAAGGAAAGGCTGAATTAGCTTAAAAATCAATCAAAGAATACTTTACAATAAAGGCAGATTTATTACTTTAGAGCTTATATGGTAACGCTAAGAGCTAAAAAGTTGTTGCTTATTCATATGCACCAAAACATTCATGGCACCACTTCTGTGGTAATAAACAATTATCCATTGATTAGAGAATGGCTGAACAAATTCTGACATGACAGTGATGAGCATTGTTATTTTATAAGAAGTGCATATAGAAATAATTTGGAGAAACATAGAGAGGCATATGAACTGATGCAGCCTAAAGTAATCACAACCTGGAAATAAGTCTACATCATGGCTAAAATTACGTAAACAAAATGATCACTAAAAGGAAGACTAACTCCAAGAAAAGGTAAGGACCAATCTCAGTCCTAGAGAGAATGATAATTAATAATAACAATAATAATAATAAAGATAGCAATAGCTAATATTTATATAGTACCTCCTATGTGCCAGGCATTGTGCTAAGCACTTTATAAATATTATCTCATTTCGTCCTTATAACAACCCTTAGAGGTAGGTGCTATTATTATTCCCATTTTAAAGCTAAAGAAAATGAGAGTAAACACAGATTAAGTGGCTTGCCCAAGTTCATACAACTAGTAAGTGTCTGAGTTTATATTTGAACTCAGATCTTCTTGACTCCAGGTCCAGGGCTTTATCCACTGCACCACTTTTCAGTCTCCTCTTTCTAAATATGTAGAACGTTGTATTCAAGTTCAAACACAAACATTGTCAATTCTTTTTAAGAGTTCTCCTTTGATACAAGGGACTTCTCAATGGCAGGGAGGTTAGTTAATACCCAGCAATAACTGTGATGTAAAAGACCAATGTAAAAACTAGGATAGATTGGCAATAACTTTTCTTCTTAAACTAAGTTTTTGCCTATCTATTCTAGTTATTGCCTCGACCTATCCTAATGAATAAATGTGGGTTAAGTAGTACATAAAGTATTTGCCTGCAAATGGATATGCTAAAAGTGCTTGACAAGTATTTTCTTTCCCTTAAATTGATTTAACTTTCCCTTACTTACATCATGAAATTTCTGTGGTAAGCACCTTCTGAGATTGGACAAAGCAAATTTCTGCTGAGGGCTGATCAGATTAGCACAAATTCCCTATCAATGAGATGGAATATTAAGCTTTTAGTCTATGTCCTGATGCATGGATGTGAGGATTATTTGGTAAAATCTTATTAGCCTCTGACCTCTAATGGGATCCTAAAAGAAGCAGCATATCTGAAAGTCCGCATTTTTTTTTGCACCAAAACGGATAATTTCTTTGTCTACTTGTTTTGAATCCTCTTATAAATTGGCTCTGCTATTTGTCTGCCTTTATAGGCCCTACAAAAATTAGTACATAAAATGTTATGGTGGTAATGTGCTAGACATAATCAGGATACAATTCCCCCCATTTAAGCATTTTCTTGTTCAATGTGACACACTAGAACACAACAGGTTTCCCACGAAACCTAAAGAGTATTCCATTATAGCCAACAACTTTTCCTCATTTACTGTGTATTCTCATATGAGCCTTCCTCCAGCCTTATTTCAAGCTGACTATCATTCATCTTAGGTTGTAGGCAATATAAGAAAACAACTGGAGAACTCACTCAGTTTGGGGAGCAGTAAAAATCTGGCAATCCATTTTCTTGACATAATGAGAACCAGAAAAAAAATCTATTTTCTTAACAGAATTTTCCCCTTTCAGGAGACTATTGTGCCATAGTGCAGGTATGGTTGCAGTGTCTTCAACTCTTCTAGACTGATTTCTGTCCTTGAATATTGCCTTCTACCCGTCAGTATGATCCAGGGGTGGGGAACCTGCAGCCTCGAGGCCACATGTGGCCCTCTAGGTCCTCAAGTGTGGCTTTTTGACTGAATCCAAACTTCACAAAGGGCCACACTTGAGGACTAGAGGGCCACATGTGGCCTTGAGGCTGGAAGTTCCCCACCCCTGGATAATCTCTGTCCTACCTGCCTAGCACACTTCTCTAATTCTTTTGCTTTGCTACTTCTCTCTATTTTATAATTTCTCCCTTTCTCCCTCTATCCCTTCATTTCCTTCTTTTTCTTTTCTCCCTTATATTTCCTCCTCTTCTTCCTTCTCTTTTTGATGTAGGAAAGATTTAATTACTATATTTACATAATTGACATAGAATTAATATTGTTTATAAAGGTAGAGGGATAATTTGTCATATCTCTCTGGTTCACTAAGGGCTAAAATTCAAATATTAAGGATCTTCCTCTTGTGTATTAAATGCATAGCTTATAACAAGGCTGGGAGCTAATAGTCAAAGTATAAGGAGACCCCCTTTCAGTTCAATAAGCATCTGTTAAGTACATATTATTTACGAAACACCCGAACACACTTCATCTTTTATTGTAAGATCATGGATCAGAGCTGGAAGGAGCATTTGAGAGCATCTGGTCCAAAGGTTCTCACCTGGGCCCCATGGACCCCCAAGGAGTTTGCCGTTAGATTATAGGAGGTCCATGAACTTAGATAAGGAGAAATAGATCTTTATTTCACTATACTCTACCTGAAATTTAGCATTTCCTTTAATTATTTAAAAACATTCATTCTGAGAAGCAGTCCATCATTGGCTTCATCAGTCTGCCAAAGGAGTCCATGGCGCAAAAAAGGGGAAGAGCTCTCAAAAAAGTCCAACTCCTTTATTTTTCAGATGAGGAAACTGTGGCCCAGGGAGATGAAGTTGCTTCCCCAAGGTCACACGTGATAAGTGGGAACCAGGATGTGAATCTAGATTTGTCCAACAGTCGAACCAACGTTCTTTCTATTATACCACACTGTCTCCTTTCTGAGGGGAAAAAAAGCAATGCATTGTTTTCTGAAAAAACACCATGCAACTCCCCCCACCCCGACCCTCCGGTAGAATGCATTTTTTTCATAGAATCACAGACCTTTTAGAGCTATGAAGGATCTGAGAGATCATTGAGTCCAAGACTCTCATTTTACAGAGAAGGAAACGAATATCCTGTGCCGAGTGGAAGATCTCCCTTTACTAGGGGCTGGAGAGATAGACAACATTCAAAAATAAACCATATCTATGAGTTTGAGATACTTTTAGCATTACAACACCACATGTGAATTTATTATTTTTTTAAAGTAAATTATTACTTCCCGGCTAATTCTTTTTTTTTTTTTTTGAGGCAATAATGTTTAAGTGACTTGCCCAAGGTCACACAGCTATTAAGTGTCAAGTGTCTGAGGTTAGATTTGAACTCAGGTCCTCCTGAAGGCCAGAACTCTATCTACTGTGCCACCTAGCTGCCCCTCACATGTGAATCGATAACCTAGGTTTATTTAAGCATATTTTCCACAGTTTGCAGGAGAAAATTGTTTGGGTGAAAGAACAAAAGAGCTAGTGTAGGACAGTGAAAAGAAGGTTGTTTTTGGAGTCAGAAGCTCAGTTCAAATTCTGACTGTGACACTTAGTACTGTGTGATCTTGACCTTGGATGGTAGCTATATCCAGTATTCTAAAAAATATTGTGTATGTATGAGGCTGTGTGTGCACACACAAAGACATGGACACATACATGCATACATACATGTACGAATGCCCACATGTACATATACATGTATTGCAACGTGCGACTATACATATATGCACTATGTACGTTATCTCTCTCTGTCTATCTCTCAAGTAAGGCCCAGAAATATTAAGTGACTTGCCCAAAGTCTGAAACATTATAGATATATAAAACATTTAAATATCTATATGAATAGATATATAAAATCTATTTATCTATATTATATCTATCATCATATAGATATATGTATATGTGTATAGATGTTAACCATGTATATGCATATGTATATTATTATGTACATATAAATGCATATGTGTGTATATGCAGGTAGATGTGTGTGTTATGTATGTATGTATGTATGTATGTATGTATGCATGTGTGGGGTAGCTAGGTGGCACAGTGGATAGAGTGCCAGGCTAGAAGTCAGGAAGACTCATCTTTCTGAGTTCAAATCCAGCCACAGACACTTTCTAGCTATGTGACCCTGGGCAAGTCACCCCTGTTTGCCTTAGTTTACTCATCTGTGAAATGAGCTAGAAAAGGAAATGACAAACCCCTCTAGTATCTTTGCCAAGAAAACCCCAAATGGGGGCATGACTGAAATGACTGATCGACAACATCTATGTGTATATATATGTTTGTGTGTATGTATATGTATACATATACATGTATGTGTTACATATACTCATGTATATGTACTACATACATACATACAAATGTTTGAAGCCTTGGAAAAGCCACTTAACTTTTTAGGGGTTTAGTTTCCTCAACCATAAAGTGAAGGGGTTGGGGTAGATGACCTTTAGCGTTAGGATAATAGACATTCCTGTCTAGTACATTGAATTCAATATTGTTATTGTTCAGTTGTTTTCAGTCATGTCTGGCTCTTCATGACTCCCTTTGGACTTTTCTTGGCAAAGATAACTGGAGTGGTTTGCCATTTCCTTCTCCAGCTCATTTTACAGATGAAGAACTGAGGCAAACAGGGTTAAGTGATTTGCTCAGGGTCACACAGCTAGCAAGTGTCTGAGGTCATATTTGAATTGTGAAAGATGAGTCTTCCTGACTTGAGACACTGCATGCTCTCCACTGTGCCACCTGGATGCTTCATTGAGTTCAATTGTAGACCCCCAAAATTGTGAGATTTAAATCCCAATGGAGGTGGGATTTAAGTCATAATTAACCATATAATTGTTTTCATTTTCCTTTGACTTAAGAGACAAAACCCGATCAGGCTCATATATGACCTTAGGCAAGTTAGCAAACTCTCTAGCCATCTTTCTTTTTTTCTTCATTGGTCTTAATCAGACCCATTCTCATTAAGGCACCTGAAAAGGAGGTTTGAAGAACTTTCCAATGAGGGATTAAATAGCAGAATTTATCATACACATTAGAGTAGCTGAATGAAAGTAAGAGGTCATGTGAGATTTCCATCCCACTTACGTGCATGTCATGGCCTTCTTATATGGCTGCTTTGAGTCCGGCTGGTGGCCTTTGAGATCTGTGGAGGTCTCAAACTGGAAGCACAGCTCAGTCTAGACCATGCCTAAGAAACACCCAATGATTTTCCTTTCTTCACTTGATGTCAAGAACAAAGAGAGTTAGGGCCTTCTGAGGCTGTCCAGGGCACCATTGTTAGTTTTTCCCCTTCCTCTGTACCTTGTAGCAGCACATAAGGGTCTGTACTGGGCTTTAGAAGGTTTTCTGCAACAAGGTTTAGCAGGATTAAGCTAAAGAGAAATTGGGACATAGATGAAACTGATCTTTGGCATCCTCCCAATTTCCTTTTGAGAGGACTCTCTCTCCAGTTTCAATACCTTCTACCTCAGATGTCTAGAACTCTCTCTTACCTTAGCTGCCAAGGATCTTCCATTGAGCAGTTGTCTCATTGGACATTTTTTGTTTTCCCATAGGCATGTCTGTGTTGTGTCTTAATCTCTAGAGACCCGCTCTGATTTCTGACAATTTCATAAATGAATTTTCAATAAGTCATTGATGGCCAGTAATTACTTGCTATTATTGATAATGGTGATAATAATATCTTGTATTTGTGTGGCACTTTCATATCTTATTTTATCCTTAAAACAGCCCTATAAAGAAGAGAGGGCAGATATTAGTAGTCCCATTTCAAAGATGAGAAAATGGAGTTACAGAGAAATTAAGTGACCTGCTCAAGGTAAGTGATAGAACTAGGACTAACCTAAGCCTTTCAACCCTTAGTCAATCCGGTTGTCTTTCCACTATGGAGGCTTCTGGAAATACTACCTTCATGCAAACAGAATGATTATTTAATGGCAACATTTCAACAATTGTGGACAGGGAGACTGTTCTGATTTGTTGTTCATTCAGTCATTTTTCAGTTGTGTCTGACTCTTTATGATCCAATTTGGAGTTTTCTTGGCAAAGATACTGAAGCAATTCACCATTTCCTTCTCCAGCTTGTTTTGGGGATGAGGAAACTGAGGCAAATGGGGCTAAGTGACTTGCCCAGGGTCACATAGCTAGTACATGTCTGAGGCCAGATTTGACCTCAGGAAGATGAATCTTCCTGACTCCAGGCCCAGCACTCTATCCATTGTTCTGCCCAGCACTCTATCCATACTCTTCTGATATATCTGTGTAAATGACCACCTATTCTTCCTACTTGCAAGTTAAGCCCTAGCTCCATGATTAAAGTTTTGTGGTGCTATAGTATCAACAGAAAGTCAATATTTCAAATCTTAAGGAGAATCTATGGTCTTACAACTGTAGATCACAATCCACCCATGCATTCTAAACCTATATGATTCTTGTCTGTGGCCTCCCAAAATCTCTTAGAGGATCTACCCAATATAAGAGATTCTTCCTTTAGCTCTTTTCACTTTCCATGGGTCCCAATGTGACAGTAAGAACGTCCATCTGTTATTCCCTCACTATTGCTACTATATACAAACAATCTATGTCCCTTTCCAATTATACATTTTCTGGATTCTGCACTAACATCTGTGGAAGATGTAGAAAAATTCTACAAATTATTTGATAATGTCCTACAAATTAACATATACCTTAGTACTTAGTGACTTCAGTGCAAAGGTGAGTGTAGAGTAAATAGGTTAGAAAGCATGGTTCATTACTAAGATATGAGAGGGCAACAGTTTGTAGATTAGTAATTTCATTTCCATATATAACGCATACTTTGTTCAAGAACAGAATTGAAAGATACTGGACATTGCATGCACCTAATTATATTACAAAAATTGTTGATTATATTTTAGATAATTGGGAACAACAGGCTAGTTTTGTAAGAGCTATTTCTGAATCAGCTGTCTTCATACACTCAGGACATCAATTTGTAAGAACAAAGGCCAAAATTAGGAAAAAGTAATAATGAGAAGCTATGTTCTGACCTATTTAAATAGGCTGTTGATCCTGAAAAATGGGAAATACATAAGAGAATACAGATGGACTCAGACTATCACCATTTCCTAAAGATGTTTAACTTACGTAAATCAACCACCACAATGAGAAGAACTATCAAAAAATACTTTATCTTTTTGCCAAGAGGAAAGATATGGCAGCCAAAAGACAATGCCAGTTCAGAACAAAAATTCACTTGTATAATCTTATGGAGAAGGATGGTGAGAGATTATGAGTATTATTGCCTCATAAAACAGCAAGAAATAGTTAAGGAAAAATTTTATTGAAAGCTTAGCTGGAGAGTAAGTCAGATCATCTCTATGGCATTTAAGGATGAAAGTGGATGGACAAGCAACTGTAAAATAGAAAATATCAGTACAAATTTCTGTAACAAACTCTTTTTTTCCATTAATCTCTTTTCTCTGTCCATGACATTGGAGTCACTACATCAGAACGCTAATTTAACATTTTGAAATTTGCTGCCTGAGGAAGAATAAATGGTCCTACAGAAAACAAAGGTGGGGAAAGCAACTGTACTAGACCAAGGACAGAGAAAAGTCTAGAATGGAGATAGCACAATTTTAAGGGGAATGAAGTATCAATACCAAAGATCTCTGAAAAGTGCTTGGAAAAAGTGCTCCAAATGCTTAGGGGAAGACGCCAACATTGTTATTACTAAAAAGATGACTGAGGACATATCAGATTTAGAACTGAAAGGGACTGTAATGGTTATAATCTACTCTCTCATTTTTCTGATTAAAAAAAAAACCTGAAGCTCAGAAAAGTAAAATCACTTGCTCAAAGTCACACAGCATATTTTATTATTCTATTTACACACAATATATTTTACTTAAAAAATAAAAGTTTCAGAGCTAGAATTTGAACCCAGGACTTTTGACTCCAAAACCAATTGTCTTTCTATTATATCACCCTGCCTCTAACCACAGACCTTTATGCCTACTTTCCTGTCATTTTAAAGCTCATATGAGAATAATCTATACACATGTTAAGGGCATCCTTGATAATAGTAAAGGAAGGGAACAGCCAAGTTTCATAAATAATATTCTACAGTAGATAGTCTTTCTCCAGATGCCCAACTGAAGGAAATCTGTAGGGAATATGAGATCCCATTGTGCCTATTGTTTGTTAACTATAAAAGATTTAATTCTGTAGAGCAAAACATTGTGTTAAAAGCTCTCTTTCAACAGATTGCCTCCCATGCATAAAGCAAAATCACCCAAGATTCCTTGTAAGCTATAATAGACAAAACTTGGTTCTTCTACCTTTTCACTATCAATATAAAGCAAGACATAAAACAGGGAGAGAGATGCTTACCAAAGGTGATTGTAACTGTCTAACACAGAGTCCAAATTGAAAATGAATTCCATATGAATATTGGAGTTTTCTAGATGTTCCTTTTTGCATATTTCTTTTTTTGCTTGTATCACGCTTTAAGATATTTCAAAATAAGATCCATAATCATTCAAAAGAATTTGATATAACTATCCACACAAAGTAAAAGCCAAGTGGATGAAAAATGTCTATTGCCCAGTCTATGATAATGTAGCTTTATTGATGGCCCACAGGACTGGTCCATTAATCTTGGACAGCCTTGATAAATGATTAGATTTGTTTTGTTTGGTGCCATAGGATACATCAGTGAGCAATGGGCAGCCATTGCAATAAAGGAAATTTAAGCTTGATTTAAGGAAAAACTTTGTAAATATTAGATCTAGTCAAAAGTAGAATAGGCTGCCTTGGGAGATGGTGGATCTTCCTTAAGGAAGATCTTCAATTATGTTTTAAAAAGGAGTATTGTCTACATACCGACTGATCTAGATGGCCTCTCAGGTTCCTTATAACTCTAAGATTTTGTGATTTTCTGTCAAAGTATCTTTTTTGACATTTCTTATGCAAACCTCTATTTGTACCTACTTTGTATCTCTCTATTGCTTTTTGGAGATTTTAATGTTCATGACTTACAGTCATATAATATCTCCAGAAAAATATTGTGCATTTAAAATATGGGTTTTTGTTTCAGGAAACAACTTGGAATTATTGAAAGTACTGCATAGTTTCCCAAGTACGATCTAGCCCACCCTCTTACTCCCATTCAGTTTTGGGTCCAGTTCATTGTACAGGTGCTATATTAGTCCAAAATGATATCTGTGCTGATAGGTTAGCTCAAAGAATTTAGCCACACTATTTTCTGAACAAAAGGCATCCTTCATGTGTTGTTGTTTTGTCTTGTGTGGATCATTAGATTAATCTCTTTTGAATGATGTTAGGTTTCATTGAGGAAGCTTACTCTGAGACTTGATACAATCAACACAATGTTGTAAAGAATTTGAGCATCATCAGTTCTAGGGATTCTCCTCCATTTTTATTTTGTATAGGACATATTTCATGACAGTGATAAACATCTTTGGAAAGGAAGGAAGGAAGCAAACATTTATTAAGTACCTACTATGTGCCAGGCACTGTGCTAAGCACTTTACTAATATTATCTCATCTGATCCTCACAACAGCCTTGGGAAGGAGGTGCTATTATTATACCTATTTTAGAGTTGAGGAAAGTGAACCAAACAGAGGCTAAGTGACTTGTCAAAGGTCACAGAGCTAACAAGTATATGAAGCCACATTTGAACTAAGATCTCTCCGACTACAGGCCCAGTGCTCTACCCAGTGCACCTGTTTAATGCCTCCCTTAATGTTGATAATCAGAATTGTTGAACAGAGTTATCTGTGGTTGTGTCTATGAAGGATCACATGTTAATATATTCGTGGGAGACATTCTATTGAAAAACTCCATCAAAGTTGCCTTTTCCTCTGCCAATTCAGATGCTTTAAAAAAAAATCCAACAAATAGTAAATTCAGCAGCATTCTCCTTACCTTTAATTGATTATATGATTGAAAATGTGATCTGCTACAGAAAGTTGTTTATCAAGGCCTTTCCTTATTTTCATAAAGGATACTTAGACATTAAGGACATATACACATGTAGATCACTCATGGAAATATCTTTTGGGATGAGAAAGTAGGCAAGTGAGTCAGTAATTACTGATGTTTTCTTGGTCATCTTTTTTTGGTAATAATATTATTTGTGATTTTTTTCTAATTATTCAGCAAGTATTATTTTTTCTAATTTTCAGATGTATTAAAAACCAATTCCTCTATGTTAAAAAATTTACATTGCTTCTAACATAGACTTCTCTTGGGTGTACTTGACATGGTACAGATGCTTATCCTCATTTCATCTTTTTAAATTCCTCATCTAGAATATTGGGGGCTGAGGTGTTAGCATCCCAGTGTGTTAACTACACTGTCATCAGATGGAAATATATCATTATAAAAATCCTGGAAAATCTGTTTCATTTTTTCCTATTTGTTATTCCCCATTTCCTCCCTAAAAATGCTCTTGGAATTTTCTGGGGTCATTGGGTCTCATATCAAGCTTGCTGAAGATTAATCCCCCCCCTTCTCACTATTCTTAGCTGCTTTGTGAGGTGACACTTTTCATAACCTGATTCTAATGTTTCATGAACGAGTGTGAATTCTTTACTGGTGCTGCCCTTCATGACTTCATCAGGAGAGCAAAGGTTTGCTGGTTCATGCTGTTTCTGGGTCCTTTTGACCTCTTTATTGCAGTGATGGCTTTTTATCAGGTGATCATAAACCTAGAGCTCAAAGGGCCCTGAGAGACTGCCTCATCTGATTCCCTCATTTTGTAAAGGAGGAAACTGAGAATCAGGGAGATTAAATGATTTGCCCAAGGTCACACACTAAGTAGCAGAAGGGATGTGAACACAGGCCCAATGACTCCAGAAACAGCATTCTTTCTCCTTTACCACATGACTTCCCTTAGTTACACTTTTACAGGAAATGACGATAACTGGAATCAGTCTTTATCCTGTTGCCAATTTCAATCCACAAGGTTTATATGAATATGTCAGGTTGGAGTTATTGTCATTATACCCAGTTTTTTCATCTCGCTCCTTTTATTTTGGTGTTGATTTTGATCTTTGTTCTAAATAGTCAGTGGTCTACCTAGATACAGAAAGCTGATTTAGAAATTACTCTCACTGTGTTCTTGCTTTTCTTTGTATCCCAAGCACTTAGCATTGTGCCTAGAATATGGTAAATACTGAAAAATGCTTGTTAACTGACTGCCATTATGGTGTAGCCAATTTCTTTTTCTATGTGGGGTATAGCCTTCCAATTCTTCTTGAAGAAAAAACTGATGATGAGAGAGGCATGAGGCTTCTGGCCTCTCCAGCTCTTTTAGTCTTTTTTATTTCTTAGTCTCAAAGTGTAACCAGGAAGTCAAGACATCCCTAAATGTTTTAGAATGCTTATTGAGAAAAAATACTCCAGGCGTCTGCTCTGCATGACCTTTCATGAGTTGGAAGTTAAGGTATAAGGGCCAGATACTGTGTCATGGAAATGAAAGAACATGAACTTGGACAGAGTTTGAGAGATAGTGGAGGATAGAAGGGCCTGGAGTACTATAGTCCTTGGGGTCACGAAGAGTCAGACACACCTGAATGACTGAACAAGAAAAACTCCCCACAAGGTCTACAGTTTGTAGTTCAGTTTGTTTTCGGTTCTTTGCCTATTCAGCAATTGGGATGGACGTAGGACAGCTGGTTAGGATCAAAAATAGTTATTTCACTTTGTGACAGGGTGGTTGCAAAGGGACTTTGTATGTAGGGATTTTGTTCTAACAGAGTCCCGGGAATAGCTATGGAGCACGTGAAAATGTGAAGGTAGGATCATAGACTTACAGGGAGAAGAGAGAGGATATCAAGTCCAATTCCCTCATTTGACAGATGGGGAAAGTGAAGCACAGAGAAGTTATACAAATTACCTTGTGTAACATGACTAGTTAAGTGTCTGAGGTAGAATCTGATCTCAGGTCTTTAACTGATTCCAGGCCCATCACTCTATCCCCTGCCTACCTTCCTAAAGAAAAGAAGACCTTTTTTTTTTTTTAATCTTTCTTTCCAATAGGTAAGCTGTTGATCTGCATCTGGCCAGCCAGCAATGACTTTAGTAGGTTTTACACTGTTGTTGGTGAAAGCTGATTGAGAATTCAGTCAGTCAATGACAAGAGTGAAAAAAAAAAAGTTAAAAATAAGAGGGACTTGGGGCAGCTAGGTGGCGCAGTGGATAGAGCACCAGCCCTGGAGTCAGGAGGACCTGAGTTCAAGTTTGGCCTCGGACACTTGACACTTACTAGCTGTGTGACCCTGGGCAAGTCACTTAACCCCACTGCCTAGTAAAATTAAAAAAAAAAATAAGAGGGACTCTCCTTCACTTCCTTTATCCCCTCCATCAACTCAACCCCCAAGAAGAAGGTTCCATGCTGAAGATGCAGAGTGTGCCCTGCTGCTTTGGTAATCCTGAAGCCCCAAGTGAATCCTCCTGGGCTTAGATTGCAGTAAAGAGGATAGTGTCTACAACAGCAATGCGTTCAGTAGACATTTCTTAAACACCGGCTGTGTTCAGAGCACTGAGTTAGGCACTAGGGTAGATACAAGATATAGTTCATAATAACAGGCTTATATTTATAGAGTAGCACTTTGAGGTTTACAAAGTACTTTTATATACATCATCACTGTGAAGGTGGTGATATTTATTTCCATTTTCTGTCTCAGTTTTTCCCCCATAGTACTTGGAATCTGGTCAGTGGGTAGAGCAGGAATACAACATGTGGAAAAATAGCCATAACACATGCAAAAAACCCCATGATATACTAGGAATCTGCCTGCTTGGTCATTCTTGACAATATTAAGTCATCAGCTAACATCAAGTCACAATTTAGGTGTTTAGAATAGGGAGAAATACCTCATTTCCTACTCTCATCCAGCTAGAATATTATGGGCCCCAATGACCCTTTAATCCCTTTAATTCAAAACTGATTATAACTTCCATTCACACACCACAGATGTTGGAATGTAGAATGTATGCTATTGCCTCCAATTTTCAAAAAGCAGGAACTGAGTAGGCCCAAATTCTAACACATGTGACCTGACCAAATTGATATAATATGTAAGGGTTCATAGTATAGATTTTCTTTTGTTTCTTCCTCTCGCTATCTTTCTGTACATGGCAGACAGAAAAGTAAAGACTTTTTGGCTCTTTTCATCTCTTTTTTTCTTTCTTCCTGGTGAACAGTGGTGTGGAAAGTCCACCAGTCATCCTAATGACCATCGCCAGAAATGATTCAACATGTCCAAAATCAAGCTCATTATCTTTCCCTCCAAATCACCCAACTTCCAAGTTTCCGTATTTATGTCAAAAGCACCAAGACTCTTTTAGTTTCCCAGGTTTGTAACCTTGGCATTATCATGGACTCCTCATCCTCCCTTATCCCATACATCTAATCAGTTGCCAAATCCTACTGTTTATAATTCCACACCATCTCTCACATATGATTTCTTCTCTCTACTCACATAGCAACCACCTTAGTTGGGGACCTCATCACCTCTCATTTAGTCTATTGCAATAGCCTCCTAATGGGTCTCCCTGCCTCCAGTCTTTTCCTGTTCCAATCTATCCTATATACCGTTGCCAAAATAATTTTCCTTAAGTACAGATATGACCACGTCACTCCTGTTTTCAAACTCCAGTAGCTCCCTATTGCCCCTGGACAAAATATCAACTTCTCTCTTTATAGTTTAAATGTCTTAAAAACCTATTTTCAATCTATCTTTCTGTCTTCATTCTATATTACTGCTATTCTCATACTCTGAGATCCACTCAAACTGGCCTTTTCTCTGTTCCTCATATGTGGCACTCTATCTCCATCTCTGTGCCTTTGCAGTGGGCATTCCTCATGCTGGAAATAACTCTCTCCTTACCTGTACCTCATAGAATCTCTCCCTTCAAAATGCAGTTCCAGTATCACCTTTTGTAGGAAGCCTTTCCTGAGATCCCTCAATGGCTAGCCCTCCCTGTTGTTTTTGTTCAGTTGTTTCAGTTGTGTCTGACTCTTCATGACCCCATTTGGGATTTTCTTGGCAAAGATAGTGGAGTGGTTTGCATTTCCTTCTCTAGTCCATTTTATGGATGAGGAAACTGAGGCAAACCGGGTTAAGTGACTTGCTCATATACTTACAGCTAGTAAGTATATGAGGCTGATTCTGAACTTGGGTCTTCCTGACTCTACCCCTGGTGCACCATATACTGCACCACCTAACTGCCCCACACCCTCCATAACCATTCTGTATTTAACTACTTTGTTTTTATTTGTATTTATTCTCTTTATGTTTATTCTGTATACACTTAAATGTGTGCTTGATGTTTCCCAGATTAGAATGGAAGATTCTTAAGAGTAGGGAATGTTTCATTCTTAATATTTGGATCCTTTATATCTGGCACATAGGAGACACTTAATAAAGCTTGTTTTTTTGATTATTGATTGATTGAAGAGCACTGAACCCCCCCAACAGATTTGAAGTGTTGCAATCCCCTCATTCATAGATGCATACATTAGAGAGGTATAAGCAAAATGTTATGTGACTCTGAGAAAGGAGACAAGGTCATCACTGACTAGGGAGACCAGGCAAGTCTTCTGAGTTGTAATTGCTGACATATATTTCTTAAAGTCTCCCTCATCACATTTTAAATAACTTTTGGCAGTGGAGAGGGTGATAGAAGAAATTCTATCTGGGTCCCATGATGCTTCACATGGAGCACTGATCCTGCATGCCCCAGGATGGTTATAGCTCTACTTGGGGCTTTAGGAAGATTTTTTTTTCAAATGAGGGCAGGAAAAACCAGGTACTTTAGAAGTGCTTCTCCTAGCATTTGGATACAGGCTCTATTTGCCTTTTTGTTTCACGTTGAGGTAACAGTCTTTGATAGTAGTATAAGGATATGTGTATTTATAGCAGTAGGGCATCAGTGGAGATTCATTTAAAGAAGCTAAATGAATAGTGCAATTAGAAGGCACTATAGGGATCAACTAACTTAATCCCATCATTTTACAAAAGGGGAAATTAAGATTTATGCTATTCATTTGGCAGATATTTTTTGACTGCCCTGCCCTCTGAGAACTTATTATCTTATTGGGGAGATAATAAGTGCACACAGGAAGTAGTTAACTAAACATATTAGGAAGGAGGTGAAGAAGTGCTCCAATGAGTTGTCCAGATAACAAGCTTTAACAGTTGAGAGGAGAGGGCCCAGGCAGTATTTTATTGGAGGGTATTGGGTGTGAAGCAAAAGTCATAGGGCTTGAATGCTAACTCTCTTCCTTTACTATTTGGGATCAGGGGTGGGGAACTTGCAGCCTCGAGGTCACATGTGACTCTCTAGGTCCTCAAGTACAGGACTTTGACTGAGTCCAAGTTTTTCAGAACAAATCCTTTTATTAAGGGGATTTGTTCTGCGAAGTTTGGGTTCGGTCAAAGGGCTGCACTTGAGGACCTAGAGGGCCACATGTGGCCTTGAGGCCACAGGTTCCCCACCTGTGGGTGAACCAGGGCAAGTCATTTAATGCTCCTGGACCTAAGCTTTCCTATCTGTATAATAAGGAGGGTTGAAGAACATGATTTCTTCTAACTATAAATTCTGTGATTCTAAATAATTGGACAAAGCGGTAACAGAAAGCAGGCTGCCATGGTCAGTTTTGGTGGCAAAGGTTTGATTGCAAAGGCTGAGAATTGTTCATCAATTACTGGAGCCTAATCATGTGTAATCCAACTTGGTTCAGCCACCATTTTATTTTCTCACCTCATGAAATACTTTTGTTTTATAATTTTAATGCATTAATCACACAACAATCAGTTATCTGTTTTAATCTCATTCTCCTACTAGATTATGATCTCCAAGAGGACAAGGATGAAGTTTTATCTAATTTTGTATATATGTTCTGTATATAGATCTGGAACTAAGGGCTGGTGATCTAGGCTTTGTCTTGGGGCACTAAATTTAGAGAGTACTGACATAGAGGTACAGAAACAACAGAGATTAACAAGGATAATTAAAATAAGGAGATTTGTTATGACAAGCTACAGCAAGAGTCTACCCTGTCCTGCCCATCTCCCCAGCTATCCCCATGGCCTTCTAGCACGCTGCTTGCCCCAGGCATGGTTTGAGGTGCTTGGGAGCAAAAATTCCTACTTTTATCTCTGTATGAAGATAGTGGGTATTTAACATGTGTTTATTGCTAAAATTAGGTTTTGTGTTCTGAATATATTATCAGGGAAATATTACTATGTGTTTTCTTCCTATGCATTTGGGATTGTCCCCAAAGCTAATCCAGGTCATCCAGATAAAGAAGGTTGGAAGTTCATGGTATATGCATCCTTCCACTTCAGAAATAGCTCTCCAAATGCCCGATCTCATTAGAATGAACCAGAAATTCAGTTCCCATGGCTGAGGCTCTCTCTTCAGGGGATATTGATCATGTGATAGATTATTTTTCCCACTGAATTGATTTGTTGCTTCACTACGCCTAAATCGAGTAGTTGTTTGACATCATACAGATACAAGTTGAAGGTAAGGGTGAGGAGCACAGCAAGGAGTTGCTTTGTGACCACACTGGCTGGAATACTAAAGACCTGCTCTCTGATATAATCTAGCATATTCCCCCATTGAAAAATTAAACTTTAAAAAAGTCACAAAAATCATAAAAGCTTGAAAGTTGTAAAAAAAAAAGCTAAAAGTCACAAAAGCTTGAAATTGGTTCTTATGGATTTCTTTAAAGCATGTTCATATTAAGTCTTCTAAAAATCATACTATTTGAAGAGTTGTTTTGCTGGTTCTTAAATTTTGCCATTGGTGTTTGTTACATAGAACTTGGAAGAGTTTTATTTTCTCTTTATCTCTATGTAGAATGAAGAAGATCTTTTCTTCTTGAACGAAGGATGATACAGTTGATAATGAGAGGATTACAGTTAGCAAAAGAGCATCTTGTGATGTTCATTTTGGCCCTGCCAGGCTTAGGGTCAGAGTTGCTAAGCAGAGGGGCTAGAGGCAGGACTTGGGTTGTGATCAGAAACATGAGTCAATATCTGAGCATCATATATTTCATGAGGCAAGAGAAGGATGTGGCCTTGGGTCAGGCAGATGTTTCAAAACTGGGAGAACAAACAAAATTGGAGTTTTATGAGATGACAAGACTAGTTGGTGTCTAATAGGCCAGTTTTATGCTTTGGCTTGAGAAGCCAGCCCTAACCTCTACCTATTCCACCCCACCCCCTACCGAATTAACTTCAGTTGGACAGCTCCCCATTGGTTCCATGTGTAACATTGTCCTCAGCAGCAGTGGCCATCTCCAACCAGTCCTGGCTTAGGCACAAGGGAAGCTCCATATTTGCTTTAGCACGTTTCCAACCTCATTACTTTGTTTTGAGTCAGGCCTGGGTAAGGGGGGGGGTGGTTCTATCAATTTTCCTTGCTCTGATTTCTTCAGTGTGAGTACTCTATGGATGAAGAGCATAACCCTTCTCTGCCTCAGGAGATGGTCTTTGGGGATTGCTATGGTCAAAGCATTTCACATTAATATAATGTAGTGGGCATTTTCCCTTTCACTCGAGCTTCTAGTTAGATTTTCATTCGGGAATATATTGCTCCATGACTGACTTGACCCCGATCCTTTCACCTACACGAAGATCCATATATGTGTAGGGAAGAAGGCAGCTCATTTGAATTCAGGCTCTACTATTCTTGTACTGTGGCTTTAAATTTGAACAGCAACCCACTCTGAGCTGAAGTTACTGCTCTTGTGTGAGTGCTGGCAGAAAAAAAAAAGCAAGCACACAGTTGTGGAACACAAAATCTGTCAGTGTTAGTCCCCTGTCATCGATTCCTCAACCCTGTTATGTTCTGGTTCACCTAAGTGATAAATGGCCCCTTTGTTCTACATTTAGTATTAGAAAGAAGAAGAAGAACAAGAAGAAAGAATCAGATCTAGATTAAGCAGGGACAGAGACCCATTTCATTGCACAGTACTTTAATATTCCTGAGATCCCTGGCATGACAGGGCTACTTCTCTTAGCAGCAGTCTCTCCCCGGAGCAGAGCTCTGTGCTGCCTTTGTTTCATCTGATCTTCTAGCTGAATAAGACATGGTCATTTATCCTCAGTGCTCCCGTATCCTGCTGGATTTCTATTTCTGAAAGAGAAACTGACCAGGAGAAGGAAAAAGGTGGAAGCTGATTTTGGACAGTATTGTTCAGTGTGTGTTTACAGGCAGGACTGACTTACTCAGCAAATCCTGTTCTGATGAGCTCCAGCCAATGAAGTGCTTATATCCCGGCTTGCCTGGGGGCTTCTGAGTTTGAGCTGCATGCAGAAATGTAAGCAGCTCTTCCTGGTGCTGATGGCAAAATGGGGTCCACGGCCAGTTCTTCCTCAGGCTTCCTGGCTTTGCAGATCTGGGAGAGATCCTACATAAACCTATCGGTGATGTAGCCTTCCTGGAAAGCCAAAAGAATCCTCATGGATTCAGGAAACTGGTTTTTGATTTAGAATTATTTTTCTTCTGGAAGATGAAATGCTTTTCTCGTTACCTGCCTTACATCTTCCGACCTCCGAACACCATCCTCTCTTCCAGCTGCCACACAGAAGGTACCGACCAGAGAGGGCGGGTGTTTGGGAGGGTGGAAAGCAAGTGGGATGGGTGTATGACTTCCCCCAAAGCTCTGCTGACACTGCTTTTCACAGATTCTAGATGACTGCTGTTCTTGGCAAAAGCTCGCTGGTGACAGACTTCGATTTGCTTATAAGATCAGCCTGACTGTCTTCTAGATAGAGATTCTTCCCTCAAGGAAAGACTTAAAAATAAAAAAAAGCATGATTATGTCAAAAAGGTGGTTCCTGACATGGATCTAGAACGTTTCTGCCAGTTCTCATTTGATCACACTTAGCATGCAAACAAGTCATCAAAACTGGTGTCAAGACATATTTTCACTAGGTTTTGCCAGGCAGGTTTTCTTAGGCTCTCAAGTTTGTCACTGTCTGTGTAATAACTTGGGGCATGCCCAAGGCAGCAATTAGCCAAATAGATTTGGGCTTTTGACGTAACGGTATAGTGTTTGTTGCGTGTTAGAGTTGTTCACTTGGAATCTGTACTTACGTTGCACACTGGAAAGGTCAGAGCTGACTTTCTGCACTTGCTTGAAATCTATTTTCATAGGAGCTGAAGTCAACACTTCTAGAGACCATCATACTTAAACTTTATATTGCTTTGTAATATAGCTAGGTCCAGGTTAGTACAAATAACAAATCCCCTGATGTGGCTGAATTATTATTTATGGCTCTGAGGGAATGTCTCCAAAACTATCTTCTAGTCTAGCGTGCATTTTGTATGTATGTGTATACTCTGTGTTTTTGTGTGTGTGTGTGTGTGTGTGTGTGTGTATACTCTAAACATTTTTAAAGATGACCCTCTATGGAACACCGTAGGCTTCAGTATCCCCATTGTAACTGTTTGTCCACTTGTCCCTTATGCACCACTGGCATCAGATTGGTCTGTTTTTTTCTCTCCCTGCTACCCCTGAAAAAGGAAGGATTTTGAGAACAGGAACTCTTGCTAGTGAATCACCTAGCATCCTGTCAGCCATAAGGGTTGCCAGTATAATCAGTGCCTGGTATAGGTATGAACTTAGAAGGGAGAGCCCCAAAGAGTCATTATTGTCTTAAGAAAGTAGTGCCAGGACTGAGCAGCATAACCAGTATTTATGGAAAACTTGCAAATGACATTCCTCCTTATTATAAAGGAAGGAGCCTAGGTATAAGGCTGTGCATTTTGAGTGAGAGAGGAATGAAATATAGAGTACAATGCAGCTAGGCTCTTTTCCATCAGAACCTCCCGGGAAATATCACAGGAGATTTGGGATGACTGTTAGCTTGCCAGTGATCTTGACTTTTAAAAAATGTATTTTGAGAAATATCATTTGCTTTTTTAATCTCCTACTCTCTCTATCATCTTCTTTGATGGCCAAGAGAAATAACTCCTTCTCTGTAGTAGAGAGATACAACTCATGGGTTGGGTCTGTCATGCCAAAACAAGCAGTTCACTGTCATATACAATCAGTTTCCACTTCCCATCAACTTTATTTCTACAAGAGTTCTCACATCCCTTCCCTTTTCCCTATTCTGACTCTCCCACCCTGGTACAGGCCTTTTTCCCCTCCCTTGTGGGACTAATATAACAAATCTCCCTTCTCTCCAATTCATCCTTAATTTCACCGACAGGATAATCTTTCTCATGCATAGATCCAGTCATTCAGTCATTCAACAAACATTTATTAAGTACCTGCTTTGTGAGAGGTTGGGGATACAAAGTCAGAATAGTCATGATACTCCTCTGCTTAGAACCCTGATATGGTTCCCTATTGCCTCTGGAACAAAATTCAAAGTAGCTTTCTGTTCAACGCCCTCTGCAATTAGGTATCAATCGTTTGTACTGGGCTACTTGAAATCTCCCTTATATGCCACACCCTCATTTTCTTTTGCGTTTTTGCTCATGTTGTCCCCTGTGTCTACAATGTCCTCATCCCCATTCCTGTCCTGCTATTCTCTACCTGTTGAATTCCTTCAAAGGAATTTAAACCCACCCTTTCAAGTTCAACTCAAATAAAGTTCAACTCCCCTCTGTAAAACCTTCCCTGATTCCCTCAATTGGTAATGTCCTCGTCTTCTCGGATCTCCCACAGTGAGTGCTCTGTTTGCATTTGTCATGCAATCATATATAATTTTCTATCATGGTAACTTACATTTATGTTACACTCCTATAATACTATGAGCTCAGTGAGGGGAGAGACCATCTTTTATATTTCTTTGTGAGATACCTAAGTCTTGTAAATTAAAAAAATCCCCTGAAGTGGTTGAATTATTCAAATTTGAGCTGCCTATTTGGAAACAATGATCATATTTTACAAAATTATGATGTTAAGCAATGTGAATTTGGATAACTGTGACCACTTCAGGGGATTCATTGTTCACACTAATCAGGACCTAGCAGTACTTCCTAAGTTCATAGATTGACAATTGAGCCCAGCCAACTTATTTTATAAACAAAGAAAGTGAAGCCAAAAGAAACAAAGTGATTTGTCAGAGATCCTGCAGATAGGAACTGAAGGAGCTGGGACTGAGGTCTATGTTTACCAATAACAGAACTGTGAACTTGCCGATAGGCCATTCTCTGTGCTCTGCTATAGGTATTTAAGAAATGTTTGTTTAATTGAATTGAATTCCATAGAAAAAAAAATAACTGTCAAACTGATTTTGCATCTTGCAGACAAAAATAGTCTGGTGGGTTGACAGAATCTAATTGGCTTTTTAACTGAATTAACTTATCCATCTAGCAAAAATAGCCAAACCGGTCTGTATATATAGACAGTCCTGACAGCCTCGGTGACTCTCATCATTGGGAACAGAAGTAAAATAAAACATCCCTAAGGTGGAGGAAGAATTTAGTGTCAACTGCTCTGGAATAATCATCAGCACTCACTCTTCAAGGATCTATGAATTCATCTGTGAAATACCTGTGGCTCCTTCTTCCATTGATCCAGATCATAACCCCACTTTGCCTTAGAAGATGGCAAAAAATGCATCCTGCTGAAGCCAACTTTTTGATGAGCTCCTGTCTCTCCATGGTTTTGCACTGTCCCCTGTGCCTGAGATGCTCACCCTCCTCACTTCTGTCTCTTAGAATCTTTGACTTCCTTAGAGATTCAGCTCAAATGCCATTTTCCCAGGAAGCCTTTTCCAGTTTACTTAACAATGTCTTTCTCTCTAAAGTTACTTTTGCATTTACTTTGTATGTGTACTGTATGCACTTATTCACATACATTCTGTCCCCCTCACCTTCTCCTTTAGAATGTAAGCTCCTTAAGAGCAGGAACTGATTTTGCTTTTTCTTTGTATTCTCAGCACCAAGAAGAGTGCTAGGGACATATTAAGTGCTTAATAAATATTGTTCAATTTTGCTTTTTCTTTGTATTCTCACCATAAGAACAGTGCCTGGCACATAGTGCTTAATATATTTATTGATTGACTAATTGATCAGTTGGCTTGTCCTACACTAATAGGTCTAAAGGCTATACATCAAGCTGCTACATCAAGGTAGGACTTGTGTTCTAATGGCAAAACCAGGACTTGTTAAATATTTGCCCTAGGTTTCTGAAATTTTGTCTGAAATGAGTGAGCATTTCTTTTTCTTTAAAACTTTTCCAACGTGGTGAGAATATCACATAACTGACATGGCCTCTGTTTTCTTTTATGACTGGCAACATCACCCCACAGGCTTATCTAGAGAAGCTATTTTATATTACCTCACATCATCATATCTTAATTATCAAAAGGTATTGGGGATAATTTGTTCAAAGCCAAAGAAGTAGGAGTCAGATGAGCAACTCCACAGAAGCCTTCTGGAACTCCTGTGAATACTTTGACTACCCAGATGTACGTGTGATGGAAAGGATCACCATGGTCAGAAGACTGGAGTTTTAGTTTCAGCTTTGTCATTAAATATAAAGATGACAGAGAATACTTCATTTGAAAGCCGCTAGGGCAGCTAGGTGACTCAGTGGCTAGAGCACCAGCCCTGGAGACAGGAGATCTTGAGTTCAAACCCGGCCTAAGACACTTGACACTTACTAGCTGCGTGACCCTGGGCAAGTCACTTAACCCCATTGCCTAGCCAAAAAAAAAAAGGGTCCTTGGAGGCTAGTATGAATCAAAATCTCTAGTACACTATACGTATAGTTAGTTAACCAGTCCACCATGGAAAAATTGATCACCTCCTGTGCGACACCATCCCATTTTTGGACAATTCTAATAGCTAGGAAGTTTATCTGCCTCTCTGTAATATTCACCTAGTTAAAACATGCTCCTAGTTCTACCCTTTGAAGCCAAGTAGAATAATTCTAAACTCTTCAGTGTTTTTACAGAATTTTTTATGATCTTTAGAGTATTCTTTAGCTAGGTCATCCTTAAAGGATTTGTTTTGTCTTGAGGTCATTCACAGGTTCTATAAGGGACTGGTTGACTTCATCAGTTTGGGTTGCTAGCTTCTAGTTTTTAGCATGGTAGATAGACCTGCCCTTTTTAATCGATGAAAGGGAGTGTAAATCTGTGTTTTAAATACGACTTTAGGTGGTTTGAATAGAGACTCTGCTAAGAGGTTGATTTTAATTCTGAAAGCACTTTTGTCACATGGGAGATTGCCAGGAATAAGAAACCCATGCAAAGCCAATAAATTAACTTCATCAACCTAGGTTCTATGGAATTTTTTCATTACACACTTGTAGATTTCTTCTAACTCTCTCATTAGCCTATGCTGGCCACCATCTTGGATCCAGTAGTACTACTGCCTGTCCCCTAATCCTTTTTCTACGTGGTAGCCCTTTAAATGTTTGGAGAGTTATCATTTTTCTCAAAGTCTTCTCCTCCCTGGGCTAGATGTCCCCAGTTCCATGAACTGCTTCACATATGACAAGAACTTGAGGCCCTTCTTCATCTTGGCAGCTCTTCATGTGACCTTGGCCAAGTCATTGGATCTCTTTAGACTTCAGTTTCCTCAAATACTGACTTGGGATAAGAACATATGCCCTCCCTGCCTGCCTCATAGAATTTTGAAGCTTAAATTAGACCATGTATGTGAACACACTTTGAAATAAAGTACTATGCAAATGTAAGACATTCTTATTACAGTGAGGACAAAAATACATTTCTTATGGCTCAACTTAAGAAGGAAACTGTTACTGTAGCTGTGGGGTTCTGGTATCACAGGCTCCCATTACCATGTTCTTCCTTAAATGGAGTAAAATCAAAACAAAAACAAATCATAGCAGTGAAGCATGAACAGGGCTTTGATAGAGACACTCAGATTGTCTTGCTATCTCTGTGGACCTAATTAAAAGAGCAATATTTTTCCCCTTCCCCATTGAGGGGGATGACTCATCCAGCAAAAAATATCACAGTACTAGAGGGACAAAATATCAGTCAAACAGAGATTAATCTGTCTAGGAACAGAGAGGAAATGATGTACAGCAACAGGAACAGGTGAGATATCCTTAAAGACATAATGAGTGCTTCCCCCACCCTTTTCTCCTCTGAGGCCACTATAAAGCTTGGAACTCAAAGGATTATATGTATAGGCACATGTTTATTATACATAATATATATTATACATATATTATATGTGTGGTTATAGATATAGGCACATGTTTATTATACATAATATACATATTATACATACATGTGTGGATATAGATATGTTGTTATTATTCAATTGTTCCCGTGATCCCATAAGGAGTATTCCTGGCAAAGACACTGGAGTGGTTTGCCATTTCCTTTTTCAGTGGATTAAAGCAAACAGAGGTTAAAGTAAGAACATAATAGGGGACCGGTGAGGCAAGCAAAACAGCACATATTCTTACATTCATTTGAGGAAAATGAGGTCCAGGGAGAAGAGGTGCCCTTCTCTACTAAGGTCACAAAACTATTGAATAACAAAGCTGGAACTAGTACCCAGATCTTCTGACTATTTTCTGCACACCAACCTTAGGACACATGAGCAGTTACAGGTGTTTCAAGAATGTCTCTGGGGAGATTGTCCATATGACTCGTATTTCTTTGTCTTTGACGAAGTATGCAGAAATTAAACTTTCATTATCCTTAATTTTCCCCACACAACAGGGTCAACCCAGTCTTTCTTCTATTCACAAGCTTCACTTCTTTTCTCTTTCTTACTTTTTTTCTTCATTCTCTTTCTCTTTTCTCTCTTTCTCTCTCTCTTCCATTAGCATATGTGGGTAAGTTTGTTAGAAGTTTCTCAGGAAAAAATAAGCAGACGCCCTCCATTTTAGTAATAAAATCATAGATCTAGAACTAGGCCATCTAGTCCAACCATCTTAGTTTACAGATGGAGGAACTGAGACTTAGGGCCTTGAGTGACTTGCCCCAGATCACACTCCTCTGTGTCCCACAAATGTTCTCATTCTCACCTCCATACCTTGGTTCTTCTTCTTCTTCTTCTCTTGACCTTTAATTCCCTCTCTCATCTCATCTCTGTCTAACCAAATCCTTCGCATCTTTAAAGTTCAGCTCAAAGCCTACCTCTTCCATGTCAAACTTCCCAGATTTTCTCAGCTTTCACCAATTTCTATTTTTTTTCTGCACTTGGAGACAATGATTATAATCTGTCTGAAAGTCACTAAACAATCCTATCCCAGGTATGATATGTGATATATGATATAGTATAATCTATAATTAAGTATAATAATTATATAGTATATGGCATAATGTGATACTAAATATATTACATACTATATGTTATTCTATATATGATATGTTACATTACATATATTTGTTGATAGACAATTTAGTGCTTAATTATATACTACATTTTTTAAAAAAAATTAGTGCTTGTTGAATGAATGATTAGTCAATCAACACAAATATTTATTGGACAATAGGGAATAACAAAGTTGGATATATAGGGCCTAGAGTGAAATGATGAAGGTCTTTAAAAGCTAGGCAAAGTAATTTTGACTTACTGGGATTATAAACAGGAGTTATTGTAGCTTCTTGTATAGGGATGTGCTATGATAAAACATGTTCATGCTTATTAGTTTGGGAGCAGAATAGAAAATGTATTGGGGAGGGAGGAGGAGAGCCTGGTGTCAAGGAGAAAAGGTACGAGATCACTGTATTAATCTGGACAAGAAGTGTTGAGAGCTAAGACTAAGACAAAAGTGGGAGAAATGGAAGGAGAAATTTCCACCTGACTTAGGATTGTGATGGTAAGTGCTTAACAATCAGCTCTTCAAAAAGCAGGACATACTTTTAAATTTAATCTGCATTATTAACATTCTCTCCCTCTCTCTCTCTCTCTCTCTCTCTCTCGTGTATATATGTATGTATTTGTATATGTGTGTGTCTGTACACACACACACACACACACACACACACACATCTCTGGAGATAGTTTTGGGGACAAGTTAATGAGTAGTTTGTGACCTGATAAATTTGAGGCAACAGTCATACAATTATAAACCCTCAACATGGTTATGTTCTATAGCAATATGGAATTAAGCCTGGGATATATATTAGGTTAAGACTTCAGATGTACAATTGTTTCCAAGCTACCTTGGCACTGCAGAGAGCCAACATGGAAAAGTTTCCCTCTTGAACAACAAAAACAACAACAACAGCAAAAACTCTTTACTTAATTATTAAGAGAGGTAAAAGTATCTTTGTCTGAATTTGCTTATTTGAGAGTACCAAGACTTTAAACGTGTGGTCTTGTAACACATTTTATAGAATGCTTAAGAGTCCTTAAAAAATCAGCAACCAACGTGGTAGGTTGTACAAATACCATTGCCCATTTTGCGTATTAGGGAACTGAGGCCCAGAGAGGTCAAGGTGGCACAGGTAGCAAGCATCAGGGCTGGTACACAAACCCAAGTTTTCCACCTTCAGGACGAGGGAGTACAACACACTATTTCTCAGTCACATTTCCTGATTTGTTGTTCAGGTTTTCTGGTAACTTGAAAAACTGACTTCTTTTTCTCAACCCATTATCCGTGCTTTTTTCTAGTTTTGCCCTGTAATGAGTTCTATGAAGTCAACCTTTAAATGAACCATTTTTGGGTCCACTGCTTAAAGAGGAGGCAGAAGCTATTCCACTTGCCCCCAACAAATATGAAGATAGATTGTACGGGTTGAGGGAGATTTGAACATTTTAATTATCTCAATTTTAACCTGGTTAAAGATGCTTCCCTTCCTCAGTCCCCACACCAAAATGATCAGTTGTTTTGTGTGTCTAGCTGTTTTCTGTTTTGTATTTACATGAAAATCATTATGATTCTATTGGAACCATCTGATAACTTCCTGTGTTACCAATTATTCTTGGTTAAAATATCCACTACCAGGTGCTAAGCTCTGTTGTTTCTATAATGCAGAGGGAGTGCAAGTGTGGTCAGTATTCTCTAGAAAGTGCCTTTTAATTTATCACGTTATGCCGTGGCTCCTTCACTCTAGTTATGGCTCTGGGTCTATTATCTTTTTTCTCTGTTTAACATTGGCCCATTTAACATAAATGGACTTAATCTTAAAAACTTACTGAAACCTGCAGCTGGTGTAGAAGTGTGCATTCCGAGGGGAGAAGATGTTAAGGAACAATACTTTGGGTGTTCTACAACCAAGAGAGGTGATCATTTTGATTTTTAGGTTTTGCTTGAAGTATCAATTACAAAGGCCTATACTTTTGGAGCTCTAGTTAGTACAAATGTTTTGTTGTTGTCGTTTAGTTATTTCAGTCATGTTTGACTCTGTGATCCCATGTGGGGTTTTCTTGGCAAAGATACTAGGGCGATTTGACATTTCCTTCTCCAGCTTATTTTACAGGTGAGAAAACTGATGCAAACAGGGTGAAGTGACTTGCCCAGGGTCACACGCCTAGTAAGTGTCAGAGGCCAGATTTGAACTCATGAAAATGAGTCTTCTTGTTTCCAAGCCCAGCACTCTGTCCATTATGCCACCTAGTTGCCCCTAATATAAAGGTCAACTCCTTCCTTAAACATTCCACAAATCCAACAACCATGTATCAGGGGAAATCATGAAATTTCAATCTGTTAGGAGACCTTAAAGAATACTTAGACCAATTCTTTTGTTTTCCAAATTAGGAAACTGAGGCCTAGAGAGGTTTGATAGGATCATAGATTATTTTTTTTAAAGCTGGAAAGCACCTTTGAAACCATCCAATTTAGTGCTCTCACAATTACAAATGAGGATACGAGGCCTAGAGATGTGAAATTACTCATCTGAGGTCACACAATGAGGCAGTGGCAGAGCTGGCATTCAAACTTAGGTACTGATTGCAAATCAAGGATTTTTTCTAGTGTACTGTGCTGGCCAGTTCCAGAAGAAGGAAGAAGGAGAGCTGGCTTTGGGCCCCAGTTCTTCTGATTTAGAACCCTAGGCTTTCCCCACAAAAGCTGGAGAGGTTTTTACCCACTGTGCCATTATTGATTATTATGTTCAAAGTACAGTACAAAACACTTAGAGAGAGGCAGAGCATAGATAAAACTTGGTCCCTGCCATCAAAAGGCTTATATATTCTGCTGGAGAGATATGACACACACACAAATAAGCATCATGTGAAATAATGTAGGATAAGTGCATAAGGGAGGTGCAAAGGACTATGTGAGAATCAAGGGGGAAACATGGCGGTCTTTCTGGAGGATGTGGACACATTAGTTTGGACCTCAAGGATGAGTAGGAGTTCAACAGATGGAACTAGGGGAAAGTGGGAATTACATGTAAGGTAGAGAAGAAAACACGAGGAAAGGTGTGGAGGTTGGAAATTTCAAGCATGACTGTGGGACGGTGAGCAGTCCAGTTTGGTTGGAACGATGGCAGAGCTTTCCATTGTCCATCTATTACAGGTTGGGTGCGCAGGGTCCCTTTCTGCTTGAATCTCTGGCACAGAAGTTTGACCCCTACATTTTAGACAGTGTGGAACCTTTGAAGGGGTTTTGAACAGAAAAGAGACATGGAGTCTAGAATTCTGAAGTTCTTCCACTGATTCATTTGGACAAGTAACCTAAAGTGAAAATTCACCTAAAGTGAAATTTTATTTCACTTTATTTTATTTTATTTATTTATTTATTTTAATTCACTTTCCTCAGGGCAGCTAGGTGGCACAGTGGACAGAGTGCTGGGCCTGGAGTCAGGAAGGATCCTCTTCCTGTGTTCAAATCTGACCTCAGACACTTACTATCTGTGTGACTCTGGCCAAGTCACTTAACCCTGTTTGCCTCAGTTTCCTCGTATGTAAAATGAGCTAGAGAAGGAAATGGCAAGCCACTCCAGCATCTTTGCCAAGAAAACCCTAAATGGGGTCACAAAGAGTCAGACGTGACTGAAAACAACTCAACAACAACAATACTTTCCTCAAATGAAGTTAATAATACTGGTATTGCCTACCTCACAAGAATGCTGTGAAGATCACAGGATTATAGGGACCTCTGAGGTCATCTAGTTCAACCTCTTCATCTTACAGATGAGGAAACTGAGGCCCCATGGAAGTTTAGAGACTTACACAGTATGCATTTGAACCCAGGTCTTCCAATTTCAGGGTCACTTTTCTTACCACTGCCTCTCAAGCTCTTTAGTAGATGTAGATGTAGAATTTGGAAGGTATATTAAAAGTGCAGAGAATTGCAGTTATTGGCTGTGTTGTTACTGCTGCCCTTTTCCATCATCCATCTGTAGCAGACTGAGTGTGAGCGTGGGGTCCTTTTCATAGAGAGCTTTTGTTTCAGGAGTTCTTTGCTGGTCTGTCACGCTCCATAATGACCTCATCAGATTTTGAGGACACAGAGTCTGATGTTTTCCTTTTCAAGAGGTTCTTGGACTCCAAGGTCCCTTGGTCAGGGCTGTTTCTGATTGGTGTTCAGGGACTCATTGTTATTCTCTTGTACTTCTGACCTAAGGTAATTTCTCCATTTTGGCATAATTTTATAAATCTAATAGGAAAAAAAACACTCGCAATGAAATCACTGCCATGGCTCCTGGGGCAGGTCCATTTGTTTTCTGAGTCATCGTTTTGACTGTGACTTGCCTGGCAGACAGTCTGAGGGAGGAGGAAGGAAAGATGGGCTGCAGTGGCAAAGGCCTTACTTCATGACTGAAGCCCTGGAGGGCACAGTTGGTGGGGGTTGGGAGAGAATCTATGAGGGGAAATGAGTGGCTGGGGAAGGGGTGGGGTGAAGCGTCTAAGTTTGTGTCTGAAAGCTGGCCCTGGATTTATTGTTTGGGGTCAGGCAAACTCCCCTCCCTGGGCCCTGTTACAGCAAATTCAGTGGCATTAGCTTTCCCTCTCTGTGGGAGGGAAGGGTGAGCCAGGGAGCCTGCCTGAGACAGGATTCTGTGAAAGCCACTTCTCCCAGCAGGAGAAACAGAGCCTTTAGAAGATTTCTCAGCCCTTGGATACCAACAGGCCTGTAATTCAGATCCATGGATGTCCCATGTTCACAAGCAACTATTTCTGACTGTGTTTGACAGCAGCCCTACAAACATGGAGACCTGTTTACTGTTTTGTAACCCAGACAAAGGCTTATTTTCTTCCCACCATTTTCCCCAATGAGCATTGCCAAGAACACTGCATGTACTGTTTTGGAAAAGAGCTAGGCATTCTAGGCAGTGAGAAATGGGTTAAGTTAGCTCTTCTAAAACCAGCTCCAGTAATAGCAGGATGTTTGAATAGATGGAGGAAGACAGCTTGGAACCACAGTTCTCAGAGCTTGCTTAAAAAATTTTTTTTTTTTTGCATCTTCATGTTAATTTTATTTAAACTGTTTTAGTCATTGTGTATTGTCCTTTTGGCTCTATTTTCTTCAATCTGTATCACTTCCTATGAGCCTTCCCATGTTTCTAGGAATTTTGCACATTTGTCATTCCTTACTCTGTAATAATCTATTATATTAATGTACCATAATTTGTTCAGCAATCCCCCAGTTGTTAGGTGCATACTTTGTTTCCAGCTTTGTATTATCCCAAATGATCGATCAGCAAGCATTCACTGAACACATACTATGGGCCAGGCACTGTACTAGGTACTGGTTAATGCTGCTGTGAATTTTTTTAGATATGGGTCTTTTCTTGCTTTCAATAAGGGCCAAAAGTATATATAATCTAGTGACCTTTTTTTCACAATTCTAAATTATTTTCTAAAATGATTGAACCAATTCCCAGCTCCACCAGTGAATTAGCATGCCTATTTTCCCACAACCCTTCCAATAATGGTTCCCCTCCCTCCCCACCATGTTTTAGTATCTGGAGATGACTTAGTAGGTTAATATAGTATTTATTGGACTGCTCTGTGGAGAAAAAGAGTAAATCTGTTCTGCTTATCTCTGTTGACCCCAGAGGACTAGGGAGAGTAGGCATAGACTGCAAACAGGCAGATTTAGGCTGGCCAGTGTGCATGAATTTCCTAAGAATTGGGGTTATCCAAAAGTGAAATGATCTGCCTCAGGAGATGGGGAATTTCCCCTTACTAGAGGTTTTCAAGGAAAGGCTGGATGACTACTATCCAAGGAATGGTGTAGAGTAGACAGAGGGAGTTCAGGTATGAGTTGGGTGGTTTGGCCTCTAAAGTCTCTTCCAACTCTGAGATTCCATTTCATTAGATACCTCAGGCTTAATTTAATTTGTATTTCTCTGATTATTAGTGATTTTGAACATTTTCCCCTTAGGTGATTATTGATCATTTGTTTCCTCTTCTTTTGAAAACTGTTCATGACTGGTTTGGCTTTTTCTATAGGAAAAAAAAACACAAACAACTCACTACTGTCTCTAGTGAGAACTCTGTGTTAGTTTGATCTCTTATCCTAAATATAAGTGTGGGAAGATTGAAGCAGTCATATTTCTCCACCTGATCAGTTCCTCCATAGCAGGAGTTGGACGTGAGGTGACTGATCAGGGTCTTTGTTAAACATCATTCCAGCCCTTCCTGGAGTGCTGGTGGTGAATGAAGTGTGTGCTAAGCACAGAGTGGGACATACTCACCTTGAGTATATTCTGCTCGGGGCTGGTCCTTGGCAAAATTGGGAAGTGGGTCAAGTTTGTTTTCATCTTTTCCTTCCAAGACCCTCAGGGTCCCTTTCAACACTAGATTAAAAGAATGTCAGAGCCGAAAGGGATGCAAAAGGCCTCTTAATCCAGCCTTCTCATTGCACAGAAAAGGAAACTGGGGTCTAGGAAGATTAAGTGACTTGTTTAAGGTCACTTCTCTAGGGAATGGCAGAGTTGAGACTCATATCCGGACCTCCTGATTTCAGGTCCATGGCTCTCTCCTCTGCATTACACTGCCTCTCACATGCTACCGTTTTAGGATTCTTTTTCAGAGTTCTTTCTCCGTCAAGCATCTCATGTCAAATTGTTCACAAGTAGGGATTAATTCAGTAAGAAGCCTTATATTTTCCTTGACTTAGTGTAGGGGAGGGGGTCATATAGGCCAACAAGGCTGACCTGAAGAAAGGCGTGCTGAAGCCAAGGAAAAAAGCAACTGGGTGACACAGTGGATAGAGCACTGGGCCTGCCCATCAGGAAGACCTGAGTTCAAATCCAACCTCAGACATTAGCTCTGTGACGCTGGTTAAGTCACTTAGTTCCTATTTGCCTCAGTTTCTTCATCTGTAAAATGGGGATAATAATAGTACTTACCTCTCAAGTTTATGAGGATTAAATGAGATAATAATACAATTATTATATTATATTATATTATATTTATTATATTATATTTATTATATTATATTATATATAATAAGTGATATATCCAGTTAGGCATTATTACTGTTGCTGCTGTTGTTTTTCAGGTCCGTGATTTCTTTAGTGTAGGGAATGCCTAGAATAGAATCTACCATGGCAGATCTACTTCTCTTTCCTCTTCTTTTGAAACTCTGCAACTACTTCTACAAGGACATTGGAATGCTTCTTTTATGGGGCCCTGTTTAAGCAAAGTCAACAGGCATTGATTAGATGCTTACTGTGTGTCAGGCATTGCTTAAGTAATAATAATAGCTTTTAGCTTATAAGTGTATAGCACTTTAGAGTTTGAAAAGTTTTATACGTGCCTCATCTCATTTGATTCTCCTAACAGACTCATGAGGTATATACACAGTGCAAGCACTTTTTTGTACCCATTTTGCAGATGAGGAAACCGAGGCCCAGAGAAATGAAAGTGATTTACCTAGTCATGCATCTGGAAAGTAGCAGAATTTCAATACATATCTTTTGGTTCCAAGTTCAGTGGCCTTCCAGAAATGCTGTCTGAACTTAGTACTTTTAAATTGAAATCATAAGATACAAATCAGGATTATTCTTTTGAGGTTAGTCCTGTGAGGTTTGTCCTTAGTCAAATATAGGATGTCCCAAAGTCTTAGTCACTTTTTAAGCCATTAAAGAAATTTTCTAATAATTTCATTGAAGATATTAAAGTTTAAAAACTGCATTAAGACTTTTAGGATCCCTTGTATATAGAAAAGACCTTCCTGTGATATTTTGTGGCCTATACAACAGAATCAGTGTAATAGAATATAGAAGGAACCCTAATCCCAGCATTAGGAAAGACCTTGGTTCAAAACCTGTCTCTAAATGTTTATTAGGTGGCACAGCAGATAAAGTTCCGGACCTAGAGTCAGTAACATTCTTCTTCCTGAGTTCAAATCTAGCCTCAGACATTTTCTAGCTGTGTGACCCTGGGCAAGTCACCTAACCCTGTTTCCTTCAGTTTCCTCATCTGTAAAATGAGCTGGAGAAGAAAATGGCAAATCACTCCAGTATCTCTTCCAATAAAATCCTAAATGGGGTCACAAAGAGTTGGACATGACTGAAAACGACTAAACAACAACAACGAATGGGCAAACTACTTAATTTCTCCAAGCCTTAGTTTCCCCATCTGTAAAATGGGGATAATACCATTATCTGCTTCACGGAGTTGTTGTAAGGCTCAAATGAAATAATGTTTGTTAAGTACTTTGCTAACTTGAAAGTACTGTCCAAGTGTTAGCTATTACCATTTCGTTCATTTGACAAATATTATGTCAGACAATTCACAGAATTACTTTACTACTTCAGGCCTCAATATTGTCTTCTGTAAAATGAGGCCATCGGACAAAACGTTTTCAAAGGTCCCTTCTGACTCTGATTCCATGATTCCCGGGGACAGTAAGACAATAACTCATGACTCCTGTGGGTCTCAGTCAAGTTGCTCCCAAGGTGAGGCTGAGATAATGCAAGATTAGCGAATTGAACGCTTTCTGGCAGGCTATGGAGGAAATCCCCAGGAGGATAACAACAGGGCCGTAATCTGAACCCTTTGCTTCATGTATTTTTCCCTCTTCTGAGCTGTGAAAGACCTTATAATCTATGTACTTCTTTGGACCTTCTCCTGGTACAGGTCTTCACCCTTTGAGAATTTCCTAGAATGATTCTGCCAATACAAAGTGAGGTTTGGCTTTCCCAATACAATTTAAAGGCAGCCCAGTTGAGGCCGCTCATTCTTGAGCACTTTGTAATGTTCCTACCCAGGAGACCCTGAGTGGAAGCAGGCTATTCAGTTCTTTAAAGAAGTGACTATGTAAGACTTTTATTTAAGAGGAATTTCGTTATTTACTGAAATTTATCCCAGTTACTTGCTAGAATTAATGGAAATATATATCCTTTGGTGGTAAACCTTAAAACAGGATTTCATTGATGAACATGTCAGATTTCTAAGATGTCTAATAGATTGAGAGCTAGCCTCAGACTTAGGAATATGCACTCCATCTCTGACACATACTGGCTTGTGACCTTTGACAAATTACTTAATTTATCTAATTTACTAGGGCCTTTGGCAACTCTCCAAGATTAGCAGGTGCTGATCTACATTGGTGGAATAAATTTCCTTACCCAGAGTTTCTATAATAATGAAATCAAAGGTCTAGTTTAGAAAAACAAAGCAAAAGAAAACAAAACAAAATTATTCTTCTGACATACAGGGCTTAGCACAGTGCTAGTCACAAAACAGACACTTAATAAATGTTTATTGACTGACTTTCAGTAACATAATGATAACTGCCCATTCCTGTCTCACCCCTACTCGCATCAGTGCCATGAGGTCCTAGAGGTCCTGGGACTTCATTTTTGTATCCTCAAGGCTTAGTGCGGTGCTGGAAACTGTACTTAGTAAGGGCTTAACAAATGTTCGTGTAATTACATTTGCATTTGTTGCTCTTGATTCATTTCAGTCACTTAGTGACCCCATTTGATGTTTTCTTGGTAAACCATTTCCTTCTCCAGCTCATTTTACAAATGAGGAAACTGAGGCAAACAGGGTTAAGTGTCTTGCCCAGAGTTACACAGCTAGTAAGTGTCTGGGACTAAATTTGAACTCAGGTCCTCCTGACTCGAGAGCTGGCATCCTATTTATTGTCACCACCTTTCTGCCCTACATGTGCATGGCACTTTTAATTAATCCACAAGCATTTATGGGATGAATATAGAGAGGCAAAGAAACATCTACATGAATTGACCCAGTGAAGTCAGCAGAGCCATGAAAATACACACAATGACTGCACCAATGTGGGTGGAAAGAACAACCACAAAAAACAAAGTGAATGTCACAAAATTATTTAGAACACGCATGGCTTGAAAGCAGAGCTATGAGAAGACATTCCTACTCCACTCCTTTGCAGAGGTGGGAGGTCCGCAAGTGCTATACACTGCACATGTATTCACACTTTTCCCATCTATTCATCAGTTATGCTGATTGTTTTTCCTTTTTTAAAACAATACTATTTGATACATAGGATGACTCAGGGAAGGGGGGATGGGAAGGATACTGGGAGGAATAAATGGTGGAATAAAACCCCAAAATATATCAATGAAAACTTTTTTTTTTTTAAAAAAACTACTGTGTGCCAGACACTGTGCTGGGCCCTGAGGATTCAAAGAGAAAAGAAATAATCCTTACCCTCAAAGAGCTTACATTCCACTGGAGCAACATATAGCTCCAATAGTTATTTATATAATTGGATTTATATACATATATCGGTATATAGCAAATGTCATTTGAACCTTACAACTTCAATTTAAGTCGGTAATGATAGGTATTATTATCCCCATTTTACAGATGTGGAAACTGAGGCTCAGAGACATAAAACTGTCTTGCCCAAGGTCATAGAGCTGGTAGGTTTAAAAAAAAAAAAAAGATTCACACTCAGGTCTTCTGGATTCCGGGGCCAGCCCTCTAATTACTGCATTATAATGCTTCTTAGATAGCACAGTTATTCAATTCCACAGTATTTTTATATGTTTTCTCAGTTGGCATACCTCTTCTCCACTGGTAGATAGCAAACCAACCAGAGGCATATCCCAGTTCAGAGGTGAAGATCTGGGACAATCAACTTCTATCAGATTGATTCCTTTACTAGTCCTTGTATTCTGAAATGTACTGCGTACTGCGCCAGATTGCAGTCCTCTCTTCCCAGCCTCGGTGACCATGGCATAGTGAACTGGACATGCTTGGCACAGGCTGCTCTGAGTTCACTTTATTTGTGCTCATTTCCGGGCTTTTGTTTGGAAATTGTGTTTTTGGCTCAGATTCAGATAAATTCAAACCAAGATGATAAATGGAAACAATCTTATAGGTGAAGCTGGTGCCAAGGCTTCGGTTACAATAGTCTATTGATTCTCAGATATGCTCTGAGCATCATACAAAATTATTTATTTGATACAGCCCTATCAGGTTGTAGTGCAGACCTTAGTGGATTGATTAAAAGTACATGGTAGGAGCGATAACAAAGGCTCATTTAAAGAGCCACCACCCTGCTGAGACTAATGCAGCCGTGCCAAGCAAGGAAGAAGGTGCCTATTAACACAACTTTGCATTTAAAAACTGAGTCATCCCCCAGACTTCTAGGTTGCCAAAGCAAGAAAGTAAATGTATTTCCCTTAGACCTCATTTGCAACTCAGGACCATTGGTAGAGGTCCCAAATAAAGTGAGTGAGACTCGAATTAAATTGCCTTAGGAACTGAAATCATCCCTATCTACTGATTCTAGATACTGCTGTAGTATAATGACTGGCACACTGGGCTTAGACCCAGGAGACCATGGTTCAAATCTTGTCTCTAACTCTCATTAGCTCACACGTTCAGACAGCTAGGTGGTACAAAGGATAGATGGGAAGGACTTGAGTTCAAATCCTGTCCCAGATAATAGCTGTGGTGAGTCACTTAACCTCTGTTCCTCAGTTTCCTTATCTGTAAAATTGGGATAATTATAGTGCCTACATAACTGGATTGATGTGAAAGGCAAATGAAATAATAGATGTGAAATATTTTGTAATGGCACTATATGAATTCTAGCTGTTATTATCACCATCACTATCATTATTTTTTTTTTGAAGGTAATTGGGGTTAAGTGACTTGCCCAGGGTCAAACAGATAGTGCCTGAGGCCAGATTTGAACTGAGGACCTCCTGACTCTAGGGCCAGTGCTCTATCTACATCACCATTATCATCATCATCATTATTATTATTATTATTATTATTATTATCATTATTATTAGCCATATGACCTGGGAGAATCCCTTTACCTCTTTAGCCTCAGTTTTTCTATCTGTAAAATGGAGATAATAATATTTGTACTACCTGCCTCATAGGATAGTTATAAGAAATGCATTTTGTTAACCTTAAAGCCTTCATAGAATGTGATCTATTATTATAGCTTCTCACAGTGTCATTTCTAAATGTGGAGAAAGACTAGGGATTGCTTAAAGGACTGGTAAGAATTGGAACGGGGAGAGGGAGAGGAACAGGGCTGGTTTACAAATTTGTTTTAGTCCTTAATGCTAATTCCTTCTCTTCCAACAGTCTGTCCCTTGATCACAAGTTTCCCATCTGGCATTACTCATTCATTATAGAATAAGTATTAGCTATATCCTGCCAGTGAGAGATTCCACATGGTTGGAAGAAAAGAACTCCGCAAGTTGTATTAAAATGGGGCCCTGATGTACAATGTGGTTATCCAGAGCAAGAGTTTCCCAAATTGTACCTCTAAACCAATATTACAGGGCATAAAATCCTGGAGCACAGGAAATAATCTCTCCCTTGCCCCTTCTTGTGGATGAACTTTACCGAACATCAGGAGCACAGAGTTGTCTGTCCTTACTAAAGGCGCACAAGAACAGAGTCCCTACGGCCTCTCACGGCAAGCATTCCCAGTGTTTTGTCTTTCTCATAGTCATAGATAAAACCCCTTCGTAAGCTTGAAGACGGCAATTTCGTCACCTTATTCCCCTTAGCTTTTTCTTCATCAGGCTAAGCAATCCCATTTCCTTCAGTCCTTCTAGGATCCATTTTTCATCTCTGGGATTATTTTTGTTGTCCTTGTAGGTGAGTGTGGGACAGATATCTAATTTGTAGAGGACAGAGAAAAGACGCTTGGTGACTGTCCTTGATGGCTTTCGAAACTGTTGAGCTGTTTGCTAGTGGTTTCAAATAGACAGAGCTCTCATGTTTTGAAGCTCACAGAGATATTTGCTAGGGGTATCATACATGTCTTTCACTTCTCCCCTCTCCTACTCCTAAACCCCTCTCCGCCTAAGTTCTCTTAGAAAGAGAGAAGGCTGAATGATTTAGAACCTGAATTTTTTTTCCCCAGAGGTGAATTAGGCCCTATAACAGGACTATCATTGCCAATAGAGAGCAATTAGGCACTAAGAATTCACCCCCAATGCCTATAAGAGCATCATCTGGTGGGACTTAGCCCAAAAAATGTCACAGTGTGCTGTCAGAGAATTCTAATCTCCAAAGGAAAGCATCCCATCAATATCAGTCACAATGCCATCATTTCAGATGGATAGAGCACATTAACGATTAACTTTTCTCACCATCAAGGAAATTAGGACCATCACACTTGGACTCTATTATTCCAGGATTTATAAGCCTGCTTGTAAAGGGGGAAGAAATGGGATTCTGAAGAGCCAAGATGGAAAAAGCAATTTAGTTAGATTAAGTGTGCATGGCAGAGATCTGGGCTAGAGGCAACATAGCTGTGAGGGAGTATGGAGTGGGTTGATTTGCAAGGAAGAAAGCCACCAAAGAGATGGGGGAAAAACAGACATTCACATTTTATGTCCTCTCAAAAAATGTGACTGTGAGAACATCAGTAGCTACCAACCTATTTGTTTACTTACCCAGCTACAAAAAAAAATCTTTTATGAGAATTACCTGCATTGGCACGGAGGGCATCCTCAATTAAAGTATTAGCAGGGCACAGATTGACTTTTTCAAGTGTTATTCCATAGTAGAGCATATGTTTACCATCACACAATTGACTGAAAAGATGGAGAGAATAATAAATTCCATTCTGCTTATTGTTTATTGATTATAAAACATTTGATTCAACAGAGCAAAATACTCCCTGAAGAATTTTCTTCTAACAAGTTGTCTCATGCATGCATCAAAGTTATTTAAATTCACTTTAAATATATGTAGCAATGATAGATAACTATAAATATAGATAAATAACAAAGTATACATTGTTCAATGACCCTTGGCTTATAAAAAAATAGGCAAGGCATAAAAGAAGCAAGGGAGATGTATACTTGCCAACGGTATGTGCCATTGTGATGGAAGAAATCCAGAACAGAGCCCGAACTGAAGAGGGATTCCCCATGGATGATGAGGCCCTTCATATCTTCCTGTTTATGGCTTTCATGGTACTGGCCATGTCAAGCCCCCAGGACAATGCCAAACTTCCTGGAAGGCATCTGAAAGTGATCGAAAGCATTTGGCCTAACCATCCACATGGGAAAAATCAGGTGGATGAAAAAAGTCTATTGTCTAGTTTACAAATATAGTATGATGAACAACCTGTTAGAACTTATCTACTAGAATGTATAGCTTAGGCAGACGCCCAGAATTAGACAGGAGTAGGAGCAGGAGCAGGGCTAGATTGTCTCTAGGAACTTGCATAATTCTTTTATTTGCCCTAAACTTCTCTCAGTACTGTATAAACTATCCATATTTTTGTCATAAATATTCTATTAGTGTTTCATGGCTATGGATTAAAAAACTCCACAGTCTCATAAAAAAGCTAAAATAAGAATCATGCAGAAGACAATAAAGAGGCTCATCGACCAGATTGTAATACGTAACAAATAAGAGACTTTGAAGAACTTGAGTAAAGAATGCCATTGTCCTTTGATAATGCATCAAAGATAGCTAGGTGGCCCAGTGGTTAGAGTGTTGGGCCTGGAGTCAGGAAGACCTGAGGTTCAATCTGGCCTCAGATACTTACTAGCTCTGTGTGACCCTGAGCAAATAACTGTCTAACTCAGTTTCTTCAATTGTAAAGTGGGGATAATAATAGTACCTAATTCCCAGGTTTGTTGTGAAGATCAAATGAGATAATGTTTGTAAAGTGCTTAGCACAGTGCCTGGCACATAATAGGCACTTTATAAATGCTTGTGTCCTTCCATCAGGGAAAGGTGTGTTTGAAAAGGATGTTAGCATGGTCACATAACAAGAGTGAGTGATGACCAGTGGGGAGACAAGCGGTTCTGCTGCCCCCAGTACAAAGAGTGACCACAGTGTGGTGAATTTATAGAAGGTCACCGATACAGAGGCATAGATGGTCCGTGAATGGCATCAGCGAAGGTGGTCACTGATCCTTTTGAGTTAAAAGAATTTCATTTGAAGTTTCCAAAGCCTAAAGCAACAGCTCCAGCTAGGCTCTGCACACTTAGTGGGCATTAAATAAATGTCATTGCCAGTCTGAATCATCCATTCTCACCCTACTGTTGAGAGGAGGGTGATGGCAAATACTCTCTGTCCTGTTTCATAGATGCTGAAATTCAGTTCTCCGATAGTTTGAGTTTTTTTCTTTTCCTTGTATACATAACACACACATACACACACACGTTCGTGAAGCTCATGGACAATTACTCAAATATAAGTATAGTGTCTGTGTGTGACATCCCCATGGTGTTTGGTCTACTTGGCACCTACCCATCTAAGGTGGCAAAAGACAAGAAAGAAATTTCAATAGTCACCCTGTAAGGCTGACACAAAACTTAATGATGGGCCTCTTCTTATTTCATCAGGCAAGCCAGTCCTTCCTTTAGTAAACCCTAGACAAAGCCACGTTCATGAACGATGTGAGTTAGTGTAAAGCCCACAATGATGACCATGTCTCCCACTGATGTAGAGTGGTACATTCTTATCTGTAGTCACGAGGGTCAGAGCATCAATGAGAAAGAACAATCTGGGCATTGGTCCCCCTTACACAAATGGTGTTGTGCTCTTATGAGATCGCCTGGCAGCTGCGCCAGTGGTGCCCTCCAGAACTGGCAGAGAGGTGCCCGAGACATGAACAATACCCAGTTACCCTAACAAGGCAACATAAAGGGCTTTTCTCTTGGAGGCATAATCAGCCTTCAGTGATGATGTAGCAAGTGGAACCGGGCCATCCTCAGCCTTCTCAGTCTTCTTACACAGATATTGAAGAAAGAATGGTGATTAGGAGAGGAAGGGAGACATGGAGGAAAATCCCAAGACCGAAACACAGCAGCAGAGAGGAAAACCATAGGCTTATTGACGTCTAAAAATATCAGAGCTTTCTCTCTCCTGGGAAGGGGGTTGAGGAGGCAAAGGAAGAACTTTAGGGATGAGGTATTAGCTTCTCATTTTATAAGATTATAAGGTTTAGAATTAGAAGGGATTGTAGAGATCACCTAGTTCAACTCCTTCATTCTATGGATGGGAGAACTGAGGCCCATAGAGGGAAAAGGATTTGCCCAAGGTCATACATGAAGGAAGTATTGTTGATTTACCAACTCTCACAGTAGGAAAGAGCCTCAGAATTCATCCAGTACGGTCTCTACTAGAATCGCCTCTCTCGAATCCCTGAGGGGTAGTCATTCAGCCTCTTCTTTGAGAGGGGCACCCTGCCAAGGCAGCCCATTACACTTTTGGACTATTTTAATCGTTAGGGAGCTTTTCCTTACATGGAGCCAAACTCTGTGTGTCTGCCACCTCCACTCTTGGCTTCTATTTCGGCACCCCTCCCCCTTCCCCCAGGACCAAACAGAACATACTTAATCTCTCTTTCACAAGTAGCAGAGCTGCAATTTGAACCCAGATGTTTCATCTCCAGATCCATTATTATGCTCTCCATTAACGTTGCATCTTCTCCTTTTCCACAAGTAAGTTTAGGAGCATTTAAAGTTGGAAGAGACTCAGAGATTATTGAGTCCAGCCCCCTCATTTTACAGATGAGGAAACTGAGACCTAGAGAGGTTAAGTGGGAAGTGAAGTGGGGGGGGGGAAGCATGTATTAAGTGCCTACTATGTGCTGGGGACTGTGCTTTACAAATGTCTCATTTGATCCTCACAAGCATGGGAAATAGGTACTAGTATTAATCCCATTTTACAGTTGAGGAAACTGAGGTAGACAGAGGTTAAGTGATTTAACCCAGGGTCACACAGCTAGTTAGTGCCTGAGGCCAGATTTGAATGTAGTTCTTTCTGACTCCAGGCCCAATGCTGTAACCACTGCACCACCTAGTCGCCTGGGGTAAGGTCACACTTGTGATAAGTAGTAGAGTGGAGATTTGAACTCATGTCCTCTGAAACCAAATCTCATGCTCTTTCAATGATACCAGACTTTTACCTGTACTACTCTTATATTAAACATTATATTTCTTTTCATTCTTACTGCTACTCCAGTTGCTCCCTCTCTCATCCATCTCGAACATCATTTCCAGATTAATCTCTATAAAAACATGACTTTCATTAAATCATTCCCCCACTTAAGAGCTTAAAATGACTCCCACATTGGCTAAAGTCCAACGTCCTTAACCTGGCATTCAGAACTCTCAACAATCTGACCTCAACTTTCTTTTACAGGTTTATTCCCATTTCTCCCTTTTATAATCATCTTCTGTTCCAGTCCAGTTGGTCTATTCCTTGAGCTCTTGATTAGGGAGCATTTATTATAGTTGTCCTGGACTCAGGCTGACTCCCTACTTTCCAGCAATCCTCATGTTAAGTCACACATGTATAGTATCATCTCCAGCTCTGGGAATAGTAATTAAATCAATAATACCATTCTTTTTTCTTTTTTTTGGCTAGGCAATGGGGTTAAGTGACTTGCCCAGGGTCACAGAGCTAGTAAGTGTTATGTGTCTGAGGCTGGATTTGAACTTAGGTTCTCCTGACTCCAGGGCCGGTGCTCTACCCACTACTCCACCTACCTGCCCCCAATAATACCTTTCTTGGAGGGAATGTATCAGGTAACTGCCCTAGGACTCCAGTCATCATCCCTGGACTTCCCTAACCAAAACATTTCCCATGGTGACTATTCCACTCTGTGTGTTATCTTCCCCTACCAGGAAGTAAGTTCCTTGAGGTCAAGCTTTATCTTGCTTGCTTTGTATGTGTGTCTCCAGTGCTTAGCAGAGTGCTTAGCACATTTGTTATTCACTAGCTCAGTCAAGTTCCGTTCTTCCTGGACCCCTGAACCATAGACACCAATACTGCCCATGAGGCTTGCTTGGCAAAGAAACTGGAGTGATTTGCCATTTCCTTCTCTGGTGCTTGGCACATAGTAAATGCTTCATAAATGTCTTTTCATTAATTTATTACCATTCCTATTCTCTCAACAAGCATTTATTAAGTGCCTGCTGTGTTCAGAACACTGTGGTATTAGGTGCTGAGGGAAGCACGAGGTTTTGATGAGACATAATTCCTGTCCTCATTAAGGTCACAGTCTAGTGGGAGAATAAGCATAAGTACATGATATATAATATGCTATCCATAATATACAATAATATACCATAAAATACAATAAGCCATCATAAGCACATTAAAGAGGTAAAAAGACAAAGCAAAGGACCCTATGAAATGAAAGTTGTTACCCATGGTAGATATGGAATTATGCATGGAAGGCTTCCAGGAAGAGGTGACCTTTGCACTGAGCTGTAAAGGATAGGTGGTAGATGAGAAGGTAGATCTGATTGCTTGTTCTAAGGGGGGGAAGGGAAGGAGGGAGGGAGAGAGGGATAGAATTTGGAGCTCAAAACTAAAAAAAAAAAACCAACCAAATGTTAAAAAATTGTTTTAACATGTAATTGGGGAAAAATTAAATATATTTTTTTAAAAAGCAAAGGAGACAATATAAACAGAGGTGAGATATTAAAGTGTGTTCCCAAGAAACTTGTCACAGTGTCCAGTTTGGCTGGAGCACAGAATGAAGAGTACATGAGAGGGGATTGGCAAGATAAGGTGATGCCATAGTGTAGCAGAAAGCTTGTTATAACTATATAAAGTAAAGATTTTGGGCTCTACTTAGTGGGCAACAGGGAAATGCTAAAGATATTTGAGGAGTGACATAATTGCTCTTTACATGAAAAAAAGCAGTGATGTAAAGGACAGGTTGGAGAGGAAACCTGAGAGGATGCTATTGCAATAGCTTAGGTATGTGTTAATGGGGTCCTGTGCTAGATTGGTGGCAGTGGAAATAGAGAGGAGAGGACAGATAGAAGTCAGATACCTTGAGGAAATAGAATCAATATCCAACTTTGCTCCTTTTTCTCCTCTTTACTTTTCATCCTATCCTTCAAAGCACAGGTCACATCTCATCTTTTCCTGAGCTCTCCAGCCCAGATGATTTCTTCCTCCTTTGAGTTCTTCTGGGATTTATTGTTTAGATCATGTATTTGCTGCCTTCTTTTGTTAACCTTTCTGATCATTATTATCAATTTTTTTCATTATTCTTTCCCTAAAAATTCCAATTCTGCTTTCGATTCCCTCTGTATTACTTTCAACTCAATAAAGATGCATGAAGTATCTACTATGTGCTAGTCACTGGGGATGGAAATATGTAAAACAAAATTGTCCCTGCCTTCAAGGAGCTTATATTCCTGGCAGGGGATTGGGATGGGATAGTAGGTCGACAAATGATTAAAATACAAGGAAAATTGAGGATGGACAGAGCACTAATACTTAAATCACAGAACGCTTCATGGAGGAGGTAGTACCTGGACCTGAAATTTGAAGGATGGCACTACTTTTCCAGTATTCCTCAAAGTGAATGGGCTACTTCTGAAAAAAAAAAAATTAGAGGAGTAGGGAGTCAGCGGCAGCGGAAAAGGGCCCTTCAGCCTAATTTTGGTTGTGGTCTAGAATCTAAACCTAAGGTTACCTTTTACCTCAGAACTAGCTACTTGGAGAAGCAGTATAGCTTAGTGGCTAAGGAAGATCTAGGTTCAAATTTTACCTCCAACCTTTACTAGCTGTTTGATCATAGACTTTTTCAGTCTTGGTCTCCTCACCTATAAAATGAAGATAATACTTGTAAAACCTATCTCACAGAGCTGTTGTGCAGAGGTTAAAATGACAAAATGTAGGGTGTCCCAAAAATCTTATAGTACAGTTTTAAGCTTTAGTAGCCTAAAATGGCACTAATACTTTTGGGACACCGTGTGTATGTGTGTCTGTGTAAATGTGTATATATACATATATACATATGTATATATCTCTCTCTCTATATATATGTATATCTATATGTGTGTGTGTATTGCTCTGCAAACTTTAAAGCTCTTCATCAGGGGTCATTAACTTGGAGCCCTTGTATCTTTTTTAAAAAAATGTTTTGATAACTGTATTTTAATGTGTTTAGTTTTTGTATTCCTATGTATTTTATATATTTAAAAACATTGTTCTGAGGAAGGGTCCATAGACTTCCCCAGACTACTACAAGAGTTCATGACACAAAAAAAGGTGAAGAAGCTGCTTTATATAAATGTCAATTACCATGATCTTTTCATGCTCCTCATCTTTTTCAATGAAGTTCTGATAGAATTGGTCCTGGGATAAGTTACCATCCTGCTATTATTATTATTATTGTTATCATTGCTTTAACATTTAATGGACTAATGCATACAGGACTACAATAACTACTTTTTATAACTAAAAAAGTGTATTAGGTTGCAAACTCATCCTCTCTAGGTTCACAGAAAGTGTCTTTGTTACAGCTCCAGTAGGAAATGGGACAACAGGAATGATTAGCAGGCATCTCATCCTCTTCCCTCCTGATTTAGATTTCCTCATCTAGGTTTCTATGTCTTGAAAGCTTTTTGTTCCATGAATAAATTGGGCATCATGAATATGTGATATTGGGGTGTCTATTAAAAATGTTGTTTTCAAGTTTTTATGGAGCAATGTTGAGCCTAGGCTATTGTGAACAACAGTCGGGGGTGGAGAACCTGCAGCCTCAAGGCCACATGTGGCCTTCTAGGTCCTTGGATACAGCCTTTTGACTCAATCCAAGTTTTTCAGAACAAATCCTTTTATTAAGGAGATTTGCTCTGTGAAGTTTGGATTCAGTCAAAGGGCTGCACTTGAGGACCGAGAGGGCCACGTATGGCCTCGAGGCTACAGGTTCCCCACCCCTGATTCTGGGGCAACAAGTCTTATCAGACCATACTTCTGACACCATCTCCCTTGTAGCTAAAACAGGTCACGTACACAGGAGGAGTTATTTCTATTCTCTCATATTGAACACGGGGCGGGGAAGAGATACTTTCAAGAAAATGATTGCAACCCTCATCCCAGCTGCAGATGGGTTTTCTTGCCCCAATCTATATCTCAGGACTGAGCATCCTTCCTCTTGAATCTCTTCCATTTCAACTTGTTATCCATGCCCTCAGCAAATACTCATTTGCCATGCTGAACAATGATTGTTGTGAGTAGCTTTGATTGTTGAGCAGCTGTTATTTAAATATTTATGGCCAAACGGTTCCAAAAGAGGATCGAAAGCAGCAGTGGGTGGCTTAAGAAATACATAAAAATCTATGGGGTAAATTTCTCTACGGGAAGATCTACATCTCTGTGTAAGTGCCAGATTTTCCACTTATCATTCTTACAAAGGAAACACTCAGGGCAGTTATCGACACTGGTCTTTTAGAACCTCTCCAAGTCAATCACAGCTGGGAATAACACGTAGAATGCAGCTTGGAGTTTGTGGACTGAAGGGTATTAAGTAGGAACTTAGGGCCAAGGGTTTGTCTGGCTCTGATGAGTTATCCCTGGCCAGCAGGCAGAGGAAAAAAACCTCTTGCCAAAAGCAACACCTTGTGCTCCTGAGCCAGGGTGAAAGTACCCAGTGGGTCTCCTACATACTCCTAGGGCCTCTTCCAGACATGTCTCCCCACATCCTCCCGAATGAAACATAACAGGCACTAGTCCCACCCTCCGTTCTCTCCATTTCTGTAAATAAAACTTTCATCAGTTAACCTAATTTGCTGACAACAATGCTTTGAATAGGCATTATTCCCATTTGTTAAATAAGGAAATTAAGTCTGAGAGAGTGTCAGAGACAGGTTTTGAACCCATGTCTCTTGACTTCAAGTCCAGCATTTGTTATTACTTCTTGTTTACCAATACAAAACATCAGAGGCATAGCAATAGAATCATTGAAACCTGTATGAGTTATTGTTTTGAGGATCATAGAATCTCATGGTCCAAAGAGGCCTTAGCAGCCATCTAGTAGGGCCTCCCACTCAATGCAGGAATCCATCCCCTCAATAATATCTCTGATAGATGGTCTCAAGGTCACAGGATAAAAGATTTAAAGATGGAAGAAACATTAGATGTCATGTAACCCAATTTACTCATTTTGTAGATGAATAAACTAAAACCCAGAGAGGTAAGGTGAGTTGCCCAGAGTCACAGAGGTTGTAGTAAGTAGCAGAGTTGGTCATTCAACAATTTGATTCGACCAAATCAGTTCAAATATAAATATATATACATATATAACATATATGTATGAATGTATGTATGCATATATATATGTACACACACACAAACATACAGATATGTGGGGGGGTACTTGAATTGAATTTAGTCTCTGATTTGAACATCCCATTTTAGGTGAAAGAACTTTGCATCAAGAATCACTTAACAAAGCTTTGCAACTTTGGGCAAATCACTTGAGCTCTCTAAACCTCAGTTTCTTAATCTGTAAAATGGAAAGTTTGGACCAAGTGATCTCTGAAGGGCTCAATTCTATACTTCAATGAGCTCCCAATTCCATGTTTGCTGTTGTTGAAGAATGTTTGTTTCAACTATCTGTAAGGGGAAACGTTTTTGCCCCAAACTTCCCAGTTGGCTGTCTTGTCTTTGGCATTTTCTTCAGGTCTTTTTTTTTTTGTAGCCCCCTAGACCAGTATATATTCTGCTACCATGTTTAGTACATATAGTTTTGTTCAGCACATATATAAGTGTTTGCCATTTATAATTATTTCACTTTTATATTTTTTCTCTTGTCAGGTTTCTCCACTCTTTTGGAATGTTGTAAGTAGTTTTCTTCAGAACTCATTAATCCCTATATTTACCAGGACATAAATTGTGAATAGTTAATTTTGATGAGCTTAAAGTATTCCATATTAGCCCATACCTATGAAGTGGGGTTAGAGAGAGAAAGAGAGAGAGAGAGTAATAGATTTACTTGCCAGAAGATAATTGCAATAAACTCCATTTTCTTTCTTCACATGAATTCAGACAGCAGCCACAATGACAAATTAATGGACTAGGTTAGGTGCCCATTAGTACTATATACTATTTGTTATGTGTTATTAGTTTTTGTGCTCTTTAATACTATATAACATGTAGCACTTTTGATGATAGACTCAAAGATGGTTGGCTTTGTTTTGTTTTATTTTTGAACAAATGAATGCAACTAGAGAAAGTACAAGGATTTTATATGAAGCTTAGACTTTATAGTATGAGAAGCAAACAGGTAGGGTTTCACAAGCAAAATTCTACATCAGGCCGTATCTTTAGAGTCCCAAAATTAACTAAAATGTACAGAGTATATAAGATTCCACTTTGTTTACTATTTGTTGACCATTTAAAAAAGCACTTAATTCAGAAGATCATAATGTTACTTTAAACACCCCTCCAAGTTGTCTCCCATGCATGTATCAAAATCATACAAAATCCTTTGAGAGGTCAAATAACAGAAATAGCTTTGTTTGATTATCAGCATAAAACAAGGCATAATGCACAGCGACATTTGTTTTCCACTGTTATGGAGGATGTCTAACTGGAATCCAAACTGAAGAGGATTCAATAGAGACGGCAAGGTTCTACAGATTCTCAAGTTTGTAGATACATTGTGCTGGCTGTATCAAGCACTGGAACACTGCAGTGCATCCTGAGAGCTATAACCACTTGAAAGTGTTTGGCCTAACCATCCACACAGGAAAAATCAAATGGATGAAGAATGATTATTGTGCAGACTATGATATGAGTTCAATGAAAAATCCATAGAGTTGATCTAACAGTATATAGATATATATATAGTTTGCATATTATATAAATATGCTCATATATAGTTCTATGTCTGTCTATCTATCTATCTATCTATCTATCTATCTATCTATCTATCTATCTATCTATCTATCTATCTGTCCATGTATCTATCTATCCAACTCTATGGCTATATAATGATCTAAGTCCAGAATTGAACATAAAGAGGTTAGATTTCCTTTAGGGAATTGCACATTGATTTTAATGACCTTAAATACTTCATTGCCCCAGATTTGATTCTTTCCTGAAGGAGAGGGGTTAAATGACTCATCCAAGGATGCACAACAGGATCATAGAAAGATTCAAATCCAAGTCTTCCTGACCACAAGTCTTGATCTCTATCTTCTATGCCACAATCAAAGTAGCAGGTCATTCAAAAGGGAATGGAAAGCCACAATTGTGGGCCTAAGTAGACTGCTACATATTACCAGTGAAGAATTTTACAGGAGAAGCAACTTAGAGGATGTCATCAGAAAGATGTACAAGCAGAAAAGGAGATGGGCCAGTCACATTAGAAGAGCAAAGGGATAGATAATCAATGAACAATCTCCATGCTTCATGGGTACTCATGCAAAATCAAGAGATTGAGAAGAAGGTCCCTAGCATGTGGGGAATCCATGGGAGGAGATGGAGATGATGAAAGGGTGTAAAAGGTTGGGGTCTCTATCATAGGAAGGAGTACCCAAGACAAGGAAATAATAAATGTATCTTAGAACTGAAGTAAAGATGCTTATGGTGTGTGTCCATATCTTTTACCAGCACTTCTATTTTTTCTTATTTCATTTAATCCATTAACATTATTGTAAGGGTAAGCAGCATACTTTGTGTATGAAAGTTGTATGGTTATTCAGATCATAATCTGTGTATAAAATTCACAGGTCACTAAGATTTTGTACTTAAAACAAAATGTACCTCAAAAGTTTAAGAATTGTTTTGGAGTTTCTTTCTTTGTGGTCACTGAGTGGTTGGAAAGCCAATAATTCAGGCAATAATATGAATATATGATTGATTTAGTATTTAGTGGTTCAGTTGTTTTTAGTGGTCTTCAATTCTCTGTGATCCCATTTGGTATTTTCTTGGCAGAGATGTTGAAGTGGCTTAACATTTCCTTCTCCAGCTCATTTAACTGAGGCAATCAGGGTTAAGTGACTTGCCCAGAGTCACACAGCTAGGAAGTGTCTGAGGCCAGACCTGAACTCAGGAAGCAGAATCTTCTTAACCCCAGGCCTGGCACTTTGTGCACCTAGATGTCCTTATTTAGTATGGTCAAAGGTAATTAAAAACACGAGGCTGGACATATGTATATTTCTAAGCATGCCAAAATATTTGGTTTTGTACAATTTCAAGACCAGATAACTGGTTAACTTTTCACTTTTTAACCAGATGTTTAGGTAGACTATAGAGATAACCAAGTCATTATTTTCCTCCTCCATTTTCTCCTCCTCCTTCCTTCCTCATTTTTTTCTGCCTTCTCTGCATCTCCTCCTATAATCCATTCATCTCATAATGTATTTGTTAGAGCAGAGTCAAAGAAAAATACCTGCTAAATCGGGGATAATAAATCGTTACAAATTGCTCCAGCTACTAACTTCAAATACAAAGTCTACTACCCAAAGTTCATTTCATGTCACCTCCATTCAAGAAGCATTTAGAATCAAAGTAGGATCATAGATTTTGAAGCTTGAAGTTACCTTACAGGTTGCCCATCTAACTTGCTCATTTTACATATGAAGAAAATGAGGTTCAGAAGTTTGTGACTTAATGCAAAGTGACACCACAATTAAGCATCGCTGGTGGAATTTGAAACCAGATCCTCTCACCCCAAAGGCAAGGCTTTCCCAATGCACCACACAGATTTCTTTATTATTATATGCATGATGTTGTATATATCTTAGCCATAAAGCAAGATACCTTAGTCTTCTCTTGTACAGTTCTTTTTCTGCATTCCCCACGAAGGACAGGACTTGTTTTTTTCACTGTTGCTCAATAAATATTAAGGAATATTGATCCCATAGAGTTTTCTTGGGTTTTCTAGCTGAGTTCATTTAAGATTCTGCATCTCATCAGACAACCTTCCAGGGTGCCTCTGGGAAATGTAGGGAGTAGGTGCCCATGTTGTTGGGGATTGATGAGAAACAACATGCTTGTGACAGGATGAGAAATAAATTCTGCCATGAAAATGAACCTTGGGCTTCCATCCTCATGGAAATCAGAGTGAGTCTGAGGGGAATTGGGCCGCAAGCTGAGGCATGTAGCACTGGGCTAAGCACAGAGTAGGGACTCAATAAACACTTCTTAGACTCTTAGGGCAGATAAGGTCCTTAGAGCAATAGGTATCAGCTTATGGACAGTGATCTCCTGGAGAAGGGTCATGTTATCAAAAAGGGACAGAGAAACCATATGCACACCAAGCCTTGTTGTTTTGATCTTTATTCAGTTCTGAAAATAAATGCAGCAGAATGTCACTCATGCATACATATTGCTATTTTCTAAATATATATATATATATATGTTGTTGTGATTAATCAAATGCATTTAGAAACATTATTGAATTCAGAGTAGCTTTTTTCATCATGAATTTTCTCAATACATGGGGCCTCATAGTACATCCATTACCATGCTGGGATATTAAGTTCATTCATTCAAAAAACATTTACTAAGTGCTTACTGATGCAGTAGAAAGAGCACAGAATTTGAAAGTCACAGGATCTAAGTTCAAATCCCAACTTTATCTCTTAATGGCTAAGTAATGAGTGACCTCGGGTAAGTCATTTGAATTGTCAGGGCCTTAGTTTCCTCATCTTTAAAATGAGCAGGTAGGGCTAGATGACCTGTAAGATCCCTTTTAATAACAACACTAACAACAACAATAACTAACATTTATCTGGGTTTTAAGGTTTGCAAAGCCCTTTCCAGGTATTATTTCATATTATTATTACCCCTATTTGACAGATAAAGAACCTTCATAGTTCCAGATCTGTGAGCTTATCATGTAAAAAAGATACAAAGAGGATAAACAAAAACAGTCCTTGTTCTTAAGGAGTTTACATGTTGTCCATAGAGTATATAAGCAGAGAAATGAATACAAAATATATGCAAATACATAATAATTTCAGAGGGAAGGGAGAAATGATTTTTTTCTAGAAATGTCTTCAGATTAGAAAAGATGGGGAACCACATACTGACTTAGGGATTACATGGTCCAATCTGCTGTTATAGATGGGGAAGCTGAGGCCCTGAGATAAGAAGTGACTTGCCTGATTAGTGACTGAACCAAAACTAGAACTTGGATCTCTTGCCTAATTCAGGGTCTCTTCTATTGTAGAATATTGTCTTTTTCTATTGATTATTAAAAAAAAAAAACAACAACCCAAGACCTCAGTTCTTCTCCTTCAGCTCTGCTCTATTTTTTCTTAGTTTTCCTAAGAATTTGTGTTGTTGGGGAAAGGTGTATATGTTTGCTATAGGCAGATATCATTTTCTCTAGTGAGTAACAGTGAGGGATGATAGAGGGTTTAAAAAAATAGGATTGTTAGCCTGGTAGATAGGGAAATAATATTGACAGAGTATATCATGATTTTACCAAGGCATTTACAAAGTCTCTCCTAATGTCTATATAATTATGGTAAAAAAGTGTGGGTCAGATAAAAGTACATGAAGTCAAATAACTATGCTTCAAAAATATATTCAGTGAGTCATTTTCAATGTGGAAGGAAGTCTCCAGTGGCATGCTATTGGGCTCTATTTGTCAGCAATCTAAATGAAGATACCAGAGACATGCTTATTAACTTTGTGGATGAAACAAAGCAGAAGGGAGCATTAATTTTTGGATGACAAAATCAAGATTCATAAAAAAGTTTCAGTACAGTAAGATGAAAATAATTATTATTATATTGTAACAGATGATAAATATGAAGAATTCAGAAAAGTATTAGAAGACTTATATGTGATGAGTGAAGTGAGTAGAGCAAAGAAAATAATATACCACACAATTATAATGATATAAATATAAAGAACTTTTTTAAAAATCTGAATATTAGGAAATAAAATGACCAAGTTTGGCTCCATGGAATGGTTGATAAAATGTGCCTCCTTCTCCATAAGGAAGATGATTATGAGTGAGTCATAATACATATACTGCCAGACACAAGATGCATTGATTGGTTTTGCTGAACTGGTTTTTTTGTTCATTTTAGAACTTTGTTACAAGGAGTGGCTCATGACATGAAAGTGCAGAGGGATGTGGAAATGAAGGTTATATAAAACAAAAAAATATCAATAATAAAAGATAAAAAGAAAAGGCTTGGAACTTACAGTCAACAAGTTCAAATAAGTCAATAATGATACCTGGCAACCTGCCATCTTTGATTACCTTAGAAGAGGCAAAATGTCTGAAACAGGGGTGGGGAACCTGCGGCCTTGAAGTCAACATGACCCTCTAGGTCCTCACTTTGACTGAATCCAAACTTCACAGAACAAATCCCCTTAAAAAATATTTGTTCTGTAAAACTTGGACTCAGTCAAAAGGCTGAACCCAAGGACCTAGAAAGCCACATGTGGCCTCAAGGCCATAGGTTCCCCACCCCTGGCCTAGAACAACAGAAGTAATGGTCTCACTGTACTTTGTCCTACTCAATCCACAATGGACTGGTTCAGGTTAGGGTACCATATTTTTAAAGGAACATTGGTAAAGAGGAGTGAGAACAGATTTGGAAACCCTACCATATGAGGAATAGTAGAAGAACCTGGACATTTTTAGCATAGAGAAGAAAAAACTTACAGGAGACTTGATTGCAGTCTTAAAATATTTTTAAAACTTTCATATTGAGGGGGAAACTAGGGCTAACAGGAAGGCAGATTTTACCTAAATATCAGATATAAAATTGTAACAATTAGAGATATTCCAAAGTTCAATAGACTACCTTGTGAGGTAAAGGGGTCCCCATCACTAGAAGTTTTGAAACAAGAGAACCTTGATGACTTCTTGTCAGGGGTATAATGCAAGGCAATTCCTACATGGTGTGGGAGGTTAGATTCTACAACCCCATTGGTCTCTTCCAATTTAGAGTCTATTATTCTCTGAAACACTTAGGGGTCTAGAATTGGTTTGGACAAATACAGATGGTGCTTGTGGAGATTTTACAAATAAAAAAAATTTTGGATAACCCAGATGGTTTGTGAAAATGGCACCAATGCCTTCCTGTTAGGTTGTTGAATTGCCGTATTAATGAAACAATCACAGAATCATCTCAGAATTGGAAGGGACTTCAGAGGCCATCTGGTATAACCCAACCCATAATTCAACTCTTGGAGCTGGAATGGCTCTCAAAGGCCATCTAATCCAACCTGCAGAGAAAACATATCTTCTCTAAAAAAATGATGGCTGAGGAGTCATCTAGTCTCTACATTAACACCGCCAGTGGTGGATAAATCACTACCTAACAAAGCAGCCCAACTCTCATCAAGAGTTAATGCCCTACTCTGTGCGTAGTGTATATTACAGAAATACAACAAGTTCCTCAGAGGCTTGAATCAGTCTGAAATTCACCACTTTTCTCTTTATCACCCAAGTTGAAAGGTCAGAACAGTTGAAGGTACTATGCCTCGATCAAGGGTTTTCTAAGTATTGACTCTTTGAATCAAGTATTGACCCTTAGTAGAATCCAGAAGATAATTATAGACTGGGGGCTTTAATAGAACCCCCAGTAGGCTAAGGCATGGTGTCAAAATTCTTATCATATAATAAAGCATATTGGAAACAGCATTACATTTTGAGTTAAGCAACCAGGGTTCAAATACTGACTCTATTAGCCTCTTTTGAGCTTGTAGTCAACTAGCACTTCCTCCAAGATTTCTTGTTTGTTTATTTTTTGTGTGCAAACTGCTGTCTAACTTTGCTAGAATTTTGGCTCTGCTACCTGTGCGATCTTGTGCAAGTCACTTGACTTTGGCTCGGTTTCCTCATCAGTAAAATGAGAAGACAGTACTAGATGACCTCCAAGATCCCTTCCCGTTCTTCCTATTCTGAACAAAAATCCTTTTTCTGATATCTCTTACAAGTAGTAATTCAGCTGTACGGTAAAAGCTCCAGTGGGTTAGAAATTCAATAACTCTTGGGGCAACCCATTCCACTTTTGCACGGATGCTATCAAAAGAGAAATCACCTAGTAAATAAGAAGAAGAAGGCTCAAGTGATGAAAATTGATTGACAATCTGCAGAGGGACATTGAGGCAGCTGTTTGCTTGCATTCCAAAGCACGTGTCCAGAGTCTAATGGAGAATATCCCCAAACTTGTCCAGCCTTGTGACTACCACCCTCTTGTGGTGAATCATACGGGGATACCACCTGGGCCTATAAGGTCTTTAGTTATGAAGCTCAAGACATCGTAATCCTTAGTAATACTTTCTCAATTCCTTCTTATACTATCATTTAATGGAAATACTGGATCTGGAAGAAACTTCAGAGGCCATGTAGTCCAACCTTCTCTTGAATTAGAATGATTATTTTAACAACCTGGCAGGTGATCATCAGGCTTTGCTTGCATGTCTCTAGAAAAGGGGATCCCACTAGTCCTCGAGACAGCCCAGGCTATTTTGGGGATTTGGTAAATTTTTTTTCTATACATTGAGCCAAAATCTGTCTCTCTTCAGCTCCTACCTGTGACTACTGGTCCTACCCTTTATAACAAAGAAGAACGCCCAATCCCTCTTCCACGTGATCTGTCCTCAAATACTTGAACATCTGCTTTCTCTGAACAGCCTTGCTGAGGAGAGGAGCTTCACAGACATTAAGAGCTGCTCAAGAATAGCCTCAGCCCTTTCTAGTCACCTTAGTAAGTTTCTAATAGGCTTCTGCTGACTAACTACAACATTGCCTAGTGAATAATATAGGAGACTGAAAGAGCCATAGACCTCTCTTGCAAGGAGTGGTTTATTAGTCACTACAGCATATGTGAATATTGGACAGGGTATTAGGTGATGCTGAAGATAGTTGAATAATCGGTAACTCACTTGAGCAGAGATTTGACACCCAGTAGAAAGCAGGTTGAGGGGAGAGAGGCAGGAAAGGAGATAGGGAGAGATAGAGAAAGAGAAAGAGAATGATGAGGATGATGATGATGCCATTAGAAGACAGCAGCTTTTAAGTGTTATAGGTGTGAGTTACCCTAACATTTGTTCTCTATCTGTGTATGTCTATCTGTATCTCTATCTGCCCCACATGTGATTCCTATGCATATGTGTTCTTCCCATTGAGCATGTGTGTGTATTTGCAGGAGAGCAAATGTGGAATTTATGATAGAAATATTCTGTTATTCTTTTAATTATAATGTTATTTCATTATATGCTTTTGCTTGGAAATAAGCGTATTCTCTGATTGACTAATAAAAGTTAGTCTATCATTGGGAACCCTTCAGCAATGGTCCAAAGAGAAATCTAACCAATGAAGCACCTAGAACCTGGACTAGCTTTCTGAGGCTCTGTAGGTTTCTACAGGCTATGACTCTGTTAGATTTTGCCTTGTCCAGTGCAGCATTTTAGCCTGTTGGGAACTTTTTGTATCTTCACTGTTGTCAAATGTGTCAGCTCCTACTTTCATATCACCTAAAAGCATGTCTTTGATAAAGATGGTAAACAGTACAGGACCAAGGACAAATCCTTGCTAAACTCCACCGTAGACCTCTCTCCCAATACAAATGTACCTATTAATGACTATTCCAGTTAGTCACTAAATTTTAAATCCTCCTGGATGTATTATTATGGCATCTGCATCTCTGTATTAATCCATTAAGATACCTTAAGAGACTGTCAAATGCTTTGCTAAAAATGTCATTTCTGTAGTATCACACTGATCTATCAGTTAAATTTAAGTAATCCTATTTTAAAAGGAAATGAAGTTAATCTTTCATGGCCTGTTCTTGATGAAGCTTTACTGGATCTTAGTGATCATTACTTCCTTTTCTAAATGCTAATAAGGAATCCTTTTAAAAATGTGTTCTAGAAATTTGCCTTGAATCAAAGCCAAGCTTTGATTTGTTCTCTTTTTTGAAAATTTGGACATTCTGTTTTCCACAATCCTACGGCACCTTTCCTAGTCTCTGTTATCTTTCATAGGTTTTGTTGTAAGTGAAATAGTAAAAAGAGCCCTGGCCCTGGAGAAACCTGAGTCCAAATTCTGCTTCTGACACTTATTAATTGTGTGATACCGGACAAGTTACTTAATCTCTTTCATTCTGTTTCCTCATCTTTAAGATGAGACCAATGCTATCTGCAGCAATAACCTCACATGGTCATTTCAAGAATCCAAATGAGATCATGTGTGGAAGGTATTTTGCAAACTGTGAAGTGTTCTATAAGTGCTGGTTATTAATAAGCTCCAGCGGATAGTGTCCATGATGGACCTGCTTTAAACTGAGTTGTTCTTTATGGTCAATAATTGATATAATTAATTGGTAAATATAATTAATTGGTAAATTCGCTGGGCTGGGTATGTTTGTGCAAATACCCAACTGTGTGGAAATCTATCCCATATATACTGTGCTATTTGTGTGAGCTGGATGTGATGGGTGGGCATAAGCACTGAATCACACATGCTTTCAAAGCTGGCAACTTCTGGATTCTCTGAGTATTGCCAGGCTCAATTGCTAGAATTTAGAGTACATCACGGGGGCAGATGGTTCTGTTTCTCCCTGGGAAGATGATTGAAACACCTGCATTTTCATAGAGATGACTATGTGTGTAACTAGAAATCTCTCCTAGGCGAAATCCAACTGCTTTCTAGTTATTCTTTCTTGTCTTCAAAGAACCCAAATTGTCTTCTCTTTTCTTCTTGGAGATCACTATTTCACAAATTCCTCTTAGGGCCTATGGCTCAGTGTTCAAAGAGGAAAATGGAAGCCATTATCTAGTTAGTTGAAGCAAAAACCCAGCTATACTTCAATTACTTGGCTATTTTAGGTTAGATTGTTTTTTGGCTTTAATCGTATGAAAAACTGCCTCACATCCTTGCACATCTAGATCCAGCCTAAGTATCATAAGGGTGAGCAGGCTATGTCTTGAAAATTAAACTCCATTCATAATGGCTATTGCCAAAATTCTAGAATTCAATATTGTGGCACCCATTTTAAGCTGCTAATAATGAAGAGCTTACAAAAATATTTATCTATTCATATTCTAGGTAGGGAGTACACTTTCCTTTTTTCCTTGCCATCACTAGATATAATGCTTCTGATTCAAAAAATGCTACTTGAAATAGTATTGCTAATTACATATGAGTGACTTTCATGACCCTGTCTGGTACAGCACATGGAGGGAGGGAGATGCTCAGGCAACGTTATGACTAACTGGAAGTCTGATTGATTGCCCTGTGGTCCATTTAACACTGCATAGTGTGGAAAGGCACTTGGGTTTGTATTAAGTTAGCTATAGCTGTTGCTAGAGGAAGTTGGTATTTTAGAAAAAAGGAGCTAGTGACCCTGGGGAGGGATATAGAAAGAAAGAAGCCCATTTGCCTGGAAATATTCACACTATAGGTCTTCTCCTGGTATCTGGAATAACACCATTGGAAAGAAATTTCTTTGGCATGAAGTTCTGACATTTATTTAAGTCCAAATATCTATCTACCCCACAATTTTGTTTAGGGCACATCATTATTTGAGATAATGTTTGTTAAGCTCTTAGCACAGTGTCTAACAATAGTAAGTGCTTAAGAAATGCTTTTTTCCTTTTTTCTTCTCTTCTTAGCAGGGGAAGTAATAATTTTATTCAATATGTGCTCCCTGGACATTTCTGATTGTTACTCTCTAGTCTCAGCTTTAAGTTCTGCTTTAGAAAATTAGCTCCTAGAACTTTCAAAGAAAAGGCATGGTCTAATACACCTAACCTCTTTATTTGTGGTTCCTCACCTCTTCTCGTCATCTGTGAGGAACTGGGTTAATAGGAAAATAGATCAAGAACTGGAAAGGACCTTAGAATCCAATCTCATTAGGTCTAGGGAGGATAAATTAATTGCACAATGTTACATAGGCAATAAGCATCACAGGTAGAATTTAGACCCAAATCTTCTGACTCCAGAGATAGCATTCTTTCCATTGTACCATGTTATCTCTATTTAAACGATACAAAATGCCATTGTCATAAGCCCTCTTGTGATGTTTAACCATGTTCAAATAAGAGCTAATATTGATGTCATACCTATTTGGGCCTTACTTTCTTTCCTTTCTTGCCTTGACCCTAAGGTTGACCACTTAACAATGCTCAGTGCTTAATCTCTGTCCCTTTTCATCCTATCACCAGTCATTTCTTGCAAAATCTATCCCTTGGTTAATTTCCTTGGTTAATAACTTTTGCTCTGGTCTGTGGCAAAGAGGTAGACCTTGCCTTTGTCAAAGCTAACCCTTCTATGTGCCTTTGATCTCATCTTCTACTGTCTCCTCTGAGAGCTTACCTCCCCAATCATTCTTACCATTTCTGTTTTCTTCAATCTCTCCTTATCTGCTGGTTTTTTTTCCCCATTGCCTACAAACATGCCCAGGGTCTCCTCTATCCTTGAAAATGTTCATCTGTCCTTGCCATCCCCTCAAGCTATCATCATATATCTCATCTTCCCTTCACAACCAAATTCCTTGAAAAGACCAGATATAATTATTGTCTCTATATTTTATTCTATACTTGCTTCTCCTTGTAATCTGGCTCTTGATCTCATCAGTAGACTGAAATAGTCTATTTAAGGTTGTTGCCAAAAAACTCTTTTAAAAACAAGCAAACAAATAAATAAATGTATTATTGATGCTTTTAAAAAATTGTGCTTTCACTTCCCAATACCCTCCATGGAACCATTCCCTCGAGTTTAAGGGGCACCTACTTTTTTCCTAGTTTTTTTCCTAATATAAGAATACTTTCATAAATGTTTTTGTAAATATGAGAACTTTCCTTCCATCTTTGAGATCCTGGGATATGTATTGCCCAGTAGAAGGATTGCTGGGTAAAAGACTATGTATTTTTTAGCTGAATGATTTTTTAAAAAACAACTTAAAATGTTTTTAAGAAAAGTTGAACCAATTTACAGCTCTACCAAACCATACATTAGTGTTCTTGTTTGTGCAATCACCCTTCAACATTTATTATTTTCGTCTTTTGTCATCTCTGTCCATTTGATTGGTGTCAAGTGAAACCTGACAGTTGTTTTAATTAATATCTTGTTTATTATTAGTGATTTAGAGCATTCTTTTTTATGGCCTTTGACAACTTGCATTTCTTCTTTTGAAAACTACCTGTTCATATCCTTTGGCCATATCTATTGGGGAATGGTTCTTGTTTTTGAAAATGTTGTCAATTCCCTTGGACCTTGAATATCAAACCTTTATCAGAATATATGAAAGGAGAAGTTTCCCTCCCAATTAACAGATTTGCTTCCTATTCTAGCTATACTGATATGATGCAAAAGTGTTTTTAAAATTTATATAATCAAAAGTATATTTTAAAATATTATATAAAGAGACCATAGGGTGAAGTGGATGGAAAGCTGGCCTTGGAGTCAGGAAGATCTGGATTTAAGTTTCACCAATAATACACCCTGACTGTGTGATTCTGGACTGTATATAAGCTTCATGTAACTATCACGTAAATAAACCCAAAATATGGAGCTGACTGGCTCTGTCCTACTCAAAAATCTTTAATTGCTCCATTTTGCTTTTTTATTATAATAATAAAAATATAATCATAATGAAAACAAGCATTTATATTATACTTTAAAGTTTGGAGAGTGCTTTACAAATATCTCATTTGATCCTCGCAACAACCGTGGGAAATTGGTACCATTAGTATCCCTGTTTTATAGAAAAGGAAACAGGCAAACTGATGTTAAGTGACTTGCCCAGTGGTCAACCACCTAGTAAGTGTCTGAGTCAGGATTCGAACTTGGCTCTTTCTTACTGCAAGTCTAGTACTCCATCCACTGCAATACCCAGCTACCTCAGTTTGGTATTTAAAATCCTCCACAACCTAGCTCCACTTTTCATTCCAGACTTCTTTCATATTAGTCCCCTTTATGAACTTTGCTCCACACAGACTAGCCAGATAGCTCTTCCCCGTACACAATATTTCATATCTCATGTGTCTGGAATGCTTTTTCATCTTACCTCCACCTCTTAGAATCCCTATTATAGCTATATCAAAATTGGTGTATTCAAAAGAAAATTCATTATCCACTCCCCCCCCCAAAAAGCCTCTTCCCATCTTCCTGACTTCTTTTCTAATTGCCAACGTTCTCCACCTCAGTGTCCTCTCTTATTCTTCCTTATCCTTAATATCTCTAATTCAATTGCTGGACATGTCCTGCCAGTTCTACCTCACTGGTAACAAGCTTGCAACATACATGTCATCTTGGACTCCTCATTCTTTCTCACCCCTCACATCTAATCTGTTGTCAAGTCATGAAAATTTTACTTTCTTAAAATCTTTCCCGTACACCCCCCCACCTTTGCCGCTACCACCACCCTGGTGCAAGCCCTGATCATTTCACTCCTGGACTATTGCAATAGCCTGTCAGTTTGACCTCAAGTTTATCTCCACCCTCATTATCCTCCATTCAGATGTCAAATTAATCTTCTTAAATTGCAAATGTGATCATGTCAACCCCCCCATTTGATAAACTTCAGTGGCTCCCTATCTCCTCCAAGATCAAATATAAAAACCCTTAATAATCTAGCCCCTTCCTACATTTATAGTCTTTGCATACCTTACTCCCTCACACATACCCTTTGACCAAGTGTCAGAGCAAATGAGACATCTATCTCCTGACTCTGAGAATTTTCCCTGGTTATCCTTCAAGCCTAGAATTTCCTCTGTCCTCATCTTCACCTCCTGATTTCCCTAGCTTCCTTCAAGTCCTAACTAAAACCCCACCTTCTATAAGAATCCTTTTCTAACTCCCCTTAATGTTAGTGCCTTCCCTCTGAGATTTCAAACCTTGTTTTTTTTTGTCATTTGTACCTAGAGGTTTAGTCAACAGAAATCTTAGAAACCAATTTTAGGAGGGGGAAATATAAGAAATTGATACTGAAGGCTGGTTTTGAACTAGGTAGCATCTTTGTGCATGCATATACCTATGTTGGCAAAGGTCCTTGTCTGGAAGTAATAGTCATTTCTTTTCCATGGTAATTGAATGAAGAAAAGACAAGTAGTAGATGCAAACAGCACAAAGGAGGCTGGGCTAATGGAGCACTGAGGAGACATTTTACCAGGATAATTTAACATGGAAAAAGTCTCCTTTGGGAAGTTCTCATTGAAAGTAAAATAATCGTTGAAACAGATTCATTTGCCTCTGAAACATTCTTGCTCTACAGAAGACTGGGCTGCAAGACCTTCAAGTCCCCTATGAGTTCCTGTGAATCTAGGTTGCCATTTTTCCAAGTAAGATTCCATTCAGTTCTTACGTGGAGTGGAAATTTCCCAAAGACCCTAACCCCATGGAACTCCGAAGTCTCTGCTGATCACCTAGCAAATCAAATTAGAACCCATAATAATCATGTACTTTATCAGTGGTGAAAACTTCTTATCTCATTACCTTTTTTAAAATTTACTCAACCCTTATACTATTATAGTTAAGCAAATCACCCTTAGTCAAGATGGTCACTTTTGGCATTTCCCTCACTTCACCAGTCTTCACTCCTCTCTAGTCTACTCCATAGATTTCCTAGCTCAGCAAAAGATTCTTCTCCTTATCTAGTCCTTTCTAGACTAACCATACCTCACTGTTTGTTCAGTTTGGAATGAGGGCTAGCCACTTGTTAGATTCCTGTACGGCTTTATAGCACAAGGCTTTCCTTGGAGTAGATATTTAATAAATGTTAAATTTAATTTGTCAAATTACATAGATGTTTATGCTTCTTCTGAAATAGCCATATATTCTTCCCTACTCTGCTTATGTCTGTAAGCTCCTTACAAAGAAGGCACTTGTCTTGTCTTTCTTCACCATTCTTCCTACAACTGTTCATCTAGGAGGTCTTCAAAATGTTGACTGGCATTTCCCTCAATTAATTGTGGTGGTTATCTTCCCACTGGAGAAGGAAATGTCAAACTACTCCAGTGCCTTTGCCAAGAAAACCCCAAATGGGGTCATGAAGAGTCAGACACAACTGAAACAACTGAACAAAATCTTCCCACTCTCCATGATTTCATAGAGATGTGTGAATATGTGTGTATGTATTTGTCTATATGTACATGTATATGGTGGGGAAGGGGTATTGAGGAGAGGAGAAATCCAATAGCCTAACCTTAATTGTCTTCAACAAAGAGGCAAAATATTCCTTGTTGTTGTGACAAACATGGCAATCCAGAGCTGGGCTTGGTAGAAAAAGATTGAGCTTGTCTCCCTCCTTGTTGGTTTCTGCTGAGCCCATGACCGTGCTGCACCCAACACAACAGTCAGGCAGCCTGGGCAGTTCAGATGAAAGCCTCACCAGGCGCTGAACCTCCAGGTGACTTCCGACCAGAATGAAATGTCAGTACCACCCACAGATAACCCTGCAGGGATCCCATCAAAGAAGCTGTGGGAGTCGCTGCTAACTTGGAAGTGGTTGGTGTTGAAGAAGGGACAGGGAAGGACATCAGAGGCATACTCTAATCCCTTTCAGATCATCAGCAAGTCTTTGCACAGGAGAGGGTGTTCCTCAGTTTGGGTACTTGACTTCTATCTAAAGCCTCTCTCACCACGTGGAGGAAATTTACCTGGAATCTACAGCGGAAGAGCTCGTAAGATATTGGGGCTCTTGGTGATTTCCTCAGTTGAGAGCTTCCAGTGCTTTTATAGACTCACAGAATCCTAGAGCTGGAAGGGACTTAATCCCCCTCCACCTGCATTAGAGATGACAAAGCTGGGGAATGGAGAGAAGGCATGAGGACTCAAATGCCATACACAAAGGGATGAGTTTGCACAATAATGATAGCTGATTTTTATGTGGTATTTTACAAAATGGTACCACTTAATTATTACAACCGCACTGTGAGGTTGGAACTTCGGATTTGTTTATTATTCCCCCATTTTACAGACAAATAAAATGAGGGTCAGAAAGATTAAGAGACTAACTCATAGACATACAAGACCTGTGTTCTTTCCACTATGCTATGCTGCAAGCAGGTCAAGCACTTGCTAGTACATGCAATTCTACCCACAGATGAGGAAGGGACCCTTCTACAAATACTTGTTATGTGTCTACCATCAAATCCCAAATTATTCATTGAACTTTATTATACACAGTTTACAGTATTCAGAGTTATGAGGGACTACAAAGAAATGTAAGACTGGCTCATACGCTTGAGAAATCTATAATCAGAAGTCATTTTATATATATTACAGGTAATTAGCAATACTAAACCCTATATATTATGTGCTGAATGGGTGGTACAACCAATTAATTTTATGATATTTTTTGAGGGGGCAGAGGTCACTGAAAACTAGGTTGGTTGGGGAAGGCTTGAGAGAAGCCAGAGGATTTGATCTGGATATTGACAAAAGAATAGGAATCAAAGAAGGTGGAGAGAAGAAGGAAAAAAAACATTATAGGTGGGGAAAAGAGAGTGACCAAAATGAAGGAGACAGAAATGAACAAGGTGCTTTAATGAAAGAATAGATCTTCCTGGTGATGTTCCTGTAGGGAAGTAGTAATAGCAGAGACAGATGCACGGACTAACTCACCCTGCATTCTATTGCCGACAGAGCCACTCAAGGACTGTGACGTGGGAAGATCTTTATCTAGATTTATCCCAGCTGTGTTAGGAGCTACTAAAGGCTGAGAAAGAACTTTTGACATTATTAGGGATTCCCAGATTGAAATGTAAATATGAGTCCCGTGATGTGCCACTGCTGATGGGACAGGGTTCTACTAGTCCCTGGAAGGTCGCAGATACTAGACTCTGGAGACTGGCTAGGATTAGGATAAACCCTGAAGAAGGTGAATCCACAGTGATACTGACCCAATCCTGGTATCGCTGCTCTCAGGCTCACACCCCCAAGTACTCAAGCCATTTGTGCCCCCTGACCCACCCGTATCTGGTTTCTTTTCTGATGTGGAGACTATTGGGAGCTCAGGATTATGCCCCTCAGTTTGTTAGTAATGGTCTTAGATACTAATGCAGCGCCTGCTACAGTCCTTTGCATGCAGGCCCCCAGAGTAGATACCTTAGTTTCATGTTACTTCGTAGATCAGCTCCCACTCAAAATGAGAACTACCAAGTTTCCACTGATGTGTTTGCTTTTACCAGCCAGACAGATGGGAATTCACAACTAAAAAGATTCAATTTTCATAGCAAATAAAGTGAGAAAAAAATCCCCTTCCCTCCACATGGTATAATCTCTCAAATGTTACCACGCCATCGGGGAGGAAAACACACACAAAGACAACACATATGACTGGAGAACACACGAAAAGCGCATATATAGGGAATATTCCTGAAGGATCACACACCAGGGGCCCATATAGTTAAGGTGCATGTGTGGAGGAACTACTTGTAGAGATACCTGTGGGGTGGGTAGGATAGCTCATATCTACCTTCTGTTAATTATTTCCTATTTATCATCCACACCCACAGATCTATATATTGCTTTGTATATATTTGTTTGTATGTTGTCTCTTCCATTAGACTATAAAGTCCTTGAGGGCAGTGACTCTTTTTTGACTCTTTTCATTTACCCAGAGCTTAGCATAGTACATAACAGATACTAGGCACTTAATGAATGTTTATTGATTACTTAATACCTCTAATGCTGGAGGAGTAGCCGTTTTCTGCTACTTGGCTGGTCAGAACATTTCTTTCTCCACTGGGCATCTCTATCAGTCTCTTTACCACCAAGCCTCTCCCTGCTACCATCTGCTGGTAGAGAATGTTATTTCTATACTCTCCATTTATTTCCATCTATGATCCATTTCATAGGACTATAGAATCAAAAATTTTGAACTACAAGCCAGAGTCCAAGCTTCTCATTTTACAGATAAAGAAACTGAGAGTGATAGAGGGTAAATGACTTACCAAGGGTCACGTAGCTAATAAGTGTCTAAGGTAGGATTTGAATTCAGATCTTCCCAGCTCTATCCCCAGGGTTCTCTCCACTGTACCACCTGATATTGTTCAGTCATTAAGTCATATCTGACTCTAGGTGACCCCCCCATGGACAATATCCGTGGAGTTTTCTTGGCAAATATACTGGAGTAGTTTACTGTTTCCTTCTCCAGTGTGTCCTGATTTTACAAATGAGGAACTGAGGCAAATAGGGATTAAGTAACTGCCCAAGGTCACATAGTTAGTAAGTATCAGGCTGGATTTGAACTCAGATCTTCCTGACTGAAGGCCCAGTGCTCTAACTTCTTTACCACCTAGCTGCCCACTGTACCACTTAGCTCTCTTCTAATTTAACAAATACAGGGAACTTTGAGCACTTTTAAAACTCTCCCTCAAAATGGAAGTTATTCTAGTAGAATGTAAGGCCTTCCTTGAGGGCAAAGAGAGTCTTGATTTTGTCTCTGTCTCCAGTACCTAGCACACTGCCTGTTACACACTAGGTACCTGAGAAGTGCTTTCATGATTGATGTGACTCAGACAAACAACTTTTATCTAATCAGTCATGAAGCCTTTTTTTCTTTCTTTCCCCTATTTTATCTGCCTGCCTCATCTTTCCAAATGACATTAACTTTGTGAACAGCCTTGGAAAAGTTTGAGTGAGATGGTATAGTGAATTTAGATCACAAGCCAAGGTTGGGATATACATGGGATCTTGAGGATACTTTCAAAGATGATGGCATTTTACAGGAGAATACATTACTGGGGTGCACACTTGGGACTTAGAGAACATGGGGATGATAAGCTAATAGTAATAACAATATAATAATATAATAGTAATAATAATAATGAGCATTTACATAGCTCTTTAAGGTTTGCAAAGCTCTTTACATACATTATCTTAATCCTCATACAATCCTGAGGGTTAAGTGTATTTGTTATCCCCTTTTTACAGATGAGGAAACTGAGACTGAGAGAGTTCAAGGGATTTGACCAGAATCACAGAGATAGTAAAGGTCTGAGCTAGGATTTCAGCTCTTCCTCACTCCAAGTCTAGTATCTTAAGCAACCTAGCTTCCTGAGGTAAAAGGTTCCTGCCAGTTTTAATGATAGCAGTTATGGGTAGATATCATTTCGAAGTAACGATAATAGCTGATAATAGAGTACTTTATGTTTGCAAAATGCTTTCATATATGTCATTGCACTTACTGATCCTCACACCTATTCTAAGAAGTAGATAGCCTGCTATCGTCACTTCTATTTTACAGATGTGGAGACTGAGTCTCAGAGAAGTGCAGTAATTTGCCTATGGTCACATAGCAAGTAAGTGATAAAGCCAAGATTTTCAACCAGATTTTCTAACTCTAAGTTAGTGTTCTTTATCAGTCCTCCAACCACCAACAGCCCCCGTCCTAGCAGAAGTGTCCCGGAGTCAGGGTTCAAATTGGTTCCCCATTATTAAATTTTCAGCATAAGCATTTTTTACCTTAGATAGCTGCAAATAGTGCTACACATCAGGGCTTGATTTATTGTTTTGTTGGTTGTCTAGATTTAAAAAGTGGTATTAAAAAGGCAATTTGAAAGTGTGTGGTAAGTACATTCTCCCCGCACCTCCCCCCTAATTTTTAAACATTTACCAGCACATCCCTGAAAGGGCACATTTTTGCTCCCCCTCTGTCTAGATGCTGAACAGCCCAGCAAAATCTAGGGAGTGCATAACTTGGAGTCAGGAGACTTGAGTTACAATGTGGCTCCAACATTTCATTGTGTAATCATTGCAGGTACTTTAACCTCTCAGTTTTCTCATCTCTAAAGTGGAGGTAATACTACTTGTGCTACTTTTCAGAGTGATTGTGGGGAAATATTCTGTAAGCATTAATGTTCTATAAGACTACAGATCAGAAGGTGCCAATCTGCACTGGTAGAGGAAGTCCCTCCTTCACAGCTCCTTATACTGATGAAAGAACAGGTCTGGTCAAATAGAAATAAAAGCATTATTAATTAGTGAATTGGGGCTATGGCAAACTGGGGGCTATGGATCCCCAAATTGTGCCCCAACATCCCCATTTCATGTTATTTTTCCCTTTAGGGAAGGAAAAAAGAGAATAAGTATTTTATAGCACCTACTATATTCCAGGTACTGTGCTAAGTACTTTTTTTTCTTTTTTACAAATACTTTCTCATTTGATCCCTACTACAACCCTGAGAAGAAGGTGCTATTATTATTCTCATTTTACAGTTGAGGAAATTGAGGCAGACAGTGACTAAACAACTTGCCTAAGATCACACAACTAAGTAAAAATCTGAGGCCAGAATTGAACTCAGGTCGTCCTGACTCCGGGCCCAGTGTTCTACATATTCACTGTACCACCTCTAAATAAAATGTTATATATATTTTATATATACTCTTATTGAGGCATGCCCTCTCAAATTCAATTCTATTATAGTATCAAAGTAAGTTCCTTTCCCAGGAACCATTGTGTATAAGGGGACAAAGAAATAAGTACTATGTAGTGAGATAAAAAGCTAGTGGGCAACTAGATGGTGTAATAGATAGAGCACTGGTCCTGGAGTCAGGAAGACTCATCTTCCTGAGTTCAAATATGACCTTAGACACTATCTGTGTGACCCTGGGCAAGTCACTTAACCCTGTTTGCCTCAGTTTCCTCATCTGTAAAATAGACTGGAAGAGGAAATGGCAAACCACTCCAGGATCTCTACCAAGAAAACCCCAAATAGGGTAATGAAGAGTCAGACATGGCTGAACAACAACAACAACAATAAGCTGATGGGATGCCCACTAGGTCCTGGCCCATGCTGTGCTTGGCAATGGGATCATCACCTTCCTGGACATTATGCCTTGCTTAAAGCAGACTGAGATCCCATTCACCTTAGTGATTGTCAGATCACACCATTGACTAGTCCTAGTGAATGAGAAGGTAACTAAAACCTCTAGATATTTTTTATACTTAACTGTTGTCTAACCACACCTCATCCATGTTATACTTGGGACAGGTTACCCATATTACATTTCATCATATAATAGCACCCCCTCAACATACTGAAGTCTTATTAAAAAAAACCAAAATTATTGTTATTATATGATACCCAGGAAAAAAAAGCAGGGGGAGGGGCAGATTCAAGGTCTGATGGAGATTCTAGTCTTTGAGGCTACCCAGCACATTCCATAAACTTGAGTCTTGAATCAAAGGATGCTTAACCAATATGCTGTTTAATGTGGGTAAATAGCATATAGTCCAGTTGCAACAGCAGCATTCTCCCATCTTTTCCCCTCTCTTCCAGAGGACATTCTATCTGACCTTCAAGGTTTGGTTTAAATGTCATCTCCATAAATCTTTCCCCCATCCCCTCCAGCTAGAAATGATCTTCCTTTCATCAAATGTTTTACACCATTTAAATAACCATAATATTGTAAAATATAATATTGTTTACATCTTTAATAAATCAGACTTAAATGAATGAATGATTGAAAAATATTTATTAAGTGCTTGCTATGTGCCATGCCCTGTGCTAAGGCACTGAAGATGTGAATACAAAAAACAATCCTTGCTCTCAAGGAACTTAATTTCAAATGGAAAAATCAACACTTATGGGGAGGATGGAGGTGACAGGTGGGGAAGGTGGGAAGGAAACAAGCAACTATTAAGTGTCTACTATGTGCTGAGCACTGCGCTTAGCACTTTACAAGTATTATCTCATTTGAATCTCATAACAACCTTGTGAGGTAGGTGCTATTATAATCTCCATTTTACAGTTGAGAAAACTGAGGGCAGGTAGAGGTTAAGTGATTTGCCCAGAGTCACACAGCTAGTGTGTGTCTAAGGTTAGATTTAAAATCCGGTCTTTTTGACTCCAGCTTTATTGTACCACCGAATTAGAATGATAGCCCAGATTAGAATGGTCTGGGAAGGATGGAGGGTGTAACAATAGAGCAGTCCGTTAGCACACTCTTTCCAGAGGCAATGATTATGGTGATTTGATGACAGTTCTCAGACAAAGAAGTAGAAAGCAGGAGATGAGATGAGTAGGGTACAGACAATGGTGGCAGTGGCAGGGCAGAACATGGCTGGGGCACAGATGAGAATACATGGTTCTAGGCAGTACAGAATTGAGTGGCTTAGCTACCAGGCATAGCCTTTGGTGATCTGGTTTCGACGGTTGAGCTACAGAGCTACAGCAGCAGTTAACAACTGCAGGGCCTTGAGGCAACAGAGCATGTCTTATATTAAAGTGAATAAGGCAATATCCTTTCTCCCATCCCCTTGCTTTATTTTTGCCACCACCTCCCTTTTACCATGACAAGAAACTATCTCTAAGCTATATATTCACAGGCAAATCACACTGTCTGCTTGCTGTACATTTTTTCTTTTTCTTTTTAAAGACTGACTCTTCCTATTTCACCCAACCTGGAAGTACAGGGGCTACTCACAAGCCCAATCCCACTACTGATCAGTTCCCACTTGACCAGCTCCAGTTCCAACCTGGGCCAGTTCACAGCTCCTTAGGCCACCTGGTGGCTCCTCAGGAGCAAGGACTCACCGTATTAATGCTGAACTTAGTTCAGATACCTGATTGTCATTGTCCACTGTGGCGCAGAACTCTTGAGCTTAAGAAATTTGCCAGCCTCAGTCTCCTGGGTAGCAGGGATTACAGGCATGGACCACCAACCCCAGCTCCCTGCATATTTTTAACTCAGATAAAAATAAGGCTAAAATGAACATCAATGAGCTGCCTTGGGAAATAGTGAATTCTCTGTCACTGGAGGTCTTCAAGTAGAAGGTTGTGGAGACATCACAGAGGGAATTTCTGTTCAGATTCAGGTTGGACTGACTAACTACCCTGGAGATTTCTTTCAACCTTGACATTCTGTGATTTGGTGGCAAAGGAAAATGAAAAGAAGTTATAAAAAGTCCTGAAAGGAGTGGGGGGAGATCTACTATGGCGCTTTACCTTGGTGGTCATGGGAATAGTTTATTAAATAGTTGTATGAATATGAACCTCAGATCTTCTTAAGCCTCAACTGGTATAGCCCAGACCTTCTATCCAATTTATGACCTAGTCATGACCTGGGGAAGGTGGTCAAGAGCCAGGCTAGGGACTTTGCAGGACAGGCCCTAGGAATAAGTTATCACCACAACTTGGAACATTGGCTGGGAGCCAGGCTGAGCTTTGGTTGTTCGGGTTCCTTAGGGAATATAGGGGGATGGTTCATTGAACATAGGGGCTGATTAGCTAAAGTACTCAGATAGGTGGTCCTGTTTCCTTTATAACTTTTAATTAAAACCTAATTGGCAAGATTGTTCTCAATGATTGCTGCCTTTGTAAAGCAGTTATGGTGATGATGATGACGATGGGTGAATACTTCTTGTGTAGGGGCTGCCTGTTAGATCCTTTCAACTCTTGCAGTGAAATATTTCCTCTTTTCCATCACTGGCTTGCTGCAGTAGTTATTTTTGGATTTTGGCTAAGTTGGCCTCTCATTTTGGCCTGTGTACCCCAGGGGAGTGCCGCTCCTACAGATGGAGACTAATTGAAAAATAACCACAAGGCTCCAAAGCCTGGACGGAAGATGAGCTGCAGGATGCTCCAGAGAGCCTGTGTGTTCCCATTCTGGCTGCTTCTCACTGCTTAAGGATTCTGAGCGAGCATCGTGTTTACTGGAGCACTCATCATTGCACTGAAGTTTTATGAGGAATGCTGACTTTATTGCAGACGAGGGAATGAACCAAAGGAGGTTGGGTGAATTGATGAAGCAGTCCATAGATTTTCTTGAAGCTTGCCCTGAGCCCCACATTAGACTCTCTTCCCACCCCTTGCTCCCATTCCTACCCCACCTGCTCAAGTGTAATCTTTTTACCTTCCTCTGAATTACTTCAGTAATTTGTACCTTCATTCTCGATCCAGCAAAATGTAAGGTTCTTGAGACCAGGGACTGTTCTGCCTTTGTTCTTCTATCTCCAACTATTTGCACAGTGCCTGGCACATAGTAAGATTTAATTAAGCACCTACTGTGTGTTGGGTATTGTGCTAGGCCGGGTTTTTTAAACTTTTTATATATACTTTATATACTTTAATTTTTTTTCTATTTTAGACCACCCCTCTTCGGCAGTCTGGTGAAACCTTTTGATACATTAACAAAATACTGTTTTTAAAATGCATGCAATAAAATAAATAATATTACAAAAGAAACCAATTATATTGAAATACAGGTATTAAAATATTTTTATTTAATTTTGGGGGTTCCAAATGGTCTCCCTCCCTCCTTCCTTCCCCATCCCTCATTAAAGAAGGTCACCATTTCTCATACCTGTGTGCATATGTATGTGTATATGTACATGTACATATGTAAATATAGTTATCCCTTCTACATTGTGAGGACTAGGTACATGGTGCCCCTGTGATCTGGAAAATCTATGTAAAAATTTTTGACCCTTCCTTCATACCAGAGAAGTTTGAATTATTGTGATATTAAAAGATAAAATATGTTGATGTTATACAATACTATACATATTTTATGCATTTCTGAATTTCTAAACTTTTTCTGTGTTGTCTGCTGGCTTTTGAGTGTCAGCTGCAGTTTCCACAAAACTCCTCAAAAATTCCCATTTAATTTCTTACGCTGACCTGAGATATATGGAAACCACAATGAAGAAAGTCTATATGTCTGTCTGTCAATCTATCTATCTCTCTGTCTATCTATCTATCTGTAAAACCATACTACGTATACTTCTTTTTATCAGTTCTTTCTCTGGAGGTGGATAGTATCTTCCTTTGTAGCTGATTTGAGTATTTATAAACACTCATAATAACTTAGTAATTCACAGTTGTTCACTGAACAATATTGATTTTACTGTATACAATGTTCTCTTGGTTCTGATCATTTTACTCTTTGTTATTTCTTCCAAGTCTTTCCATGTTTTTTCTAAAATCAACCTGCTCATCATTTCTTATAGCACGTTAGTATTCCATCACAGTCATACACTACAAATTGTTTAACCTAAAATATCTTTTAAGACTAGTTTATGGAGCTCAGATTCAGGTAAAGAACCTCTCTGAGCTAAGCCATATAGAGATAAGATAAAAATAATAAAACAATCCCTTCCCTCAATGACTACAGTCTAAGTAGGGAGACAATAGTAGGATTGGATTAATATTCTAGATAAGAGGGTAGGGACAACCCCTTACTCATCTGCAATTCCCAGTTGCTTCTAGTACAATGTCTTCCCTCCTGTGCCCAACAAATATAACTTGTGTTGAGTTGGAATCAATTGAATTGGACTGAATTAGTCCTATATTATTCCTACACCACCCACAGGCATACCTGGTTACTACGTAAAGGACATGGTTGGAGAAAAAACTATTTTGGTTTGCTGTCAGGAAGAAGGCTTAGCCACCATCCTAGAGCCTATGGCCTCAGTTGCATAGGATTTCAAGCTAGCCCCATAGAAAAGGGACATTATTAATCACCTAATCCATCCACCTCATTTTACTGATGATTAAACCGAGGCACAAATGAGTTAAATAATTTGCCCAAAGTAGGATGTAGAAAAGCTGGTATACAAACCAAAGTCTTCTTCCTCCAAATCTAGTCTACTACTGCCATCCCCCCAAAAAAAAGTTTAAGAGAGAGGAAGTTATTAATTATCTTTCTGTGACTAAGGACAGGATGTTAGCCACAATGGTCTTCTGATTTTGGAGCTGGCAGCATTAGTCTAGAAATTAGTTCCCAAAAGCCTCTGAAGCCCAGAGAACAAGGGGGATAGAGCTCTTGCGGCTCTATAAAACCACATTGTTTAGAAGGGAACACTCTTCAATAAATCTGCCTCCCACTATTCCCTAATAATGAATCACTGTTAAAAAATGTCAAGCAGAAGCATGCCACTGTGGCAAAGAAGCTATTGGTTAACTATAACTATTAGATCTGGAGTGGAAAAATCTGAACATGGGGTGTAGATACCAGTAAGAAAGGTGAGGGTGAAGTGGAAGCCACATTTTTGTTTGGTTACTCACTAGTGGCATTAATCTGTCTCGCCTGCGAGTTGCTATGCCATCCACAAGGTGGTAGTGTTCAATAATGTTCAGTAAGAACATTCCCATGTGTGGGTGCACTTAGCTGTAATATTATTAGGACCAACCTAATGAACAATGGTTTAATTGGGCTTATTACAATGGTGCTCTTGGTTAGCTGGGAGGCCTCTTAGATTTGGAATCCTACACAGACTTCATCAGTGTGTGTTCCATTGCTGCACTTTATGGCTGAAATAAAAGTACTCCAAAATATTAAGGGCCTGGGTGAACCAAGATCAGGGAAATATGATCTTCCAGGGAAGATCATTTCTTTCCCTTTAAGAGCACCGTATCATATCATTACAATAACCAAATTAGCCATTGCTTTCATAGAACAAATTATCTTGTTAGACAGTCAACAAGCATTTATTGAGCATCTACTATGTGCCAGACACTATGCTGAGCACCGAAGATACAAAAAGAAACAAAAGAGAGTCATTGACCTCAAGGAGCTTACAATCTAATGAGGGACTCCACAAACAAACAAATATGTACAAACAAGATATGTGTGTGTGTGTGTGTGTGTACATATGTTGTTGTTCAATCATTTTTCAGTTGTGTCCAATTGTTTATGACCCCTTTTGGGGTTTTCTTGGCAGGGATATTGGAGTGGCTTATGATTTCCTTGTCCAGCTCATTTTACACATGAGGAAACTGAGACACATGGAATTAAGTGACTTGCCCAGGGTCACACAATTAGTGTCTGAGGTCAGATTTGAACTTCAGGTCCAGTGCTCTATCCACTGTACTACCTAGCTGCCCGTGTGTGTGTGTGTGTGTGTGTGTGTGTGTGTGTGTGTGTGTGTGTGTATACATACATAATACTTAAATACATACATACAATAAGAAATAATTAACAGAAAGAGGCACTAGAATTAAGAGGGAACAAGAAAGGCTTCCTGTAGGAAACAGGATTTTAGTTGTAACTCAAAGGAAGCCAGAGATGCTAGGAGGCTGAGATGAGGAAAGACAGCATTCCAGGCATGGGGAATAGTCAGAGAAAACACCTGGAGCAGAGAGATAGAGTGCCTTGTGTGCAGAATAGCAAGAAAGCCAGTGTCACTAGATCAAAGAGTATGTGTTGGGGAATAAGGTATGAGAAGACAGAAAGACAGAGGGCTGGTGTTTGCTATGCAGAATTTTGAACTCCAAAAAGAGGATTCTGTATTTGATCCTGAAAATGGTTGGTCACCACTGAAGTTTATTGAGTAGGGGAGGGAGTGAAATAGTCAGACCTAAGCTTTAGGAAAATCACTTTAATGACTGAATGGAGGATGGACTGGAGTGAGGCGAGACTTGAGGCAGGCAGACCCACCAACAGCCTATTATAATAGTCCAGGCATGAGAAGATGAAGGCCTGCCCTAGAGTGTGATAGCGTGAAAGGAGAGCAGAGGTCATATTGGAGAGATGGGGCAAAGGTGAAATTGACAAGCCTAGGCAACAGCTTGGCTTTGAAGCATAAAAAATAGTGGGCAGTCAAGGATGACACCTAGGTTAATAGGCTGAAGGACTGAGAGGATGCTGGTACACTTGATAGTAATAGGGAAGCTTGGAGTTTGGGAAGTTTTGGGGTGGGGAAATGATGAGGAGTTTAAGAGGTTTACTAGACATCCAGTTTGAGATGACTGAAAGGCAGTTGGAGATGAGATTAGAAGTCAGTAGAAAAATTAGGGCAACATACGCAGATTCGAGAATCATCAGAATTGAGATGATACTTGAATCCATGGGAGCTGATGGAATCTGCAAACGCAGATTCACAGATTTAGCGCTGGAAGGAATGTCATAGGTCATCTGGTCCAATCCCTTCATTTTATATGTGGGCAAACTGGGGTGAGAGAGATTAACTCCTTCAAGTCACATGGGTAGTCAGTGGCAGAGCCGAAATTTGAACTCAGGGGTTTTGATTCTAAATCTGGCTTTCTTTTCATTTTCTTTTTTAAAGATAATATTTTATTTTCCCCAATAGAGAAACAATTTTTATCATTCACTGGGGTTTTTTTTTGAAGTTTTGAGTTCCAATTTCTATTCTTCCTTCCTCCCCCCCAGATGGTAAGCAATCTGATATAGGGTATACATATGTAATCATGTAAAACATTTCCATATTAGTCATTTTGTGGAAGCAGATTAGAGAAGGAAGGAAGGAAGGAAAAAAAATTAGTGTACTTTCATCTGCATTCAGATTCCATCAATTCTTTTTCTGGAGGCGTATTTTTCATCATGAGTCCTTTGGGATTATCTTTGGATCATGGTATTGCTAAAAGCAGTTAACCCATTCACAGTTGTTCATTGTGCAATATTGCTGTTACGGGGTACAACGTATAATAACATTCTCCTGGTTCTGCTTACTTCACTCTGTATCAGTTCATGTAAGTCTTTCCAGGTTTTTCTGAAATCATCCTGCTCATAATTTTTTATAGCACAGTAATATCCTATTTCAATCATTTACCACAACTTGTTCAGCCATTCCCCAATTGATGGGAATCTCCTAAATTTTCAATTCTTATCTGGCATTCTTTTCACTGTGCCATGTTGTCACTCTTTAAAACAGACCTTTATGAAATGATTGATGGGGAGTCATTACTATCTTCCTTGCTTGGAGAAGGAAAATGAGTCACTGAGAGGTTAAGTTTCTTGAGTGAGACCACACAGCAATTTATTAGAACCATTGTTCTGGATCAAAGAACATTTCCATTGACCTTGGAGATACTTTTGATCAAAAAGAACACTGATGCTGTGCAGTACAAAGGGGCATATGGTTATAGTATCTCAGAAAGTATTTTGTCTTATCCTCAGATGATCATAAATTAACACTGAAATTTTCATATTTAAAATAAAAAGCAACTAGGAGGCATGATGATCAAGTGCTAGTCATAGAATCAGGAAGACATATTCAAATACAACTTCAGATTCTTTCTAGCAATATAAACCTGGGCAAGTCACTTAACCTCTATTTGCCTCAGTTTCCTCATCTGTAAAGTGGGCATAATAATAGCACCTACAGTGTTGTTATGAGGACAAAATGTGATAATATTTGCTAAGCACTTTACAAACCTTAGAGCTATATAAATGCTAGTTATTGTTATTAGTCATTAAATGGGCTTATAAATATTCATTTCTGAAGGGGATGAATAAAACTAAAGAAACACAAATACATAAATAAGTAGACCATTCATTGGATTATACATCTAAAATTAAAAAAGAAAGCAACTTTAGAAGTCATCTAGTCCCACCCCCTCATCTTATAGATGAGGAAATGGGCCCAGGGAGGTTTAGGTAGCTTGCCCAAGATCAGACAAGTTATAAGCTTCAGAGGTTGGATTTGAATCCATAACCTCTGACTCCTGAGCCAGTGTTCTTTTCACTTTACTGAAGCATGGAGCAACATGAAATTTAGCTTTGTGATCTCACTACCTTAATTATTTAGTTAATTTTATTTTAGACCTAGGCAGGACTTTAGTAACTATCTGGTTCAATCAAAGAAAGTGAGGCCCAAGAGGTGATGTGGTTTACTTTTGGTTACAAAGGAATCAGCAGAACCAAGATTCAAATCCAGTTCCTCTGGACATTATGGCTGAAAGTGAGAGTCCTGCCCAGGTGGCTCATGGGTGAAAATCTTCAATTGGAAGATACCAGCTTGAAAAGCCATACTATCACTAAGCAGATTGTCACAGAATACATTGTGTTAATACTGCAAAGCCTACTGGAGTTGGAGTCAGGGGACTCAATTGGAGTCAATGGTACCATGTTCAAATAGAATCATTTTTTGGGAGCCAGAAGACTCCTTAGACATCATTCCTTCACTTTCACAGATGAAAAGATTTCGAAGGTCCATAACAACACAATGTTTTGCCCAAGGTCAAACAAGAACTAAGTATTCAAATCCGGATCTAAGCTGAAGTCTTCATATCCAAGTACCAGCTTCTAATGCTTGGTACCTGCATGACCTTAGGCAATTCCCTTTCCCTCTCTGGCCCTCAGTTGTTGTTGTTGAATCATTTCAGTTGTGTCCTACTCTTTGTGATCCCATCTGGGGTTTTTTTGGCAGAGATACTGGAGAAGTTTGCTATTTCCTTCTCTAGCTCATTTTACAGATGAGGAAACTGAGGCAAACAGGGTTAGGTGACTTGCCCAGGGTCACACAGCTAGTAAGTGTCTGAGGCCAGATTTGAACTCAGGAAAATAAATTGTCAGTTAATTCATCTATAAAATGAAACATTTGGCCTAGATGACTTCTAATCTCCCTTCTATTCCTTAAGCCTAAGATTGAATCCTTACACACCATCTCAGGGACCCATTGTAGAAAACCAAGCATTAGTCACATATCTGGTAGATTGGAGTCACTTGCTCACTTAATGCTATCAACATATTCTGAGAAGTTTCCTAGGTCCAAATTTTATTTTGTTGTTCGGTCATCTCAATTATGTTCAACTCTTTGCGATTCTATTTGGGTTTTCTGGACAAAGATGCTACAGTGGTTTGCCGTTTCCTTCTTCAGCACATTTTACAGATGAGGAAACTGAGGCAAACAGGGGTAAGTGACTTGCACAGGGTCGCACACTAGTAAGTGTCTGAGGTCAGATATGAACTCACAAAGATGAGTCTTCCTGATTCCAGGTCCTGTGCTCTATCTACTGTGCCACCTAGCTGCCCAAATTTTTTAATCCGATCTTATTTTCCCCTTAATTTCAGTGAAGAAATTATGATGGTATTAATGAAACCTGGGGCTTATTTCCTGCTTTGCTAACTAACTAGTTTTGTGTCCTTATCAATTTGCTTCATTCTCTGGGTCTCATTTTCATCATCTGTAAAACAGGCATCTTTGGACATAGTAATCTTTAATGTCCCTTCCAGCTCTGATTTTCTGTGATTCCATCTTTGATTGATGTCAGCTGATAGTGGCTACTAATACTTCATCTTGAAGTTTCTTTAGCCTCTCTACCATTCTTTCAAACAGTTAATAAATATCTGTGAAACTCTTAGACACCTGTAGGGCAGCTGTCACCTTGAAGTGGATTATTGGGTTAAGGAGGGCAGAGGGGAAGGGAGCACCCAATGGATCTATTCAATCTGTTTGGTAAATTTCACATGATCATAGAATCATAGATTTAAGTTGAAAGAAAGTTCAGAGCCCATCTAATCTAACCCCCTCATTTCACAGATGGGGAAACTGAGGCCAAGAAAGGTTACTCAGGTAGTAGGCAGCACAGCCAGAATTTCAATAAAGATCCTCTGACTGCAAATCCAGCCATCTCCCACTGCAGCACCCTGCTTCTTACTTTCAATAGGTTTTTCCTTTTTCTTTTTTTATTGTCCATAATTATTTCATTTTTAATAGTATTTTATTTTTTCCAATTATACATAAAGACAATTTTTAATATTCATTTTTACAATAGGTTTTTTAAAGAGAGAACATATCTTCATTTGATGCTTTTCCAAAAGGGTATATCTGGAATGAATGCTAGTTCAGGGCCAATTTCAGAAGGGTAAGTGATCAACGATGATTCCAGAAGACTGATAATGAAGAATGCCACATACTCATCTCCTGATAGAGAGGTAATAAAACGGGCGTGGGGAACCTGCGGCCTCGAGGCCACATGTGGGACTCTAGGTCCTCAAGTGCAGCCCTTTGACTGAGTCCAAACTTCACAGAAGAAATTTTGTTTATTTGGACTCAGTCAAAGGGCTGCACTTGAGGACCTAGAAAGCCACACGTGACCTCGAGATCGCAGGTTCCCCACCCCCGTCATAGACTCAAGACAAAGAATGAGTGGGAATGTTGAAATTTGTCTTGTTCGACTGTGCATATTTATAACAAAGGTTTTGTTTTATTTTTTATTTTTCAATGTAAGGGTGGTTAGTGAGAAGGAAAGATAACAAATGCTCGTTAATTGAAAAAAACTTAATTGGAAAGAGGAAGTGTAAGTAAAGCATTAGGAAGCCTGGCACATGCCAGGAATGTATCCAAATTCAAAGTTGTAGCGGCTCATTGCTGTTGTTGTTGCTGTCCATTTGTTTCAGTCATGTCTGACTCTTCACGACACCATTTGGTGTTTTCTTGGCAAAGATAACGGGAGTGTTTTGCCATTTCCTTCTCCAACTTATTTTACAGGTAAGGAACTGAAGCAGACAGGGTTAAGCGACTTGTGCAGGGTCACACAGCTAGTAAGTGGCCAAGGCTGGATTTGAACTCAGGCTTCCTGACTCCAGGCCTGGCACTCTATCCACTGTGCTACTTAGTTGCCCTGGCTCATTAAATAACATAAAATCAAATCAAGCTTCCTCTTTCAAGGACTTGGCACTATATAGACAATTCTGTTAAGAGCTATGTCCTGCTTAAAAAAAAATAGCAAACTACATATAATAGTGAATCACAGTTTCACATTCAATCCTTTTTTTCTGTTCTATACATAGGAAAATGCTCATTTTATTTGGTGATTCTTAAATTCAGATTTTTTTTTAAATAAAAAAGAGAAGTACACCTCGCTGGGAAAATGTTTTGAGAAAAATACTGCAAACAAAAACATTACCTATAGACTGGTAATATTGCCCCAACAGGAAGAATAAGGATACCTGTGTGTTGTGTTCAGAGAAAGGAAAGTGCTAACAAGAGACCACAATCAGTTTCATTTGAGTAGCTTTGGCAGCCTGTGTCCCCCTACCTCCTTTTTTTGGAGGAAAGATTGAGAAGAGTTAGGGTCGGAGAGGTTTCAGTGAGCTGCCCAAAATCACCTAGGTAATGAATGGCAAACCAAAGTTTGGCATGGGGAGAACCAAGCTCCGCTCCTCCAGATCCAGCCATTTTTCGACTGTGCCCCACTGATTGTCACTTGTCTTCATCTCCCCAGCACCTAGTGCAATGTCTGGTCCATAGCAGACATTTAAAAATACTTGTTTAATTCAATTGAGAAAGGACTTTCTTTTGAATTATTTGAGGTTTAGACAAAGAAAATGGATTGTTTTACCCTCAGAGCCTTAGCCATGGCTTCTATTCCCATTCTTCTACTTCTATTCCCCTTCTCTTTGGGTTTTGCAGGAGAGAAGTCACAAAAGAAAAATAGAAGGTATGGGGAGAGAAGAGATCAGTGACAGGATGAGGAGGAAGGGTAATGTGGTCAGTGGACCTGAGAAACGTACTCTGGAAATAACCAAAATAACAAAGGCTAGGTATCCTTGGACTTTTCACACCTCCAATTCTGAAAGGAGTCACTTTTCCCTTGACATACTATAAAAACACAGAAGCAAAGTTCTTGGAATATGAAGGGATTTGTGTGTGTTTGTATATGTGTATCCACACACATGCATGAGTGTGTATGTTTGTGTATGTGTATCCACACAAGTAGATTGGACCACAGTTACCAAACTCTTTCTTCTCACATTTGAAGACAAATCCATGCTTTTTTGGCATCTTCATCCCAACTATCAAGCGGATAGGTACCATGTTTTCAGTCTTTCCTACTGAGAGTCCTTAAATTGAGACTCAGTGTCCCCCCCAGCCTCAGGACTCCCCCAATCCTCTGTACTTCCTAGGGGATGAGAAAACTGGGTGCTAAAACCAAAGTCAGATTGAGTGATGAAACAAAGTAACAATATGAAACAGATTATGTCACCAAAATGGTCATTAAGGAGTGAAAGGGACAGTGTATATTATGATATTGGATGTGTACTTGGGAAATAATTTGCTATCACACTTATAAATGAGAAATATAAACTTTTGGTAAAAACAATCAATACTCCCCCCAATCTTGTTGGAGGAGGGAAAGAAAGGAGGAAAATAAATACAAGATAAATGTGGGGGCAAAGACACTGGAAAGGGTGCCTTCTTTGAGAAGTATCATCCTGTCTACCTAATAGACAGCCTTAAGCTAAGCTATCCATTATTGATATTTTGAGATTATTTAGACTCCCACACAACCACAACTTTTGGTGCTGTCATTGAATTCTCATTTGGTGCATTTTATTATTTGCAAAACTGGGCTTGCAAGTCCTAAGTGATATAATCAAAAGTTACCATTTTCAGTATTGAAAAGAAAAACTCCAAATCAATACCACAATTGAATATCCGTTCAAAAATGTTAAATTAAATATTATTTAAAAGAGTATATTAACATATCCCCAAAATTATTAACTATGATCAATTTGGAACTTATACTGGAGATCCAACATTAGAAAACCAATTAATGTAATTAATCACATTAACAATAAAAACTTCCCAAACTGGATAATTATCACAATAGATGCAGGAAAAAGCCTTCAACAAAGAACAAAACTCATTTATATTAAATACAACAATAGAAATAAAACAGAGGCAGAGAAAGATTTTTTTTAAAATATATTAAGGTTATTTCCATAATCCAAAGGTAGCATTATACACAGTGAGGAAATATTAGAAGCTTTATCAGAAATACAGGAGTAAAGCAAAGATGTTCCCTTTTATCCCTATTACTTGACATAGTACTAGAAATGTTAGAAAAAGCAATAAGACAAGAAAAAAAATCAAAAGCATTAATATGGACAAAGATGGTTTACTTGGATCTTAAAGAATTAACAAAGAAACTAATTGAGACAATAAACAATTTCAGTAAATTAGCAGGATATAAAATAAACCCATAAAATAACATCATTTCTATATAGTAATAACAAAATCCAGGAGGAAATAATAGAAAGAGAAGACCATGCAGATTAACTACAAAATACATAAAATACCAGAAAATCAATCTACCAAGGCATACTCAAGATCTGTATGGTTATAATTACAAAACAATCCTTTAAGAAATAAAGAGTCATTTAAATAGCTGGAGGATATTCAATATTTGTGACTAGGCCATCCCAATATAATAAAACTAATGATGCTACCTAAATTATTTTATATATTTAGTGCCTTACAAATAAAATTACTATACTAAGCAAAGGTAAGAACAAAATTAACTTGGAGAAACAAAAGTTCTAAAATCTCAATAAAAATAAAAAAAGAAAGTAGACATGAATGAGAAATAGCACTCCCAGATTTTAAATTATACCATAAAGCAGGAATCAAAAAATTATTTGGCAATTAAAAATTTTTAAATTTATGATTAAATTAGTTGATAAATAAAATTGGTGATTAAATTTAGTAAATTAAATTGGTGTTTAAAGATACAAAGCCAGATGAGTGATAAAAGACAAGGATGACTCAATAACAATTTAATTCAACTTAGTCTTCAAAAAACCCACATCATAAATTACTTGGGGAAGAACTCCCTATTCAATACGAATTACTGCAAGAAGTGGAAAACAAGGTGGCAAAAATTAGATTAATACCAGTACTCCAATAAACTTAAAATGGATATATGACCTGAATATTAAAGTTCATACCATTAAAAAATGAGAAAATAATCAGGCCAGATACCTTTCACATCTATTGCCAGGGGAAGCATTCTTAACCAAACAAAGAACAGATAATTAATAATTAATCATTTGAATTATGTGTACTTGAAAAGCTTTTGCATGAGTAAAAGTAAAAGGAGAAGGGAAGCAGATGACTAGGAAATGTCATCACATAAACTATTTCTGATAGAGGAAACTAAGAAATATTTGAGACAAAATGTTGGTAAAATATGAAAAAAGCAGTTCTCAATAACAATAAAAATACTAGAAATCATTTGAAAGATTGCTAATAATAAGAGAAATGCAAGTCAAAATGACTCTTAGGTTTCATTTCACATCCAACAAATGGACAAAGATGGAAAAAAATGTGGGAATAGATAGTAGGGAAGAACTGTAGAAAGACAAGTACACGTATACATTGTTGGTGAAGTTGTGAATTGTTCTAACCATTCTGAAAAGCTATTTGGAATTGGACAAAGAAAGTGACTAACTTGCATACTTTTTGACCCAAAGATCCCGCTGTTAGGTATATATATCCAAAGAGATCAAGGAATAAAAAATGGAGCATAGACACCAAAATATTTGTAGCAGCATTTGGGGGGGGGGGGTAATATCTAAAAGGTAGAAAGAAAGCAATTATTCATTGGTTAGGGAATGTTAAACAAATTGTTCTATATGCATGTAAGGGAATATTTCCACAATATAAGAAATTATGAATATGATGAATACAGAAAAACATGGGATAACTTATATGAAATCAGGCAGAATGAAGTAAGCAGAACCAGGAAAATAATATACCAGTGAATATACCAGTGTAAATGGAAGTGACAACAATAAATAATTGAAACTGAATGCTGTGAAATTATAATGACCTACCTTGGCCCCAAAGAAGGAATATGAAAATGTACCCAGCCCCTTCTTTGAAAAGGTCGAAGATTATGGATGTGAAACAGTGACAATACTTTTGCAGTTGATTAATGCATTGTTACTTTGTTTTTCTCTTTTAAAAATTCTTTACTACATAGGATGGCTGGAAGAAGGAGAGGAAAGTATATTTTGTGAAATGTATATGGTCCACAAACAAAAGATATCAATGAAACTTTAAAATAAAAATGATTGCTTATAAGTATCAGCAAAGATTTAAAACCTGTTGTCTTGGAATGGGTTGAGCATGGTACTCTGCCTAAATGACCAGGTAATCTTTCAGAGCTGTAGAACCATAGATTTTGAAAGCTGGAAGAACCTTAAGAGATGTTCTAAATCCCAACACCTCATCCCCCTCCCACATACACACAGAGTTGAACAGAGGAAAAATCTGAGAGCCAGAGATGGAAAGTGACTTGCCTAAAATCGTACACATAATCAGTGGGAAACCTGGGACTAGAATCTACTTTTCTGACTCTCAATCCAGGGTTGTTCCCCCACCCCACCCCGATACAAGAAGTCTAGGAGGCAGCATGGCACAGAGGTTGTTATTATTGTGGTTCAGTCATTTCTAACTCTTTGTAAAGACTCCATTTGTGGTTTTCTTGGCAAAAATAAGGCCATTTCCTTCTCTAGCTCATTTTACAGATGAGGAAACTGAGACAAACAGGGTTAAGTGACTTGCCCAGGATCACACAGCTAGTAATTATCTGAGACTGGATTTGAACTCAGGTCTTCCTGACTCTAGGCCCAGACTCTATCTGAGTCACCTAGCTGTCCTTAGAATCAGAGGACCTAAGTTCAAATCCTGCCTCTGATGTTTACTATTTGTGGGATCTTGGACAAGTCATTTAACTTCTCTAGGCTTCTACTTCCTCATCTATGAAATGACTGGGTTCAGTGGAGGTTCCTTCCAGCATGGGATCTATGATACTATGGTCCTTTGAAATATGCCCTAGAGCTTAAGAAAGAATTAGCTCAATAGCACAAAATCTTTAAAATGAAGAGGATGGCATAAATGATTTCTAAGATTCTTTTCTGCTCTAATATTATGATTCTATTAAATTCCCCTTCTAAAAATTACAATGAGTTAAGATTTTTGGAATGCCAGTTTGATAACCCAGCTGGATCTAGACAAGTTATTACCTTTACCTTTAGGAGAAAATATTTGGGTTTATTTACATGAGAATCTTGGATTTAAAATAAAGCACAAACTGTCATTGCCTGATTGTTTAAACAAATATCTTGGCCACCTTGGAGCATGTTCAGCATTTGGAGGGTGGGGAAGAGTCAGAATGCCTTGATTTGTAGTTCCAACTGGAAAAATACAGAATAGGGGTGATGAGACCTGCCTTGGTATGCACACATATCCTCAGAGTCAGGAAGAAGAAAAATATGGAGCAACAAGGGAACAGAGATGTATTGAGAGCGTTTCACTTGTGACCTACGAAGATGAAGGCTTCTGTCAAAGGGGGATGAAAGCAGTTCCCTGAAGGCTAAAGTCAATGGGGATTAATAAGAGGGCTGACAAATTTTGCTGAGGGATAGACCTGATGGAGGTACAGATAGGAATAAGTGATAGACAAGAGGAGCGAGAACAGACATTCAGAGACCTTGATGTGAAATGAAAGGGGATGGAACTTTGAGATGGTATCTGTGACTTGAAAGGGTGGTGTGTCCTTAGGGGATCAGAGGAGTAGTTGATGCCAGCTGAGATCTCAATGTGTGCTTTTTAAAAAATTGATCTTTTAGTCCTATTTTTGGCTGGGGGGAGCAGTGTGGGGAAGGAGGTGGGAGTGGGAGCACAAGCACAGATATAGAAAATGGTTCAGCACCTTTCATGAATTAATACTCAACAAGGAGAGCAAGAGAGAGAAAGAAAACTTTATTCCCACAGCTTAGGAATATGCTGCTAAAGTCATGGGTGGGCAGCTAATCCAATACTGTACCTGTCCAGATGCCACCTCCTGGTCAAAACCTATCAGGTAGGTCCTAGCCATGATTTCAGAATAGCTACTATAAAAGCAAGAAATCAGTGTGTCTACAGCATGCTAGGGACTGGGAGGGGAATTCAATTCAGTGCAATGCAATTTAACTTGATTCAATTCAACAAGTATTTATTAAGTACCTACTAAATGCCAGATAGGGGCAGGGAGGTGGCACAGTAGATAGAGTACCTGGCCTGGAGTCAAAAAGACTCATCCTCCTGAGTTCAAATCTGTCCTCACACACTTACTAGCTGTGTGACCCTGGATAAGGCACTTAACCCTGTCTGTTTCAGTTTCCTCTTCTGTAAAATGAGTTGGAGAAGGAAATGGCAAACCACTCCAAGTGTCTTTGCAAAGAAAACCGCAATGGGAGTCACGAAGAATCAGACACAACTGAAAATGACTGAACAACAAATGTCAGATGCTGTACTAAGTGCTGGGGACACAAAGGAAATGGAACCAAAATAATATCTCCCCTCAAGGAGCTTACATTCTATTAAGGGAAGCACGTACATAGAAAATTAAATACAAAATGTATACAAAGTAGTTTTCAAGGGGAAGTCACTAGTAAATGAGGGAGTAGTTGTCTACCTCCTTCATGAGGTGGCAATTGAGGTGAACTTTGAAGGAGGCTGAGATGAGAAGGAAGGGCATTTGAGACCTGAGGAGCAACATGGTGGTCTTTTCTCAATCCTCATCCTTCTTGGTCTCTCTGCAGTCTTTGACATTTTTTCTGTCTACCATATCCCCCAGTCTGCTCTCCCTTCTATCAGTCCTCTCCCCCTTTTACTTAATCTCCTCCTCTCCTACTTCCCTGTAGGGTAAGATAGACTTCTCTGTTCAACTGATTTTGCATATTATTCCCTCTTTGAGCCACTACTGATGAGAGTAAGGTTCAAGTGCTCCCCTGTAATAGGTCTTTGCACCTCTTCATGTGAAGTAGTTTACCCCATTCTACCTCTCCCTCCCTTCCACACAGTGTACTCCTCTTTCTTATCCCTTTTTATTTTTTTGTGTAATTCCCTCAAATTCACCTTATACTCATACCCTCTGTCTATGTATATTCCTTCTAACTGTACTCTAAGTGTTTTTTTATTATAAGAATTATAAGTATCATCTTCCTATGTAGGGATGTAAACTCCATTGAATTTTTAACTCTAACTCTTGTTTAACTCTATTGAATCCTTTATGTTTTCTTTTCCCTTTTTACCTGTTTGTGCTTCTCTTGGGTCTTGATATTAAGAGATCAAATTTTTGGTTTAATTCTGGTCTTCTCCTTATGAAAGCTTGAAATACTTCTATTTTATTGAATGACCATTTGTCCCCTTGATGTATTTTGCTTAATTTCACCAGGTAGGTGATTCTTGGTTGCAGTCCTAGCTCCTTTTGCCTTCTGGAATATCATGCTCTATGACCTCTGATCCTTTAATGTTGCAGCTGCTAAGTCTTGTGTAACCTGATTGTGGCTCCCCAATATTTGAATTGATTTTTTTTCTGACTACTTGCAGTATTTTTCTCTTGACCTGATAGTTCTGAATTTTGGCTATAATGTTCTTGGAGTTTTTGCTTTGGGATCTCTTTCCTGAGGTGATCAGTAGATTCTTTCAACGCCTATTTTGCCCTCTTGTTCCAGAATATCAGGGCAGTTTTCCTCGATAATTTCTTGAAATATGCTGTCCAGGTCCTCCTTTTGATTATGGCTTTCAGGTAGTCCAATGATTCTGACATTGTCTCTCCTGGATCTATTTTCCAGGTCAATTGTTTTTCCCATGAGATATTTTACATTTCTATTTTTTCATAATTTAGAATATGTTTGATTGATTCTTGATGTCTCATAGAATCATTACCTTCTACTTGCCCAATTCCAACTTCTAAGGAGTTGTTTTCCTCAATTAGCTTTTGAACTTTCTTTTCTATTTGACTAATTCTACTTTTTTAAGCAGTTGTTTTCTTTTTCTGAGGTGTTGACTTTTTTTCATAATTCTCTTGCATCACTCTCATTTCTTTCCCTAATTTTTCTACTATCTCTCTTATATGATTTTTAAGCTCCTTTTTGAGCTCTTCCATGAGTTCTTTCCAGGCTTGAGACAACTTCTTATTTTTCTTTGTTGTTTTTTGTTCATCTTTTTTGGCCTTTTTCCTTTCTTTTAATTTGAGCTCTGCTCCTGTGGTGGAGGGGACACTGTCTCAGGCTTCTTGTGCTGCAGGCCTGGCTGTTTACCTGGTGCTGCACTGAGGCAGTAGGGTGGGGGGTGGCTGGTGCTGTTGGAGGCTGTAGAGATCTGGCAGCTTACCTGGTGCTGAGCCCGTGTCTGGCATGTGCTGAGGCCAGTGGGGTGTTGCTGTACTTCCCCAGGGATTCACATGGTGGTCTGGCTGCCAATGTCTGTCTGTTTCCCCAGGGCTGCACTGAAGCACTGTGGTGGGGGCCCAGCACTGGGAGCTGCCTGTTTGCTTAGGTACCCAGTTGGCATATACCTGTTTGCCCAGGGCTGCACTGAAGCACACTAAACTGAAGCACGTGGAGGTTCTCAGAGATGACGTCTGCTCATTTCCCTGGCTATGCAGAGGCACGTTGGGGGTCCTAATGCTGACATTTGCCTGCTCCACCACACTCAGGATCTCCTGATGGTTTGCTGAGCTGGGGCTTGCTGCTGGCTTGCTGGGACACTTCCTGTCCTAGACTGCGTTCCACTTTTACCCAAGTGAGACAGATCTTTCCTGCCAATCTTCCAAGTTTCTTGGGCTCAAAGATTGTTTCACCCTGTCTTTTTGCTGGTTCTGCTGTTCCAGCATTTGTTTTGGGGCACTATTTTATGGTTGTTTGGCGGTGAATACGGGAGAGTTATGGCGATTTACTGCTCACTCCACCATCTTGGCACCCAGAAGTAGCCTTTGACAATGTTAATCATCCTCTCCTCCTTGATCTTCTCTTCTCTCTAGGCTTTCAGGGTACCATTCTCACCTGGTTCTCCTCTTACCACTTTTGTCACTCCTTGGCCACTCTTTCTTAGTATCCTTTGTTGCCTCTTCATCCAGATAATACCCTCTAACCATAGGTGTCCCTCACGGTTCTGTCCTGGGCCCTCTTCTCTTCTCTCTCTGTACTACTTCACTTTGCAATGTCATCAGCTTGCGTGGGTTTAATTATGATCCCTATGCTGATAATTCTCAAATCTACCTTTCCTTCTCTAACCTCTCTGAAGACTTTTAACCTTATATCTCCAACTTTAATCTTACACCTTGTATCACTTTGCCTTTCAGACATCTTGAGTTAGATGGCCCATAGAATCTTAAAACATGTCCAAAACCAAATTCAATACCTTCCCTGCTAAGCCACCCACTCTCCCTCCCTATCCCCTGTTACTACCCAGAACAACACCATTCTCCCAGCCTGTCAGGCTTGCTACTTAGATATCACCTCAATTACTCACTATCTCTCACCTTCCACATCCAATCTGTTGCCAAGGCCGGTCCATTTCACCTTTGCACCATCTCTCAAATATGCCTCCTTGTCTCCTCTGACACTGCCACCACTCTGGTGCAGGCCCTCATCACCTCCCACCTGGGCTATTGCAATAACCTTCTGGTAGGTCAGCCCATCTCAAATCTCTCCTTACTCCAATCCATCCTCTATTCAGCTGCCAAAATGATTTTCCTTGGCATTCACCATGTCACTCCCCATCCTACATATTCAATAAACTACTATGGCTGACAGTCATCTTCAAGATCAAATGCATAATCCTCTGTTTGGAGTTCAAAGCCCTTTATAACCTAGCCCCTTCTATCTTTCCAGTCTTCTTACAACTCACTCTCTGTTAATGTACTCTTTGAGTCAATGACACTGGCCTCCTTGCTCTTCCATGAACAAGACACCCCATCTCTTAGCTCTGGGAATTTTCTAGGGTGGTCCCCCATGCCTGGAATGCTTTCCCTCCTCATCTCTGCCTACTTCCTTCCCTGGCTTCCTTTAAGTCCCAACTAAAATATCATTTTCTACAGGAAGCCTTTTTCATCTCCTCTTGATTTTAGTGTCTTCATTCTTTTAGTTATTTCCTATATATAGCTAATTTATTCATATTTGTTTATTTGTCTCTCTCATTAGATTGTAGCTTCTTGAAGGCAGGGACTCTTTTAACTCTTTTTGTATCCCTTAGAACTTAGTACAGTGCCTGGTACAAAACAGATACTTAATAAATGTTTACTGACTGTCATAGATTGACAGAGTAATTGAATGCAGAGTAAGATGAGCAGAAGCAGGAGAACAATTAATATGACAACAACATATCATAAAGGTAAACAACTTTGAAAGACTTAAAAACTTTGATCAATTCAATGACCAACCACAAATTCAAGGGACCAATAAAGATGTATGCTACTCACACACTGGAATTTCTTGAGGAAAGGAATGACCTGGTCATACCTGTATTTTAGGATGGCATTTTGGCAACTAAGGATGGATTAGAGAGCAGAGAGACTGGAGACAGATGGAACAATTAGGGTGAAATGGCAATATTCTAAGTGAGAGGTGTTGGGGGCCTGAATGAGGGTAGTGGCTATATGAATAGAGAGAAGAGAATGGATGTGAGATAAATCATGGAGGAAGAATCAATAACACATGGGAAATGATTGGATGTGAAAGATGAGTAAGAGGGAAATGTCCAGGATCAATAAACAAGTTTTTAGGATGCCTAGAAAACAGAGGTTATGAATCTGGATGACTAAATGGAAAGTGGTGCCCTCAACAGAAACAGAGAAGGGGTAAGGGGATGTAAGGAAGAAAAGAGGAAAATTATGGGGGGAAATTCATATATTTGTACTCTTCTATACCATACTTCTTCATTCTTTTATCTATGGAACTTCCTCCTTGGGACCCACTATAGTGATTGGTGAGTGCCTCATGTGGCTATTAGATCAGGCTGGCTCCAGCCATGCTGCAATTCATTCCCCTGGTCATCCTCTTTCTCTTGTTTTCTCTATGCTGCCTTTCTATATTGCTTTCCAGTTCTAGTATTGTAGTCAAGTCAATTATGTTATTACTACAGGAAAAGGCTATGTTAATCTACTTCCTTATGTCTTCACTCTCCATCCCTGCAACTTTCCAAACCAAAACACTCCTCTCAGGTTACGGGGATGGAGACAATGTGAAAACAACTGTGTACAAGCAAGATATATTAAGGAGATATTGGAGATATTCTTATTTTTAAATTATTTTGTTTTTTTCAATTATCAAACATTCATGCCTTTTCTTCCTCCTAACTTCTCCTCCCCCACTAAAAAAAAAAAAAGGAAAGAAGGGAGGGAGGAGAGAATACATTTTTCCATGTCTCTTTGAAACCATCTTTCTCCTCATTTTTTACAGCACGTTTGTATTCCATTACATTCATTTACCATAATTTCTTTCCCAATTGATGGGCGTCCCCTTAGTTTCTAGGGGATTTTGCCACCAAAAAAGAGCTGGTATAGATATTTTTGTACAAATAAGACCTTTTCCTCTTTCTTTGATCTCTTTAGGGTATAGGCCTAGTAGTGGTATACCTAGTGCTATTTATTCACTTTGGGAGCATAATTCCAAATTGCTTTCCAAAGTGGTTGGACTCATTCACAGTTCCACCAACTGTGCATCAATGTGCCCTTCCAACATTTGTCATTTTCTTTATTTGTCATCTTTTCTAATCTGATGGGTGTGAGATAGAACATAAGAATGGCTTTAATTTGCATTTCTCCAGTTATTAGTAATTTGGAGCATTTTATATGACTATAGATAGCCTGGGATTCTTCCCTCAAGTACTGTCTATTCATATCCTGGACCATTTATCAATTGGGAAATGGCCCTTATTCTTAAAAATTTAAATCAGATCCTTATATATCTTGGAAATGAGAACTTGTCAGAGAAATTTGTTACAAAGATTATTTCCCACTCAACAATTTCCCTTATAATTTTAAATACATTAAATTTTTTTGAATAAAATTTTTAAATTTTTATGAACAAAATTGTCCATTTTATCTTCTGTGATCCTCTCTATTTGGGTCTTTAGTGATGAACTATTCCCCTATCTTTATATTTGATTGGTAATTTATTCTTTATTTCCTTCATTTATTAATGATGTGATCTTTTATAGGTGAGTCACATATCTTTTTGGAGCTTATCTTGGTATAAAACATGAGGTATTTATTGGTCTAAACCTAATTTTTTCCATACAATTATCTGGTTTTCCAGCAGTTTTTTGTCAGATAATGAGCCCTTACCCTCAGTAGCTTGGGTCTTTGTGTTTATTGAACATAGGCTACCGGGTTTGTTTTCTTCTATAGGTTATACGTCTCATCTGTTCCACTGATAGAGCTCTCCATTTTTTAACCGTTACCAAATTGTTCTGATCTGGCACTACTAGGCTCCCTTTGTTCATTCCACATTTTTTCCCATTATTTCCTGTGAGATTCCTGACCTTTTGTGCCTCCATGCGAATTTCATTATTTTTTTTCTAGTTCTATAAAGCAATTCTCTGGTTATTTGGTATGACACCAGATAAGTAAATCAATTTAGGTAGTAGTGTAATTTTTATTATATTGGCTTGGCCTACCCATGAATAATTGCTGATTCTCCAGTTATTTAGGTCTGTCATCATTTCTTTGAACAGCGTTTTGTATTTGCATTTAATAAATCTTAGAGAGAAGACACTATCATTAAGGGGGATTATGAAAGGGTTCTTGCAGAAGGTGGGATATTTAGCTGAGCCTTGAAGGAAGCCAGGGAAGCCAGGGGGCAGAGCTGAGAAAGGGGGGGAGGGGGAATTAAATCCCAGAGACTTTTCAGAGAAAATCCCAAGGACCACAAGCTGAGTCTTCTAAATGAGATGTCATTGGGTCAATGTCTTATTCTTCTTTTAAGTTCTCAATCACTTCCTGGTAGTCGGGGCAGGGGAGGGAGGGGAGGGGGCTCTCTACCTCACCTTTCCTCTCCAAGGTCTTGTGAACATCTTCCATTTATTTCTCTGGCCTTTAGGGGGTGAGAGATATCTGGCGTGCATATACCAACAACTGCTTCTCTGTTCTTAATCTGTAAGGAGACAAGGGCCTGAACTTGTATTAAGATCTGGCTTTTACCTTCATTTTGCTATAAAATAAGCTTATTTATTATATTCCCAATCCTAGGTTTGTTTTACATAGCAGAACCATCTGTCTTTTTTGTTGATTGGTGTAGAGACAAACTATTCTAATAGAATCTCTATTTTGTCTTATAGGTTTATTTCCCTTCTCAATTTGCATCTAGAAACTCAATTCCTAGGAATACTAGAGCCCTGAGCATTTAGGCTCTAGAAATTGAAAAGCTGAGGTACTTGGTTCATCAGTCTACCTTTAGAGTGTAGGGAGCAGTATCTAGGAGCCTGATCTCTAACTTCCTTCTCTTGAACCCTAGTTCTCAGCTCCACTGTTAAATTTTTTGTTTCTAATAGGTGTGTAGCTTTGCCAAATCAACAGTATGCACAGTGGGGACAAAATGGCTTGACTCTTGCCAATGAGTTTCTCTGGGTACAAATGCCTGAGTAGTTCTGTGAAATCTGCCAACTGGTGACCAGGCAACACCCTTCCCTTCCTACTATTTCCTCCTCCCGCCCCCCTACACACACACACACACACACACACACACACACACACACACACACGCACACACTTTTCCTCCACCCATCAATACCTCTGAGGAAACTGAACTAATTGGCCTCAGCTGATGGATAGGTTTATTATGTATGTGTGTGTGTGTGTGTGTGTGTGTGTGTGTGTGCGTGTGTGTGTGTGTGTATGTGTGTGTGGAGCCAAGAGTCTGGCTAAAACTCATGTTAGAACTCTGTGTGGTCTCTAATTTAGAGCTTAGCCAAACCAGCCAAGGGGAGCAAAGATAACTTGGTTTTCCTTTATCCATGAGTATGATGGAACTCCTGAGGTATATTTACTCCTCTCCATCTCTAAAAACAGGTATGTTATTTCTGTGACCTGATAGGGGGAACATGGTGGTGAGGCATGGTGATGGTAGAGATTATCATAGATTTTGATTAGTTAGAAAGAGAATGTTAGGTGCCTTTGACTCAGGTGGGAGAGTTGGCTAATTGAGTTGGGTTTATTCCCCCTTCAAAGAGCAGAGAGTCAAATTAGCTGAACAATTGATAAAAATCTTAAAAGAGCCTTTTGGGGACAGAAGGCAATTGTCTTCCGTGGTAGCAGTTGAATATAGTTTAGGGTAAGATAAGAAAAGGAGGGTGCTGGAATGAATGAAGAATTCAAGCAAGTATTTTTCTATTCATGGGAATATGAGTTTACAGAAGAATGTTGCTTGTAGTAACTAATAGATAAGGTTTTGAAGGAGGCATAACACTGGATTTCTGGTGCTAGGTGAACTAATTAGCCAAAATCAATAAAAATTAAGAGTCATCAAGGAGCAAGTACTATCTTCCCTGTTTCTGGGTCGGAGCTGTGTTCTGGAGAATTAGAAATGAGAAATCTGTAGTATTTGTCCCTTCAAAGAACCTGCCGCAAATAGTCAATGGAGGGGCATTTAGGTGGCACAGTGGATAAAGCACAGATCCTGGAGTCAGGAGGACCTGAGTTCAAATCCAGCCTCAGACATATAACACTAGCTGTGTGATCCTGGGCAAGTCACTTAACCCCGATTGCCTCACTGAAAAAAAAAAAGTCAATGGAAATGGTCACTAGTGGGGGTGGGGAGTGATGGCCAGATACACTGGCAGAATGCATAGGGCTTTCTATGAAGAACTGAGCCAAGCTATGGCAAACTCTTTTTGCTCTAATCTTCCTCACTCTGCATATTGTTCAAGGGGTCAAAGAGCTACTTTCAAGAATGAACACATTCAATCAACAAGTATTGATTGGATTTACCTCATTTGACCAAAACTGTTAGTAAGTGTTGGAAATAAAAAAGTACAGTTAAGGGGATTCAAATTTGGGTGAAGATGGGAGATCAACACAGCATGGAATTACTCAGAGAAACTTGAAACCTAAAACCTAACCCTAGATTTTGAGTTGGAGTAGATGGACACTAAAGTCCCTTCTTACTCTAAAAATCTGTGATTCTTGGATATTAACAAGTGCCAAAGAATTACACTTGGGTAGCTCCAGGGATAAGAATAATAGATCCCAAGTGTGATGAAGAGCCAAGGTACCTCTATATAGGGTTGGGAAATTAACTGGGTCACCATTTGTCACATGCATTCTATTGTGCACTAAATACTTGTAACATTCCAATATTCAATTTAGCTAATGGGGAATTCTACCCAGGCATTTCCTGTCCAAGCACCTACCCCTCCAAAGTCTGCTTAATTGGCTAGGGCTTTGCACTGGAAGTTCACTCAGTTGACTGATGATGGTTGTCTTCATAAGAATTTGCTATGAGTGTTAGGTGAACTGGGTCATCAAATGGGTAAATTGCAGTATATGAAATGATGAACTGAATGTCTCCAGAGCCTTCCAGGAAAACAATAAAACTCAGTTCCACAGCAGCCTGTTGGAGCCACTCATCCAGTAATCAGTTGTTCAGTCAACAAGCATTTTATTAAGCACTTGCTATGTGCCAGACGCTGTGTTAAACCCTGAGAATACAAAGTCAATGGTCTGTGTGATTTTCAAACTAATCCAACCAAACCGAGGCAGACAGTCTCCTAGAACAGACAAGCTGGAAGCATAAGTAGTGCAGGAATTCCACATCTAATGACTCTCTGTGTGTCTGTATGTGTGTGTGAGAGAGAGAGAGACAGACAGACAGACAGAGACAGAGAGACAAAGAGACAGAGACAGAGAGGAGGAGGAGAAAGAAGAGAGAGATAGAGAAAAAAAGAAATAAAGAGGAGAGAGAATAGGAAAGACAAAAGAGAAGAAGAGAAAGATAGAAGAGAGATGAGAGAGGGAGAGAGAGAGATTTTTCCAAAACTTAGAAATATTTTTGCATGTACAACCTAAAACCCTTTACCATTTTCCAGAAGTTTTTCCATTTTCCATATTGTTGGTCCTACCTCAGGACATCTACCAATTTATTTAGAAGAAAGAGAAAATTAAAGATTTTCCCCCTTTATTCACTATTTCCTTCCCCAAACATCTATATCCTAACACTGCTCACCCCTCAAATTAGATATTCTGCCCAGTCTTGTTTTTTCATGTTAGAGTATTACATTAGTTGATATGGTATAACAAAGTCTCCTTGCTTTGGAGTCAGAAGACCTCAGTTTAAATCCCATATCTGTAATCACCTGTGTGACTTTAGGCAAATAACTTCCCCTCTCTGGGTCTCAGTGTCCATATCTGTAAAATGAGGAGGTTAGATTAGATAATTGATAAGGCCCCTTCCGGCTTTAAGCCTATGATCACATGACCTTACATGACTGGATTTCTTCATGCCTTATATTTGACATCTGTAAAAGCAGGATGGAGGGCAGCTAGGGGGTGTGGCGAAGAGACTGCAGAGCCTAGAATCAGGAAAACCTGAGTTCAAATGAGGCCTCAAACACTTACTAGTTGTGGCAGCCAGGGAAAATCACTTAACCTTGTTTGCCTAAAACAAACTAGAGAAGAAAATGGCAAAATCACTGCAGCGTCTTTGCCAAGAAAACCCTAAATGGGGTCATGAAGAATCAGACATGACTGAAAACAAAAAGTAAGACACAGATTCCTTCATTATCTGCCTCACAGGATTGTGTGAGGATCAAATGAAATCATGTATACAAAGTGCTTTGAAAACTGTAGTTTACAAGCTATCTAAAGATTATTTTAGCTGTTATGAATATCAAATAGCCAGATGTTTTCAGGAAGTTACTTTGTCTTTCTGAGTATCACTTATTCATCTGTAAAATGAAGATGGACCAAGTTGGTACTGAAACGGAAACATCACTGGACCTGAAGTCAGAGGACCCGGATTCAAATCAGGATTCGGCTTCTTCTACTACTTCTCCTGTGTGACTTTGGGCAGGCCATTCAACATCAGTTTCCTCATCTGTCAAAGGAGAGGGTTGGTGCAGATCACATTTTATTTCTCAGCTCCCCCTACAATTTTACAATTCTCTGACTAAATGATCTCTCACATTGTTCTACCAGTCTATAAGAACCTGTGTAATAGTATTTTAGAACATTCTATCTATTTTCTAGCTTTGAATATTTAACTAGGGAAATCTGTTTTCTATTCCTCTACTTTAATATCCTTCTAGAAGTTCACATGCTCTAATATAATGATATATACAGGTTGTCCCCAGTCTCAGTCCAATTTTAAACCATTAAGTTATTAAGCTAAGGCTTTTGGAACATCCTGTATGTGTACACATATGCTCACACATCTCTGTTTTTGTGTCTAATGTCCTTAACAACCTAGTTCTAACCTCCTTTTCCAGCCTTATCATACGCTACTCCCTTTCATGCCCAACCTGGGTCAGCCGAATCATCCTTCTTACTATTCCTCCCATCAGCCATTTCCATCTCTGTGCCTGTGTATTGGTTGTCCTCCATATCTAGAAACCACTCCCTCCTCACCTCTGCCCCTCAGAATCCATGGTCCATAAAAACTCAACCCAAGCTTCCACCATCTACATGAGGAATTATTCTGATTCCCCAGCCCCTACCTGCTAATGCCTTTCCCCTAGAAATTACCTTGTTTTTATTTTATAGATTTTAAAAAATATTTTTATGTTTATATGTTGTCTCTCCTGATAGAATGTAAGCTCCTTGAGGGCAAAGGCTAATTCATTTTTTGCCTTTATCCTCAATGCCCAACACAGTGCTTGGTATGTAGTATAAACATTTAATAAATGCCTATTGTTTGATTGATTAATATATCTTGACCTGAACTTTTCAATAGGGTTGTGTTGCCTTCCAATATCAAATTTGAAGTGCCCCCTCAATTTCTTATTTGAATAACTATCCCATAAATGATGTGAGCCCTTCTCAAATCTATTTTTCTCACACCTCATCTAACCCCTGTGGAGACATTCTCCTAACCTCACAACAGCAGAGTGAGATAGATCGCTCAGTCTGGCTACTAGCTTGAGTCCAAGGCTTGCAATTGTACCCCAGGCTCCCAAATTGTACCCCTGCCTCTGATAACTGTCCTACAAATTACTTGGGGCATTGCCCCTCAAATGATTTCCTAATCTTGGTTATTAAGCAAGCAGCCTGCCATGGATGAGTCTTGTTATATTGAGGGTATAAATGCTTTATCAGCTTTATGGAAGCCATATGGCAGGTTTATTCATGATCAGCAGTTCTATTCAAAAGCAAGTTCATGGCATTTGGTAATAAATTTTCCGGTATATAGCTCAGCATTGTTTTTATTATTTTTTTCCTATGTGTGACTTGGTAGCAGTCATCTGGCTGAGTTGGTTTGTGGCACTGTGTGGCTTGTGATTTGAAATATTACTTAGAGCATCGTGTGTTTCATCCCTCAGCCCCCAATCACAGGTTTTCCTGGAATCTTTGTGGCTGCTTTGACCAGCTGAGTTTTTCCACATTAAGAATAGTGAGATGTGTGTGCTGCATGCATTATCAGCCAAACGCCTATTTATTTAGCTCCGGTTTTTCTAGTCTCCATAGTACAGTGCTCCCACACACATTCTACCTGCTACTGATGCCTGACCTGAGTACTTGTATTCTTTCCTTCTCTCTGCGGCCCACTGTCCCACCCTTGCCTTTCCTTTCATCTGTATATGTACCATCCATTATCACAAACTCAGCTTATAGTCCCAGGGAGCAGAAACTAGATGACTTTGGAGGTAGGAGAAAGAGGGACTATGAAGATTTTAATCTATATATACATATATATCAATATCTAACAAAGAAGACCAGGAAGGTGAAGTCTATATTTTGTTCTGGTAAGTTTCTGCTTAATATAGGAACATCTTGTTTTGTGAATAGTATTTTATTTTTTCCAATTACATGTAAAGATAGTTTTCAATATTAATTTTTATATGATTTTGAGTTCCAGATTTTCTTCCCTGCCTCCCTTCTCTCCTCCCTCCCCCAAAACAGCAAGCAATCTGATATAGGTTATACATAGGAACATCTTTCTAATGCAAGTTTAGGAGTGTTAGCCCCAAACCTTATAAGATTCTCCATTGCCTAATGAATAAAATCCAGTCTCCTTAATTTGGTTCTAATAATCTGGCCTTTCATAGACTTGCTCCAGTCTTCCTTTCCAATCTTATGGACATCACTTCTATTCCTGTATTTTATATCCTGACAAATTAAGCCATTTGCAGGTCCATGAATTTGCCCAGGGTTTTCCTACCTCTCCTATTTTCTCCCCTTTGCCTGGAATATATTTTCATTGCTCTGTAACTATTAAAGTTGCTGCCACCCTTCAAGGCCCAATTCAAGTGCTATCTTCTCTGGAAGTAATATATCTCATCTCAAATCTCTGATAGTATTTGGTACAAACCAAATCTCTTTAATGCATTCATCATATTCTGATTTGCCTTACAGTTATTTGCCATCTTCCTAACCTTACTCATTGTATGTATCTCTTAGGCAGTCTAGACCTATGATTTCATTTGTATTTAGAACTCCTCTTATGGAAGCTCCATCCATTGACACAGAATGACTAGTTTGCCATTTATAGTAGTCTTCTTGATTCTCACCCACTCTGCTTCTTGCTTTGCTCATAGTAGGTGATTAATAAGTGTTTCTTGAATTGCATTTTGCCATCCACCTGAATGCTATGGAAAATTAGAACTATCAACTATCAGATGGAATCAGACCAGTGGAGTATTTACCAAGACCAGTAGTCCATGTCTGACAGTGGGCAAGTGTTGTTGAAAGCCATGGTTACCTTCCTTATCATTCTGAAAAGCTAATGCCAACTAGTTTCCCTTAACAACTCATTAAGAGCCTGTAAGTTCCAGTCAACCTGGACAGCTTCTCCACTCACCTTCTCCAGTCTCCACACTCTGTCCATGCCTCAGATGCCTCCTCCCATGTTTCTGCCTGTTGAAATTCTTCTCTTCTCCCAAGGTCAGCTCCAGTTCTATCTCCTCCATAGAATCTTCACTCCTAGCTAAAAGTAATTCTGCCTTTTCCTCCCTTTCTGCTTGACCTCACCTACGGACTTGCCACATTTTATCTTGTTTTAAAATTATTTATTACTTGCATTAGTTATTATTAGGATCTTAGTACATGTACTATCCCCCTAGGAACAGCTAGCATCTACATGGGGTTTTATAATTTGGAAAGATCTTCACATATTTTAGCTCATTTGACTGTCACAACTCTGTAAAGTAGATGTGATTATTATCTCCACTTTATAGATGAGGAGACGAAGCCTGAGGTAGTTTAAGTGACTTGCCCAGGGTCACACAGCTATATAAAGAAGGCCAGAAACAAGCATTTATTAAGCACCACCTGTATGTCAGGGACCATGTTAAACACTTCAAAGATACTATCACATTTGATCCTTGCCACACTCCTGGGGGATAAGTGCTATTATTATTTTCTCCATTTTATAGTTGAAAGTAAAGCAAACAGGGGCCCAGAGTCACAGAGTTAGGGAGTATCTGAAGCTAGATTTGAACTCAGATCTTCCTGACTCTATGTTTATCACAGTATCTATTATATCACCTAGTTGCCTATAAATCATAAGCTCCTTTGCAATAAGGAATATGTTGCTTTTCATCTTCCCATAAAGGTTATTGAAACTGAATTTAAATGGACTTACATAAGAACACAAGGATATAAAATGAAAGTCATTTCATCTTTTCTCCTTCCTTTATCCCTTTTACTTAGAATAAATTAGGGATACTTGCCCTTTGTGACTTCAAAGTGACAATAACAATTGCTAGCATTGATATAGTGTTTAAAGATTGATATAATGTCAAAACAATCCTATGAGGTAGATACTATCATCCTTATTTTATAGATGAGGAAACTGAGGCTGATACAGGTTAGGTACCCTGCCTAGGGTCACGAAGTAAGTGCCTGAGGTAGGATTTGAATTCAGGTCAATTCCTACTATGTTACCCAAAGCAAGGTATGGAAAATGATTAGTCTGATTCAGGGAGAAGCAGGGAGCTGGCCTTGGAGTCCAGAAGATCTAGGTTCAAGATCTGCCTCTGACACATACTGATGCCGGGTTCTAGAAAGATACAATAATAGGGAACACAAGCTGTGGCAGGTCCTCCCATGGTGGAAAGGATTTGACCATGGGCCTGGTGACAGGCTGTGTCTATTTTCCATGAATCAATCTAGTCAAATTCAGAGAGGCCTAATGTTTGGCTACCAAGCAGGGAATCATTTTGGCCAAAGCAGCTCATTACCGCCCAGTCTTCTAAGATACAGCAGGTTTACAAACCATGTTGGTGGAGGGAGTACCCACATTTGAGAAATAGAATGTCTCGTCCCTGAAATGCTACGGGCTGGGCTGGGGTGGCAATCTCAAGTGAGCTCTTAGGCTGCTTTAAGCACTTATGAAGCTCTTAAAAGATGTTAGCATGGTTTATCAATTAATCAGCTAGCATTAGTAAGTGCCTGCTATGTTCTGGGCACTCTGTGAAGTGCTAGGGATAGAAAGAAAGGTAATGATACATTGTTCTGTCAAGGTGCTCACTGTCTAATGGGGGAGATAGCACGCAAACTATATACATACATACACACATATTTATGTATGTATACATACATACATATATGCCTACCTCAGGCACTTTCTACATAACCCTGATCCTCAGGACACCCAAACTGTATCATCCTCAGTTTCCTTATTTGTAAGATGGGACTGGTGTGTGTGTTTGTGTGTGTGTGTGTATATACACAGAAGATATATAGGATAAGTTGGGGTAGTATCTGAGGGAAGGCACTGAGATTAAGGAAGACTAGGAAAGGCTTCTTGTAGAAAGTGAGACTAGCTGAGACTTGAAAGAAGCCAGGAGTAGAGACATGGAGGGAGAGCATGCTAGGCATGGGGTCAGCCAGTGAAAATGCTCAGAATTGACAGGCGAAGTGTCCTATTCAAGGAATAGCAAGTAAATCAGTGTCATGGGATCACAGAGTGGGTGAAAAGTAAAGCATGAGATTGTTGTTTTGTGGTTATTTGTCCTTCCTTCTTGAAGAGGACCATGACATCAAGAAGGTAATGCCATGACTTGCAGGTGAATTGGATTTAAGTGAGGGTGGGCTGTGCAGTCACCAGGCTCATTTTCTCCTCCCGAGTCATCTGAGTCCAGTGGCAGGATATAGATCAAGATGACTGGAGATTGCCATGAATGCAGTGGGGGACCTTGGCCTTTTTAAGCTAAGGTCTTTCCCAGGTCTCAGTGTGACCGAGGCAACATCCATTTAATGATTAAGCAAAGTATAAGAAGATAGTACAGGTAAGAAGTGGTAAGATTTTTGTTGTTGTTCAGTCATTTTTGATGTGTCCAACTCTTAAAGATTCCATTTGGGGTTTTCTTGGCAGAGATACTGGAGGGGTTGACCATTTCCTTCTCCAGCTCATTTTACAGATGAGGAAACTGAGTCAGACAGAGTGAAGTGACTTGCCCAGAATCACATAGCTAGTAAGTGTTTGACACCAGATCTGAATTCAGGAAAATGAGTCTTCCTGACTCCAGGCCCAGCACTTTGTCCACTGAACCACATAACTGTTATATAGGACGCTAAAAGTCAGATATCATATTTGATTTTGAAGGCAATAAGATGTGTTTAATAAACAATTTAACTAACTTGAGTTTATTGAATGGTGGTAAGGAGTGTTGTGATATAGCATGGCCTGCACTTTAGGAAGATCAGTTTGGCAGCTGAGTAGGATATGGATTATTCAGGGGAGTGATTTGAGGTAGGGAAACCACCCAGCAAGCTGATTCAATAGTCTAGGCATGTGGTAATGAGGGGTTTGCTCCAGGTTGGTGGCAGTGCCAAAGGAGGTGGATACAAAAGTATCTACCTTTCTATGAAGGTAGAAATGACAATATTTGACAACTGATTGGATATGGGGGGGTGGTGAGAGAGTGAGGAGCTGAGGAAGACACTTGGAGTGCAAGCTTGGGGGCTACAACAATGGTAGAGCACTTGACAGTGATAGGGAAGTTAGGAAGAGGGAAAAGTTTTTTTGAGAAAGATAATGAATTCAGCTTTGGACATGATGAGTTGAAGATGTCCGTGGGTTGGAGATGTCCAATAGGCATTTGGAGATGTGAGACTAGAAGCTGAGACAGACGTTAGAGCTGGATAAGTAGATCTGGGAATCATCAGCATAGTGGTGATAATCAAGGTCATGGGAGCTGATGAAACTGCCAAATGAAATGGTATGGAGGGAAATGGTTAGAAAGAGGTCAATGATGGAACATAACATGAATGACAACCCAGCAAAGGAAAGAGAGAAGGAGTGATCACACAAGCAGGAGAACTAGAGAGAACCGTGTAACGAAAACCTAGAAAGAAGAGATTATCAAGGAGAAGAGGGTGATTGAGTGTCAAAGGCTGCAGGGAGTTCATTACACTAGCATTAATACAGCACACTAAGGTTTGTAGAAGTGCTTTACAAATACTATCTCATTTTAGCCTTATGATAATGCTGGGAGTAGGTGCTCTTTTATTATTTTTATTTTATAGATGATGAAAATGAGGCAGACAAAAGTTAAGTGATTGGGAGTCAGGAGATGTGGATTCTCGTCTCAGCTCTTCCATGGACTAACGGTGTGACGTTGAGCAAATGATTGAGGTTATCTGGGTGACAGCATCCTCACTTGTAAAATGATGGGTTTGAATGAAGGGATCTCAGTTCCCTTTCCAACTCTGACTGAGAGGCAGTGTCATACTGGAGAGCCTCCTGGCTTTGGAGTCAAGACTTGGGTTCAAATCTTAGCTCTGTTATTTATTGTCTGTGTGACCCTGGGCAAATCATTTGACCTCTCTGGGTTTTGGTTCCTCAGCTATAAAATGAAAGAGCTGAACCAGAGGGCTTCTAAGAGTTCCTCTAGGTCGGACATTCTAGAACAAACAAGGTATATTTTAGTGGATCATAGAGCTCCAGGGGACTTTAGAACTCATTTAGTCTTGCCCCCTCATCTTACAAGTAAACAACTGAGGCCTAGAGTAATTAATTGATTTGCTAAGATCACACAAGTAGTGAAAGAGTTGAGATTTGAACTCAGATTTCCTTGATTTTAAGATCAGCTTTCTTTTCACTGAAACATTATCTCCTCAAAGCTATCTTTGGATTTCATTGATATAGGGAATTGCTCATGAGGAAACTCCCTCACCCAGTGCAGACCAATTACTGCTTTGCAACTAATAGTCTTAGAGAGTTGTCCAGGGCACTGAAAAGTTAAGTAGCTTGCTGAATGGCACAGAGCCAATATGGGTCAGAGGAGGGATTTGAGGCTAGGTCTTCCATATTCCTTGGTTCCTCTCTCTATCTGCTCTCCAAGTGACTTCTCCCTTCTCACATAACAAAGGAAAACAGTTAAGTAAACCAACCAACCCAGTCACGTATCAGACATCATATACAATATTCCTTATCCATAGACCTTCACTTCTCCAAGAAAAGGAAAGAGAGAATTTCCCCAAGTTTTCTCCAAGGTCAAGGTTGTTCAGATTTGTTTCAATGTGTTTTTTTTTCATTTGTATTATTGTGATCATTGTGTATATTATTTTCCCGACTCCACTTACCTCATACTGTGTGAGCTCATGCAAGTTTTCCAATGTTTTTCTGAATTCCTCATGTTCATTGTTTCTTACAGCACAATGATATTTATTGCATTACACTCATATGCCACAATGTTTTCAGCCATTCCCCAAATGACGGGTTTGGTAATTTCTTAAGCTGTATTAGGGTGGATGGTCCAACATCCTATCTTCTCTTTGCCCGCATTAATACTTGGACTGTTATGGTGGCCCCTCTAGAAGAGATGAGTATTAACTAGGAAATATTCCAAAAGAAAACAATCCCTTATAGGATGACTTTTGCATTCTTTTGGAAGAGTTGTGGGCTTCCAGCAGCAAGGCCATGTTTTATTTATGTTATTTCCTCCAGACCTCTGGTTAGCCACTGCATGTTTGCATTGCAAATACAACGTGAAAGGAGGGTTTTATGTACCCTTCTTGTGCAGTTCCTCACACATCTACATTCAGTGACACCTGGCAATTCTTCTTGGTAAACACATTTCCATGTGATTTCAGGTAATAGAAATATCCCCCACTTATGGCAATAATAATCCCTTATGCTGATCCAGACTCAGTCACCTGAGGCACTTTTAAAAAAAAAGTGCTGCTCAGTTTAAAATAGCATCATTGAAACAATGAGACTTTCAATGAGAGAGCCCTTAGATGGACCTTCGTTACCTACCCTATGAAAAGCAGGAAATGAGAGTCTTACCTTCACTTTACAGGTAAGGAAGGATACTGCTAATGGCCAACATAATCTCCTAGAAGCAGAGAATTATTTACAAGAATTTGGAAAAAAAAAAAGATTCGAAGCATTTTTTCCTTTGCTTCTGATGTTCCCTGAAAGCTGCTTACTTAAACAGGCACCAAGGGAGTTCTGCTGTATTGGATAATAGTTAATCGTATGCCTTTTTGTTTAGGGCTATTCCAAATGAGTACATTTCATGGGCTGGAACACAAGGATAAAGAGAGTTCTTAGGTGATTCATTTCATGCAGCCAACATGAAAAACTACAAAAATGATTGGCTAAATATGAAAGAGTGGGGTTTAGCTCAACAATCTTGAATAGAGAACGCATTTGGGGGTTTCCCTTCATTGCCCTTCATGCACGTAGCCATGCTGAACCACCCCCCCCCCCGAAAAGAAAACCCCAGCAGGAGCTGTTTGTGCCCATGTAGAAGCTGTGACTGGCAGGAAACCACCCTCTACCCCTAAAGCAACTGTCTGCAGTAGCACTTTGTTAATAAGAGTGCCTGAAGCACTGTAGGTGACATGTACCTCAGTGGCCCAGTGGCAGCTGGAGCCCACCACAAGCAGCACCCAAACAGAAGACTGCCCTATCTTTCACAGGCTCACCTTGTTTTCACAATTCTCATTCTCTCTCCTGGAATAACCTGATTGTTCCTTCTTCTGAAAGTTCTGCCTGCCTGCCAGACTAATATATAATAATATGGAACTGATGCTATATAATTGGATTTGAAATACCTGTTTGGATTAGCCTTTAAATTTTAGGAAAATGAATAGTTGTAGGCTAGGGTAGTGCTTCTTAACCTGGGGTCTGTGAACTTTTTTTTAAAAAAAAGAACATTTTGATAACTGTATTTTAATCTAATTGGTTTTCTTAGGATATACTCCCTCCACCCTCAATCAGCTAACAACAACAATCTCACTGACAACTGCAAAACCCTGGTTGCCCAGCACAAACTCTTTTCTCCATGCCTACAGTGGGAAATACTAGAACAATAAGTAGGCTTCACTTGGATGAAGTCCAAATAAATAGCTATTAAAACTCAGCCCATGATTTCTGGCCTAATTTTAAGGAATTAGTTGCTTTCCAAGATGGAAATCTGTTTGTCAGAAAGAAAATGTTTGTTTTAAATTCAAATCCTTTTGGTTAGTAACTATAAACTCATCTTGGGCTCCTTTTCTCAGTACTATATGTCAAGGGGTCTACCCAGTCAGTACTTGAAATGAAAAGTGAACCTGGTCTTTAATAAATTGATCTTCAGTATAATTTGTAAGAGAAGCTTCCCTTTTTGGAGTATGATAACCCAAGGTGCCTGGTCATTATTTTCCCCATTCTGTTTTAATTACATGATTAAATAGCCTGCCGAAAGTAGGGAGGTGGGCAGCCTTCATTAGTTCAGTTAAACCAGCAAGAGTAAGGAAGGTTGAGTACAGGTCACTAAGGCACAATCTGTTCACCTAATTTGAAAAGAACCACTATAAACCTAGGCATTACATTAGAAGTTGGGTTGTCTATCTGGGTAATTGGGTTTTTAGAAATGTGTAAGATGCCCCTAGAACATTTCTGTCAGACAGCTGAAGCATATAGAAGCATGAGGGGACATTTGGTTAAATAACTGGAGCCCATCTAATCACCAATTTGCTGTGCTTTCTGAGCTAGCAAAAAAACTGGTTCAACTAGATGTATTCCCTGTGCTCCAAACCCTGCAAATTCCCTCTTTCCTCACAGCATCATTCCTTTTCTCTTTTAACAATAATAATAAAAAAATCAAGATCTGCCGGCAAGGGGGGTGGGGAAAGGTTGGAAATGAATTCAGTGATAAAATCAGGTCTTGCAGGTGCTGTAATCTCCAAATAAATCAGGCTCCTCTACTTTTTTACACAGCCTTCTTGCTTACTCGAGTATTTCCCATTTTCCTGCTGCATTTGGAATGAAATTCTGCTTTCTCAGGAAATACATCCCATTTTAATCAAGCCTTAATGAAAAAGTCAAAGAAAGTCTGTTCAGGGAAATACGAAAGGATGAGGTATGAAGGAACTGAACTGTTTCTGATCATCAGTCCAATGAAGGTCCTTTAAAGTCTTCTTAGAAGTGAGAATTTCTAGGTGTTTCCTAATTTGAGGAAGGGAGAGATAATTAGACTGTGAAAACTCTATTTTTTTTTTATTTACAGCTTGGAAAAACATCTTTTCAATCCTTTGACAAGGAATTAATGAAAGTCTTTCCCCTCTCTTTCTCCTGCTTGGGGACAGCATTGCCATGGTTACCTGGATACCTGTTCACAAGAAATAGCAGCAGCAGCAATTGGGTGATTTCAATGTCTCAATTTGTTGCCTACAAGAAGTAGTTGGTAATGTGGCATTATTAACTAACTTGGAGCTAAAATACCATTGATGATAGAGCAGGAGATTAAAACTGCAATTTATATTCATTTACTCCTTGAAGAGATAAGGGTAAGGGAATTAGAATCAGTCTCTGTGGCCAAATTGTTAAGTGCAGACTTGAAATTTCATCCACCTGAAACGATGAATTGGAAATAGTGTTTTCTGGATGTATATTTAGTGGGTCAGAGGAGTAGACAGTCACCATGGTGTAAAGGATAGAGTATGGGATTAAAGTCAGGATGACCTAAGTTTGAATCCAGTCTCAGACATTTACTAACTGTGTGACCCTGGACAAGTCTGAACCTGTTTCCTCTTTAGTCAAATGGGTAAAAGAATAGTACTTCCCATCTAGGATTGTTGTGACCCTCAAATAATAATATTTATATATATATATATATATATGTATGCATATATATGTGTATGCATATACATATATATGTATGTATGCATATACATATATATATGGAGAGAGAGAGAGTTTTGCAAATTTTAATATATTGTAAAGATGAAGAGAGACAATGTGGCGTAGTGGATAGGAAGCTGGCCTTGAAGCCAAGGGGACGTGGGTTCAAGCCCTTTTTTCGGACACGTAACAAATCATAGTCATGGTCAAGTCATTTAACTTCTTAGGACTCGAAGCAATTCTGCAAGACAATAAAATGAAGAGAAGGTGCCAACATGCATCAGTAGAGGGAATTTATATACTTGGCAGTTCTCCGCACCATTGAAACTATGATGGCTCAGTGGATACAAAGTTGGGCCTGGAATTAGGAAGACCTGAGTTCAAATCTCACCTCAGATATTTACTAGGTGAGTGATCTTGGGCGAGTCACTTAACCTGTGTTTGCCTAGGAGGCAGTTTGGTGGCTCAGTGGATACTGGAGTCAGGAAGATATGAGTTCAAATCCCATCTCAGACACTTACCAGCTATGTGACCCTGGGCAAGTCACTTAATCCTTTTTGCCTCAGTTTCCTCATCTGTAAAATGAACTAGGGAAGGAAATGGGAAACTACTCCGGTATCCTTGTCAAGAAAACTCCATGGACAAGTATGGTCTATGGGGTCACAAAGAGTCAGACGTGACTGAACAACAACAACTTACCTATAACCACACAAAATGAGAGCTATTTTTATTAGATTCCCCTGTCCATAGGAAACAAGGTTTAAAACCAATATTTAAAACCTGATTTTATAACTGAATTCATTTCCAACCTTTCCCCACCCCACTTGCCGGCAGATCTTGATTTTTTTATTATTATTGTTAAAAGAGAAAAGGAATGATGCTGTGAGGAAAGAGGGAATTTGCAGGTTTTGGAGCACAGGGAATACATTTAGTTGAACCAGTTTTTTTAATCTGGTCTAAAACCAGATTCGTGTTAGTTCTTTATGGAGGTAAGAATGTAAGGATGGGACATTGGTAGAGTTAAAATAAAAAGTCTATGAAATTTCTTGATTTTTTACTAAATCTTTTTGAATCTCTTATTTTTTATTTTGTTAATGAACAAAAATCTATTTTCTCTCTCTCACCCTCTTCCCAATGAAAAAATAAAGAAAAAGAACTCCTTGTAACAAATATGGATATATGGATATATCAAATATGGCTAGTCAAGGGAAGCAGATTCTGGCATTAGCCATGTCCATCCTGCTCCCTGCACCCATCATCTTTCAATTTTTACATCAGTAGGATTTTGATAGTTCATCTTGGTGGTGAGAGTGAGGAGGGGCCTATTGGGAATGTTAAAGGGGAGAGTATGTGAAATTTTCAGGGGCTGGATCTCCTCTAAATTTCTTTTGCAATTTGTTCTTAGAGCTTTTCAGAAATGTAAGACTCAAGCTATGGGTGAGTTTGTCTGATTTAGGCTACCTTGTACAGTAGGCAATGAAGTTTCTTCATTTCAGCTTTAATTGGGGGAAGTGAAACCTCACTGTCATCTGGCTGGTGGAGCTTTCTTTTCTACTTCATCACACGTTGGTATGTTTTTCCTCCTTTGAACAAGGAAAAGCGAGCATATATTAACTTTAAATGGAGAGAGATGATCTTAGTTTCATACAGTTATATACTCTATGAGTAACTGAATCCATTTACTTTGATAAACATGGGCATTTCAGCCAATCTTGACGTTGGCTGGCAATGTGGTATATCTGCCTTAGAGTCAATGGCCCTGGGTTCAAATCCTAACTCTCTTACTTCCCCTGTATGAACTTGGGTAAGTGCCTTTCCCAATCTAGGTCAAAATTTTTTTCAACCTAAAAATAAGGGATTTGGGCTAGATAACTTCCAAGGCCCCTTACTTTTTTATGTCTATAACTCCATAAGCAGTAATGTACTTCTGGGGTTCTCTCCTAGTTTCACTGAGAAAAACTGTTGTCATTCCCATTTGACCAGAAACAGTACGATACAGTGGAAAGAGTTCTGGATTTGGCATCAAAAGACTGGGTTCAGATCCCAATTTTGCCACTTAGTAGCTGGGAATCTCTCTAGGTTTCAGTTTCTCCATCTGTAAAATTAGGGCATTCATTAGATGATGTCTTCAAGCTCCAAACTTTCCATTATCCTGTTACTGTGGTGCTGAGTATCTATTAATTGCCACGGCAATATGTCTTTGATGTAACTGCAAGCCACATAGGTGACTGGTCATTTTAAAGAAACTACTTATGCAACCATCCCTCTCCAGATGACTATAGTGCCTCACGTTATAGCATCTAAGCATCAAGGAAAGGGGGGGATATCAATCCAAAGGAGTAGGGAGAATGAGGGTTGGTCCTGTGCTCATTCCTAGGAAAATCTCTCTGATTTCTTAGTTCTGGATAAGACAAAAACAAGGGAGGGAGTCTTGACTTTTCTCTAGAATGCCCTCATGGAAGGTGATTGCAACATTTTGAGGGTTATATTCTGATTCAGTTTAGGGAAAGTATGACATTTGCTCAATCAGGACCCATAACTATATCCCAGGGACCAGATGTTTTATTTTAAAAAATGGTACTATTTTGGGCCTATCATGCTTGGGAAAGGGCCGACATCTCCAGTGATTCGGCAACTGACATGGTGGCAAATTATAGGAGGACAGTTTCCAGGCAAGAGAAGGATAATCCCCACCTGGGGCCCAGCAGACAGGATCCAAATTTGGAGAAAAGCAAGCATGAGTCAAAAAGCCAGACCAGAGTGATAGTAAGATGACTGCAAAGCACTGATATCTACGAAGATAAGAAGAGTTACTGATCACTAGAGAAACTGATTGCTGGGATAGGGTAGGTGTCATGATAAGATCAGAAAGTCAAAATATAGGAAATGCCAAGGAATTGACCATTTGTCTTTTTCAACCTATTCCACCAAGTATCTATCTTTTAATTGTAGTTGCTTTCATTCTCTCTCCCTGTCCTGGCACAATAGCACTTACAGGGTCAGCTAAATTCCCTTTAAACTCAACCACCCTAGTCAAGCCATTGTTGTTGCTGTCCAGTCGTTTTCAGTCATGCCTAACTGTTCATCACCCCAAGGAGCGCCCATTATGGTGTACCCACATCAAAAAAGGCTCTGTGCTCTACGAGCAAAGCAGAATTGAAGTAGCTGAAAAGAAATGCGAGATGTGCAAATTTAGAGAATCCACCCCAAATGTTTACATGGACTATTTGTGCCTGACCCATGGTAGAGCATTTTTAGCTCACATTGGTCTGAACAGCCACAGTCAGACACACTATAACTTCACTCTAACATAGTGCTGTCGTTTTGGTCCTCTTCAAGAACAAAGGACAACAACCACTGGAGTGGTTTGCCATTTTCTTCTACAGCTTATTGTACATATGAGGAAACTGAGGTAAAGAGGGTTAAGAGACATGCTCAGGATCACATAGCTAGTAAGTGTGTGAGGCTGGATTTGAACTTAGGTCTTCTTGACTCCAGGCCTGGTGTTCTGTCTACTGTGCCACCTATTAGCCCAGTCAAACCACGTATTATATAATTATCTGAACAGGTGTATTTAGAACATTCCCTTTGAAATATGGCGCAAGAAATAGCATATCCTTCTAATAGATAAAGTTTTTCTTATATCCTAATGTAGGGATTGGATTTCCCAGAGTTGAATTCATGGTCAATACTTGGAAAATAGTGATGTGTTCCTTGTCCTTGAGGCATTAGCATATTTCTCCTGCTCGCTAGGACTCAGCACACATTGCTAGAGGACTTGCTATCTGGTCTGATAAACTAGCCTGAGCTACAGTGCTAAGGGATGATGATAACTTGACAGTACGATCTCTGTTGCCTCATCTTTAAAATGAGGGGAAATAATGCATACCCTATCTATTTACATGACAATCAAATAATATGATATCTATGAAAGTGCTTTGTCTAAAAATGCAAAGCCTACATGAGCCATAAAGGGATACGACTCTGAAATCTGCGTACTTTACTTCCTCCTATTCTATTATAAAGTCATTGAAAGCAGAGCCTTTTATGGTGTTCCCCAATGCTTAGCAGAGTGCTTGGCATATACATAAGTAGGCCCTTAATAAATCTTAGTTGACTAACTGACTGATTTTGTATCCCTAGCACTGCATATGGGAATTTGTACAAAGTAGGGGCTTAATAAATTATCCTTAGAACAAATTTAAATAAATTCAAGGATAAGGACCTGTTTTCTGGACCACAACTTAAAATATCGAAATAACATGTTCTTCAACAGAGATATTACTTTGAAAAAAAAGGCTGGCAACATTATATTTGCCCAGAGTATTGCACATCTAATCAAAAATCTTTAAAATGAAAAGGAAGAGGGAGGGAGAAAACTGCCTATGTATATCCACTGGCCTAGATAACAGTAGCTACAGTGGAGGACGAAGAGTCATAATAGAGATACCCAGAAATCTTGCGGACGACAAGATGCAGAAAAGTATTCAGCAATAAACCCCTTGATTTCAGATAAATAAATGTTCAAAGTATGGAGAACTACAGAGCTTAACACAAAGAAGCAAATTTGACATCAGAGAAGTTGTTGAGACTTGGTGGGTTGGAATTCATGACTAGGGTTTGGCTCTGGAAGGGTGTACCTTCCAGAGCAAGATAAATAAAAAGGATAAATAAAAAAGGTAAAAGAAGATGTGTAGGGCATCACTACATATTCAGAAGTAGAAGGGTAAGGCAGGGAGGAGAGCATTGAATGAAGGTCAATGGTAGTAGGAACAGAAACAATATTGTCATAACAGTATACACTAGACCAGCACTTCTCAAATTTTTTGGTTTTGGAACCCCTTTTCACTGTTAAAAATTATTGATGATTGTCCCCCCCCCAATATATTTTATTTATGTAGGTTATAGCCATTGATATTTACCCTATTAGAAATTGAAACTCCTTAGTATTACTATAAAAATAGTATTTACATATTCCCTGGTATTTCTGCTTGCTTCTGTGCTATATAACATTTATGCCAGTAACTTGGAGGAAGGCAAAGATGGTACAAAGCTGGAAAGGATAGTTAATTCATTGCATAAGAGACAGGAGTAAAAACAAAAAAATTTAAAAAAAAACAACGATCACCACCTGATGGGCTATAACATTGAGCTGAATATAATTCAGCTAATGAAATTCTAAAGAGGTGAATGTAAAGTCTTCCATACTGGTTTAAAAATCATTTTCAAAAATATCAGATGGGGGAGATTTCACAAGATAGCAAGTGATCTGAAAAGGATCTGGGGATTTTAGCAAACGACAAGCTCAGCATAAATCCACAGCATAATTTGGCTGCAATAATTAACTAAATAAGCAAGTAAACAAATAAATAGATAAATAAACAAACAATATGCTTTAGGCAACATTCAGAGACATATGGTTGAGGAGTTGAAGGTGATCTTCCTGCTTTACCTGGCACTAGTATATTGTGTTTAGATCTAAATACCACCTTTTCGAAGGAACCTGGACAAGCCTGAGACTGTCCAAAGAAGGACGTTCAGGATAGAGAAGGGTCTTGAGGTCCTGCCATATGAAGTTATTTTGAAGGAACTAGGGATGGTTTTCCTGGAATATAGAAGACTCAGCAAGGGTATGATGCCTATGTTCAAGTATTCAAAGGGCTGTCACATAGAAGAGGAATAAGGCTTGTTCTGATTGTTCTCATAGATCAGAGTATGGAGCAATGCACGGGAGTTGCAAAAAAGGCAGACTTTAGCTTGATGTCAGGAAAACCTTTTTATCCGTCAGAGCTATCCAGAAGTGAAAAAGAGACCCTCAAGCAAAAGCTGGATGACACTTTGTCAGGTATCTATTTTGTAGAGGGGATTCATGTTCATGTACAGTCTGAACCAGATGGCCTCCCTCCAAAACCCCTCCCAACACTGTGATTGTGTGAGTTGAATGTCTCTGGCAATGATGCCTAAGCAGCTCCTTCTGAAGCTCTGAAGATGGTCCTCTCCAGTTTAGAATATCACAATATAAATGAATCATATAATCTGCCACATCACAAGAATGATGCTTTATGCTTTATTTGTTTCTTTAACCTTGTTAAAAATAATTTTAACAAGGAGCCGATAGGAAAATTAAGTCCCAGATGTTTTGGTTTCTTTTCAGTGCTGAAGGTCAACTATATACCAGTGAATCAGAATGCAATGTGAACTGACATTCTCACCTATTTTTCTTCTTTAATTTGACAAGTGAAGGGTTGATTCACAATCTATTCTCTAGCTACCTTCTAGACTGAAGCACTGTTTCCTACCTTTTATTTAAGCAAACCATTTCCCAAATCTAGATGCTTCTGTCTCGTAGGAATAGGTGGCCCCTCTTACAAATGTCAACTCCCTTTCTTGTCTCCTTGATCGCATCTCCTCCAGGAGCCTGCCCCTTCAGTCATTCTCTCTCTCCCTAATTTGCAACCTCAACTTATCCCCTGGCTCTTTCCCAACAACTTACAAACAACAACAACAACAACACATCTTCATTTCACTCTATCATCTCCTCAAGCTCTTCCCTTCTCTTTCATAACCAAACTTCTAGGAAAAACTGTCTCCATTTTCCCATTTCCTCTTCCCATGTGAACCTTTTTCAACATGAGTTATAACCTAATCTGAAACTAGAAAATATAGGTTAAAATCTATTAGAGACTTGTTACCCCAAAATTGGAGTGTAAGTTCTTTGAAGAATATAAATAGTTCAAATACAATTTCACTTTTTCCTTCATATCCTCATTCTATCTCTCTCCAAAGTTATTGTTCAGTTGTTTTACAGTCAGATCTGACTCTCTGTGACCCCATTTGGGGTTTTCTTGGCAGAGATACTGGAGTGCTTTGCCATTTTCTTCTTCAGCTCATTTTATGGATGAGGAAACTGAGGCAAACAGGGTTAAGTGACTTACCCAGGGTCACATAGCTAGTAAGTGTCTGAGGCCAAATTTGAACTCAGGAAGATGAGTCTTCCTGACTCCAGTCCTAACGCTCTGTGCACTGTGCCACCTAGCTGTCGCCCAAAGGTAGTAGTGATCTATTAATTGCCAAACCTGACGGCTTTCATTCAGTCCTTATCCTTTTACACCTTGCAATATTGGATGCTGTTGACTACTACCTCTTTCTAGACAATCTCTTCTCCCTGGGTTTTTATAACACTACTCTCTCCTACTTTTCCTCTGACACATCTGATAGTTGCACCTCTGTTTCCTTTCCTGGATCATCATCCTTGCTCCACCCACTATGTGTGAGTATCTCCCAGTACTCTGTTCAAGGTCCACTTTTCTCCTCTCTGTGCCTCTCTCTTAATGGCCTCTTCACCTCCTGTAGACTTACTGACCCTCTTTATGCAGATGACTCCTAAAGTTACACATTCACCTACCATGTCTCCCCTGAACCCAGTTCTGCAGCACCAATTGCTTCTTCACTGTCTCCAAAGGATGTCCTCTAGTCATCTCAAACTCAATAAGAACAGAATTTGTTATCTTTTCTCCAAAACCCTCCCTTCTTTTTTCTATTTCTTTTTTATATATTTTATTTTTCCCAATTGCATGTAAAAACAATTTTTAACATTCTTTTTTTTTAAATTTTGAATTCTCTCATTCCTTTCTCCCTCCCTGAGACAATAAACAATTTGATGTAGGTTATACATGTGCAATCACACAAAACATATTTCCATATTAGTCATGCTGTGAATTTTCTTTTCTATTTCTGTTGGCTATGTCACTGTCCATCCATGATCTTCACATCATTCCTTCTCCCTCACCCTCCCTATCCAACCAGTTGCCAAGTCTTGCCTATTCTATTTCCACAACACAGTTCACCTCCGGCCCCTTGCATCCACTCACATATCGATCACCCTCGTTCTGTCTCTCATCATTTTGTTTGGACTATGGCAATTGTCTCCTAATTGATCTCCCCATTGTAAGTGTCTGCCTTCTCTAATCCATCCTCCATGTAGCTGCCAAGGGTGGGTCTTCCTAAAGCATAATCTGACTGTGTCACATACTTGCTCAAGAAGCTTCACTGGCTCCTTCTTCCCTTTAGGACAAAAGACGAACTTCTGTTTGTCCTTTAAAGTCCTTCATAATTCGGTTCCAGTTTACCTTTTTAGGCTTATTGCATATGACTTTTCAGCCAAGCTGGTCTACTTGCTATTCCTCATACACAATATTCCAGCTCCCATCTTCTTTCTCCATTTCTTTACACAGGCTATTTTCCCATTATTCTCTCTTCCCCTTTTCCTCATGCAATCCCTAGTTTCCTTCAGAAGTCTACATGTACTCTGTCTCCTCTGTTGCTAGCGCCCTGTTCCCCATCCCTAGAATTTCTTTTGTGTGTTTTTGTATTTCATTTTCTATATATGTGTTTCCCCAATAGAATGTAAGCTCCTTGAGGGCAGAGACTGTATTCTTTTTATCTTGATATTCACCATGCCTAGTATAGTTTCTGGAAGGTTTTGTTACTGTTCAGTTGTTTCAGTGGTGTCTGACCCCACTTGGGGTTTTCTTGGCAGAGATACTGGAGTGGTTTGCCATTTCCTTCTCCAGATCATTTTATAGATGGGGAAACTGAGGCAAACAGGGCAAGTGACTTGCTCAGAGTCACACAGCTAGTAAATATCTGAGGCCAGATTTGAACTCAGGAAAATGAGCCTTCCTGATCACAAGCCCAGTGCTCTATTCACTGTGCTTCCTAACTGTCCTACTTAGAACATAGTAGGTGCTTAATAAAAACTTGTTGAATGAATAAATGCCTATTGCACAATGGCTATATATTGATATTTTATGGGATCCACAGTTTCATCAGTATAAGCACTTCCACAAGTTCTCATTCTGTGCTGCTATTATTTATGCCTTTTCACATATTCTCCATAAGGAATCTATCCAATGCTCTGCATGCCTTCCTCTGTTTTTTTTTTTTAAATGTCTTAGTGGTACTAAGATAGCATCCAGGCTGTCCATCTGTTGTCTTTCATCCTTGCCAAAAGGCCTCTATACCCTAAAAAGTAAACTCCTCCCACCTGTGGGAGGACAGGCACACTAATAAAATTCTGGCATTTTGACAGAGCTCTGAATTGTCCAATTATTCTGGAAATCAGTTTGGAATTATGCAAAAAAAATCTCTCAAATGTTCCTACCCTTTGACCTAGAGGTCCTGCTACTGGTTGTATACAACAAATCAGGTCAGTGATAGAAACATTTACATTACATCCTTGAACATTACAAAGTATGTATAACAACACTTAGTGAGGTAGGAAAAAAAAGGAATCTAATGGACATCCATTGATAGTGAAATTCTTGGACAAATTGTGGAATATGAATGCAACTATGTCCTTCCCCCTTCATACCATTGCAGTACAAACTTTGTTTGTTTATAAAAGGTCATAGAACCATAGACTTAGAGCTCTAAGGATCCTTAGTGGTTGTAACAGCTCTGAAAAGGAGAAACTTGGGATGATACACTCTACATTCTACACTAATCTGGGACCCAACAGAGCTTTTCAAAACCTTTCATTTAGGTCCCAGTTGATACTTTTTCCAGCCTTTCAGCAACAGTCTTGTTCCCATCATATGAGTGTGAGGACAACTAGATGGTGCAGTGAAGGGAGCACTGGGCTTGGAGTCAGGAGGACCTGACATTTTTAATGTGTGTATTATCTTACTCTGTCCCATTATAATGGGACATCATCTTCTGTGTAGCTACCACCATTCTTAGGGGAAAGGGCGCTTTTAAAACACAAAACTTTTGACTAGGTAGTTAAAATATTAAACCACTTTCAGTCATTAGCAGCTTAGTTCAGAACAGAATCCTTTGTTAATTTCTCCTTTAGCTTGAGTGAAGCAGAATCCAGGTTTTAGATATGTTGTTTTAATACTGCACTGGGGCTAAACCTTTCCGAGCTATACATTGCATTCTTTGAAACTCCTACTCTCCCTCAAGCTCCCCCTAATCTCTTCTTGAGTTTCTGAAAGATCACACCTTCCCCTTTAACTGCAGGGATCTTAGGTTTTCTTTACCTCACAATGGGCCACGTGCTCCAGCTCTAGTAGCTTCATTTCTCTTTGTAATCCGCCTGAAGTGGAAATTTCTGAAAAACAAAGTGGTCATTAATAGCTTCACAGCATAGCTGTAATGGTTTTTCCCCCCTTTTGTTTTTCCTGAGATACAGACTTAGCAATCCAAATGAGCTAATTGATGAAGGGATAAAAAGAAAAATCTTAAAGCTCTAAGCGACCAGAATAATGGAATGCCCTTTGATTTAGATAGAAATGACACAGAGGCTGGTATGACTTGCTCCATGATAGAGAAAAGATTCTGGTTTCCCCAGGAGCGCATGCGAACTGGCTTTGTGCAATAGTATTTAACCAAATAGCTGTTTGGGCATGTATCCAGCATCCTCCTCAAGGATCTAATATGGTAATCAAAAACGTAGGAAATAACTTTACAGGAAAACAATTCACCCAACTGGAAACACAGAGGAGCGTTTCTTAATCCCCTTTATTTAAAGTCTTGGCCCTTGAACTAAAGGATATTAAATCATCTGAATTTCCCAAAGAACAACAACAACAAAAAAGTTGTGGCTCTCTGGTAGAATGGACTGGCTCTAACTGAAACAACATACAATAGAAATTCCCACAAGGATTTCTTTAGTGTGTTTAATGCTGTCACAGGTAGGGCAGCACTGTTTGATACTCTGCCCAGGTGTAATCTTACTGCCTCCTTTATAACCTTTCCAGCTATAATATCAATCCTGAATAGAGTTTTCCCCTTCCCTTCATTCTACATAGAGGAGATTTTTTTTGCCTCCTTTTATCTTTCCACAGAGGAGAAATGTTTTTATTGTTGTTTGGTTGGTTGGTGACCTCTCAGGTCAAATATCACTTGGGTTGCCAATGTGCAGCTCATTTTTTCCCCTGCTGCTCTGTGACCTTGTTTATTATTGAACAGGAATGTGATATATATGCTACTCTGCTCTTTGTTCCTTTGACCCAATGCTTCCAATTGGTGCAGATTTATTTTTCTTTTCCTTTCCTTTTTCGAGGGGTGAGGGTGAAAGGAGGTCCAGACCTGTGATTTTGTTTCATTGGGGAGAGAAACTGACATTTTGGAAACTTTCTTCATTAGATGCAAATGAGCAGCTCATCTATAACTCGTAATCTTCAAGAGTTGCCGGGGGAGATGAGAGGTTAAATAAATTGTGCTAGGCACAATGACACACAGGCAATATGTGTCATAAGCAGGATTTGAACCCAGATCTCCTCAACTCTAGGGGTTGGCATTCTACTATGTCCAACTGCTTCTCACAGTTCATTTACACCTTCAAACTGAAGGTGGAAAACAGAGGCATAAAATGATTTGTCCTAGAACAGGGAGCAACTTGAACTCAAGAATTCCAGTTCTTTGAGATGATTATGAAACAGCATAATAGTGCATGTTGGTTTCAACAACTCTATTGAATTTATGGGCTTAGTCCAAAAATCACTCAAATCAGGTTGTTTGAACTGACCAGTCATTGACTGAACCAACCAGTCAGCCAACTCAAAACAACTGAACCATTGTGCTTATAGATGGACTAGAAAAAAACGCATGCAAATGGATGTTGGAATAGGGTCCTTAGAACTTTCACTTGGGCCCCCCATGAGAATGCTTAGGAAAACACAGTTCCAAGCTAGGCCACAGAGTAGGTATAGAGAGAAAGCCACTACACCCAAGGAGTTTATTTTCCTGCCCTCACAGAAACCAATTAGGGGCTCCCCACCACAGGTTTGTAATAGCTCAGACAAGGGAATTGAATCTATTGTTTCTATTGTGGAAGAAGCTGACATTTATGAAGCAAGTTTCTTATTTATAACCAATTTTCAATTACCATTTGGTTTTTTTTGTTTTGTTTTGTTTTGTTTTTGGTGAGGCAATCGGGGTTAAGTGACTTGCCCAGGGTCACACAGCTAGTAAGTGTCAAGTGTCTGGTCTGAGGCCAGATTTGAACTCAGGTCCTCCTGACTCCAGGCCCGGTGCTCTTTCCACTGTGCCCCTTAGCTGCCCCTTCAATTGCTATTTAATAAGGGAATAAGAAAAGCAGGAATGTTTAAAATCCATAGATAAATCCCCAAAGTAGCCAACAGAACCAGGCTTTTCTCCCACTGAACCTTTTTATCAAAGCTTCTGTTATTGTTGTTCAGTCATTTTTCAGTTGTGTCTGACTCATTGTGACTCCATTAGGGGTTTTCTTGGCAAAGATACTGGAGTGGTTTGCCATTTCCTTCTCCAACTCATTTTATATATGAGGAAACTAAAGCAAAATTAAGTGACTTGCCCAGGGTCACACAAATGTCAGGTCAGATTTGAACTCAGGAAGATGAGTCTTCCTGACTCCAGGTCTGGTACTCTATCCATTGCACCACCTAGCTACCCCTATCACAGCTTTTAGTGACTAAAAGAAAAAGGGACTGAATTTTATCGTCTGGTGATCATAAATCTAGACAGATCTTTGAAGTCTATCTAATCCAACCTCCTCATTTTTACATTTGAGGACCCTGAGGCCTAGAGAGGGTAAGTGGCTTGTCCACTGGTAGTAATTAACAGGAGAGGCAGGAATTGAACCCTGGTCTTTTGACCCTCAAGTTAGTATTTTCTCCACTATACTACATGATTTGATGATTTCTACTTCCTCCGAGATGGATGGTGCTAATGAACTATGAGCTAGATCAAAAGGTCAAGAACACGAACAAAAAGGAATCAAGGTCTACCATAATCCTCATACACAGGTATCAGGTCTTGAATAATTTAATTGACTCTGCAGGTGAATTCCAAGGTCCCATCAGCCTAGCTGAGCTCAGTGTGTTAAGGTATTGTCTTTCTACTGTGGCAGGAATGGAAAATTGCCCTCTTAGTGAACTGTGATTGGTGGAGGGCTGACATTCTCTGGAGATTCTAGAGGAGGCCTACTGTAAACTAAAGAACATTAGCCTTTGTGCTTGCAGAAACCCCGATGAAGGGGGCAGGGGGCTTTTTACCTTTGCTTCCTATCTCAGGACGAAAGAACAAACACCAAATTGCACCCATATCCTAAACCTTTAAGAAAACAAAGTAAAACAAAACAGTTTCATCGTGCAGGCATTAGCCCAATGGATTATGGCAGAATTCTCTAGCTTGGGTTTCAACGATATCACTTTCTTTCTTTTTCAACTTCCATGACTGGGTTCTTCCCTCCTCCCTCCTCCTCACCCCCAACCTCCTCTCACCTTCCTCAACCATTGTAGCTCACACAAAGGAGGAAAGAATTCTCAGGCCAACTTGTCCAGGTCAAATGATTATCAGTGAGAGATTAAAGTTAACATTCTATTTTAAGTAGGGTCCAGAAACACCTTATCCTTAACTAGAATCACAAAAACACAGACTTACCAGGGCTAGAAGAGACTTCAAAAGTCATCTTGTCCTTCCCTCTCTGTTTACAGTCAAGGAAACTGAGACCTAAAGAGGGTGAGTGACTTCCCCAAGGTCATATAGACAGTAGAAGAGCTGAGGCTAAACTCTAGGTTTTAATAGCATATGAAATCTGATTATGTTCTGAACTAAGCTGCTAATGACTGAAAGTGGTTGAATATTTTAACTACCTAGTCAAAAGTTTTGTGTTTTAAAAGCACCTTTTCCCCTAAGAATGGTGGTAGCTACACAGAAGATGATGTCCCATCGTAATGGGACAGAGTAAGATAATACACACATTAAAAATGTTAGGCCAACATAGCAAACAATAACTGAGCTCCAACCAAAGTATCAAGAGCATCTAAAACTGGGAAAACATGATGATGTGGAAACCCTACATGGTTCTATATCTTCAATCTTTTTTGTCTTATATCAATCTAGTTTAGTGTCTGTCTTGGATTCATAAAATCAATCAAGCAAACCCTTTGATTATGCTCTCCTATCCTTTCACCTTTCCTTCCATTTTATTCTTCCTAAACCTATTCTTCATACTCACCATAACCTCCAATCCTACAGTACTTCCCCAGGCTGTCACCACTGTGGACACCTCTATCAAAAAATATTCCCCTCCCTGTCAAAGTGAAGGTGAATGGTGGCTTAATCCCCAAACTAAAGACTAAAAAGTTCCTTACTTAAATTCTAAATGTGAGTTTTATACTTCCAATACTTCAGAGGTCTTAAGGATTTTAAATGTCTAATGAGGACTTTTTTTTTTAAACCTCCAGCTCTTTCTGGGAAGCAAACTTCCCCTTCTTCCCGTCCTCCCTCTTAAAGATTATTTGCAAAGCAGACTCACGGTAATTAAAATAACCTGCTCCAGCTGCCTTAGAATAAGACAGGAAACAGAAAGGCAAACAAGTTGATGGTTGGGCTGTCCTTTCAAACCCCAAGAATCAGTGGGAGATGCTAACAGAAACAGGAAGCCTAGGCTCTGGAGAAGAGAGGGAGGGCTCGCCAAAAACCAGTAAGGAGGTGAAAACATTATTTTGAATAGCCCAAAAAGGGCTACAATTTACCACGATCCTTTACCCCAAGGAGCCGTTTGTTTTGTGGGGCCAGCAGCTGTAGGATATGGTCAGTAAATGAAGGATTTCAAATAAACGGAGACACTCTGGCCTGAAAAAAATTTTTTTTTCTGAGGTATAAATACAGAGACTACAGAGTAGTCTGTCCATATGGGCTAACTGCTAGAGAGCCAATCCCATGGAGAAGAGGCCAAATGCCATAGGAAGGATAATGGCAGAGCTGTGGAAGCTGGGGGAGCAGCTGAGTTACAGGAGACTGAGTAAAGCAGGTGGGGCCTGTGAGATATGAACACCTCCTGATAGCTGAGGCTAAGAATAGAGAGTGATGGGAAGCATTGATTAGTGAGTTCCTAGAAGAAAATGGTATAGCAGAGGCAAAAGAACCTCAGAAAGGAGCACCAAAGTGGAACCACTGACCCTGACCCTTTCTGGAACAACCTCACAGTTCCACAAAGGGTAAGTCATAGAGACGCCACAAATCCTCTGATCCTCTGTGTGTGTTTTTCTATCACCTTATGAACAAAACCTTTTTTAAAAAAATGTATTGAGTCATGTGCTTATAAAAGAGAGCTGGTGGTCACCCTTGGGGGAACTGCCAAATACTGACATTTCCAAATGATCTGAGTGGGGACGATAAGTCAAAGAACTGAGCAGACTCCCAAATTGTACTCAGACCTTTCATGTTCTTGGTGTCAAGAGGGAATCTCCGACAAGAGTGACAAATGTTTAAAGGAAGATAAAGGGAACTTCTCAGCAAAGAGAGTGTTTTCCATTAACATGCAAATGTGTGTTGTGAATCCCCGAATAGAGATTATTATGAATTATAGAGGGGGGGAAAGATGAAGTGAGTCCGTTTGGCCTGATAACACTGGAGTAGCAGGGAGGGATTGGGAAAAGGTAGAGAGAGTTCAGATTTTAAAACAAATTGAAAAGAGATCATGAAATGCCAAAAAGAGAGAGGAAGAGAGGGGGGGGGGGGGGAGACAGAGGGGGGGGGGAGGAGGAGTCCAGGACACAATAATCTGGAAAGAGTGTGGGTGTCTAAGGAAACAGCAGGTGTCGGGGATCTCAAAGCAAGGACTAGGAAGCGGTAAGTGATAAGATTTCTTGGAGCAGAGTATAAGGGGACTCTGGTGGAATATTTTATTTTTTAATTAATTAATTTTGATTTATCAACAATCACTTCCATAAGCTTTTGAGTTTTAAATTTTTCTCCCCCTTCCTTCCCACCTCCCTCCCCAATACGGTACGCAATCTGATATAGGTTATACATATACATTCCTATTAAACATATTTTCACATTAGTGATGTTGTAAATTCTGGTGGAATATTTTAGGGCGGGTACTGTTCAACAACCACAGAACAGGAGAAAAAATAGACGAATCTGATTATACAAAAACAAAGAGTTTTTATATAACAGTGAAAAAGTATCTAGACTAAAAAGGGGAAAAAACAGATTGAGGGAATCTTTGCCATATTTTTGATAAAATTAAAAACATTTCCCAATCCATAAGGAAGTGATAGAAACTTATAAGAGAGCCATTTCCCAATAGAAAACATTAAGCAAATACAAAACAAGCTGCTATTGAATGGAAAAACCACCCTACAGATTATCAGTAATGATCTGAAAAAGTATCCAAAATTTCAGAAAAATCTAATCTAAACTCAAAATAATTGAGATTTTGTTGTTTTTCAATCATGTCCAACCCTTTGTGACCTCATCTGGGCTTTTCTTGGCAAAGACACTAGAATGGTTTGCCATTTCCTTCTTCAGCTCATTTTATGAACTGAGGAAAACAGGATTAAATGACTTGCCCAGGGTCACACAACTAGTAGGTGTCTGAGATCAGATTTGAATTCAGGTCTCACTGACTCCAAACCCAGCACTCTATCCACTAAGCCTCCTACCTCCCCAGTCATCTAGAACTTGAATCCAAAGCCCAACATAGTTCCTGAGTGACTTAGACACGTCACTGAGCCTCCCTTGACCCCATTTTCTTCATCTGTGTAATGAGGAGATTGGACCAAATGACTTTTGAGGTTCCTTCTAGCTCTATATCTACCATCTTGTATAATCCTCCAACCTGAAGATGTTACCTTAACTTTGTTATTGACAGGAAAAAAAGACCTATCCATTCCAAATTACCCCTAGGAGTATTATTCATAGCAGAAAAGAAAAAAGACATAACCAATGTATCCAGTAATGAGGAATGGTAAAACAAGTTGTGTTGTATGAATATAATGGAATATTATGGAGCCATGAGAAATAACAATTAAAAGACTTTTTATTAAGCACCAACTATATGCCAGGCACTGTGCAGAGTAAAAGGAATAACATAATTGTAACATTCCTTGTAGGGCTACTTCCCCATATTCCAACTAACTACTTCTCTCCTCAGGGTTCTAGGAGTAACCCTGAGGGTCTGGATTGTATCTAATAGTATTGCTCAAGAACTCCCATGAGTATGCTTTCCATTGATCAGTTGGCCAGACTTAATTAACTTTTAGAAACAGATATTTACTAAAGTGATAAAGTCAGAACAGTTGTCATAAAATATTCCCCACAAACTGGGAGCAGAATCTTCACTTGCATCACAAAGTCCTTGGGGAGAATGGGCTCAAACTTAGCACATGTGTGAAAGGGGTGACTCAGGTCCCAGTTGGATGGAATCCTTTCATTCCTCCATGGAGTCTCCATGAAATCCCCTTAGGGGCAGCTCTGTGCTGGCTTTGAGTGTCAGTGACCGTTTAGAGGCCGTAGCTGTTCTTCTCTTTGCCCAAACAGTTCTCTCCCCCTGAAGGTGCTTTTCCTCAGTGTGTCTAGCTTGTCCTGAGGCCACTGTTGTTCCTAGGCCAATGCCAGATGTGACAAGTCCAACCCTCAGATATTCACAAGGTTCTCCTCTCTTGGTCACTGAGGGTGGGCAAGGGGAGAGCGTGAAAAATTCCTTCTGGGCTTCCTACCCTCACACCTTGTTCTCTTCTGGCACAGGCACAAGGGTTGGCCTCCTGAAAGTACTCCAAGATTTGGCTAACTTTTTTGTTCAAATCTTTTCTCTGATAGATGTAGGCCCAGAATTCTAATTCTTTGAAACAGTACCAATACATTTCCTCTAATTACATCTCCTCTGCTGTCATTTAATAATCTAAGTATTTCACTCTTCCCAATTTGATTAAAGATTGTTCACATCTAATTCACACCTTTGTTTGATTGGCTTAATTGAGACATCTTCCTTTCTGTGTAACTGGGACTGAGGGTGTGGAACATTCCCCTTGCACAATGAAATATGGGAAGACATAATATGTGATGCAGAGAGAAGAAAGAATCAGACCCACAATATATAAATAGGTTCAGCTATGTAGTATTGGTATTAAAAATAAAACAGAAGCAAAATCTGGAAAAATACATAGAAGAAAAGGAAAATTTTTGAATTGGGGACGTAGAGGCAAACAGATCATTTTTTCTTTATTATTTTATTTTTCCCCAATTACATGTAAAGATAATTTTCAACATTCATTTTTTAAATTGAGTTCCAATTCTCTCCCTCCCCTCCAACCCCCTCATTGAGAAGGTAAGCAATTTGATATGTTATACATCAAATAGAATATTTTAAAAAACTATTTTAAGGTCATTATATATATACGTATATATATGCATATATACATATATACATATACACGTATATATATGCATATATACATATATACACATACACATATATATGCATATATACATATATACATATACACGCATATATGCATATATACATACATATACACGTACATATGTGCATATATGCATATATACATACACACATATATATGCACATATACATATACACATATACACACATATATGCATATATACATATACACGTATATATGCATATATACATATATACATGTATATGTGTATGTGTATGTATACATATATATGTATATGTATATATACATATATACACATATACATGTATATATACATATATACGTATATGTGCATATATACATATATATGTATATATATGTATATATGTATATATATATATATAAAAGCAAACAAAGGAAGATATCTCTCTTCCCAGAGATCTGAACGTTCCCCAGCCTCATACCTTATAGCTTGTGACTTCTAAGCTGACACATCAGAACTGATTCACATGAGACAGCTCATGTTACATTGTACCCTTTCCTGGAAGGTTGTTCAGCATTACAATCTATAATTGCCTACTTTTACTGGCTATTATTTTGCAAGAGTAGTTGTCCTTGGCCCTGAGCTATTTAACATTTTTATCAATGACTTGGATAAAGGCATAGATAGAATGCTTATCAAATTTGTGGGTGACACGAAGCGTTGAGAAAGTCAGGATTCAAAAAGATCTCAGTGAGCTGGGATATTGGGTGAATCAATGAAATGCTCAAAGGCACAGGTAGCCTTCATATCAAAGGAGCAGATAGCACAGAGCTAGGAGTAACATACTGCATAACAAAGTCGAGATTCAAAAAGATTTTGGCAGTCTAGAAAATTAGCCTGAATCAAGAAAAAGTGAAACTCATAGAGATAAATGTAAAGCCTGACATATGGGTTCAAAAAATCATCTGCACAAGTAAAAGGAGGTTGAGGCATGGCTAGACAGCTGTTGGTCTGAAAAAGATCTTGGCTTCTTTATGGATTAAAGACTTAATAACAGTGTGATATGAATGCAAAAACAAAACAAACACTGATGCAATCTTGGCCTGCCTTAAGAGAGGCAGGACTTCTTAAAGAGATGATAGTCCTGCTGTATTTGATCCTGGTTAGACCAGTCTTGTGTTCAGTTCTGGGCATCACATTTTAGGGAAGACATTGATAAGCCAAAGAGTGTCCAGAAGAGGGCAACCAGGATGCTGTAGGACCTTGAGTTCATTCTAAGTAATGGAGATGGGATCTGAATCCCTAAGGAAAAGACCTTGTCTTTGGGACCTGGACCTCAAAGCCCCTGAACCAGGATCTCTGGTGGTTGCCTGAGGTACCCATCCCATCCCAGGCAATAATCCTTTTAACTGCCCTTTCGTTGTGGCCCTACTCATCTGCATCTGGCCCCACCCCAGGCTACTTGCCATTCCTTAATCCCATCCAAATTTTCCCCACAGTCTTTTTGTGTAAAAGTGTCAATCTTGCCCCATTAAATTGCTCAGATTCTTAAAATCTCTCCTGCTTCTATTGGCGACACAATAAGCCTTGTCTCTGACTGTAAGAAGGCTTGAGTGGTCGAATTCTTTTGAGGCAGACTCACACCCTTTGCCCTTGCATTTTGGGGTTCTTAGCACCCTGGACTACAACATGAGGAGGAATCCTTTGAAGGAACTGGGAATGATGCTTAGACTTGGAAGATTCAAATGGATATGTTAACTAAAGCAGTCATCTGGAAAGGAACAGAACACACTGGAGGTCAGAATTGGAGTAACGTGTGGAAGTTTCAAAGAAGCAAATTTAGGTTTGATGTAAAAACAAAAACAAAGCTTTCCAGCCCTTAAAGCTGTCCAAAGTAGAATGGATTTCCATGGGAAATATTGGGTTCCCCCTCATTGGAAGCTTTCAAGTAAAGGCAAAACAAAACCCCAGTGCCTGCACTCAAAGAGCTTACATTCCATTGGAGAAAATATCATCTTAAGAGTGGTAAGACAGATCAGCAAAGAATTGAGAGACCAAGCAATGTCAGAAGAAAGGAAGGTCGGGGGTAACTAAGCGGCACAGTGGATAGAGCACTGGCCATGGAGTCAGGAGAACCATGCAAATCCAGCCTCAGACACATAACACTTACTAGCTATTTGATTCTGGGCGAGTCACTTAACCCCAATTGCCTCATCAAAAAAAAAAAAAAAAGAAAGAAAGAAAGGTCATCCGGACAATACAATTGAGAAGACAAGTATTCTAGTCCTGGTTCCTCCACTTCCTAGTTGTGTACCTTCAGAAACTTATTTAACCTCATTGAAATTGGCTTTGGTAAAATGGAGGTGGGGGATGGGGGAAATACCACCTACTTAGCCTGTCTCCTGGAATTGTTTGTTCTTTTATTCTTGGCACCAAACATCATGTCTTGCACATAGTAGGAACTTAATAAATATTTATTGAATGAATGGATTAATGAATGAAGAGATTAAAAGTGAGTGATTTTTTTTATTTCCTGACTATGCAGTAAAATGAATAGTAGGTTGATTCATGATTTAGTTGGGGCTATTAGATTCTTCTCCCTGAGGCCTCTGATGATCTGTTTAACTGAACAGAGTCATTTGTCTTATTTGTAGACTACTTAGCAGATGGATTTGTGATTTTGGTAATTACTACATGGATGTTAATAAGACATGATATCTTTTATTAATTAACACTTCTCAGGGTTTGTTTTTCAAAATAGCATGGACTAGATAATCTACAAATGTTAGGGACACACAAATATTAGTTTTTCAGTCTTATTTGAAAGTCCTCCCTTCTCCAAAGGTTTTTGCCCTGAATTTCTATGACAGGTGTCAGACAGCATGGTACTTTCATTATGAACCATAAATACTCGGTCCAAAAAGATATAATTCAGGACAATTTAATTCATACATTTAGGTTTTAACTTAACCACAGAAAGTGAAGAATTGAAGATGAGATAATAAAACACCTTCTGGGATTCTGGGTTTCTTGCTTGTTTGTTTCTTTGTTTTCCCTGCAGAGCATTATGCAGAGCATTATGCAAACAAGTACTTGCCTCTTCTCTCTGCGTTTTTTTGGTAGCGCAGCCTGGGTCTGAAGGGGGTTAGTCATTGCTGACCCCTCTCCCCAGAGCAACAGTGTAACAATAGAGGCCTCCTTCTGGTGGCATCTACAATTGGGGTGCTTTGAGTGGGGTACACATAGCCTATGGAGCCTTAAGCATGCTATGATACTGCTACAATAATAAATTTCTTAGTGGGTGCAGAAAGTCATGTGAATGTTCATTGAGAAAACAACCTGTGTGATGGGGATAAATAATAATTCTACCCGTAAGTTCTTCTTCCACATTGAAATCAGGTAGTGTTCTAAGCTGGCCATCACTGACCAAGTTGCCTAATTGCTCTCAGCAAATAGTTTCCTCCCAACATTAATTCTGCCCATAAGAACTTCTTGAGCAATAATTATAATAGCTAATGTTTATATATTCCTTTTAAGGTTTGCAATGTGCTTTATATGTATTATCTCATTTGATCGTCAGAACGACACTGTAAGGTACATGCTATTATCATCCCCATTTTGCATATGAAGAAACTGAGGCTTTTTGGCAGGTTAAGGGACTTAGCCAGGGTCATGAAGCTAGCAAATGTCTGAGGCAAGATTTAAACTAAGTCTAACACTCTACCTTTTGTAACATCTAGCCGCCTTAAACATCGAAATCATGTAGTTTTCTATACTAGACATCACTGAAAATCTTACTTAGTCATTTCTAGCATAGTACAGTTTCTTTTCAATGTTCTTTGAGTTTATTTTATATCCTGCAACTTTGCTGAAGTTCTTCATTATTTCAGCAAAGTTGCAAGATATGAAACAAATCCACACAAATCATTAGCATCAAAGTTCAGAAAGAAGAGATAGAAAGAAATTTCATTTAAAAGAACTGCAAACGATATAAAATACTTGGGAGTCTACCTGCCAAGACAAATCAAAGAACTATATGAGCATGATTACAAAACACTTTTCACACAGATAAAGTCAGCTCTAAACAATTGGAGAAATAATGACTGCTTATGGATAGGCCAAGCCAATATAACAAAAATGACAATTCTATCTAAATTTTTACTTGCTCAGTGCCATACCAAGGAGGAGGGAGGGAAAAAGAGAGAATTTGGAAATCAAATTTTTTTAAAAAACGAATGTTAATTTTTTTCTTTACATGTAATTGAGAAAAATAGAATGGAAGAGGAAAAAAGATGTGCAAATCCTCAAGTTCTGTGGAAAAGAACATGACTTTTCATAGAATTAAGATCATAGTATCCCAGATTCGGAACTGAAAGGGATTCTAGCAGCCACCAAGTCCAACTTCTTCACTCTACAGATGAGGAAACTGAGGCTTAGAGAGGTTAAATGACTTGCTGAGGGTCGCTCAACTCATAAAATATCTGAGGTAGGATTTCTGCCTCCACATTCAGCCTTATGTCACCAAGATGCTTGGATAACAACAACCTCAACAAATGTTTTTTGAGTGCCCATTGTATGAATAATTGTCTGCTGGGTCTTACAAAGGATGGGTAGAGCACCGAAGAGAAATGTTTTGGCCTTGAGCAGTTTATAATCAATAGTACAGAATATTAATGATAGGAGAATTGACTCTGACTTTAACCTAGCTTTATCCTGGGATTAACTGGAGGGAAAAACCTCTCAATTTCAAAAAAGGCAACTACTGATTGATCCTGTTCAAAGTCAGGCTTCTGAACTATGTCCCATGGTAAAATCTATTTGTTCTTGTACAAGACACTCTACCTCCTATCTCCATGTCTTTGCTATCTACCACACCTGAGATGTTAACCCCCTCACTTTCACTTTTTGGCACCTTCCCTCTCTTCATGCTAGTTCAAGGACCTCTTGTCACCGCTCTCTCTATGTCCCCACTTAGGGTGCTGTCCTCACCCCAAAGCTATTTGTCTTCACTGCATATATTTATTTATTTAGCTTAGTTCATGTTATTTGCCTTGTCTCTCAACTTCTCCTTGAGGACAGACTCTTTGGTTTTCTGTTTTTTGTCTCTCAGCATTTAGTACAGTGCCTAGTACATAAAAGGTGACTAATAAATGGTCATTGGATAAAAATTATGATTCTGCTACCCAAAATTATATGTAAATGGACCCCAAGGAAGTGTCTGTGTCTATAAATGTAAAGTAGATTGACTGTAGTCAGTTAAAAAAAAAACAAAAAACCAAACATTTAAAACCAAGCAATCGTTTAAGAAGAGACTTGAGAACAGCAATCCTTAACCAGGACACATTTGTGTGTATGACTTAGACCGCTTTGGCAGTCTGGTGAAGACTATGGACCCCTTCTCAGAATAATGTTCTTAAATGGATATAACAAAATATGTAAGATTACAAAGGAAACCAAAAGTTAGTGAAAATAACAATGTAAAGACGTAATTTTTTTTCCCATCCAAGGAAAAGACTCTTCTGAAATTTATCAACAGATCCCTTTGTGTGTGTGTGTGTGTGTGTGTGTGTGTGTGTGTGTGTGTGTGTGGAGGGGATCCCTTGGTTAAAAATCACTGCCCTGAAACACTTGACACGTACTAACTGTGTGACCTTGGGCAAGTCACTTAACCCCAATTGCCTCACTGAAAAAAAAAAAAAAACACTGCCCTGCACAGAAAGCAATCCCAGCAATAACATACTCTAAAGGTGGTTGTCCAGGCTTTTCATGCTTTGTAAATGCATGTTTGAATTGCATACAGTTATAACACTAGACAGGCAGTATGCCTACTGGACAGAATGCTAGGTTTGCAGTCAGGAAGACCTGAACTCAAATCCTGCCTCTGACATATTACTCGCATGATCATGATTGAGTCCATCTATCAAGAATTTATTAATGCCTGTTATGTACTAGGAACAGTGCTGGGTGCAAGGAATACAAGGACAAAGGAAAATCCTTGCCCTCATGGAGCTTACATACTAGGGGGAACCTATACACATGGGAATAATAACAGCAACAGCATCTACTTCCCCACGTTCTTGTGATGCTCAGATGAGGTAATGCATGTCAAATGCTTTGTACACTTCAAAATAATATTTGAATAGAAGTAATTACTATTATTTATTATTGTTGTTGTTGTTGTTAGATTCACGGGCAAGTGACAGGTACCTAGAAACCCTATTCTTGATCCTAACTGGGGATGTCTTAAAAGCCATGGGGAGTTGGCAGGATCGAATCTTCCAGATTCATTCTGTTGCGCAGCGTACCTAGATGCTCCCAGTTGGCTATCACCTCCTTGAATAGTGAAGGGAAGAGTTGTTTGCCAGGTCCTGTGTTCCAGACTTTATTTTGACATATGACATTGTTAGGATGCTGCAGAATTTCTCAGTTTGGTGGTCTCTTTCTCTCGCAGTGTGTTGGTTACCTAGGCAACCAGTATCGGATAGAATGTTAGTGCTGTGTTTCTGCCCACTCCCTTTGTCAGATCTGTGGGCCAAGCAGAAAGTTGCAGCTGTGTGTTTACTTGGTGTGTGCCACTCCTGAAGGGTAGGAGCCATGTTGGTTTCAGGTAACATATGCGATCCGCACAAAGCCCATTGCGCCAAAGACGCCGGAGTTCCCCTTTTCTCTTCCATATTATGTAACAACACACCTCCCTTGAGCCAGGGAGGAGAAAACCCTCCTCCTGCTCCACTCCTTGATTCTCGCCCACATGTCTTTATGAGATCCATTGCAATGGTCTTATTGTTTATGGCATATTGAAAAGAAGGCCAGGCTCACCTTGGAATCAAGAAACCTGGGTTCAAGACCCGCCTTTAACACATAATGGCTACATGACCTGGGCAAGTTAGTTAACCTTGCAGTGCCTCAGCCACTGGAGTGTTGCACAGCAATAGCTGATCTACATAGGTAAAGGGAATTTTCATAACAAACAGGGAGGAAAGCGCAAATCCAGACCATAGCTAGCCTGAGAGGCGGTAGGGTGCAGTGGAAAGAGCATTGAATTTCAAGGCAGGAGACCTGGATTTAAATGCTACCTCCTCCACTTTCTGGCTATGTATGTATGACAATGGACATCACATTGCTTCTTTGATCTTCCATTTCCTTATCTGAAAAATGGAGATAATATTGCGCGGATATTTCATAAAATTCTTGAGAGGGACATCACATAGAAACATAAGTTGTTATCATTAGGAAAAACAGTTATGTAATTGACCTTAGATGGGCAGGAAAAAACTGTTCTTCCTGTCTTCCAAATTCTTGAAAAAGACAACTTTTCAATGATGAAGCTCATTTGTAAATACTGGAATGCTACAAAAATTCAACCGCAAAGCATTCAGAATGAGACAGAGAGGCCTAAGGCAAATTTCTTTTCATGTGCACTCTTCCTCCTCCTTCTCTGCTCCTCTGTCTTGCTCTGCAGTGAGTTCACACACTTGTTAAGCAGTGAAGTCATAATTCTTTCTGACAGGTCTGTCATTTTCATAATGGATTCAGCTGGAGTTCCTACCACCAAAAAGCAGGTGGAGCCGATTATAGGATGTTTGCATGCAAATACACACACACCAATACACAACCAAGGTGTGAGAAAATGTCAGAGAAGAGTAATTACGAGATTACAAAGTAGCATTTACCCTTCTGTGTTCTGAGTGTGAACATGACTTAAATTATTGTGGGGAAAATGCCAAATAGCTTTGCTCTTTCCTAAATACTTTGGCCAGCCCTAGCAACAGCAAATAAAATGATAGGGTATGATCCTAGCTTGGGAAGGCCAGGGTAAAAAAATTCACAAGATCCTTGGAATTTAGCCATCATATTTTCCACAGAGCTACCAGGGTTAGGGAAAGGAATGGGAATGGGAGGGGATGGGGTGGGAAGGCTGGGGGAGAATAAGGGGGAGAGGACTGAAATAGCTCCATTTAAATTGTTGTATAATAGAAAAAAACATAAGTCAGAAGACCTAAATTCTAATCCTTTGACTCATTCATCAGGTGTATAACCTCAAGCAATTCTTCTCTGCCTCAATTTCCTAATCTTCAAATTATTCAATCAACATATGGGTATATATGTACATAAATATATTTATGTATGTATGAGTGTATGTATATATCTATATAATGACTCTTATGTGTTGGCACTATAGATCTTATTTTTAAAAATCTGGTTGATTGATTAATTGATTGAAAAGGGATACTGATATAAAACATGGCCCCTGCCCTCAAAGGGATACTGATATAAAACATGGCCCCTGCCCTCAACCATCTCATAATTTAGTGTCGGGAAAAGGCACGTAAGCAAATAATTGCAGTACAGTGTAATCTATGCCAAGTGATAAATGAGTGGACCAGATAAGTACCATGCAAAGGGGTAAAGGTTTCAGGGAGGGGGTGGGGTTTGAGTTGAGCACTGAAGGGGATTTTAGAAAATCCTAGGGGGGCAGCTAGGTGGCGCAGTGGATAGAGCACTGGCCCTGAAGTCAGGAGGACCTGAGTTCAAATCTGGACTCAGACCAAACACTTGACATTTACTAGCTGTGTGACCCTGGGCAAGTCACTTAACCCCAATTGCCTAAAAAAAAAAAAGAAAAAGAAAATCCTAGGCAAAGATACATAGGACAATAGCTTGAAGGAGGCACTTGAGAGAATGAGAACGTTAACACAGTTAATAATTAATTAATAGATCTATTTGGATGAAAGGAAGATTCCAGTAGGGGAATAAAAGATAGGCATAAGACCAAAGCACCTTTGCGTGGTCTGTCTTTCTTTCTGTCTCTATCTGACCTGAGTTCTAAACTCCTGTGATCACAGCAGGTGAGCCAGAAGGTAGCAGCCCCTTGGATTATATGGTTTCATAGTTCCCTTCTTTTCTGAGTATTAATTGTTGTTAACATTATCCTCCCTCCTTCCCTACCCCACCCTGAATCTTGGAGGTGTAATGCACTGAGACAAAGAAGACATCAAAAATTTTTTTTTAAATGTGAAGGCAAATAATAATAATTCATATCTATATAACACTTGAAAGTTTACTTTCCTCACACTTTTGGGAGATAGGTAGTGCAAGTGTAATTATACCCATTTGACAGATGAGGAGACTGAGACAGAAATGTTAAAAGTCTTCTCTAAAGTCATATGAGTGACTAGTACAGGGCAGAATTAGGATCCAAGCTCAGATGGTTTTATTCCAAGTTTTGTGTTCAATTAGGAAGGGATTTGGAGGGTCATTCAGAATGATTTTTCATCCACATAGACACTGGGCCTTGAAACTGAAGCCAGAAAAAATGGCTGGGCTGAAGTCAATTAAAAAACTCAGAGTGATATAGAAGATACAACTGGGATTCTGTGCTCTAACCCTACTCCTCATATTATTAATATAACATGAATTATCATTCAGATTTTTGTTCTATTGATTTAATGTATGGTTCACTATACCAGCCTGATGAAGTGACACCCTTAGCAGAAGAGGGCAATGAGTTATCTAGATGAGTCAATGGGCAATTATGAGAATTATAACAGATTGTATTTCCTAAGGCTATGGCAGCAAACAGTATGTATTAGGGATCTTTCCTAATCATTATTTAAACTAGAAGTCCATAAGAAGCTGGAAGGGGAAGAAAAAAAAAAAAAAGACTGTGGTTCCACAGGGGAAAGAATGGTGGATATAGGCTCAGAAATCCCTCCCCTCTTCGGGCCTCAGTTTCCTCATCTGTAAAATGAAAAGGCTAGATTAGATTTAGAATTAGATCATAGGAACATAAACCAAGGACTAGAAAGGAACTTAGAGACCATCTAATCCAACCCCCTCATTTGATAGATGAGGAAACTGAGGCCCAGTGAGGTTCTAAGTGGTTTGCTCACAGGTAATAAGTATCTGAGACAGGATTTGAACTGAGGCTTTCTTGACTCTGAATTCAGACCTCTTAGATAACTTCTGAGCTCCCCTTCAGTTCTAAATCTGTGAGCCTATGAGCTTAGGCATTTAGAAGCTGTCCACTTGTCACAATCCATCACTCATCAATAACTGATACAACTAGGCTTCCCATGTAACTTCAGACAACTTCAGCAAGTCAAATGAGTAAAATTCTATTTTTGAATTTATAACACAGACTCTGCCCTTAAGGAAATCTCTGATTGAATCAGACTACTACTCTTTCTTCATTAGGTGCTGCTGTGCTCAGCAAATGAATGCTGCTATAATATGCTAACTAGTAGTGTATTTGTTTTTTTTATTCTAACTTTTTTTGGTTGATAACACCATTTTAATAGATATTTAAAAAAACTAAAATGAGAAGAGAAATGTCAACATGGTCGTGATCGATTACTTTAACAAATATATGCAGTATGAAGTCATCTGACCTTCAGTAGTCATCTTCATAGTAAGGAATGGAGATGCAAACACTATAATTAAAATAGTCCCTATTCTATTGGGAGAAACCACATGCGTACAGGAAAGTAAGTAGAAAATACATGCAAAAGTAATTGTGTGGGTTGAGGTGAGAACTGTGGGAGAGGGAAAGAGAATCAGGAAGGGTTCTTAAATGAAGCTACACTTGAACTGAACCTTGAAAGGGGGCAGAAGTTCCAAGAGGCAGAGGTGAAGATGAACAAGTCATATTACTTCTTTGATCTATAGATTGGTCATCTGAAAAATATAGATAATATTGCTTACATCGACAACTTTGCTAGGTTCTTATGGTGAGCACACTGTAAAAAGCAAAGCCTTCCAGGCATGGACAACAGCCTGTGCAGAGGCAAGAAGATAGACAGGAAATGAAATCTCATACGTGGGGTTCAGCAAATAGGCAGATTGTCTGGAAAGTATCGATTTTCTCATCATTGATGATCATTTTACCAAATGACTGATTCTTGGGGTTGTGAAGGAGGGAGGGTAAGTTTTTATGTCTGTCTGCTTCATGGCCAGAATCCTTTTTTGTTGCCAAAAAGAATGATCACCCACTAGTCAATCTTCTGGTAATAATCCTCTCCTCCTCTCCCCACTTAGCTAGTCCAATTGTTGGACAAAAAAAAAAAATACTACTCTTTCACTAACTTCCTTAGTTAATAGGCTATAGAATTTTGCTTAGTAAATCCCTAAGAGATTCATTTGATTCTCCAAACTCTGAGAGTCTGAGTTACAGGTAAGGTAAGATTTGGATTTCCCAGACTGCTATATATAATTACTCCAGAGTTATCTTATGTATACTGTCATTGAAGAAAATTTAATATTTTTAGCCTTTTCTACTTTGCAAATGTCTACTTTACTGGCCCCTGAAGCCTACTTGCACCATTCATTTCTTCACAGCAATGTAATAACTTATTGGAAGCATGCAAAAGGGAGATAATAATTTTATTTGGGTGCAGCTAGGTGGCACAGTGGATAGAGCACCAGTCCTGAAGTCAGGAGGACCTGAGTTCAAATTTGGCCTCAGACCAAATACTTGACACTTACTAGCTGTGTGACCCTGGGCAAGTCACTTAACCCCAATTGCCCTAAAAAAAAATTTATTTGGTTTTCATATTATATACATTATATTTTCACATTTTACTTTATTTTATATATGTACCTGATAATGTTTTTTTATTTTTATATCAATTCTATTTTCCACTGTATTCCTCCTCCCAGAAAATCATTCCTAGTAATAAAGAATTTTTAAAGAGAAGGAAAGAAAATAAAAGTTCCATAAAATTAAACAATCCATATCCAAACAAAACAAAACAAACAGTCTGACATTATATGCAGTATACCATATCCATGGTTTTCACCTCTGCAAAGAAGCAGGAAGAAATGTCTCATATCCTTTCTTTGAGGCCAAGTGCGGTTATTTTCATTTTGCTGCATTCAGTTTTGATTGTTTTGTTGTTTTCACTCTTGTTCTATTGATTTACAATGTTGTCATTGTATATATTCTTTTTTTTTCTAGTGACTTCAATTTGCATCAGTTCATATGAGTCATTCCATGCTTCTCTGTGTTTATAATAGTCATTGTTTCTCACAGCACAATAATAATCCATCAAATTAATGTGGCAAAAATGGTTTAGCCAAACCAGTGGTATGGAACCTGAGGTCTTGAGGCCACACATGGCCTCACACATGGACCGCAGGTTCCCCACCCCTGAGCCAAACTGATGAGTATCTACTTTGTTTCTGGTTCTTTGCTACCACAAAGGAAATGCTATAAATATTTTAGAGTATGTTGGGTCTCACTCTCTCTCTCTCCCTCTCTCTCTCTCTTTTTTTTTTTTTTTTGGTCATTGATCTCTTTGGGTATATGCTTAGCTGTGGGATCTCCAGAAGAAAATTTTAGTCACTTTCTTTGCAAAATTAAAAATTTCTTTCCAGAATGACTGTGTCAATTCATGACTCCAATAAAAAAGCAGTAGTGTTCCTGTCTTGGGGGTAATGCTTTTAAACCCTGATAGAGATTATCAGTTAGAAATGATAGCATTTTAGAACTGAGAGGAACCTCAGAGATAATACAACCTCTTTATGCTAAGGAAATAGAGACTCGGAAAAGCTTCATGCATTTTCTTTGCATTTATTCATCTGTGTACATGTCATATTTTTGCCTCCACCATTAGAATATAACATCCTTGAGGGCAGGGACTGTTTCATTGTGTCTTTCTTTGCCTAGAGCATTGCACAGTACTTGGAACATTTTTTTTTTTGGTCTTGTTCTAAGACAATTCAGGGAAGTCCCAGAATAGAAAATTCCTCCAGTGATGTAGACTAGCAATTTATTTGTAACTTACAGTTTTGGAGAGCTGCCTGGGGCATTGAGAAGTTAAGTGATTTGTCCATGGTCACTCAGCAAGTGAGTGTCAGAGGTAGGGTCTGACCATGCCTTCTTAGGTCCAAGGTCAACTCTCTATTCACTATCAACTTCATTGATATTGTCTCTCCCCTTGGACATAAACTCTCAAAAATATTTGTCAATTTGAAGACAATTGAATCAAAATGATAACTTGATCCTAATGGAGTCATCATTCTTTTGTCTCAAATGAATTTCATATGCAAAGTGAAATGTCTTGTAATGCTTAATAAGAAATATCTTTGCAAATTCACCAGACCACTAAAAATGTATGTCTAGTGGTAAAGGGCACATCCGATCCTAGGGTTCCTGAAAATGAGACATTAATAATAACAACAACAAAACACATTGTGGAAATTAGCCAAAATCTAGGGAAGTTAGAGCTTGGGAAATGAGAGATTGTATAAAGAACAGTATGAAAGGACTGTTTGTTCTCTAGTGGGTTTGGAGAATTTGCAGTAAGGCATGAAGGCAGACTCAGAGAAGAATGCAAACTGTCACACAAGGCTGGTCAATCTAGTTGAAAATTGGAAATAATTTTTCAAAGAGCAGGGATACTTCTGGCTAGACTGTTGGTGAGAGCTGTAACGGTTCCCATTATTTGTGAGCTGTTTATTGTCCCCAGCTTTCATCGGCAGAAACATGAATGCACAACAAGCCCGAGCATGAAGTACATTGATTTGTCAGGTGATCTTTACAATATTTATTGTGTTGCAGCTTGGAGGGGGGAGAGAGAGAGAGAGAGCGAGAGCTGGAGACAAGGAGCACTTAGATTGTTCTTGGCTTTTTGGGCATCATTAAGCAAAAACCGAGCATCTGCTCTGTGGGAGGTACCAGTCTAGGTACCCTGGAGGACACAAAGGCATCCTAGACAGCATTCTTCCCCTCAAGGAGTTTGCAATGTATTTGGGGAAGTGGCAGATGTAAGCTGAAGAAATAATTGGTACTACATGCGTTCTCTCCCAAAGAGCATTTTGGAGCTCTCCGTTGCCCTCTCTCCATCACCATCTACCTTGTATCATATTTATTTGAGTCCTTGCTCTGCCTCCGTTCATCAGGCCCTACACCAGGAATGGGGAACCTGTGGCCTCGAGGCCACATGTGGCCTTCTAGGTCCTTGGGTGCAGCCTTTTGACCAAGTCCAAGTTTTACAGACAAATCCTTTTAGTGAGGGGATTTGTTCTGTGAAGTTTGGATTCAGTCAAAGGGCCAAACTTGAGGATCTAGAGGGCCACATGTGGCCTCGAGGCCACAGGTTCCCCACCCTTGACCCATTCAATAACAAACTATTATTTGAAAGCAAGGACTATATAGTGTTCTATTTTTCTATCTTCAGCATCAGCTCAAGGTCTAAGCTTTGACAGTGGTAGGTGCTTATAAATCTTTGTTCACTTGATTCAACCACGAGCTTTTTTCAAGTACTTACTTTGTACCAGGTACTATGCTAGAAGAAAGGAAATAGGCCCTGCCCTCAGAAAGTAGTCATTCTACTTGTGTCTTGAATTAGTCTTAAGTGTTTTTTGTTTTAATACTGGACTTAAACAGCTTAGTAGCATTCAGAATTTAAGAAGAAATTAGCGAATTTTTTGTAAGTAAATGTAAATGTTTATGTGTATGTGTGTGTGTGTGTGGGTGTGGGTGTGGAGGGAGGGAGGGAGAGAGACAGAGAGAGAGAGAGAACGCCAATGTGTATATACAGACATACAGATGGATGGATGGATACATAGATGGAGACTGGACTTGTTATTTCATTGGTGTAGGGATCTCCTGGTAAGGAACTTTCTCTACCAATGCATTTCTGCACTTTCCTCTGAAACTTATGTGCTTAGAGAGTTGCCTAGGACACTAAGAGGTTAAGTGACTGGCTAGCCCAGGGTCACTCTTCCAATTATGTGTCAGGACAGAACTTGAACCCAGTTATTACTGATGCTAAGGCCAGTAAGTACTCCTTCTCTCCCTCTCTCTCCATCTTTTTTTTTTTTTTTTTGGCAATTGGGACTAAGTGACTTGCCCTGGGTCACACAGCTAGTAAGTGCCAAGTGTCTGGTCTGAGACCGGATTTCAACTCAGATCCTCCTGACTCCATGGCCAGTGCTCTACCCACTGTGCCATCAACTGCCCCCACCTCCTCATCTTTCTCCTCTGCTTCTCTCTCTGTCTTATTCCCTCTCTTCCTTTTCCTCTGTTTCTCTCCTCCTACTTCTTCTTCTTCTCTCTCTCTCTCCCTCATTCCCTCCCTACCTCTCTTTCCTCTTCTCCATCTCCCTTCTTCACCCTCCCCTTTCTCTTCCTCCTCCCTTTTCCTTCCTCTCCTTTCCTTCATGACTATACATGTACATATACACATATATCTCTATCTATCCATCATTTAATGCTCTATGGGTGCTGTAGTAGATACCATAGAAGTATGGTTTTGAGGCCCTGATTTTAGTTTTATTTTTTACTTATGAAAATGAAAGTTTTTTTTTCCTATTTTCCTTAGACTGTTGTCCTTGGACATTACTTCCAAAACTCATTTAAATTTTTGCATAAAAAAGTATTAATTATCTTGTTTTCAAATAACGTTAGGAAACAAACATGGATAAGAACTTCCTGAGTACTGAACACTGTATTAGGTACTGTTCTTGAGAAAATATTGTCAGAGTGTGTTATTCATATATACAAAGCTAATATCTCCTCTCAAAGCCACCACTTCCTCACCATATGGCATGATCTGTGGGGCTGAGAAAGTAAAAAATGAAGTCAATCAAGCAGATATTAACCTATACCTCCTTGTTTCACATTATGCAGGCCAAACATCTGGATGATTGATTGAGTTTTCTTATTTGTTTACTTTGCTTTTCATCTAGATGTTTGCCATCATGTAATCAGCTAGAATTTGCATGACACAATTGTCTCAAACGGAACTGTATTTCAGGGGCAGAATTAGGTTTTTCATGGGGAACTCCACAAAAACAAGAATACAGTTTAGCAAGTCAGTGGTCATTTGTATAGGTGGTGATTTCCGTCCAGATGTATGGTAACCATACATACATATCAAGTAATGTATAACCTAGTCAAGGGAGTGTTACTTGTCCCATCCTACTTTGTATTCTTATCTATTTTTTCATAATAATTGTTCACATTTCTTTAGCAATTTAAGGTCCACAAAATGATTCCCTAAAACAGTCTCTGAGGTTGCTAGTATAATTATTACCATCCCTATATTACAGATGAGCTCCCTGAGGCTCAGAGAGAAGAAGTCATAGGATCACAGACTGGAAAATACCTGCAAGATCATCTAGTTCAATCCTCTCATTTTAATAAGGAAACTGAGGCCCAAGGAGTTTAAGTGATTTGTTCATAAAGATAGTAAATATTAAAGGCAGAATTTGAACTTGGGCCCTCTGACTCTAGAGCCAGAAAATTCATTTCCCCTCTGTACCATGTTACTTTCCATTTGGCTTGTCCAGTATCACATAGCTACTGAGTGTCAGAGTTTTATGTCCAACACCCCTACTGTTCCAATAAACTGTCTCTCATGCATCATTTGCAGGTATGTTCCCTTTCCCAAAATATATCATAAGCTGTTTGAAAGCAAGGGCCTTGTTTCTTTGTATCACAAAGGGCTTAATATGTAGTAGGTGGTGAATAAATGTTTGATGATAATAGTAAGGATGAGCCTTTCTTCTACAGGGCTCTCTCATCACCAGGAGTCATCATGTCTTCTGGATGTAATCCTGCAGACAGTGGTAGCCCTAAGTAAAAATAAGAAGTCAAAAGCTTCTTCAACACTGCCGTGAAAGCCCCCTTGCTTAGTTAATGCCATCCACTGTACCCAGGACTTATTTATTATAGGCAACTTCCACCATCTAATTCATACTCTTAGGAACCAATGTATCAACTAGCCAACTCGAGGCATAGTAACTGAGGCTTTCTGGACATGCAACACCTTTTGTTGTTCAACCCATTGCTCATCTAAATGGTGGGAATTTCATGTGGTGACTGATAAGGAAGAAGAATATTTGGGAGATTGTGATGACTTTCAGCGCTTTCAAATGAGAACATGTTGGTGGAAGCCAACTTTGTGCTTAGGCCTAGCCTTGCCTGGGAAACTGGTTCAAACAATTATATCCTTCAAATATTTCTCTACTAGCACTTTGTTTTCCAACTCTTGATGCACTTATCATTTAATATATATTGTGGTTATCTGTGTTGTGTACAATTCATCTGTTACCCTCTAAGTTCCATTAGGTTAGTAAGGTTGTCCCTTATCATCGCTTTTTATCTACTCCAGCACCTAGCATAATTCTCATAATAGATGTTTAATCTGGATAAATAAATGAATGAAATGTTAAATCTGGAAGGGATTTGTGAGATCATCTAGCTAGTTCAACCCCACTTTTTGGATATGGAAACTGAAGCCCCGTAAGAAAAAATAGCTAAGGCTTTTCATTGAAAAGCTAGGAAGTGTTATCCTTCTAGTTCTTAAGCCCATAATCTAATTGTTATGCTTGTTCAGTTTATATGCCCAAAGAAGATGTCACTTGAAACTGAAAGAACTACTGGTTGTTTCCATAGATGCATAGTGGAATTGGAAACTACTTTAGAGGGGATCGAGTCCACTCTCCCTCCCAATACATAAATCTGTTAGCATTCCATTCTTTAAAAAGAGCTGACCACACTGTAGACTGGCCAACCCTGATTACAACTGGTGTGACAACCACAATTTGGATTGCCTAATTATCTCATAGATATAGAATGATTTACTTTGTGAATCTTGCCAGGAAAGAGAGCATGGAGGTGTTTACAAAAGTACCCTAGAGCTAGTGATCCTGAGGAGGGAAGAGATGTTACATGGTAGAGCAGTAAGTGGGAATTCTGATGGCCAAGGCAATTTCATTGCCTGGAGAGGGGCCGGGGGGGCGGGGAGAGAGAGAGAGTGAGAGTGAGTGAGTGTTTTCACACATAGTTGATGTGGGGAAGAGAATAGTTTACTTCTCAGAGTCTGCCCTAAATCATTGTAGGTAAGGATCAAGGTGTGGTCATGTTACAGAGTGCTCAGGTGGTGCAAGACCACAAAGTACAGAGATAGATGGGCAAGGGGCCAATCCAAGGAAAAACCATGTACCTCGCTTTCCTGGGGCAAAGTCCTGATCCCCCTGCCCTAGTTATAGCTCTGATCCACCGGAAAACATAGAAGGCTGACTCTTTGACCTGACTTCAATCCAGTTTTTAATTAGGTACTGATACACATTCCAGTAAGACAGCTGTGCAAACTTCAGTCATTCCGAGTCTCATCTTCCCAAAGGGCCCCATGGAGAGGTTCTCAAGCAGGACTTACTCTTCTAAACTCAAGTTACATAAACTTGGCTAACAGAAAGCATGTGGCTTCTGTTTTGTTGTTCAGTAGAGGACTTCTCTAGGAGATCCTTTCCCAGTACTGAAGAAAGATATACTGCCATAAATCTTTAAAACTACAGTAGCATTTTAAAAGTCAATATTAGTTTTAAACGATTACATCATTTTCTGAAATAATGACTTGTGCAAAGAATATCATGAATTATAATTAATTTACATATGCATTAAAGTCCTCTCTCAAAGAAACCCTCTTCTCTCATTCAAATATCTGAAATTAAATATTTATACCTGTTGTGATTTCATATATACATAGTTAGTATCTCCCCTCCATACCACCTGCTCTCCACCATATGTCATGTTCTAGGGACATCCTATATAAATTGTGATTTTAGAATTGAGTTGGTCCTACCTAAAATGCTTAACAAAGAGCATATAAGTAGAGAGAATACAGCATTGAAAGATTTGGATTTCAGTAAAATTGTTCTTATATGAACCAATCCCAGGATTTTTAAGGATCTGTTTTTCTATTTAATCTATTAAGCCACGTGTGTGTGTGTGTGTGTGTCTGTGTGTGTGTGTATGTGTGTGGTGTGTGTGTGTGTCCTGCATTTGCCTGTGTGCACATCAGGAGAGGGAGGAAGAGAGAGAGCACACAGTGAAAAGATGCATTGCAGGTGTGAGTACTCTGAAACATAACAAATGAGAAACTGAAGAAAACCATAGTAAAAGATGGAGCTATACGATGGGAAAAAAGTTGAACTGGCCACATATCAAGGGAGAAGTAGACAGTCTGAGTGTTCTATTAGTTCTTGTGATGTCAGGAAACACCTGGCACATTGGTGGAGCCTCCCCTCATGACCTTATGGGAGGACAAGTACAAAGGTTCCTGTAGGATGAGCAAATGTGGAAAGATTGTGAGCTGAATCGTTGGAAGGCTCATCCAAATTGATGTAATAATAGATTCATTGTAGAACTGGATATAAAGTAACAGGGCAGCTAGGTAGAGCAGTGGATAGAGCACTGGGCCTGACGTCAGGAAGACCTGAGTTCAAAAATGGCCTCAGACACTTACTAGCTGTGTGACCCTGGGCAAGTCACTTAACCCTGTTTGTTTCCATTTCCTCATCTCTCAGATGAGCTAGAGTAGGAAATGGCATACCACTCTAGTAACTTTGCCAAGAAAACCCTAAAAGGGGTCAGGAAGAGTCTGATACAACTGAAATGAATGAACAACAACAACACAGAGCAACATACACGTACGTGTACATACTTGGCTGTATGAGAGTGACTTGTAGCCAAGATACTCAACTTCCATTTGTCTCAGTTCGATTTTTCCCCCATCAAATTCATATGGTCTTATAGCTTATGAAAGTGAAAACAAAGAAATCAGAGTGGTGAGAGGTATCCTGAAATTGACATAGATTTGTGGTTTTTATTTCAACACACAACAAGAAATCATATCTGTCCATTCTTAGCAGGGAGGTGATTTCTTGTGATCAAAGTATATTGGTTTGATAACATTTGATTGCATTAAACAGACCCACCTTAGTGCTTCTGTTTTTAACACAAAAGACCTTTGTTTTATGCCTGTAAGATTTTCTCTTTTGAGAATCACATGTAGTATACTATACCGAATCTATCTATATACCTTGCTTCATGAAATATAGTTGTTGTTGAGTCATTTCAGACCCCATTTTTGGCTTTTCTTAGCAAAGATACTGGAGTAGTTTGCCATTTCCTACTCCAGCTGATTTAACAAATAAGGAAATTGAGGCAAACTTGCTCAGGATCACACAGCTAATAAGTGTCTAAAGCCAGATATGAACTGAGGAAGATGAGTCTTCCTGATTCTAAGCCCAGTGCTCTATCCACTACACCACCTAGCTGTCCCACATGGAATATAGTAAAATGTCTCTGAAATATTATTTCCTGAAATTCTGCATCAAATTACCCCAGCTCAGGGGTTCTTGGCCTTCTTTTGGGTCATGGACACCTTGGGCAGTCTGGTGAAGAGGGCTTCTTTTCAGAATAATCCATAATAAAACAATACATAGAATTACAAAGGAAACCAATTATATTGAAACACAATTATAAATATATATATATGTATATGTGTGTGTGTGTGTGACAAATTCATGAACCCCTGGCTAATAATCCACGCACTGGCTAAATCCTGGCCAGGGGAGGTAGTTGGACCAGATCATGGATGTACAGCACATGTAGAGCTGTAAGAGACCTCAAGAGCCATTTTTATTCCATCTCTTATATTAAAGATGAGAAAACTCAGAGGCAAAGAAGGTAACTGACTTAAGTAAAGTCACTACGGCTGTTGTAAGCATCAGAACCAATATGTGAACCCAAGTCCTCCAATGCCAGAATCACTAATTTAAGGTTCTTTCTAGCCCTAAAATTCCTTGAGACCATGAAATCTTATGCTAACTCTTTACCATCTCCTCATTGACCATTTGTTTTTAACAAAATGATTATCATCCTATTAGGTTCCCAGATGCAATAGCCACCCTAGGTTGAAATGACTTATTATATTTCAGACGGCAGAAATTAATCCAAGAAAATGGTAGGAGTCAGCCAATGATAAGGCTTACCAAGGTTGGGCTTCAATAAAACTGAAATAAATATATGGGGAATGAGTGAATTTTTAAAAAAGCAGCTTCAAGCTCACACGTCTTATTGTGACAATATTATCATACTAATATTAACACAATGAACCTAAAATATTTCTTCAGTTTTTAATGAGACAAATGGGTTTACTGCTGGCAGATGTGAAGATGGGGAACAAATTAGTCAGGAGAGATCTGTAATCTGGTTTTTGTTTTTTGGTAGTAGGAATATAATCATTTGCCAGCACACATCTGATTGAATTATTATTAATATACCACACAGGCCACCTAGAAACCAGTGCTTGGGGACTCTTAAATCTATTCTAATTGAAGCAAAGAATCAGCAGAGTGGAAAAGACCCTGACTCTACTCAAGATATGTCAAAGTAGGTGATGTGGGGGACACCTGGGGTTCAGAGCACAGTGACAGCTGCAAGCTGACCTTTCAGTAAATTTAATCTACAAATGGATTCCTATTTAGGCCTGCTAATGCTTTTGGTGATTGCAAAGGCTTCCTTCTAAATTTTTGAAAGCTAGGGAGAATTTAATTTCAATCTGTATTATACAGATGACATAACAAACAGGTGGATTAGGAATGCATATAAGTCACATTTGGAAATGGAGAAATTTATTGGCTTAGTAAGCAGATAGTAATATATACATAATGATGAGAAGAATACTTCCATGCCTTAAGGACAGGAAAAGGCTATGTTGGCATTCCTTGAAATTCACTGATGCTAGAATTATCCAGAGACACACCAGATGATAATGAAGTGAATTTTTTTAATTAAATGACTCTTTTCCCTCTCTGGCTGTGACCTAAGGAAAGAGAATGAGAACTCTGTTAGATCTTGAATAAGTCACTTAACCTCTGGGTGCAAGTTTCTATTGTGGGTATCATCAGTGGTTGAAAATGGACCATGTGACTGACCTTTACACTGTCTCTCTGCCACCCTCCAACTTCTGGGACTCCCATGGGATCCTCATTTCCACTATTTCTTCTGTAAGGTCCATCTGCTTCCTTGCTAGGGATGGTTTCTCAGCATCTCATCTGCATGGACATCCTCTTCAACTGAAGTGTTTCCATTGAAATAAAATGGTAATCAGAAGTGTTCCTCTATGGTTGCCAATAATATGAATGAGCATTCTGTCATATTGCTAATAATAATAATAATTTGTAATAAATAATAATATAGTATGATATAATGAAAAAGATTCTGGATTTGGAATTGGAGGACCCGGGTTCAAATCCTACTTCAGCTACCTTATCTCTCTGCTGTTGGGCATTTGACTTCACCTCTCTGGGGCTGAGTTTCCTCATCTTTAAAATGAAGGGCTTAGATTGGGCAGTCTCTAAAGTCCCTTCCAGCTTTAGATCCCATAATCTTATTGGTATATGCAAAAGTGCTTTCAAATATATTAGCTCAATTGTTCTTTATTATAAAACAACTTATTAATCATATTTCTCTTCGTTAAATTACAGGTTCATGAATTTAGAGCCAGAAAAGACCTTAGGGGACATCAAGTCTAAACTCTTCATTTTATAGTTGAGAAAACAGGGGCTAAGAAATGTTAAGTGACACATATAAGTCACACAGCTAGTAGGTAGCTCAGAGGACGTGAACCAAACTCTTCATAACTCCAAACCCAGAACCCTACCTACTGTACCACTTGGCTGTCATTCAAGGTTGATAGGCTGGCAACTGATGGTTGAAACTTGTCGATTATCTCAGACTTTAAAAACTAGACATGTGTCACTTCATAAAATCATGCCAACTGTCTGTATCTAGGTTTCTGGAGAAATAGCTCATCTTGTAAAGTTGCCAAGGCAACAGCAGCTGCCTTACAAATAGCAACTTTCTCGTGAGTCCCAGTAATAGGAGCATGTACAAATGGGGTATCTTTGCTCTCACCCGGCAGAGCCTTCTTATTCCCAAACCACCTGCTCTGCCCCTATGTACCTGAAGTCCAGCCCTGCAACTGTCTTTCAGAGCTCTTAACCAACCACTTTCAACTTCACTTGTGATTTCTTGCAGGGCTCCAGACAGCCAGAGCTTCCCATATATAATACATGCTTATGTTTCTGGATGACCTAAAGCGTCATCGAGGGACACTACCTCCTTGAGAAGGAAGCCTGTCTCAGTTGGGCAATGGCACACTTACATTGTTGCACCCCTTGTTTGGGAAAAGAAAAGCAAATACCTTTTGATATTCCAGAACCATCTCTTCTCTCCCCCTCCAACCCCCGCAAGGCTACAAAGGTTCTCAGTGTGTTATGAGGTTGCTATTGAACAGATTTATTTGTATACCTCTGGGGTTCTCAAATTTTTTGGTCTCAAGACCCCTTTTACACTCTGAAAAATTATTTTTTTGCTGGAAAACTTTTTATTGTAGGTAGAGTGGGATAACTGGACACAGTTTAGATGATTCCAATTTTATTGGTAACATCTAAAGCACCATAGTCTGGGGCAAGTTGGACATAGGTCTTCTTCTCTCCATCAGGCCAGATCAGTGTGTTGGCCTTGGCCATGCTGATGTCATATAGCTTCTTTACTGACTGCTTCCTCTGATATTTGTTGACCTTGACATCCACAATGAAGACAAGGGTGATGTTGTCCTCAATCTTCTTCATAGCAGACTCAGTGGTCAAGGGAAACTTAATGATGACATGGTGGTCAAGCTTGTTCCTCCAAGGGCCACTTTTCCGAGGGTATTTGAGCTGCCATCAAAGTCTTAGTGTCTTGAGTAGCCGGAAGGTGGGGGATGTTTGGATCTTCTTTTTGTGGCCATGAACACCCTTTAACACTGCCTTCTTGGCCTTCAAGGCCTTGTACTTGGCTTCTGTCTTGGGGGGGGGACAACCACTTCCTTCTTTGCCTCTGGTGCCATCTTGGGGGAAAGGGAGCTCTTTCTCTCTGAAAAATTATTGAGGCCCTCCAAAGAGCTTTTATTTTTATGGGTTATATCTCTCAATATGTACCTTATTAGAAATGGAAACATCTTAGTATGATTATGAAAGTAGTTTTGACCTCATGACTCCCTTAAAGTAGCTAAGGGATACCCAAGAGTCCCAGGAGCACACTTTTTTTTTTTTTGCTTTTTGGTGAGGCAATTGGGGTTAAGTGACTTGCCCAGGGTCACACAGCTAGTAAGTGTTAAGTGTCTGAGGTTGGATTTGAACTCAGCTCCTCCTGACTCCAAGGACAGAGCTCTATTCACTGCGCCATCTAGCTGCCCCCCAGGACCACACTTTTGAGAACAACTGATATACTCCCTGCACCATTCAAAATACTGTTTAAGAGATAACTGAACAGAAGGGCAAGTGGGCTAGGCACCTAATGCTAGGGAGGGATAAGCAGTGGATGGTTCATATATTATACTAAGACTCATATAATATCAAGAGATCTGGATAAAGACCTCCACTATATTTATTGGTTCCTTTTAGATGACTTAGGGGAGTATATGGACAGAAGTCTCACTGTATAAAAAGGCAGGGCTGACTTATAATCCTATCCCTTGGTGGGAGGATCCATTTCAATGAGATCACAGATCCTTCAAAGTATCTATTGAATAGCAACTATCCCTTATGTCAATTATCCTGTGAAATAACCAGCTTTCTATTCACAGGTGTACAGCATGCTGTGTAAAATATATGTTGGTGTCATTCACACACACAATTACAAAGAAAATGGACTTTTTTGTTAAAGCAACAAAATCTCTAAGAATTTTTAGCATGTCTTTCTAGATTTTTAGATCTTTAATAGTTCTCTTTGCCAATGACACCTTCAAATTAAACAGAAAAAGCAATAATATTTCACTCTTCGGTCTTCTTTTCATGGACTGGATAGGACTTCAAAAGGTCATCTTTCCCATCCTCTGGCCTCCATTATTTGCACATTGTAAAATTGGTGTTATTGTTCTTTTCTGGAATAGAAGTAGGATCTGGTGATTTCTGATTTGCCTAATGATGTAGAGGTCAAGAGGAAGAAAGTGATCAGGGTTTCTATTTCAGTGGTAATATTAATTTTTAAGCAGTTCCACCTATACATTTCACCCATTATAAGGTGATGCTATAGGTTTTCCTATCAATAAAGTAGATACATGTAAATAGGTATTCACACATAAATTAGGATGGATGTGATGTAAATAATCCCTTAAGATAATTGCCTACCCTTCTCTTTAAAGTACTTAGAGACAGTGATTTTAGATTATCCCTGTTGTCTCAAAAACCTCAAAGTCTAGAAGTTTTTGTTTTTAATTTTAGTTATTAAATGTCTAACAGCATAAACTAAATCTATTCTGCTTCGGTTTGCTAATTTCTTCATGTTCTATCCTAGGGTGAATAGAGAACAGCTGTAGACCACCCTCCATGCTATATCCCTTAGCCACACGGAATTGACAGACCCTAATGACTCCCAAGGAGTGTTTATGTTTTGCAATATTAATAATGACTTATTAAAGAATCACTGACATGACAGGTTTTTAAATCTCCAAATTATGAACACATTATAGAACCCATGAATTGGAGTGATTATCCTTTCCTGGATTAGAAAGGGGATCTGTGACTTTTGATTTGCCTAATGAGGTGGAGGCCGGTAGGCAGAAGGTGATGACATTCTATCTTGATAATAATATTAATTCATAAAGAGATCCCTGGGCAGTTACCCCCATTATAAGGCAATCTTACTGGATTTCCTGTTAGTGAGGCACATGCATGTTCCTGATGCACCCACACATGCATAAATGTATTTCTACATTGGAAGTATGCTAATAAGTATGAGTCCCTAGGCTATGAAACAGGGAATAAAATAAAATGAGCTTGATCTTTCACCTAACAAAAAACAAACACATACTGATCATCTTAGGTGGGTGTTAAAGAGGCAATGGGATATATTAGGGGAAAAAAACCCAAGGTTTGGAGTCAGAGGAGCCAGATTTCCATCCCACATCTGCTACTTATTACCTTTATTATCTTGGGCAAGTTCCTCGGTTTCTCTAGCATTCATTTTCTTCATACATTGTTGTTCGTTTTTCATTTCAAAGAGGCCCAGTGACATCATGGCTGATGTCTTTATTCGCTCATGAATTGGATCTAAATGAGGCAGAGCTGCACAGAGTTGTCAGTCTTGCTCTTTCTTCCAGAGTCATCAAAGTCCAGCAGCAAGACAAAAATTAGGATGACTGGCAATGGCTGGGCATGCAGGGGATGATGTTGGCATCTTTGATGTCTGACCAAGCTTAGTCTGAGTGTTCCATAGCACCTCCATGGCCATTGGAACAGATTGTTCTCAACCACCCATTCCACCAGGAAAATGAGGGCATGGGGTTATGTGAGCTTTTGAAGGTCATTTCTGGCTTTAAATCTATGATCCTTTGATTGTACTTTACCAATCACAGAAGCGACTGCAAAAAGGGATAAACCATGGCTACTTCCCTTGAGAAACTTATCATCTAATTGGGGAGAGAAAACATGTATAGGGAAACTCAGATGGCAATGGAGGAAAATGTATGAGGCTGTGCCAAGCTCAAGTTAAGTAGAATAGACAATTAATGTCATAAAAACAAACAGAAACAAAAACTCTACCTGTGAACTGGAAGGATGGAGAAAGGCTTCATGGAGTGGCTAAGTCTTGAGAAGGCAGGGTAGTAGGATGGAAAAGAGGTGTGCTTGGGAGTCAGAAATTCTGTGTTGAGGTCCTGGCTCAGCCATTCACTTTCTGGGTGACTCTGAGTAAACCATTTTATTTCACTAGACCATGCTTTCCTTATCTATAAAGGAAGAAAGCTTGACTAGATAATCTCTGTAGTCTCTTTTAGTTCTAAATCCTATGGGAGTGGCAAGTTGTTTCTTTCCCAGTGGAAGGGAGAGGGAAATGGGAGCTAGAGAAAATAGATGTGTATTCATTGAAAAAAAAAATTTTATGGGCAATCATCAAAGCTAGACTTGGAAAAATGAACTTTTCATCAAAAACATATTTTATATCCAAAAGTATAAAAGTGAAGTTTTATTGTGAAGAATTAAATACATGTCAGAATCTTGTGAATTCAATGCCAGTTCATGTAAAAATGACTGTAGCGAAAGAACCATAACATGTTAATTTTCTTAGTGTTAAAAAATACCCAAACCAACAACAGTATGGTCCTTAAGTTGAACAAAGAAGAAATAAATAAAACTTATTCAAAACAGTATGTTGTGGCAGAAAGAACTCCAGGCTCTGCTACTTAATTATTGGGTATGACTTTTCTGGGGCTCAGCTTCTTAATCTGTGAAATGAAGGGATTGGTCAGCCTGGATGATGTCTAAGGTCTTTTCTAGCTTTAAAATTAAATTATATAGCTAGGGGCAGTATCCCCTCTGGAATTTTCAATTGCCAAGGGGCTACTCTATGAGTCTGTATTCCTAAATTATAGCTCATAAGCCCTCAGTGATATTATTACCTCGAATAGTAAACCAGCAAATAGCATTAGCTCATAGAAAAGACATTTGCTAAGATTGCATCATAAGAACAGTAGCTACAAATATTTCTTTCCATAAACCTGGGGCACCTTCTCCCACAAATACATATAGCATCCCTGAAAAGAATAGGCACAAACTAAGAGAAAAGTGGTGGTTAGAAAGACATGTAGGGAATACAGGTGGCCCAGGTAACTCATGCCTCAGCTACTTCAGGGTTTCCAAGTCCTTTCTCTCTTCGATGAGTCCTCAAGCTCTTCCCCACCGGGTTCAGCATCTCTGCTGGGCAGTTTGCTCAGCTGGGCTCCTCTCCAGGGCTTGACTGTTGATTGCCAGAGACAGTTCTCTCCATAGTTGGGTCTCATGGGGGTCAAAGATCTCATCCCCTCGAGTGACTGGCTCTCTATGTCCAAGTGTCTATCTGAAGAATGTCTTCTCCCTGCTGGATGCAACGTCATCTTCTGGTTGAGTAGCTCTGTTTTAAAGTGTCACGGCCAATGGCAAAAGGTAGAGGGAAGAAGAACAATTGTCCCTCAGGCGCTGTGTTCTTGCTGGCTCCTGTCCAGACTAACTCCCAGAGCCAGAGAATATATATTGTAGAGAGTCATTAGATGTATGGTCTTTCAGTTCAAGCAATGATAACTTCACCCTTTGTGAAGAGATAGAGGGCACAGGAACATCTTTACACTTAGCTCTTTCTTGGTTATTTCTGTGGTTATACCCTGGGTTTCCCAGTTTGGGAACTGGTCTTCAGAGACCAACCCTCCTACATAGGCACTAAAGAATAGATACAGAATGAATAGATTAAAAGTGGAGAAAAGCATATTAATGGAGGGGAATAATGTGATCAGAAATATGAGGCATCGTGTCATCTATGTAAGATTATGTAGAGACAGTTGTTTTCCTCATTATTGTTGTTTACTTATGTCTGACTCTTTGTGACACTATGGACCATGTTATCCATAGGATTTTCTTGGCAAAGATACTGGAGTGGTTTGCCATTTCCTTCTCTAGTGCATTAAAGCAAATAGAAGTTAAGTGACTTGTATAAGGTCACACAGCTAGTAAGAGTCTGAGGCTGGATTTGAACTCATGTCTTCCTAACTCCAGGCCCAGTGCTCTATCCATTGAGTCATCTAGCTACCCAATATTTGTTGTTGTTCAATTATTTCAGTCATGTCTGACTCTTTGTGACCCCATTTGGGGTTTTCTTGGCAGAGATGGATTGGTTCGCCATTTCCTTCTCCAGCTCATTTTACAGGTGAGGAAACTGAGGCAAACAGGGTTAAGCGATTTGCCCAGGGTCATACAGCTAAGTAAGTATCTGAAGTCAAATGCGAATTTAGGTCTTCCTGATCTCAGGCCCAATGCTCTATTCACTGTACTACCTAGCTAATTATTTTCCTCATACATTTGCATTTGTTTGTCAATATATTTATTTATTTAGACACTGAATCTCCCTATCTCTCCCAGGCTGAAAATACAGCAGCTACTAATAGCCTGGTTCGAATACTGATTAGCTCACAAGCAAAAGCTCTTTAACCTGCCTGGAAGTCCTCAGCCCCGCAGGGTTGGGGGGGGTGGATGGGGGAGGGTGGGGCTAGCAAGGCACACTAACCATATTTGTGCCAAATTTAGTTTGGATACCAGATAGGCTTTACTCTTCTACAATTCAGGTATTCCAGACTCCGCTGATCCTCCCAGACTCAGTTTCCCTAGCAGCAGAGACTACAGTCCTGCCTTCCTCATACATTTCAAAATGGCCTTTATTAATACTGCAACACTACAGGGTCAGCAAATGGAACATTGTAATGACATTTGTGAATAGGTCAGACCTACACAATTCACTAGAGACTGGTAGATTTGTTTTGGAATCCAGCTATCAATTATTATCTTGATTATTGATGTTTTTCTCATTATGTTATGCTGGTCTCATAGGGTTTAGGCAAGGGCGTATAAGGTGTTCAGAGAAGATTGGCACCTCTGGTGTGAGGGCTAACCGAGCCATTTTCAGAGCTATTCATCTGCCTTTGGTGTCTACCTGGCACTCGCTTCTCACCTGTGGTTCCAAGAAGCTGTAGCATGACCAGCAGCCACAACCTAGTAAACAATCTTGGCAGATGGGCTAAACCAGGTTGAGGGTAGCTGACACACCATCACTGAGTTAGGGAGCTGCCTACCCAAGCATGTGAAGACTCCCCCCCACCCCAGAGAAATGGACAGATTTGTTCCAGGCCGTGAAGTCAGCTGAAGCAGGCATTGAAGGTCTTTCACTGAATCCTGGTCCATCACCAGTCGTCTTGACTTTTGCCTTGCTACTGGACTTGGATTCTGGAAGAGAGAGTGAGGCTGACAAATGTGTGCAACTCTGTCTCGATTAAGTCCAATTCATGTATGAGTTAAAATATTGCCCCATGATGTCCATTGGTCCTCTTAGAAAATGAAGGACAGGGGCAGCTAGGTGGTGCAGTGGATAGAGCACCGGCCCTGAAGTCAGGAGGACCTGAGTTGAAATCCGGCCTCAGACCAAACACTTAACATTTACTAGCTGTGTGACCCTGGGCAAGTCACTTAACTCCAATTGCCTAAAAAAAAAGAAAAGAAAAGAAAAAAAAGAAAATGAAAGACAAGTAACAGCAACAAGGGTAGAAGGGGGCCTTCAAGATCATTGAATCCAGTGGTTCTCAAAGCATGGTCTGGCGAACCCTGAGGCCTTCAAAGTCAAAACGATTTTCATAATAATACTAAAATATTTTAATTTTTAATATGGTGAATACCAGAAGAACCCATGTAAACAACAAACCTCTTCAGTTTGTTTTTGTTTGTTTTTTTTCAGAGTGAGACCACAAAAGTTTAAGAACTGATAATATAACCAAATCCCTTCATTCTTCAGATGTGAAAACTGAGGCCCAGAGTAAGGAAATAATTTAATCTAAAAATCACACAGCTAGTGGCAAAAATAGGACTTCAGCCAAGGTTCCTGTTTCATCTGCCTTTCCAAGTTCTAGGCAAACTTCAAGATCTAGTTCAAATCCCATTTCCTTAATGGCTTCACTTTGGTACACCAGCGAAAGAGCCTGGCTCAGCAAACCTGGGTTCAAATCCCACCTCTGACAATACCTTGATCTGGATCAAGACATTTAATGACTCTGGCAGCCTCAGTTTCCTAATCTGTAAAATAAGGGGGCTGGGCTAGTTAGCCTCTCAAGTTCCTTACAGCTCTATATCTACGGTCCTTTGTTTCAGCCCACAACGAGATCTCCTTTCTTATTGTAGGTAGCCTTTACCGCACAGTGTAGCTCTAATTTATCCTCTGATAGCTTCACATATGTTTTTTGTCTCCCCAAAGATTTACACTCTCCATGATGGCAGGGCAGGGACCATGGCTTATACTTCTCTGTTTCTCTTATATAAAGCTTAACTATGAATCCATGAACACAGGGAAAGTAATAGGGGTAGGAGACAGCTCATTCCCTTCCCTTCCTTCCTCTCTTGGGGATAATGTGGTATAGTGAATAGAGGATGAAACTTGGAGCCAGAAAGACCTGAGTTCCAATCCTGCTTGAGACGCTTACTAGTGTCTGGACAAGTCACTTAATGTTTCTCACCCTCATAGTTGTACAAGATGACCTCTAAGGTCTTTTCCAGCTTTAAACCTCTCATCTTAATGCAAAGGAAGAGGGAAGAACTCTCCAGAAGGCAGGTTGCTCCACCTCCCCTCCACCAGGCAGCACGCACCTCACATACTGGCAACAGGGACAAAAACTGGATGCCCTACCCTGATTAGTGCATTGTCCTTATAAAACCGTGATGTTGGATGCATAAAAGCCATTCAGCAAATACTTACTGATTTATTTAATCTGGATGGGTCCTAGAGAAAGAATAGGCAGTTTCTGTCTCTCCAATGCCCACTGATTTAATCAACATATCCTACCCATGAAACAAAATCTCTTGATGTAGAGGTAGTTTTCTGATTTGGGGATGGGGAGTGTGGAGCAGGTTTTAGACCAGATGTATGATTTAATTGTCATAGAGAACAATCCAGTGAGGAAAATCCCTCCACCATTGCAGGGACAAATATTGTGCAACTATGTTGGTCAGTTGTTGAGTCACATCCGACTCTGTGACCCCATGGACCATCACACGCCAGCCCTTCTATCCTCCACTCTCTCCCGAAGCTGGTCCAAGCTCATGCTCATTGTTTCTATGACACTATCCATCTCATCCTCTTCAGTCCCTTCTTCTTTTGCCTTCAATCTTTCCCAGCATCAGGGTCTTTTCCAATCAGTCCTTTCTTCTCATGTGGCCAAAGTATTTAAGCTTCTGCTTCAGTATTTGACCTTCCAGTAAATAGCCTGAATTAATTTCTTTAAATATTGACTGATTTGACCTCCTTGCTGTCCAAGGGACTCTCAAAAGTTCTCTCCAGCACCACAATTCAAAGGCATCGATCCTTCAGTGCTCAGCTTTCATTAATAGTCCAACTCTTGCAGCCGCACATTGTTACTGAAAAAACCATAGCTTTCACTCGACGGACCTGTCAGTAAGGTGATGTCTCTGCTTTTTAGTATGCTGTCCAGATCTGCCACAGCTTTCCTTCCAAGGAACAAGCATCTTTTAATGTCATGGCTGCAGTCACCGTCTGCAGTGATCTTTGAGCCCAAGAATATAAAATCTGACACTGCTTCCATTGTTCAATTAACTCTTAGTGAGTTGCCTACAGCATAAGATCACAGAGCAGAACATGCCAAAAGCAGGACTTGAACCCAGGTCATACTAATAATAATAGTAGTAATAATAACAGCCACTAGTATTTACACAGTACCTACTATGTGCCAGACACTGTGCTAAGACCTTTACAAATATTATTATCATTTGATCGTCACAATATCCCTGGGAGGTAGGTGCTAATCCTGATTCTGAGGACCCAGATCTCAATCTCCTGTTTTATGTAGATTTGTTCATCTTAGCAGATCAACTAATAACTTGAATGACAGCTTAAAAATGAACACACCTAGTTCATGTCTATTTTATTGACTTGACAGCAATATGTCTCCTTCCCCAAAGAAACAAGCTATAGAATGAAACCTGGAGGGGACCTTTCTATGCAATATGTAACCTTTCCATACTTGGTAACCCAACCTGAGCTGGTTTAATGCTCACCCAGTCTGTCTGCCCCTCTCTAACAAACTTATTGTGTAGTTTAATTCCTTTTATTTATGTCCCATTCCCTTTCTCTGAACTTGTGTGGAAGAAGTGATTCTCCTAGCTAAATGCTGGGTCTTCTCCAGTGATTAGTACGGTTCTTTGCACATAATGGTTACAGGATAATAGACTTAAAGTTAGATGTGACCTTACAGGTGCCCTGATCCAATGTTCTTGTTCTGCAGGTGAGAAAATTTAGATCCAGGGATACTGAGGAATTTGTCCAAGGCTACACAAATGATAAGGGAAGATTTGAACCCAAGTGCTCAGACTCCCAAATCCAGCACACTTTCTACCTCATTGTGTAACAAATGAACGTTGAAAACGCTGTAATTCTCAACTCACATTCAATCACAGATCTCTAGTTAGTCCCAGATCTTTTTTTCCTATCTGTGAAATAAATTCAGCACATCATTTTCCCCCTACTTTCTAGGTGTGTTATTACTGACAACAGAAATAATATTGACACTGATTGCATTGCTTAGGACTCTGGGATGATTAAAAGACATTGTGATGCTGGGATCTCTACAGATTTGAAAAAATTTATCTTAAGAGCTACATTTTTAATTTAATTATTCAACAAATGTAAAGCATTTTTGATATATAATACTGACTGTGAACTTCTCCACTAAACTAAGATTGTTGAAGCAAAGACTGTGTACTATTTTACTTAAACAGCTCAGTGGTGTAGTTACTAGAGACGAAAGAAATCCTGTGACCATGGGGAAGTCACTTGACTTCTCTCAGATTCAAATTTCTGAGTGTATAGAGCTCTAATCCTGGAATCAGGAAGACCTGAGTTCAAATCCTGCCTCAGACATTTACCAGTTATGTGACCCTGGGCAAGTCACTTAATCCTGTTTGCCTAAATTGGCTCATCTGTAAAATAAGCTGGAGAAGGAAATGGCAAACCATTCCATTTATTTTTGCTGAAAAAAAAAAACCCAAATAGGATCATTAAGAGTCAGACATGACTGAAAAATGACTAAACAACAACAAAAATGGGACAATAATAGCACCAATCCCAGAGAGTTATTGTGACGATCAAGCAAGATGAAAGATATGAAGAACTGTGTAAACCTCAAAATGCTTTATAAAGGATAGTTATTGTTAGGTGTGTGTTAGTAAATGTTTAATTAGCCACCTCCTAGGAAAAAATGAATGCACAGTAACACACTTTTAAGTTTAATCTGCATTAACATTTCCTCTATCATTCTTTAGTTTAGATAATCAACAACAATCAACAAAACAATATATCAAACATTGATTTGGAGTATTTGCTGATTTCTGAGGTATAAATGCTCACAGTAAAAATTTCATAATTGGCTCTCTCCAGCCATTAGAGCTGGCTCCAGCACACCCCTGACTATTATTATCATCTTTGTGTTTATGTTGCAGTGCTTAGTACAGTACTTTATTCACACTTCTTCACTTCTCAAGTATCTGATTTTATTTCTCTTTCTTTCTCTTTCTCTCACTTTCTCCTCCCCCAATTGATGGACAACTCCCCAATTTCCAATTCTTTGCCACCACAAAAAGAGCTGCTATAAGTATTTTTGTTCATGTGGGTCTTTTGCCCATTTTTATTATCTCTTTGCCTCCCTCTTTCAAAAGAAAAATTACTTAATGCCCCCTAGCAGATCTACTTTCTTTAACCTTTTAACAATTTTTTTAAAAATTGTGTCATTTATAAAATATTTTTAAAACAATGCTTTTAAGTTTAACAATTTATTATAAATTTGTGGGTTTTTCCTGCATTGAAATTCTTTTTTAAAAATTAATTAATTTATTTTTAATTTTCAACATTCACCTCCACAAGATTTTGAGTTCCAAATTTTCTCCCCATCTCGCCCCTCCCCCCACCCCAAGATGGCATGCATTCTGACTCCTCCTAATCTGTCCTCCCTTCTATCTCTCCCCCCTTCTCTTATCCCCTTCCCCTTCAACTTTCCCTTAGGGTAGGATAGATTTCTATACCCCATTTCCTGTATGTATTATTTCCCAGTTGCATGTGAAAACAATTTGTTTTAACCTTTGTTTTTAATATTTTGGGTTCCAAATTTTCTCCCTTCCTCTCTCCCCACCCACCCTCATTAAGAAGGCAAGCAACTCGAAACGGGTTATACATGTGTAGTCATGTAAAACACTTCCATAGTAGTCATGTTGTGAAAAACTAAGTATATTTCCCTTCATCCTATCCTGCCCCCCATTTATTCTATTCTCTCTTTTGACCCTGTCCCTACTCAGAAGTGTTTGCTTTTGATTACCCCCTCCCCAAATTTGCCCTCCCTTCTATCATCCTCCTGCTCTCTTATCCCATTCCCCCCCCCCCCATTTTCTGTAGGGTAAGATAGATTTCTATACTCAGTTGAGTGTGTACGTTATTCTCTCCTTAAGTCAAATCCAATGAGAATAAGATTCGCTCATTCCCTCTCACCTTCCCCTGTTTCCCCTCCACTGTAAAAGCCTTTTCTTGTCTGTTTTATGTGAGATAATTTACCCCATTCTACCTCTCCCTCTCTCCTTCTCCCAGTATAATCCTCTCTCACCCCTTAATTTTATTCTCCAGGTATCACCCCTTCAACTCACCCTGTGCCCTCTATCTATCTATCTATCTATCTATCTATCTATATACACATACATATAATTTTTTCCCTCCAACTACTCTAATACTGACAAAGGACTCATGAGTTACAAATATCATCTTTCCATGCAGAATATAAACAGTTCAACCTTAATAGGTGTCTTATGATTTCTCTTTCCTGTTTGCCTCTTCATGTTTCTCTTGAGTCTTGTATCTGAAAGTCAAATTTTCTATTTAGCTCTGGTCTTTTCATCAAGAATGCTTGAAAGTCCTTTATTTCACTGAATGTCCATATTTTCCCCTGAACAATTATGCTCAGTTTTGCTGGGTAGATGATTCTTGGTTGTAATCCTATCTCCTTTGCCCTCCAGAACATTATATTCCAAGTCCTGTGGTCCCTTAATATAGAAGCTGCTAAGTCTTGTGTTATCCTGATTGTGTTTCCACAGTACTTGAATTGTTTCTTTCTGGCTGCTTGCAATATTTTCTCCTTGACCTGGGAACTCTAGAATTTGGCAGTATTCCTAGGAGTTTTCCTTTGGGGATCTCTTTCAGGAGGTGATTGGTGTATTCTTTCAATTTCTATTTTGCCCTCTGGTTCTAAAATATCAGGGCAGTTTTCCTTGATAATTTCTTGAAAGTTGATGTCTAGGCTCTTTTTTTGATCATGGCTTTCAGATAGTCCAATAAATTTTAAATTCTCTCTCCTGGATCGATTTTCCATGTCAATTGTTTTTCCAAAGAGATATTTCACATTGTTTTCTGTTTTTTCATTCTTTTGAATTTGTTTTTCAGTGTCTTGATTCTCATAAAGTCACTACCTTTCAATTGCTCCATTTAATTTTTAGGGAAATATTTTCTTCAGTAAGTTTTTGAACTTCCTTTTCCACTTGGCCAATTTTGCTTTTGAAGGCATTCTTCTCCTCATTGGCTTTTTGGAGCTCTTTTGCCATTTGGGTTAGGCTATTTTTTAAGGTGTTATTTTCTTCAGTATTTTTTTGGGTCTCCTTTAGCAAGCTATTGACTTGTTTTTCATGATTTTCTTGCATCACTCTCAATTTTTCCTCTACTTGTCTTACTTGCTTCTCAAAATCCTTTTTGAGCTCTTCCATGGCCTGGAACCAATTCATATTTTTCTTGGAGGCTTTGGATGTAGGAGCTTTGACTGTGTTGTCTTCTTCTGGTTGTATGTTGTATCATCTTTGTCACCAAAGAAAAATTCTATAGTCTGACTCTTTTTGCACTGCTTGCTCATGATCCCAGCCAATTATTTGAGTTATAAACTCTTTGTTAAGGTAGGGATCTGTTTCCAGTGTGGAGAATGTACTATCCCAAGCTTCGGGGGTTTTGTGCAGCTGTTTTCAAAGATACTTCTAGGGACCTGAAAATTTTCAGTTCTTCCAAGGTGCTATGATCAAGGGCGAGGTGTTTACTCCTTTCCTGGCCTGTGCTCTGGTCTATGAGTGACCACAAGCACTCTTTTCTGTCTTGGAACTGTGATGAGGATTCTCTCTCCACAGTCACTATAAGCTCCACCATGCCAGTGCTCCTCCTTGCCCCAGGACAGCCACCCAGAACTGTGACCCAGATCTAAGCACAGGCAAAGCAAGAGAATCCTGCACCAGCAGAGAGATCCCAGCAATTCCCTCTGATCAGTCACTCAATTTCCCCTCAGTCTGTGGGCCAGAAGCTTGGGAGGCAGCCGCCACCCCAGGGCTGCGCTTGGGGAATGGGGTTGGGACCCTGTACTTCTCTCTCATGGCAGAAACAGACTTTTCCTAGTGACCTTCTCAGTCTTTAGCATTAATGGGTTGAGAAGTCTGGAAACCACCACAACTGCCAGTGATTCAGTCCTCTGAGGTCTGCTCCAGGTTTGCTGAGGCCTGCGTGCTCACGTTGAACTGCGCTCCTCTCCCTGCCCTGCATGATATACCTTTCCAATCAACCATCCAGCTTGTCTTGGGCTGGAAATTTGTTTCTCTCTGTCTTGTTGTGGGTTCTGCTGCTTTAGAATTTGTTTAGAGCCATTTTTAATGAATATTTGGAGGGGTTTGGGGGAGAGCTCAAGCATCTCACTGCTTTTACTCTTCCATCTTGGCTCTGCCTCTCTCCATCCCCTGCATTGAAATTCTGATGACACAATATTGCATCATGTAACTGTTCAGTATTGTGTTGTAATCACGACATTACACACACATATTCCTGTCAGTGTATGCTGGACCTTCTGACAACACGCAATAGGCTTCCCTGCCAACACTTATTTTTTAAGACCTGTGGGGGGGGGACTTGACCACTTGACACTTGCATTTTGTGTGTTTATTTGGAAAATAATATGATCACTATGCCTTTAACTCTGTTATACAACAGATGAAACAAGTATGAATGGTTTTACAAAATTTTCTTCTCCTTATACTTCTACCACCCCCTTATTTTTATTCAGTGCCCACCAGTTGCACCAGAGGATATTACCACCCCCCTAGATGTTCCAGTGCCCCCCAGGGCCCACTTTGGGAACCTATGAGAGTATTCCATTGATGAACTTCAAAAACTCTAGGGTCAGGGCAGCTAGATGGCACAGTGGAGAGAGCACTGGCCCTGAATTCAGGAAGACCTGAGTTCAAATCTGGCCTCAGACACTTGACACTTACTAGCTGTGTGACTCTGGGCAAGTCACTTCATCCCATTGCCTGGCCAAAAAATAAACAAAGAAAAATAAACAACACTTCAGGGTCACCTCCATACCACGATGAATTATTGGAGAAAGATTTTGGAGGAAGGTCTTCCACATAATGGGCGCACAAAAAATGTTTATTGAATTGGATCTCTTTGACCCTTTGCAGTATTTTTATTCTGAGGCAATGTGGGGTAATGGAAAGAACATTTAATATGAATCCCTACTCTACTGTTAGTAATTATGACCTTGAGAAGGCCACTTAATTACTCAATCAGTAAATCATCATTTATTAAGTACCAACTACTGGTAGGCACTGCTTTAGGCACTGGGAAGGAAAGGGAACAAGTATTTATTATTAAGCACCTACTACATGCCAGTCACAGTACTAAGTATTTTACAAGTATTATCTCATTTTATGAGCAAGTTCCTGGGGATACAAAGAGAAAATCAAACCATTCTCTCTTTGAGCTTCAGGTTCTAGAGAAGCATTGTGGTTTAAAGGATAAAATGCTAGCTTAGGGCAGGGAAGACCTGGGTTCAAATCAGGTCACTGATGCTTATTAGTAATGTGACCTAGGTATTTTTCCACTTTGAGTCTTGATTTCCTTATCTATAAAATAAAGACATTGTACTTAATGGCTTGTAAGGTCCTTTCTGTTTTAAATCTATAATCTATAAAAATTAGAGTCTTGTTCTAATCTCTATAATCATTTCAGTTCTAAGCCTTGTCAAGTAATATTTTTTTCAGCTATGTCTAACTCTTCATTTTGGGATTTTCTTGGCAAAGATACTGGTGTGGTTTGCCATTTCCTTCTCCAGATCATTTTACAGATGAGGAAACTGAGACAAATAGGGTTAAGTGACTTGCCCAGGGTCACACAGCCAGTAAGTGTCCCAGGCTGGATTTGAACTCATGAAGATGAGTCTTCCAGACTCCATGCCCAGCACTCTATCCACTGTGCCACCCAGATGCCTTTCTAAGTCTATGATCCCATGTCTAAAACTTTTTATTCTGTGAAAACATTTTGAAACCCATTAGACACCAAGTGCTAGATATATGATCCAAGAACTTAATATTGATTCCAAAGGTGCCCTACTTAGCAGTTTCCTCTGGGGAGAGGGGAATTGACAAGTGAGCAGGTGCTATTTGCAGTCAGCTTTAAGGGAACATAATTTTTCCCTTGGGATGGGCAGATGTATGGGCAGAATTGTAGCTCTTTCTTGATCAGTCCTAAACTAAAAAGCAGAGATAGGGATGATGAGTGACCACAAGAAAACTTCTACTTTATAGGAAGCTATGAGGAGTTGTCTAACAGGAGTTATCCAGGGCCAACCCAAGATCCATTTTTCCAGAGAATGTGGGAATTGTTTTTCAAGGCATCTTACTACAAAAGGATAGGGAGCAGCAACTAATAAGAATATACTGGGTGATATAATGGATAGAGTGTTAGATTTGGAGGAGGAAAGACTTGAGTTCAAATCTTGCCTTAGACTTTTACCAGGTCATTTAACCTCTGTCAGCTTCAGTTTTCTTACTTGTAAACATTAGAAATAATAATAACTCCTACCTCACAGGATTCTTGTGAAGACCAATGAGGTAATCTACATTAAGTGCTTTGTAAACTTTAATGTGTTACATAACATTAGCTGTTATTACCAAGTGCATTTTTCCTAATGATGGCAACATAAAATGGTGAATTGCCTAAAAATTAAATTACCCACGTGCTCAAGATCTCATTCTCTTGCAATCTTGAACCTATAATTCAACTTCACGCCATTGGATATCCTTGAATCCCTTGCCCCCTTATCTACTTGATGCTCATCTCTTTCTAAACCAATGACTCAAATTATCCCCACGATCTTCCTTCTCTTACATACTGCTTAACATTGTTAGAGGAAGTTATCCAACTGCACTAACTAGATCCACTACAGATTTGTTACCTTAAGTCAACCAGTCCCTCAGTCCTTCCCAGAAATCCTTTTCCATTTTCCAGAGTGACTACCTATCTTACTCCACTGTATCTGTTCCAGACCTTCTTCCTTTCCCTCTAAATAGAGGGCTTTATTTCATATATTACTGAGAAAATCAAGGCTAGTCATTTTTTCCTACTAGTTCTGCACCTCAAATTCACTCAGTATCCTCCATCTTAGAGGTGAAGACCCAGGGATTGATCCTGATTCATGTTAGATTGGGGGAGAGGGGCTGGTTAGTTGATATTCAAACTTTTGCCTAGTATCCATAAACCAGAGTTCCTAAATTTTTCATAAACATTTGTCTTTATCTCTTTATTATCATTGGATAAATTCTTCCCCTGGTTCTGTTGATTTCACTCTTTAATACTCAATGTAAGATTTCACAGATTTCTTTGAAACCATCCCTTTCACAATTTCTTATGGTATAATAGTATTTCATCACATTTGTATACCATAATTTGTTCAGCCTTTCCTCCTCCTCAGATTTCCATTCTTTGCCACTTCTCAAAAAAAGGATATAAATATTTCTGTACATGCTGTTTGTTTTGTTTAGAATTAATTCCTTCTTTAATCCACTCTCCTTCTAATTCCCCTTTCTTCTCTGTTTTCCTTCCTATTTCCCTACTGAGTGAAATGTATTTCTGTACCTAAGTCTATATGTATGCATTCTTCCTTCCTTTGACCCATTCAGAAATAAAAATGAAATTAAACTGTTAACTGACCCCCCTCAACCCTCTGATCCTTGTTTATACAGTGGTCTATTTTTGCACTCAGATTATGTGAGATAATGTTCCTTAACCTTCCTTTCCCTTCCTCCCACACCCAATGTATTTTTTTTCCTTTCTTCCCTTTCTTCTTTTAAAACCATCAAGACATAGCAGAACTCCTCACAGGCTTTGTCTAATTAGACTCTCTCTATGACTCCTCATTATGATAGAATTCAGAGGGGAAACTGAACAATCTCTCTAAATTCGAATGTAAACAGTTTATCCTTGTTTAGTCCCTCATGATTGTTCAGTAATGTTTATTTTTATGTTTCTCTTAACTCCTATGTTTGAACTTGAGAATTTCAACACAACTTTGTTCTTTCATCAGAAATTCATGGAAGTGTACTATTTCATTAAAGTTCTACTTCCCCAACCGTGTAGGATTATACTTGGTTTTGCTGGTAAGTTATTCCTGGAGGTGAGGCTATAACCTCTGCCTTCTGGGATATTGCCTCTCAAGTTCTCTACTCCTTCAAAGTCTCTCCTCACTCCAGTTCACCCTCTGTTCAGCTGACAAAGTGATTTTTCCTAAGGTGCAGATCTGAACATATCGTCTCCATACTCAATAAATTTTAGTGGCTCCATTTTACCTCCAGGATTAAATACAAAACCCTCTGTTTTTGGCATTCGAGTCCCTTCATAATGTAGCCCTCCTCCTTCCTAGTCTTCTCCTACCTTATACTCCTCATCTCACCACATACTCTTCAATTCAATGACCCTGGCCTCCTTACTCTTCCAAGAACAAGACCCTCCATCTCTCAGCTCCAGGCTTTTTCTCAGGTGTTATCAGGAGGATCAAATGAGATAATATTGGTGAAGTGCTTAACACAAGGCATGGTGCTAAGTAGGTACTTAATAAATGCTTATTCCTTTACCTTAACCTTCTGGTTTGCTCTGTAAATATGTTTGTGCCCAGTGGAATGCAGCTTCTTGAGCAGATGAAAGTTTCACTTTTGCCTTTGTATACTATTGTAGCACAACGTCTAGCACATAGTAGGCATTTCATAAACATTTGCTGCTTGTTGACTGTTAAGCTTGGAGAAGAAGGGATTTAGGCAGGACGTGATAATCATCTTCAAGGATTGTCAGGTAGAAGAAGAATTAAGTTTGTTCTGCTCAATCACAAAGGGTGGAACTGGGAGTAAAGGATGGAAACTGCAAAGGGGCAAATTTACACCCGATAGAAGGCAAAAATTCTGAACGGAGCTATGCCACAGTGAAATGGACTCTCTTAGGAAGTAGTGAGTCCCCCCTCCTCGGAAGTCTTCAAGCAATGGCCAAATGATCACTTGTCAGGTATATTGAGGAGAGAAGCATTGCTTGGGTATGGATTGGACTGGACCAAGACTCCCTTCCAAACTAAGCCTGAGATTCTCTGAGACATTTTCATTGTGTGTCTACACACAAACGTGCACATACACATACACACACACACGTATAACAGGCAATGTGGTGCAATGGTATGGAGCTGACCTTAAAGTCAGGGATACCTGGATTGATTCCTACCTTTGATATAATGTGGTTGCATGAACCCTGGAAGGCAAGTCATCTGAGCTGTCACTGCCTCAGGAGCCTCCTTAAAAGTATTGATCTAGGGGCAAGTAGGTGGCACAGTAGATAGTGCACTGGCCCTGAAGTCAGGAGGACCTGAGTTCAAATCCAGCCTCAGACACATAACATTTACTAGCTGTGAGACCCTGGGCAAGTCACTTAACCCATTGCCCTAGCCCACCCCCCCAAAAAGTATTGATCTATTTATATACAACCCACACACACACACACACACACACACACACACACAGACATGTGTATGTCTTTGTGTGCTTATGTGTGTGTGTCTCTTTCCCAGACACACATACACACACACATACACACACACACACACACACACGACAATTGTGCATAAGTGTCAAAGATTAATTAGAAATCAGTACATTAAAGATGCACAGTGTGACTGAAAAAAGCCCTGCCCTCTAAAATCATCCAAAAGATTACTGACAATTTGGGAATTGATATCCATAGTGCTACCTTTTAACTTTCCCCACCTCTAGAGTGGCTATAATTAGGTCCAGATGCCCAGCTGGGAAAGTTATTCTTCTAGCAGTGACATCTGGCTCTTTGGCACATTCCCCAGCTTGAACTGAAGCTGAGTGCATTGGACCAACCAGCTGCCCATTTAGTCACCATTATAGTGAATAAATGTTGTATCTAATTATCATCCTCTGTGCTCCTTGCACTTATTCTAGAGAACTGGTCTATCACGACCGGGGCCTTGAAGCAAATGAGAAGTCTTCTGGGTTCATGTTCAGGTGAGAGGATGCTTTGATCTAGTTTTGTTTTAGTTTAATAGACCCAGAAAATAGATAGGTTTGGTTTGGGTTCAAACTGGTTTTACTAAATTTTTACAAATCAGTGTTGTATTCATTAAGATAATATTTGTTTTTTTTTCTGGCTCTAGCATATTAGGAAGACTCATTCTGATATGGGGTTCATAAATGAGTTTAAATTCTTGGTTACTAAAATTATCTATTGAGGAAAAAAGAAACCCCTTATACCTTCAAGTAAATTTTCCTCCTTAAGTTAAAATAGTGGGACTTTTCTCTCTTTTCAAAAACTGAGTCACTATGTCAGTGACTCTCACCTTTTTGGTGTTATGACAATTATTTGATTTCATAATAATGAATAATGATGTAACATAACATATTAATTATAACATATGGAATTTATACAACACTTTAAAGCTTAGAAAGTAGTTTATGCAAATTATCTCATTAGAGCCTCACAATGATTCTGAGGCAGATGTTGTAGGCACCATCATACCTATTTTACAAATGAAACAACTGAGGCTCAGAAAGGTTAAGTGCTTTGTTCATTTCCACAAGACTAGTAAGTGTTAAAGGCTGAATTTAAATCTAGGTCTTCCTGACTCCAAATGCAACACTCTATTCACATGACTGTCTCCTCTTAAAATAATACTACCTTTATTGTTATTATTTAAAGTAATACCAACTTTATCGTTATTATTATTTTGATGATGCACAGACCTTGAAGTTTTATCTGTGTAGGGAATTCCCACTGTGGAAACTCTATTCACTGATGCAGATTGGCAACTCATCAGTTATATCTATAATCTCAGAGAGTTGTGTAGAGGCATGGAGAAGATACAACTTGCTTAGGGTGGCCACCTTGCTAGCATGTGTCGGAGGCAGGTCTTCAACCCAGGTCTTCCTTCATTCCAAGGCTGTCCCTCCATCTACTATGCCACATTGCTCCGACCAACATAGGTAAATTAAAATTTTGTTTTGAGAAGCTCATAACACTTCTCTAGGTAATTGTAGACACCTTGGATATTATAATCAGACAAAGGTTGGGAATTCCTACTCTAGCTAAATGGAGATCTGTGAGACATATCTATATCTATTGCAGAGGGTGATTTGTTGTGATAGAGGCAAATTTTTCACCTAGAGTTCCCTACACCAATAAAAACTTATATTTTACAAGTCCAGGCCAAATGTGAATATATGTGTTGTATCATCTATGTTTATATATTTGGTATACCAATGAAGATCAGCAACTACCCTGCACCTTACAGTCTTAGGGAGTTGCTTGGGCACTTACCTTCAGGGGCACATCAATTGTATGTCAGAGTCAGGACTTGAGCCCAGGCATTAAAGATTCTGAGACCAACTCCCTATCCATTATATCATGCTGCTTTATAATATATGTTTGTATGTATATGTGTGTATATATACATATACGCAAACATGTGTGTACGTATATACATGCATGCATTGTACATACGTGTATATATACACGTGTGTGTGTATGTGTAGCAGCGTGGTGATACAGTAGATAGAGTGCCAGGCCTGGAGTCAGTTAGACTTAATTTCCTGAGTTAAGTTCTGACCTCAGACACTTACCAGCTTTGTGACCCTGGACAAGTCACTTAAACCTCATTGCCTCAGTTTTCTCATCTGTAAAATAAGCTAGAGAAAGAAATGACAAAACCACTTCAGTATCTTTGCCAAGAAAATCCCAAATGGGGTCATGAAGAATCAGCCACAACTGAAAAACAACTAAACAACAACAAAACATAAATAATATACACACAAATATGAAATATTAAAAGGGAAGATTATGGAAGGATATCAGCAGGAATTAGAAAGTATGAAAATTTATTGATGAATTGTGATCTGTATTGGTGATAATAGGCTTACTTCAGTGATATTTTCTCTTTCCATATACATATATGTGGAATATATATATATATACATATACATCCATATATATGGAATATATATATGCACATATATATACACATATATGTGGAATATATATATATACAGTATAAATATATACATAAACAAAATATGTGTCACTTCATGTATATATGTATATACATACGTGTGTGTGTGTGTGTGTGTGTGTGTGTGTGTGTGTGTATACACCAATGAGAGGCAGTATAGTGTAGTGGATATAGAGATAAGGAGCCAGCCTTGCAGTCCTGTAACAGGAGGTCCTCTGTTCAAATCTTGACTCTAATATTTATAGAATGGTCAAGACTATCAGTTGCGGAGAAGGTGCCTACCTAATGGGTATTGGTAGAAGAAGTTTCATCATTTGGGGGTTTCCTGTATTAGTGAAATCACATATCCAAGTGGATCTATCCTTGTTTCTCTGTCTTTGTCTTCCCTTCCTTCTCCTTCCCCTTTTCCTCCTCCCCTCTCCTCTACTGCTTCTCTCTCTTTCCCCTCTCCCTTTCTCCCCACATACATAAAGTTATATACATATTCACAGGTGTGTGTATGCATATACAAAATACATATATGTAGACACACACATACAGATCTATACATGCATGCATATATAAAATGCTTAGGCCCAGTTTAACTGTCAAGAAAATCAGTAGATGGAGGACAAATTCATCACTTTCAGTGCACAGAGTTGTTTACCTTACCCTCTATATTCTTATTTATTTTAATTTAATATTTCATTTTTCACAATTACATGTAAAATTTTAATATTTATTTTTTTAAAAAACATTTTTGAGTTACAAATTCTCTTCCTCCCCCATTGAGAAGGCAAGCAATTTGATATAAGTTATGCATGTGCAGTCATACAAAACATTTCCATGTTAGTCATGTTGTGAAAAAAAAAACAGACAAAAAGAAAGTAAAGAAAAAGTGTGCTTTGATCTGCCTTCAGACACCATCAGTTCTTTCTCTGGAGATGGATAGCATTTTTCCTCAGAAGTCCTTCAGAATTCTCTTGAATCATTGTATTGCTGAGAATAGCCAAGTCATTCACAGTTGATCAATCAAAAATATTGCTGTTACTGTGTACAGTATTCTCCTGGTTCTGAATATTTGACTTTGCATCAATCCATGCAAGTCTTTCCAGGTTTTTCTGGGAGCATCCTGCTCATCATTTCTTAGAGCATTATCATAAATCCCCTTTTATTAAGGGGATTTATTCTGTGAAGTTTGGATTCAGTCAAAGGACTGCACTCAAGGATCTAGAGGCCTCGAGGCTGCAGGTTTCCCACCCCAGCAAAGTGTTCCATTGCAATCATTTATCACAACTTGTTCAGCCATTCCATAGTTGATGGACATCCCCTCAATGTCCAATTCTTTGCCACAACTAAAAGAGCTGCTATAAATATTTCTGTACATATAGGTCCTTCTCCTTTTTTGTTTTATATCTCTTTGGGGATACAGACCTAGTAGTGGTATTGCTAGGTCAAAGGGTATGCGTGGTTTTATAGCCCTTTGGTCATAGTTCCAAATTGCTCCACAGAATGGCTGAATCAGTATACAATTTCACCAACAGTGCATTAGTGTCTCAATTTTCCCATATCCCCTCCAACATTTGTCTTTTTCCTTTTCTGTCATATTAGCCAATCTGATAGGTGTGAGGTGGTAGCTCAGAGTTGTTTAAATTTGCATTTCTCTTATCAATAGTGATTTAGAGCATTTTTTCATGTGACTATAGATAGCTTTGATTACTTCATCTGAAAACTGCCTTTTCATATCCTTTAACCATTTATCAATTGAGGAATGGCCTTATTTCTATAAATTTGATTCAGTTTTCTATATATTTGAAAAATGAGGCTTTATCAGAGAAACATTTTATAAATTTTTTCACAGTTATGATTACTGACTATGTATTTCCCTCCATCCTATTTCCCCATTTATCCTACTCTCTCCCTAACTCTTCCTGACTACAGGCCCAGCACTCTATGCACTGTGCCACCTAGCTACCTGGTGTGAGGACTCCTTCCTATACAAAACTGAAGAATACCTCCATTTTGCTACATGACCAGAACCCTGACTTTTCTGGTCATGTGTGTTAGCACAATGTAGTGGCTAGAGTGCTGGATGTGAAGTCAGGAAGGCCTGGCTTTTAATCTTGCCTCAGACATTTACTTCCAGTATGATTCTGGGCAAATCACTTAACCTGGCTCTCAGCTGCCTCACCCAAAACATGAGTTGCCATCGAGCTCTAATTCCATGAGCCTCTGAGTTTTTGTTGGCATCTTTACACCACGTCATCAACACAAATCATCTTGGCAATATGCTATACTAACCAGGTAACCTGTGAAACTCATGGCAGGCGTTGAGCTTAAATGTGGGTGAATTTTTGGGTTGCCTGTCTTGAAGGTTGTTTGTTCTTAGTAAATGAGGATTCATTCCATACTGCATTTTGTACAATACACAAGTTAGAATCAGAATCATTAATCTGAGTAGGCTCTCAAGAGATCATCTGATTCATAGACTTAAAACTAGAAGGCATCAAGTCCAACCCTCTCATTTTACATATTAGGAAACAGCCACAGGAAAGTTAAATGAGGTTATACAGCTAGTGTTTAAGGTAGGATCTGAGCCTGGGTCTTCCTCATTCCAAATCTACTACACCATGCTGCTTCTTTTTTATAGGTAAGGCTGTGTTTAAAAATTAAACTGATTCTACTTCTCTGGATCTCATTTTCTTTACCTGTGGGGGAAGAGGGGAGATAATTACAGAAGCACAGAATCTCAACATAGGCATCTGGTCCAACTAAGGTGAAGGCTAAATTGCATGGTGGATAGAGCACTGAAAGTAATGTCAGGAGTATTGAGTTGGAATCTTGCCTCAGATACTTAATAGTTGTGTGATTCTGGGCAAGTCACTTAATTTTTGTCAGCCTCAGTCTCCTTATTTGTAAAAATGGGCATAACAAATAGGACCTACCTGACAGGGATGTTGTAATACTCAAATGAGATATGTAAAAAGGCATTGCTAACTTTAAAGTGCAATTTAACCACTTTTGTTGTTGTTGTTCAGTCATATCCAACTCTTTGTGACTCCATTTGGGGTTTTCTTGGAGTGCTTTGCCATTTCCTTCTTCAGATCATTTTACAGATGAGGAAACTGAGGCAAACAGGGTTAAGTGACTTGCTCAGGGTCACACAGCTTAGTGTCAGAGGGCAGATTTAAACTTGGGTCTTCCTGACTCCAGGCCCGGCACTCTATCCACTGTGCCACCTAGCTGCCTGATGCAACCACTAGCTATTATTAATATTATTTACTGGTACCTGAAGAAGAATCTCCTATATCTAAAAGAAGACATGTAGTCTTCTTTTAAGACCTAGGACAGGGAACCTACCACCTCCTAAAGCAGTCTCTTCCATTTTTTTCTACAGCTTTGTTTGTTAGTAGAGTTTCCTTTTTTTTCATGGGCCTGAAATCTCCCTCTCTGCTACTTTTAACCAGTGCTCCCAGTTCAACCCTCTGGAAGAAAGAAGGAAAAAAATTGAATCCCTCTTGCACATGAAAGCTCATCAGATCCCTGAAGTCAGCTATCATCCTCTTCCCTCCTATCCTATCCCTTCTTTTTCTCAGACTAAACATCCCCAGTTCCTTCAAGCAGTCATTAAATGGTGTGAAGTTGAGACTAACCTGGGTGCCCTCCTTGGGGTACTCTCTAATTTATCAATGTCCTTCCCCATAGAATGGAAAATAGTACTCTAGAGGAGATCTGACTAGGGCAGAATGCAGCAGGACTGTTACCTAGTCCTGAAACTATGCCTCTCAACACAGCTTAACTTCCCATCAGCTTTTATAGCTGCCAATTTGCTCTGGTGACTCATACTGAACATGAAGTCCGCTAAAACCTCCAGATCTTTTTCAGATGAATGGCTATCGAATCATCCCTCACCCATTTTACTTGTGAAGTTGATCTTTGAACCAGAAATGGTTCATTTATCCTTAACTTTCTCTCATTAGATTTAGCCTCATGTTCTACACTGTTGGAATCTTTTCTTATCCTGATTCCATCATCTAATGTGTTAGCTATCCTTTCGAACTTTCTATGTTTCTACTGTCATCTGAAAGTTTGATTAAAATTCCATCTAATCTTCTATCCAAGTAATTTATAAAAAATAATAAAAAGCATTAGGCTGGGGCAGCTAGAGGGTGAAGTGGATGGAGCACCAGCCCTGAAGTCAGGAGGACATGAGTTCAAACGCAACCTCAGACACTAGCTGTGTGATCCTGGGCAAGTCACTTAACCCTGATTGCCCCCCCCCCAAAAAAAAACAAGCATAAGGCCAAGTATGGATCTCCCATGCACTCCACTAGGGACCTCCTTCCTGGCTGACACTGAACAATTTGTTAGTGGCTACTCTGAATCTGAACATTCAACTATTTTCAAATACACTTACCCCCACTGTATTACGGGTACCTCACATTTCTTCATCTTTTCTAGGTAAACCAAGTCTACAGTTTTCTCTGCATCCACCAGTCTAGACACACTGTCAATAATGAAAATGGGATTATTCTGCTATGACCTATCTGAATGAAATTGTACTGACCCTTTGTGATAACCCTTTTTTAGATGTTCATTAATCTCTAATAACCGCTTCTAAATTTTTGCCAGGAATTGAAATCAATCTGAATGGAATTTAGTCAAAAATTCTTTCTCCCTTTTTTTGGGATAAAGTTTTTTTTTCTTTTCCAGTACTCTGGAATCTCTCCCATTTTCCACAATCATTCTGAGATCACTGCCAGAGACTCAGCAATCACTTTGAGTTGACCTTTCAATAATATGGGGAGTAGAACCCCTAAAGTTCAAGTTTTATCTCATTTACTATCTCTCTGCTTATCTTGGGTTTCAACTCTCTTACCTTAATTCCAGGAGTGTGCTGGAGCCAGCTTGATTATTACATTTTCATCATGAATGTTCAGACCTTGGAAATTGACATGCTACAAATCAGGGATTGATTTATTGTTTTATTGATTGGACTTTAGAAAGTGATGGAGAAAATGTTAATAATGCTGATCAAACTTAAAAGGGTTGTGTCTACTTTTATTTTTTTGGAAAGTCAGTTGTAAGACATTTGCCAGCATACAACTGCTTAATTCCTTCATGGATCCATTATCTCACCAATGTAGGTACAACCCCACAATTGTGCAGGTCACAGCCTGGCTACACCTTCTCATTCTCTGTGACTCTAGTCCCACAACCTCCCAGAAAACAAGGAATATGACACTAGGCTAAGGTCTTTCTCCTGCATCTCTTGACATTATATGGACAACAAAGGACCACAAAAGATGTTATTCTTCATTCTCATTACACTACTGGTCCATCTCCTTTTCTGGTTACATATCTCTTTGTTAATCTTTATTACTTCTTCTGGTGTGCAAATCTTCATTGGTCATGGCCAGCAGACTATTTCTACTCACCATGCCTCTCTCCATTGATGTTTGTATGATCCATAGCTTCAGTTCTTCAGACTCTCAACTCTTGATCTCTTTAAACTAACTTGCTGCTATGTAGCATCACTAGGAGAAAACCATTATTTAAAAGTTAGATGTTTGTTCCAGAGAGAAACTTGGGATCACTACAAGCATTGTGCCATTTCGCAAATGCAATCCAGCCTGTTCTTTTTCTCCCATTCAATTCTAGACCCAAGATAGCTATAGTGATGAACCAACTCTAGTTGTCCATTCAACTGCATATCATTGTCTTGACAACTGGAAGACTTTATCCAGCTGGCTTTTTTTTTCCCTATGTGGATAAGATCAATCTCATTTAAGTGATTTTGGATTTTATTTAGGAAGCTCTATGAGACAGGAAGAGCATTGGGCCTGAACCAAGTATACACAGGAGAGATTTGTGACAGAGATGAAAAATTTTTGCAGTGTTGTGGGAAATATTCATAAACATCTGAAAGAAAGGAGGATAGCAAACACTTTAGAGAATATCTCAGATGCTATTACTATGAAAATTACAATACAATTTTAACAGCTATCAACCAGCATGCCTATTTTTCATCTCCACAAAATTTTTATGAGAATAATCTAATAACAATATTAAAAATACTTGGCATTTATAGAGCACTTTAAGGTTTGCAAAGTACTTTATATACTCATTTCATCCTCATAACAATGCTGTCAGATAGGAGTTTCTTACTACTTTCATGTCACAGATGAGGTAAAGGAGAAATAGAAAGATTAAGTGGTTTTCTCAGTATCACAAAGCATATAGGTGTCCTAGGTAAGATTCCAATCCAAGTCTTTCTGGCTGCAAGTCCAGATACAGAAGTATCAAAGGCATTCTTGATTATGGCATGTATGAGAAAGGAACCTATTTTTGCTTCCATCTTAATGCACATGTGTATACACACACATGTATATACATATATATATATACGTGTGTGTATGTATGTGTGTATATACACATATATGTATATAATATTGTTATATGTGAGTATATGTATACAGCTACATTGGTCTCTTTAGACAACTCTCTCCCCTTTTCCTCATTAAGAATTATTTCTTTTCTTGTCTTGAAAATTTCATCTTTAAGAACTTCCCATTCTTGAGTTTATTTTCCTTGTAGAATTTTAATCTATGTGATCCTACCTAGCCTTTTTCTGGACATTGAAATCTACTGTGCCCAAATAAAAGATGAATGTTATACTATGGATCAGATTTCCTCCTTCTAACACAGATTCTGGGTCTCTTCTCCCCTTGCAACACTACTTCTACAAACTAGCTCCTCTATGTGAATAAGAATCAGATCTGAAATAGTCATTTCTGTCCCTACTCCCAGACCATCTTCTGGATGCACCTTTGCCAGGGAAGGTGCCTCTCTATCCCTATCCATTACCCACCCCAATTCAATATTAGAATGTAAGACTCTGACAGGCAGGAACTCTGTTTTTGTTGTTCATTTGTTTTTAATATCCTCGGGGATTATTCCAGTGTTTGGCACATAGTAAGCAGTAAGGGCTTAATAAATATTCTTTCATTCATTCTCCAAACTGGTTCCTTCACTTTTTAAAGGACAAAATTATCAATTAAGGCAAGTTACAAAATTATTATCTGCTCACCTTCTGACAGATATCCAGCAGATATCTAAATAATTAAAACCTCCATCATTGTATGACATTATTCCCGACTCATGATTTGTTTCACAAACTGTTCATCTATTTCCTCCTCCTGTCTACAAGTGGTTTGTAATTTATTCCAGAGATAGTATTTTTTCCTGCTTCTTTTTATTTTCACCAAAATGCTTTCTCATCATGTATCCTCAATTTAGTTTCTGGATTTTTCCCCCCACATAACTATTGTGTGGTTTGTCCTTCATTCTCAAAGAGGGCCATGACATCAGGGAGATGACGACATGACTTGCAATTGACTTTGATTTGAGTGAGGGAAGGCTGCACATTTTCTAAATCCACAATGCTGCTAACACTTAGCTTTTTCTTTTTGAGATAGGTATGAACTTCCAGAGTCTTTCTCATCCTATCAAATCTCAGTGCTTCCTATGAGGTCAATTTTACCTACTTGTGTAAGGACCATCTTGCATTTACCCATAATATGTGTGTTTGTGTATGACCATTTCTTTTTTTTTTGACCATTTCTTTTTAATTTCGTATTCCTTTATTATTATTGTGTCTGCAGAGAATTTCTGAGTCCTTACTTCCATTCTCCTTTCTATGTTGTAGCTACTCTCCTTGTTTTCTGACTTGTTGAATATGTGTGTGAGGTTAAGTGACTTCTACAGGGTCACACAATTAACCAAAACCTGAGCAGGGCTTTCACACTCAAGTCTTCTCATTCTAAATCCAGTGCTTTCCCAGTAGACTATGTTGCCAAGATAGCCTTAATATCTGAACTGGCCTAAATCCTCCTGTATCCAATATATCTTTGGATAAAGAGCTAGCCCTGGAATCAAAATCTGGCTTCAGACACTTACTAGCTGTGTGATCCTGGGCAAGACATTTAACCTTGTTTGCCACAGTTTCTTCTGCATAAAATGATCTGGAGAAGGAAATGGAAAACCACTCCACTATTTTTTTTTGCAAAGAAAACCCCAAATGAGGTCATGAAAAGTTGACACAGCTGAACAAGAACAAGTAAAAGAAGAAGGCATAGCTCTGTATTGATAAAGGAAGTTCCTTACCAGGAACACCCCACATGGATGAAATCACAGGCCTGGTAAAACAAACACTGAAAAAGACCAGGCATTTCATAAATGTATTTTAAGTAGCATTTCAGGCGTCTGGAGTTTTCCATCACATGCAGATAAAACAAAATCACAGGGAAGCTGATCTTTCCCTTCCTAAGTCATTTGAGGGCACATTTCCAAACTCTTCTTCCAAAGAAGACGCAGGGTTTTTCACATAGCTTGCTAGATTCAGCTTGAGGCTATGTGCAATTTTTTTCCTGGGGAATCAAAATGCATGAGTTTCCATCTGTTAGGAACATTTATTCTTCATTAAAATCTAGTGGCAATTCCCAACGTCAGTTTAGAACTTGTTTTCCCCATTTTTTCGAACTTCAAATACTTTCTGAATTGTGTTAGCTGATGCATTGGATGTGTATAATTAACTGACAGGTCTCTCTGGGCTCATTTAGCTAAACTTGTGGAGCTTAACTGAGCAAGACATTTGCTGATGTCTCTCCCTGTGGTGACACCCACTGAAATGAATACCTGAAACAGAAAGAAACAAGTGAAACTGTTTTTCCCCCACATTGTTTTCAGATGATATTTATTCCTCATATCTGGGCAGAACTATATGATGGAGGTAATTATCACAGTGTGTTTCAAATGCATGGTTGGTTTGCAAAAGGAAAATGGGGAAAAATGCCATAATTTTTTTTTTTTCCAATCAAAGAAGTCATTCTGAAGGGTCTAAGAAAGACATCAGGAATAGCAGGCTGTCTTTTTAATTGAGCCGCTCAGAATCCCCACTGGATTGCAATGCAACCCACTGGGTGTACAACTTCCGTACACTTCAAAGGGCGTTCCCTGCCTAGAGGAAATTCAAATGATTCTTGGAAGGTTGGGTGTATAAAGGCCAAGCAGGTAAAAAAGCTGAAGCAATTTTCCAGGTTAGAGAAAATTCCAGGGACTGGGCGTGCTGACGTTTTCTCATCAGATTCATAGCTCACTGTACAGTTTTTTTCATTTGCCTGGAAAGACACGGAGAGACTGTGCCTTTCTGCACTTGGGGAGTGTGATTCCTTTGGAATTGTATATCCTTTGCCTCTGATAGGAAGGGAGGTGCCACACTTGCTAATCCTCTCCAAGCCCTGACCATAGCTCTAAGCTATCCTTTACTCAGTGGTCTACCACTCTCTAGTCTCTTGCCCCCCCCCCCCCGCCCTGACAAATTTAGGGAAATAAGCCTCAGCTGCACCAAAGGTGCCCCAGAAACAGGCTGCAAAGGGGAACCAGTATGTAGGCTTCCCACTGACCTAAAGGACAGTCTTTTCCCTTTATCCCTCCTCTTAATCTCATCCTCCAAAGTCCCAAGTCCCCGGAGGATAAAGTCGTTTATATGGTCCCTGGGAAACCCTGTGATACAGGGGTTTGGGGGTGTGTTCCCTCATTCACTCATCAGATCAAGACCCTCGGTATCTTAGACCTGGAAGGAGCTGTTTGGGAGAGAATAGGGTTGGCAAAACCCACTGCTGCTCTGGGTAACCTGGCGAGACGGGTGCCGTGGCTTTGCCAGGTGTCGGCGGTGTGGGGGATCGCGAGTTGCCTCGCTCAGCTCCACTGCAGCAGGAAGGAGCTGCCATCGCCACTGCGGGAAGAGTTGCCGGGACTGCTGACGCGGTTGGACAGAGGCAAGCTGTAGGGGAGGAGCCTGGGCTCTTGATGCACCAGCCTCCAGTACAGCGCCCCGGCAGCCACCTCCTGCAGCAGCCGGGGAGACGGTAGCTGCTACAGCAGAAAGCAGAGGAGGTGGTGGCGGCAGAAGCAGCGGTAGCGGCTGTGAGCGCACGCGTGTGGGTGTGAGTGTGTGCACCCGCCCGCAAGCCAGCCAGGCCGCAGCGGCCAGCCCGTCTCCCAGCCCCCAGCCGGTTTCTCTATCACCGCCCAGTCAGAGCCACCCACCAGTAGCAGAGACCTAGACCCTCTCCCTGCGTGGCGTGGCGTGGAGTGGCGTGTCGGGGCAAGCTTCCGTCCTCCCAGTCCACCTCTCCACTGGAGAGAGTTCCGATCCAGAAAGACACCATTTTGTTGCTGGACGCTTTCCGAAGGGGGGGTGTAGTGTCTTTGGAGTGGCTGCCAGCAAAGAGGGAACCTGTTGGGCATCTATATCCCCAGCGTGGGAGCTCCAGACTACTCTGAGCATCTCCTCCCTGGGCTGGACCAGACCCTGCCGGGCTCAAAGCATCCCTCTTGCACCAGGGCAGCAGCAGCTGCAGCAGCATCTCTGGCAATTGAATTCCTAGGAAGCCGTGGCGGTACTAGCCAACGCAGCGTTGAAAATCGCGAGTGTAGGAGGTGACATCTCGATTTCTTCTCTCCTCGGCTTCTCTTCCTTCTCCTCCTCCTGCTCTCAGGGAAGGACTATGCTGTGCTCCCTGCTTCGACCCTGTCCCCCTCTCCTCTGAGGCTGGCGGCGGGGAGAGATCATGGATACTTGTCTGCTGGCTTTTAGTTTCCACACAAGTAACCCTGCTGTCAATGGAGGAAGACATTGATACCCGCAAAATCAACAACAGTTTCCTGCGAGATCACAGCTATGCGACCGAAGGTAATGCCCCCCGCCGCATTTAACCCCATGAGGCCTCAGCCAAGAGGAACTCACGGGGTGCAAGCATTCTGGAAAGCAGAGCTGGTGGTACAGGAGGGTATTAAGCATCGTGGGAGGAGAGCTCATTGCCCAGCCCCTCAGGGTTGGGTTGGAGAAGGGAGTGTGGGGGACTGTGGGCTCCGCCTGCAGGTTCCCCTGCTATGTCAGCGATGTTGGTGCCGCTCTAGCCATCCAGGGCCTGCCTGGGGAGCTCCGGTTTGGAGCAGCAGGTGGACCAGGAGTGCGTCTGAGTTAAAGGCCCGAAGAGGGGACCAGATCTCGGGGGTCATTTCCTAGCTAGAAAATGACTCCAGAGAATCAAGTTGCCGCCCCACTTAAGGTGACCGGGCTTCAGACAGAGGTTGAATTGAGGAGGAGTGGGTAGGTGAAAAGCCCTGAAAGGCAGCAGAGTGATGGTGCATGCCTTAGCCGTTCTGTGGAGGGCAGGGTTTCATTTCCTGCCCATTTATCTCTCAGATGGACGGATACCTGGATTGGCAATCATTCATGCAAAGGCCCTTGGCAAACAAGGGCTATGGAGTAGTTGGGGGCATAGGGGACATAGATGTAGGTGGTGAGTCCTAGTCCAACACGTGGGGCAAGGAAGACAATCAGCTGGCCTTAAAAATTATGGTTATGATTTCTGCAGCGGCAGTTTCTGCTGAATCAACAGCCAGCAGGAAGGAAGTGTGCTCAGCAGCTGAGCTTTGCCAGGAGAAGAAATTGTCTTTGCTTCCTCACTCAGCTTGTTCTTGGATTAATCTAAATCCTTAAGCAGGCAGGCAGAGCCAGCAGGTGGATTTTCAGTATTCTTTGGTGTGTGGAGGTTTTCCTAAACCCAAAACTTTTCCATTGCTGTTTTCATTTCCATTCCTATGCCCTAAAACCTATGGATGCTGAATATAGATCACTAGGGAGCAGAAGCCACCATCATCTTTCCTTTTCTCACTGCTGCATGCCTCAAGCACTCAGCATTGTAGAGCCCTGATTGAACTGTGACTCAGTAGACCCCGGGTCTGATCTTTGATAAGGCAGAAAGAATATTAGACTTGGAGTCAGGAGACCTGGGTTCTTGTATCAGCTTTGTCACTCACTAGTCACCTGATCTTAAGTAAGCCTCTTACTCTCTGGGGCCTTTTTTTTTTTCTTCTTCTTATTCGCATCATCAGTAAAATGAAGGAGTTGGAGAAGAGAGAGAGAGAGAGAGAGAGAGAGAGAGAGAGATTCTATGAAAAAGTTTAGAGGCTCCTGTTAAGAGGGTAGAAAAAAGATTTTTTTTTAAAGATTTGAGTAAGAAGAAATAGAGTGGGAGAGGGGAAGAAGCGTTCATTCTGAAAATATCAATACAAATTTTAAGCTGTCAGTAGGCTCAGTGTTTTTCCTTTTTTTATTAGAAAATCTTTTATATGTAGACAGACTGGTATAATGGAAAGAGCTAGAAGGATTGGGTTCAAGATGACTCTGCCACTTACTGGCTGTAAGGTCACTTGAGCTCTCTGACTTAGTTTTCTCATCTGTAAAATGGGAGATAATGCTAGGGCTTTTCTGAGGATCTGTAAGTGTAAAATTACAGAAGTTGTTATTACAGATATTAAGATCATGTGACCTCTGTCCTCTAGGAACCTAAAGCAGAAAACAAACATTGTGCCCAAAGGGTAAAATAATATTTTTGAAGCTTCTTCCCATAGAAAGTACTATGGGGTTTCTTTATTGCACTGGGTGGCAGATTTTTATCTCCCAACCACAGAGCTCTTGTCACTAATTTGGCCTTAGGCTGAGTTTGTTTAGCACTGTTTGGGTGTGTTCTAGAGTAAAGAAAGTACCCTTATGCCTGAAAGTTTACTAAGAGACTCATTGAGATTTATGATTATAAAGCAACAAACATATAAAATAGCACTTCCTTTTATTCTGCTCCTCATTACTCACCCTTCAAGAGGCAGCCTCTAATAATGAATAAGGTAGTAGTAGGAAGTTTTCTAGATTGGATGAGCTTTAGAACACTTTGCAAAGTTGGTGCGCATTAAATATTTGTTGAATGAATGATCCAAAAAAAAAAATGACTTGTTGCTTCCCAATCCCAGAACATTGATAATGCCCTCATGATTTTCTTTTATTGCAACATTTTAGACCCTGAAGCAGCAGCTCCAGTTTCCGATAGCAGCAACAGGATGAGGGGATAAATTGTTTACATCCTTTTTTTTTTTCTTCAATAAACAGAGTAACTGGGAAGCTAGGTGGCGCAGTGGATAAGAGCACTGGCCCTGGATTCAGGAGGACCTGAGTTCAAATCGAGTCTCAGATCAGACACTTGACACTTACTAGCTGTGTGACCCTGGGCAAGTCACTTAACCCCAACTGCCTCGCAAAATGAAATAAAATACAATAAAATAAAATAAAAAGTAACTTTGTAGCAAAGAATTGCAATGGTATTTTCAATAGTATTTTTAAAAAAATTTTAAATTCTGTGTGTGTGTATGTGTGTGTGTGTGTGTGTGTGAGAGAGAGAGAGAGAGAGAGACAGAGAGAGAGAGAGAGTACATACCTGTGATTTCACTAGGTGGGTGGGTAACTCCAGATGAGAGGTAAGTATCAGAGGCCAAAATTGTTCCCAGATTTTCTTGATTCTGAGGCCTATTCTCAGTCCATTAGGCCGTGCTGTCCTTCCTTTCCTGCTCACCTCCCTCCCCTACACTCCTTTCTGTTTTAGGGCACCACCATCCTTCACTCACCCAGGTTTGCATTCTTAAATTCTTGTTTCCTCTTCTCCCCTCCCCCATCAGTTACCACCTTTTGTCAGCCTCCACAGCTTCTCTCCCACTTGACTCCTACAGCTATAGCCCTAAGAGTACACTATCAGGCTCTCAATACCACTTACCTGCACTATTGCAATTGCCTTTTGGTTTCCTTGCTTCCAATTTCTTTCCTTTCCACACAACTGCCAAAATGATCTTCTTTTGGCACAGGTCTGGCCCTGCCAGTCCTAAGCTCAAGAAGCTGATGCTTCTCCCCATTGTCTCTAGGATGCAATGCGAACTCCTCTCTTGCCGTAATCTTTTCATGCTTACTTCACATACCCCACCCCCAGCCCCATTTCACACTATGTTCCAGGCACACTGACCTCGTTGTTGTTCCCCAAACCTGGCATACCATCTTGCCTCCTGGTATTTGCACAGGCAGTTCCCCATGCCTGGAATACACTCTCTCCTCATCTCTAAAGCAGAGAATCCTTAGCTTCTTTCAAAGCTCAACTCAGGTTCCATCTTGCCTGATCTTCTGGCTCTTACTATGCTCTCCTTCCTTACATTATCTTTTACTTGCCTGTCTCTAGAAGTGTTGCATTGCTCTGATGGAAAAATGTAAACTCCTGGGGACAGTTTTTGTTTTGTTTTTGGTCTTTGAAACCCTGTTAGTGCTTTGCATATTTTATTATTATCGAGTTGTTTCAGTTATGTCCAGCTTTCCATGACCTTATTTGGGATTTTTTTGGCAAAGATGCTAGTGGGGTTTGCCATTTCCTTCTCCAGCTCATTTTACAGATGAGGAAACAGGGTTAAGTGACTTGCCCAGGGTCACACAACTAGTGAGTGTCTGAGGCTGGTTTTGAACTTGGGTCCTCCTGACTCCAGGACAGATACTCTATCCACTGTACCATCCCATATAATGCTTGATAAATATTTGTTGAACTGGATCCATATTGGCTTTATAACTGATCCTACCTTGCAGTGAGAATAAGAGAAAAAGAGATGAAAGATAAAATGGAACTCAGATGTTAGGAAAAAACCATAATGACCTTAGAACAGAATACTCTATATCATTTTTTTCCATTGGCCCATCATAGTAGATTTTTTATTTAACAGTCAGTGGGAAGGGGAATAATCACTCCCCTTTAGATTAGCGCCTGGATACATTTAGGGATCACTCAAAAATCACATCACTCTTTCTCTGTTTACTTATTTAAATCCATCGTACTAAATGGGTAGATCTGTTGGCTGTAATTCTGAGGCCTTCTGTTTCTTTGTGCTCCTCTTTGTGTTCCTTCACTGTTTCCTTTCCTTCCCAACTGCTCAGATCTCTGACAATTTTTAGAAATTCTCATTTGCTGTTACCTCTGGCCCGGATGATGTCTAAGGTCCCTGCTAGCTCAGAGCATCTATGAAGCTCTGCCCTCAGCTCTGATCATTCCACACTGCAGTATTCTATTTAAAGCCAAAAGGCTTTTGCTGGGTAGTTAGTGTGAAGGACTCTAAGCTCAATTTGCATCCTAAATGGTAGCTGCAGGCAAGTTTATTCTGTGGAGAGCTGGGAAAATGCTACAAGCCAGTTTTACCTAAGGTATTGGGTTTTGTTTTTTCTTTTTGGTTGTTGAGTGTATTATTTTGCAGGCTAGTGAAATGAATTCCTAATGTGTGTACTTATTAAAGGCATTTCCTATCTTGATGTCCTTTTTTTTTAGCTTTGTTTGAGCACTGGTATATTTCTAATGAATCCCTTTCTTCCCTTCCCTAAGAATTCCCAGTACCTTTGCCTGCTTCACTAGCCCATATTCCAGGAGAGAGAACAATTTATAATCTTTTTTTCCCTCTTCTTCTTTCTTTTTTTATTTGGACTGGACCTATGATTTCTTTGATCTATTTGGTGTGGAGACTTTCTCCACCAAAGCAGAGCAGAACCTGCTCAACAATTTACACTTTTAGGGAATTGCCTGGAGCTTTTGTTGTTGTTTTTCAGTTTCACTCATGTCTGACTCCTCTGTCACCCATTTGGGATTTTCTTGGCAAAGATATGGCATGGTTTGCCATTTCCTTCTCCAACTCATTTTACAGATAAGGAAACTGAGGCAAACAGGGCGAAGTGACATGCCCAGGATCACACAGCTAGTAAGTGTTTGAGGCTGGATTTGAATTCAAGAAGAGGCGTCTTCCTGACTCCAGGCTTGGCACTCTATCCCGTGCCACCTAGCTGCCCCTTGCCTGGGGCAGTGAGAGATTAAATGACTTGTTCATAGTCATGCCAGTATGTGTCTGAGGTGGATTGTGAATCCAGGTCTTCTGTCTCTGAAGCCAGCTCTCTATTCTTTATATCAACCCTCCTCTATTACTTATTTATCCATCCATTTACTATTTCTTGCTTCATTCTTATTGTTGCCATTCATTGTGTATAATCCATGTTTTCATCTGTGCTTGAATTCCCTTTGGGGATAGTTTTGAAGTGACTTCCTCTCCCCCATCCCCAAGTAAAGCTCCAAAGAGAGGAGCCATGTGAAAGGGTATTTTTTTGAGGGGGGGGGGCTAGGCAATGGGGTTAAGTGACTTGCCCAGGGTCACATAGCTAGTAAGTATTATGTGTCTGAGGCTGGATTTGAACTCAGGTCCTCTTGAATCCAGGGCCGGTGCTCTGTCCACTGCAACACTTACCTGCCCCCAATGTGAAAGGGTATTAGAATGATCATGTGAGAAGACCACACAAAGAGGACAATGAACCATATGTTTTGTCCTTAAGGGTTTCTCTGAGGACTCAGCTAGGTGGTGCAGTCAATAGAGAGCACGGGCCTAAAGTCAGAAAGACCTGAGTTCAAATCTGGTCTCAAACACTTAATAGCTGTGTGACCCTGGGCAAGTCATTTAACCTGTTTGCCTCAATTTTCTCATCTGTAAAATGGAAATAATAATAGTATCTATCTTGCAGTGTTGTGAGATTCAAATGAGATGATAGCTGTAAAGTGCTTAGCACAGTGCCTGGCGCATGGTAAGTGCTGTATAAATGTTAGCTATTATTATCTTAGCTTCATGCAGATTTCTGGGACGGCCATTGGAACTGAGAAAACACCATCTCCTGGTGACCCACAGCAGGTCCACAAGTCCTTTCCCGACTTACATTCCTACCCACTCTGGGCCTCTCCCCCTCCCCTATCAGGAAGGGATCTTAAAAGATTTTGCCTAAATCTGCTTCCTCAGTGTGGGAACCTGAGCAGTCACTTTCATCTGTATATGTTACCATTAATAGATTGAATTCCTCAGCATCCAATGTGTGCTTCTAGAACATTCTGTCTGTTGGGGTGGGATGTGGTAAAGAGCAGAAGAGGATGCATTTTCACTGTTTTCCAAATATTCCATTGATTGGCAGGGGGCAGGTGGTAAGCGTTAGACTAAATGGCTTCTTCCAGCTCTAAAATCCCATGATTCTGTGAAGTGCTAAATGTACACAAAAGACATAAAAAGTACAACTGAGGCAGTTTACCCCACCCCACCCCTAAGAGCCGCATTTAGGAGTGTGGGACCTTCGATGAAGAGGAAGCAGAGATGGGCAACACTAGGGAAGTCCATGAAGCTGCTTTTGCTATGAGGGTTCTGGAAAGGCTTACAGTAAAAGGAGGCAGTAGGATTACAGGGAGGAAGGGATTTGTCGTTGCTGCATAAGTTATTTTGATATTTGTATGCAAATGTCAGATCAGAATACCATTTCAAATGCATGCAGATGAATTTTTGATCTCCTCTGTGCTCAGGAATGGGAGGTAGGAAGACGCTGCCTGACGCTATTGTAAATGACCTTTCTGGAGCTGGGAAATGTTTTGCTCCTAAATGTAATGACCAGAGTGCATTGAAAATCACTCATAGGTATTCATTAGTATCCTCCTAGTCCCCAGTGGTTTTCCCAAGCCCTTTTAAGAGTGCTGGTCAGAAATGTACCAATGAACCTGGGGTGAATAACATTAAGATAGTCCTGTCAAAGTGTTTCTAAAGCTGAATGAAAAGTGCTAGCCTAATGACTCAGTTTCTTGGACTTTGGCATTTGAAGAGTATTTGAGCCTCCAGTTGGGTATTGAGCTAGTCTTATAGAATCCCAGCATTGAGGAAGAGCTGTTTAGAAGCCAAAGGGTTTTGTTTTATCCACAGTACACATTCTGATGGCTACAAAGAGAGATTGAAGGACAAAGACTGGCTGAAGTCCAACCCAATCATTCCCATTCTCCCATTCCAGCCTCACCTAGCATTTGGACACTCAATCCAAAGCTATCTACTTCTCCTATGGACTTCTTGGGTCCCCAGCAGCTTTTATCCAATGTAAAAATCATTAGCTAGCTTTCCCTGGCACATTTATACCACTTTGGCTTCTCATAAGATAGTTGGAACATAGGACCAAGAGGAAGGCTGATGGTAGCAGGAAAGCCACTTGTATATACAGAGCTAGACCCTTCCCTTTAAGCTCATGGCAGCAATAGCAATAGTCATCTGGAAATTGGAGAGGAGAGAGAGAATATCTATCCACCCTCCCAATGTCCTACCTCCAATTCTCCCCCCCCCCCCACTGCCCAGGTCTAGGTTCCCATGATCAGTAGTTACCTTTCGGACTGGGAAGAAAGTTCTCATTACACTTATGGACAGAGATGTGTTTAAATTAGTAAGGAGTCATAGAATTGCCCTTTGCATGAAAACATGTTGGAACCCAGGCAATGATTTATGTCAGACTAGCCCACTTTCCCTCTCAGAAGGGTAGAATCCACTTTGTTTAGCCTTTCACTCCCAAATTCCTCTCTTTCTCTTTTAGGCCCCCAAGATCATAGGCCTCAGAAACTATAAGAACCTTAGAGGTAATTAGGTCCCCTCTCATAAGAGAGAAAGGCAGCTAGGTGGCACAGTGAATAGAGCAATGGGTTTGAAATCAGGAAGCCTCATCTTCATGAGTCTTCATGAGTTCAAATCCAGCCTCAGACATTTAATAACAGTGTGATCCTGGTCAAGTCACTTAACCCTGTCTGCCTCAGTTTCGTCATCTGTAAAATGATCTGGAGAAGGAAATGGCAAACTACTCCTATATCTTTGCCAAGAAAACCCCAAAATGGGGTCACAAAGAGTCAGACATGACTGAAACAACTCAACATCCATAAGGAAGGAGGAATTCATGTTGGTCTCTGCCACAGTTGGGAACAGCTGAGAAAAGGTAGTCCAAGAGTAGTTTCTGCATTAACCTAATCAATATGGCAAGATTTCCCTTCAGAAAATGGCTTCATCAGAAATAGAGTGGGTATTGGGGATCATTTGGAGTTTCTGAGATTACATGCCATGTGGAATAAGGACTTTAACACCTTTTGCCTGCTAAATGTTACAGACAAGAGATAGGTAGGTACCAGGAATCAAGGAGAATGAAAAAGTTATATGAGAAAAGAAAGGATAAAAAGGCTAGAGAAAATGAATTCTGAGTCTCTATCTAAGAGAACCAATGTAGACAATTGAGGAACAAGGTCAGTTAATGACGGTTTTGTGTGCAGGTATGATGTCTGTGAGGCCTTTATTATATCCTGGATTGAGCTCTATCCCAGACGGTTGGCTGGATTTCCAGTAAAAAAGCATCACCATTTATGTTGCAGTAAATCTTAATTAGTATGTATAAACCTGGAGTCTGGCCTTCTCTCCACCAGAACAGTTGAAGGCTTAGTTCTGGGATCCTCAGTCGATAAGGACAGATATATTTCTGCAGGCATCAAGGATGGTGCTTTGCACAAAGTAGGCACTTTATAAATGGCTTCTGAGTGAACTGATGAATGAAAGAAAATGGGAATATAATGGGAAAAAAGGGAGGAGGGAGGGGTAATTTCATTTAAGTCATAAATGGTCCCTGATGGATTTTGAAGACTAAATTATTCTCCTTAAGGCATCTAGTATTACTTTGGTGGAACTTTGAAGAGAATAGGATTCTACAAGCACCTTAAATAAACCAGTTTATCCTTTAAGGCTGTGCAGAATGGCCCCAAGGCAGAAGACTTGTTAGCTTTGACTATGCTCAAAGAGTTGCCATTAATTTCTCTTGATTTCTAGCCTTGCTTTCTTCCTCTTAAAAACTGGGACTAATTCTGAGTTTCTACCTTCCTTCCAAGACTTTTGAAGACATTGATGTTGACTAAAAGCTTTTGAGGCTCCCCTACAAGGAGTGTGATATAAAGAAGGGTGGTGAGGTTGGGTGATAGGAGATAATTAAATCTGTGGTCATGAAGACTTGAGTTTGATTCTGACCTTTGATACAAGCTGTAGGGCTATTGGCAAGTGGTAACAAGATTTCCAAGTCTAATTTTTCTCTTCTGTAAAATTGGGATACTGATACCTAAAAAAAAAAAAACAACTATCTTACAAGGGTTATTGTAAAAGTCAAATAATATAATATGTGTGACAGCAGTTTGTGGATATCAGCTTTTATAATTTTATTATTAATAGGATGGGAATATTCATTGGATGAAGGAATCTTGTTTGATTCCTCTGTGATATACATAGATACCTTTTGTTCCAAGGATCTGAAATTGAAGAAGCCCTAAAGACCCTATACTTCTTCAAGTGGAATGAGAAGAAATTCATATCAATAATAATATAGCTCACATTTATATTGTATTTTAAAGTGCTCTGCAGGCGCTTTACATTCATTAGTTCTTGTGAGTCTTATAACAACCCTATGAAGTAGGTGCTATATTACTTCCATTTTACAGATAAGGAAACTGAAGTGGGATTCAAATCTGCCTTCCTGACTCCAAGTCCAACACTCTAGCCTGTCCATCACATTGCTTATTTCACAAGAATTGAACCTGGTGAGCATTTGGCTGAAAATAGAAGGATTCTCTTTTTAAAAAAAATTTTTTTTAGTGTTGTTTTTTGTTGTGATGGGTTCTGACTGAATCTAAAAGGTAGTGACAGGGTCTCAGACCTTGGTTGGGATTTCTAGTTTAATGACACTGATATATAGAACTAGAAGCCATGAAAGTAAATTAATTATCAAGTGTTGCTATTTTCCCTGCCTGGAATGTGCTCCCTCTTCATCCCAACCTCTCAAAATCCTTCACTTCTCTCTAGGCTCAGTTCAGGTGCTAAACCAGTCCTATAAAGCCTTCTCTAATTCCCTTAGCAGAACTCACTCACTCACACTCTCTGTCTACCTCTTTCCTCATATTTATCTATATATATTCCATTTTCCTTCTGTTAGAATGCAAACTTTTTGAGGGTAGGGGCTGTATCATTTTTCATCTTTGTATCCCTATCAGCTAGCAGGATGTTCTTGCTCATAATAGAAGCCTCACAAATATTTGCTGAAGAAAAGACTGAGAAAAAGAAGGGAATAGGTTGCCAAAGCTTTCTGTATCTGGCCTTGGCTTAGCTTTGCAACCAGACTGTCTGGGGCAGCCCAGGACACCGAGAGGAGACATTGGTGAAGTTGTTGGCAGGAGCTGCCTTGCTGCAGGGACTAAAGGGAATCTCCTGAGTTGGAAAAAATCAGAGATGCAGGCAAAGGTGGGACAAATAGCCATCTGGTGAATAGTGAGTGTTTTGCTTGTGCTGCTGGGCTGAAGTGGGAATACTAGCTACCTACCACAGAGGCTGAGCTCTCAATTACTGGCTCTGAATTGATACCTTAGAATTTCTCCCCTGTGACAATAAATTCTGCTTTACTAATTATCACTGGGGGCTTAGCATGACCCCCTCCCCCAAACCCAATACATGCAGCAGTCACTCAGGACCAATCATTCATCCATTATAATCTCAGAAAAAAGGACTAATCAATAAGTTAATTTATTAAGTGATTACTAGGTAGAAAACATCGTGGTAAGTCATTTAATGAATTCAGGGAGGTATAAGCCATGATCCCTGGCTTCAACAAGCTTACAATCTGTTTAGGGAGACAATATATGTATATAATAACATAATAATACAAGACAGGATGTGAAAAGTAAGACACAATGATGTAATGAATAGAGATCCAGCTTCCAAGTCAGTATGGCCTAGGTTCAAATCCTGCTATTGATACATTTGGGCCATATGGCCCTGGATGAGTCACTTAACTTTTCATTATCCTAGATCAGAGGTGTCATGGTAGGGCAATACTCCCAAGTGCAGCCTTCAGTACAATTGGGAAATATTTAACAAAATAAATGAAAATACAACAGAACATAAATAATGTTAATATGTGGTTTTCTAAGTCAATATGTACCCCAAAGGGATCTTTATATGTAGTTTAAGGGTCCTAGTTTCTGTCTGAGTTTGACACCACTGCACTAGATAACTCTCTAAAACAGTCTTCTTAACACGGTTCTTATGGATCTCCACCCCCCACCCACAAGGGATCGGTGGATAAATTTCTGAAAGTCTGTGAGTTTGGATTCATAAAATCTTATTTTCTCTAATCTCTCACTGAAATTTAGCATTTCCTTCAATTATTTAAAAACAATTCTGAGAAAAGGGTCCATAGCTTCACCAGGTGACTGCCAGGAGTGGGGGGAAGGTCTGTGACACAAAAAAAAGGTTAGAATACCCGTTCTAAAACTAGAGGCAGCAGAGTTGCTGTTCTTCATTTTGAGTTTCCTCACTTGGAATTTCCTATAGTAACAAAACCACAGGTCTGGACTGCCTCCTCCCCACTCTCCTAAAAATTAAAGTTCTTCCAAGTAAACGGTACCAGCAGGAATTCAGAGGAAATGATAATGGCTGACAACATATAGAGCACTTTAAGGTTTGTTAAATGCTTTATATGCATTGTCTTATATCTCAGGATCACCCTTCAAAATAGGTACTACATATTTTTCTTCTTGCTATTCTGCAGATGATTAACTGAGGATCAAAGGGCTTGATTTGCTCATGGTCACCCAGTTAAGTAAGTATAAATCTGATATTGGAAGCCAGGTCTCGCTGACTCCAAATCTTGCTTTCATTATGGTGCCTATCCAAGGAGAGATCACAATGGCTTGGGCTGGTGATAGATGCATCACAGAGGAGGTGTGATTTGGTCTTGGTCTTGAGAGAAGGGTAGGAGTTAAATGGAAATGGGGGGAGGCATTTGAGGAAGAGGTGAACCTCTGTGTACAAGGCCCATTGGACTGGAGACAAGAAGATATTTTACACTTCTTGAAATGGCTGGCAACGTGACATGAGATAAATATTGCTGAAACTAATAGAGGTAGTTGTGGACTCCATTGCCTATCAGAAACCATGAGCATATCCCCAGCTCTTCATTCAGTAGAGTTGTAGCTTTATTTTAAACTACCCTGAAATCTGGGGTGCCTATTTGATGGCAATCTAGTTTGGTATCAGAGGTTTCGAACCTTCCTTTGGGATTTTTCAGAATTTCCTGATGTGTGATGATACCCAGAAAGGTGATTTTGTGATGTTTCATTCAACAAACATTTCTAAGTGTCTTCTAATTTCCAAGACCCTCTCCTAGGCCTAAGTGAAATAAGATTTCAACTCCACCCTAGAAGGACTGAAATTTAAGAATAACTGGAGGGACTAAGTTGTGTAAAGTGACAGAGTACATTTTTTAATCCATAAGGCAAAGAAAATAGTGGTAGTAGAATGAAAATTTTCATTCCAAAGTAAAATTATAATATCTGTTTGCAAATATTTATATTTAAAGTACATTTGCACAGATAGGAGACGTTATAGTGAAATAATTTTTAAAAATTGTGTCAATTGACATGGCTGGTCTTTCAGGTAGGTATGGTATATAGTATGGTAGGGGAGATAAGATGTTTGCTTATTTTACAAAACTATAACATAAACTAAAGTAGTATGTAAGAGAAGTTCAGACAAATTAACAAAAGGAAGGCTAATCTTATAATAAGTTAATTATTTTTCTGTGACTGGCAGTTGGCTTTCCATGTATTCTTATGATTTTCTAGCATAAACGTTTTCAAGTGAGACAGCCTCATTGGGATGTATTTTCCATAGTTCTATCAGTAGTTCAGACTACTGGACATGCTTAGAATGTTCTCCCTTTTCTCCTTCACTTATCAAAATCCTTAGCTTCCTGTAGAAGAGCTCCACTTAATTGTCATCACCTATTGGAAGCCATTTCTGATACCAGTGGTTGTCAGTGATATCTCCCTCCTCAAAAATTATTTCACACTTCACTTAGCTGTGTAAATGTTGCCAATAGAATATAAACTTCTTGAGGGCAGGGGCTTTTATTTTTATCCTTCCTTTCTATTCGTAGTGCCTAGAGCACTGCCTCACCTTAAATCCAATTCTCCATCAAGTCAAGACTTAACTCTCATGATGTCATCTGTCCTCTCTGAGAAGGAAGGATGAACAACAACAATGACAAAGGCCTACCTCAGTGCTTAGCACGTAGTAAGAGCTTAATAAATGCTTGCTGGATTCATTTCAGAAGATAATGATTGTCCACAAGTGAGCAATGCTGAATTGAGGTTCTTTTTATATCATATAATATCAGTTCATCATATATATCAGTTCTTTTTATCAGTCTGATTTCATTAATATGCTTCATTCTATCAGTTTAAGGATGCGTAGAATCAGCTCAGGAAAATTGTATGGGCCAAAGACGTTATAAAGATATATGGAAAAAGCCCACTACTTTATACTTTGATGCCTTTGTCCCCATGTTCCTATGCCCTTCAAAACAGAACTATGGGAAGATCCAAACCACTTTTGAGTTGGCATCTCCCAATAAGTACATGGATGAGTAATTTGTTCTTGGGATTCAAATTGCTTGCCCATGTTAAATGAATTGGTTCTCCAGTGGTCCCAGGACATCATTTGTAAATAAATACATGGAAGCTGGTGGCCCAGAAATGTTAATTTACCTCAAGTGGGGTGAGTAGTCAACTTCCCCAGAATAGTTGACTTAGCTCATCCCCCTATAGTTTTAGATGCATTGTTGTAATTAAACAAGGCAGATTCTCTTGTGTTATAAATTGGTTATTTGGGAAAGTAGCATTAACTCTTCCAAGCCAGTAGAATTTTACTTTCCAGTAAATTATAGATATTTACTATATGTGTTTGAGAGTGATTTTGACTCAGTAAAAACTGGGTAAATCAGTCAACCATTGATTGACCGAAAAATCTTCTAACTTTTATTACCCCCCCCAAGAAAAAACCCACCTAGTAATATGATTTGATGAAAGATGAAAGTGGCAGATCTTTCAATCTTGCCACAGAGTCCACACATACTTTCAAAGGCCTTTCCCATGCTAACTCAAAGTCCCAGGGATCATTTGAGTTACGTGATCCTTTGGAAATTATACTGAAATCAACCTGAGCGCTCAGTTCAGAGAGGCAGCTTTACAATTGGAAAGACCTGGCTTCAAGTCTCATCTTTTCTATATACTGACTGTGTGATCCTGGGTAAGTCACTTAACATTGCCCTAGGCAACACTATAAGACTCTAAGACTAAGTTGTAGTGTAGATGCTGATTTACATTGGCAAAGAGGGTTTCCAGGCTGGAAATTCCTTATACTAATGAAAACCACAAGTCTCTTCATATATGTGTGCGTATATACAACTACCTCCACCCTCTACAATACATATACATACGTATATGTAATATATATACACATATACATATTTGTGCGTTTGTCTATTTTTTTGTCTAAGGTCACTGAAAGAGTTCAAGCAATGACTAAAAATGTCGCATTTCCAAGGAGTAACTAATGTGCAGCAGGGTATGTCTACTCCTTAGGGTAAGGAACCCTTTAGGTTCTGAACAAGATAAAAGACAATTTATTTTTAGTGAGTGTCCTGCTTTTGAGGAACATATGTTTCTTATACAAACTTTGTGCCCTTAAAGGTTCTCAGATCAAAAAGCCTATATTAGAGACCATGCTGTTCCTGCGAAGGGACCTCAAAACATTGTAAAAAATTAGAGGGGCAAAAATAGCCTGAAAGTGTTTGGTGATGGTCCCAAGGTTTTTGTCTGCCAAGATACTCATCCCATCCTTAAGCCTTCTCAGCACAATTTGAGATGGAAATTTTCTGATCAGAATTTTTCCTACAAGCCTGAATCTTGGATTGGAGCCCATTGCTTTAAGGGCCGGATTTTTTTTTCTCTAGTTGCCTGGCAAGCAAGGCGGCCTTTGAGTCACTTGTGTTATGTTGCATCCAGGGCTGATGACTTTGATTTAGACTCTAGAGTGTTCTGTGAAAAGCAAATAAGTGGTTTTCCCCCCCTGATGTTGAAAGAACCTCTAAAAAGATCAATCCAGCCACGGCAGTTGTGTAGTTTGTGAATGTTTGTTTCTTTACTGTGCTTATAAACATAAAGCCTTCTTATCTGTCCAGTCTCTTCTCCTATTATTCTCCTATATCAGAGGTTTATAACTTTTTTTTTGAAATATCATGTATCCACTGGCTATCTGGTGAAGTTCACGGGACCCTTCTCAGAGTAATTTTTTAAATGCATAAAATATATAGGGTTACAAAGAAAACCAATAATACTGACATACACACACATGTGTATAGAAATATATATATGTATATATATATATATATATACACACACACATAAAACAAGGTAATGGACCCCCAGTCAGCCTATCCCTTACATACCTAATCAGTTATTTAACCACTGTTTGCCTCAGTTTCCTCAACTATAAAATAGATATGCTAATAATAGTACCTGCCTCACAGGATTGTTGTATGAATCAAATGAGATAATATATGTAAAAGTGCTTAGCACAGTGCCTGGCACATAGTAGGTGCTTAATAAATGTGTATTCCTTCCTCCCACCCCATATTTAACAAGCATTTATTAAGCTGCTACTATGTGTCAAGAGCTGTGCTAGGCGATAGAGACATAAAGATGAAGGCGAAACAGTTCCTTCCATCATGGAGCTTCCATTTTCTGAGAGAAGATCACATGTACTAAGACACCATGTCTAAGTATATGCAAAATCATTGTGGAGTGTGGAGGAAGGGGAAGTACTAGCACCTTACAGGGGTTGAATTAGGATCAGGGAAGGTCTTTTCTCCCAGTTGGAATATCTTCCTCCCTCTTCTTCTCCATTTGTCCGTATCTTTCAAGACTTATTTCCCCTTGAGTGCTCAAACCTTTTCTCAGAATTTCTGTGGCACTTACTGCCTCCAGCTCAAAAATGGGCACTTTTTTATTGTTTTGTATCATTCAATATCATTTGATAGTAAGATGGTAAGGTCCCAGAGGTCAGGGACTGTGTCTTCCCTACTATTTCTCCCAGCATCTAACAGTGTTTAGACAGAGATGGTCAATGACTTCTTAATGAAGATTTGACTTTGGAAGTATATTTGGCATGAGCTCTTGGGCTTAGGATAGATGACATTGCCATCTTTCATCTGGGGTTGTATGGCCTCCTGGTAAGGTTGGAGTCAAGGGTCAGTGATAAGTGCTCCCAAATATATAGGCCAATGACTAAATAGAGGAGTTTTGTGTGACTCTTAATTCCTCTGGAAAAGGGACCCCAGTTTCAGTGAAGGACAGCTGAGTGAATAGCTAGTCACCTGGTATCATTTGTTTCCTATCAAATCATGTTGTTGGGGGCAGGGGAGATGCTAAATACAAAATGATTAAAACCTTAGTACTCTCCAGAATTCCACTGGATCTGTGATCTCATTTATATGAGTATCCCCTCCCGTGATGGAGGCCACAACCCAACCAGTGTAGCCCTTGTCCTGTGCCTCCCCACAAGTTCACCATAGGAGTCTATCCAAAATTTGAGTAACATTATTCATGTTCCTCTGACATCCCTTGGATACCAGCAGAGCATGCAGGCTACCCATTGATTATCCCTTGCTCTTGCCACCACATGACCATATTCTTCTATTTCTTTAATGATATTTCTACAACACTCCTTCTACATAATTCTTAGCATTGAATTTGTTTGCCTCTCCATTACCCTTTGGTTGACCTTCAGATTTAGAACTCTAATTGACCAACAAAAGGTGGATAGTTATTGTGGGCACCTCCCTGTCACCCCTCTACCCCCCCAAGATCACTTTTAAATTCTCATATATGGTCCAGGTTGTTAGAATGCTAATAATTGATTAAAGTTGTAGAATGGGGGACCTTTCAACTTGAAAGAGATGACTGGTTTCTGGCCCCATTCCCAGCCAGGTCATCAAAGAATTAATTTAGCATCTGTGTGTCCAGCACTAGACTAGGCACTGCGCTAATGAGACATTCTCAACCTCTCCCAAGGGAAGTAGTGTGGATCTGTGGTCCCTACTTAAAGATCAACACAAAGTGAATGTCTTACAGTTAGGCAGTCAATGCCATCAGCTTTGTACATGGAGAGACCTCAGTTTTTCAATGTTTCAAGGATAAAAAAAAATGGTGATAGCAGTCTTATTGCAGGATTGCCTGTCATGGTTTATTAAAGGCCATCTGAAGATGGGCAATATGTAAACCAATGACAGAGCAGCCAGACTTGGGACTTCCTTTCTTGTATGGATAAAGTTGCAGAGGGGACTGCCAGTTATTGCAGGCATGACATAGCATGCTGCCTTGCTTCTTTGTGATGAAGCATATGGGGTGTATCAAGGAAATTTAGCCAAGAAAATACCAGTAGTCAAACACCCTTTGGGCTTGGACTTAGAGATTATTGAATTTTTCTAAATGGAGTTTGTGTCTCCTTTGCTGCTGGTTACTGGCTCATGACATTAATCCATAGTATAGACAGATCCTTAGCTTTCCTGAAAATTCTCCGCCCTTTGGCCTGAAACCTTTTGGAGAATTCAGCACAGCTGTCTCTTGCCTCTACAATGAGCATATGCCTCCATCTCTCAATCATTGAGGAAGAGTGAGAGGAATAATGTTTTCTTATATCAGTAACCAGTTATTGAATTAGTATTAAAGGGTTTGCCACTTCATTATCCAGAAATCAACCATTGTAGGAAATCTTGGGAAAAACTTACCCGAATAGGCTGAGTGAATTGTTGAATTCCTGTTTATTGTGTTCACTCAGACATGTCTGGGAAAATGTGGATTCTCCCTTTTTTCAAACATGTGATATGGAAATTGATAAATCTCTTTGACCAAGATTTGGTTGCCCAGTGCCACATACTTCAAGAAGCTTTTGAATAATGTTGGAATAATATTTATTATCTCGTTACTTTTTAACCAATCAAAGTTCATTGCCACCCTCAGGAACAACTACCCTTACAAGGGCATATAAGCATTGAGTGGATTCCGTGAGAGGTCTTTAGCATTCCAGAGTGTTACTGATTCTTTTATTAATGAAATGCTAGCATTATTAATAAAATGATTAATTACCAAGAAACTGTGTCTCTTGAACTTTTTAAACATCACAGAAGGGGGAGTTTTGGTAATGAAATCTTTACCCTAAAATTAATGTCTGTCCCTAGATTGCCCCCAATATACCTTCTCCATTTTATATTCTATTAATCCCCAGCACAAATCTTTGATTCTAAAATCAAAGTGTCTCTCAAGAATGCCTCCTTCATTCCTGTCTTTGATTTTTTTCTTTCCTTTGTTGTCACTGCTAGGGGTGATCTTCCCACTATTCTCCAGCTCTCCAATGCCTAACTACCTTTCAAGGCCCAGCTCAAATTCCTCCACAGGTTCCATCGATAACCTTAGCCCAAAGTGATCATTTGCTCCTCTGAGCTCCAATTATGGATATGACTGGTTTGGCACTGGTACATTCTGTGTTATAGTTGTAATGGTATCTCATGAGTCTCAGGCATATGATATACTACTTGAGGTCAAGGACCATGTCCTATACTTCTTTGTATGGACAAGGTTCCTTAAGCCTCATTTTCTTCATCCAGAAAAGGGGGGGGTGTTGTTATTTGTGATAGTTGCCTCACAAGACACTTGGTAAGCCTTAAAATACTGTGAAATTTATGGAGTTTTTTTTTTCCCTCTTTACACGTGTTTCTCTATAACATCTGACACAAAGCATTACACATAGTAGGTGCCCAAAACATTTTTTTGGTTGGCTGATTGTGGCCTTCTGACCCCAGGCATTTCTCTTAGCTGCTACTGAATGCGTCACCAGATGGTTACCTTCACTAGTCTTCTTCTTCATGGGGTGGATTTGAATTTTCCATCCCAAGGGTGAAATGCTTTTGATCCTCTTAGGCTAAGTGGTTCAACTTCCCTTCTGATTCCAAAATAGAAAAACTATGGGGTGCTACGTCTGAGGAGATTACTATCATTCTTCCTTCTCATAATAATAGTACCCAGTGCTTGTGAGCAATGGACAAAGCCTCCAGTCAGCATCTCTCCAGGACTTAAATGCCTTTCTGCAGTGCTAATGCATGAGGCTGTTGATGCCTGAGAGCTCTTGTGGATGAGTTCAGTGGGCCGGCTGTGGGCAGAGGTTGCTGGGAAAGATTCCAGTTCTTCAGTTCCACTATTTTCTATAACTACTGTTGTGTCTCCAAGGAAGTTGGTAATGCTAATAATAACGACCAGGATTTGTGTAGCATTTTAAGGTTTTACAACTGCTTTACATTTGTTTTCTCATTTGATCTTCAAATGATATTCTCTTAGGTTCATGCTATTTTCCCCCCATTTTGAAGATGAACAAGAGCCAAGAGAAATTCAGTGACTTGCAGCTAGTAAATGTCTGAGGCAGAATTCAAACCCGAGTCTTCCTGACTCTAGGTCCAAAACTGTCAACTATTTTAACATCTATTTTTTCAGCCTCATTTGGGGAATGAGGGTTTCCCCACATGGGAGATATTATGATAACCAAACCTTGCCCTTTTAAAACACCTTGGATTTTACTAATTAAATTTTTCTTTATTGATATCTTTTGTTTTTATATCACCTACATTTCCCAGTATGTATCTTATATATAAATGAGGTTCTTCACTGTTCTTACTCTGTATGTATATGTTTACTATTCTATGTGCAATGTCAGTGCATGTAGAGGGCTAGGGCTAAAATTAGGAAGACCTGAGCTCAAATTTGGCCTCAGACACTTACTAACTGTATGACCCTAGGCAAATTACTTAACTTCTGTCTGCCTCAGTTTCCTGAACTGCAAAATGATGATAATAATAACACCTACTTCTCAAGTTTGTTGTGAGGATAAATTTTAAAATGCTTGGCACAGTGCCAAGCACATAGAAGACACTTAATAATGCTTGTTTCCTTCTTTCCATGATAAATGTTTCATTCATTCATTTTCCTTCAAATAGAGCTGTTTCTTGTAACAGAGAATAAAAAAGGTAAAGGAAAAGAAGGGAATTCAGTGAAACTAACAAATACCTTGATAAAGTCTGATTATTATATGAAGTGTGTCATATCCATAATCCTTCACCTGTGCAAGCACCCCATAGTTTATTTTTTACGATTTAAATCTTTTTAAATCCTTTTAAATCTTTCTGAAATGTACTATACATTTCCTTATTTTCTTCAGAAGAATCTAAAAAGACAGTAATGGCATCCATGATAGAGAGCTAGACTTTTGAGGTGGAAACCCCTGGGTCCAAACTCCACCTCTAACACTAAATAGCTGTGTTACTCTGAGCAAGCCACTTAATTCATCAGTGCCTCAGGCAACAAGTTACAGAGGAATTGCTGATCTGCATCAAGTGGAGGGAGCTTCCACACTGGGAGTCCCCTATTTTAATTAAATCTCAGGTTTAAACCATCTTCCTTCCTCCCTCAAATTTGCATATAGTTATGATTTTATCACCTTATATTTATATAATGCTTTCTAATTGTTTTCACATTGCTTTGATTTGTGGATTCGTGTATCCCCATTTTGTATTTAAGAATTGAGGCCCAGAAAAGTTCAGCTCCACAGCTGGTATAGGTCAGTAACTTGCCCTAAAAGAGGTCATATCTAAGTTTGGAAGCTGGATGCAAGGATGTCACTTTTGTGCCTCCTGGGAGGATTAGATATGAAGCCCAGGTTTATTCTAGGAGCCAAAGAAAAATTCACCTATAAAGGAAAATAATGGAATCGATAATAAAATTTGAAATGTTCAGATAAAACAGTCCTTGGAAGTAAATGCATTACTGTTAGCTATGGTTGTAACTCTTAATGGTAAGATAAAAATAAGTAAGAGCTGACAGATGATGAATAATATTGAGAATCAAAGAAAGTTTGGTTTTTTTTTTTTGTTGTTGTTGTTCCATTGTGTCTAACTCCTCATGACCCCATTTGGGGTTTTCTTGGCAGAGATACTGGAATGGTTTGGCATTTCCTTCTCCTTCTCATTTTACAAATGACAAAACTGAGGCAGACAGGGTTAAGTGACTTGCCCAGGGGCACACAGCTGGTAAGTGCCAGATTTGAACTCAGAAAAATGAGTTTCTGTCTTCAGACCTGTCACTCTATCCATTTCTCTACCTAGCTGCCCACAGAAACACCTTAAATGTGTTTAAAACTAAATGCATTATTCTCCTTTTACCCTACCCAATCCTCTTGTCTTTCAGACTTCTCTGTTTCTGTGAAAGCACTACCATCATTCTTATCTCCTAAGTTCATAATCTTGGCACTATCTTCACTCTCCCTCATCCCACATATTTATTCAGTTGCCAGATCTTGCCATTTCTTCCTTCACAACATCTCTGACATCCAACCCTTTCTCTCCAGCTACCACTTTAGTTCAGGACCTTATTTGAACGGCCTGGTCAGTCTGACTCAAGTTTCTCTCAACTCAAGTCTATCTTAAATGTTGCCACCAAAGTAATTTTCCTTAACCTTAGGTCTATGTGACTTCCCTATTTAACCAACTTTAGTGGCATCCCATGGCCTCTAGGATAAAACATAAATCCCTCTATTTAGCTTTTAAAGCCTTATGCGACCTCACCAACTTATCTTTCCAGTCTCATTGAATATTACTTGGATATTACTCCATTTTCCTTACTCCTCAATTTAGCTAAACTGCTAAATTGAGTGTTCTCCCATTTCCTTGCCATCTCATGCTTGGAATGCATTCCTTCTCTTTCTTTAAGATACAGCTCAGATATAATCTTTTCCATGAAGCCTGATTCACTCGTGCACTTCTGATTGCTAATGCCCTGCCTTCCTAACTACCCTTGTATTTAACTACTTTGGATATATTTTTATTGACTAGACCTATATTTATGATGCATATATTTTTATATACACTTCTCCCCCATTAGAAGGTAAGCTCACTATAAATAGGGATTGTTTTATTCTTTGTACTTGCCCTTGTGCCTAGCACAGTGCCTGGCACATAGTAGGTACCTAATAAATACTTGTTGATGGATTGATACATAAAAGAATGAAGACTCCAACCAAAGAGGAAGTGGAGAGTGATAGGAAGCATGTGGGCCCATTGGTGGATTAGGAAAAATGCTAATAGCAACCATTTGACTCTTGCAAATACCATACATTCAAGCATGTATTCCTAGTGTTTTAACTTGCTTCAGATGGACTGGTTTGAAGAAATTTGCTAAAACCTCTCTTTAATTAGAAATAATTCATATTCCAAAGTTCCCTGTGATAGGGTATTGTTCTTCATAATTGTTCCATTCAACTATTTGCTAGGGCCAAGAACCACACTTGAATACATGAGAATAGACTGTAGTTTTGATTGCACATTTGAGACAGAACCTCAAAAGATTCTCTCTGGAGACTAAGCTTATAACAAAGATAGGTATGTGTGCTCCAGTAAGGAAATTAAGAAGAGAATGTTGCCCATTTATAAAAATCAGAGAAAACTCTGATCAATATCACCCATGCGAATGAGGAAGAGAATATGTTTAAAGACCAAGGTAGAGGAGAGAATACAGATGGAGAGCAAGGAAGGAAAGTAGAGGGCTAAAATGAATATGGTAGGCTATAGAATGAAAGAAAAGGCAGAAGTCAGCATCTGAAGAGATCATGGTGAGGCTGGGGCATTAACAGGGAGTCAAAGATAAATGAGTCCCATTTCTTTGTATAGCTCACCAAGTCCAAATGTTTCAGAAAAATCCATTTGAATTAGAGCAACGTTACGACTATGTTTGAAAAAAAGCAACTACCACATGTGACATGATGAATAAATAAAATGAAAACTTCTGACACTTTAGATCCATCTGAAATCATGGATCCATGTTCTCCTTCATTCCACTGATGCAGATGACTACCCACCTGTGTCTTCTCATCTTATGCAGTTATCCATGCTTTTCCATAAATCTTCCCAAGAGAATTCACTGAAAATAATAGAGGCTTCTCTCTACTTCTTTGACTATCTTGAAGGTAATAGTTTAATGCTGAGTTTGGCTATCTGTTGCCTCTCATTCTTGCTATATGACTGGTAAACTTCCCTTTTCTGGTCATACATATTCTTAATGATGTCTTTTATGACACTCTTTGTAAATTATCATAGATTGTATGCCACAGCTTACTTATACCTACCTCTCATCTTTCCATTTCCCTTGGAGTTACTTGTGATTTCAATTCATCCCAGATTGTAGCATTTCATGATGTGCAGTCACCACTGAAAGGATGTTGGCATTAAAAATGTGGACTTTTGTGGAGAAAGTCATTTGGGATAACTGAGAGTGCTATACAATTTTCCAAAAGTGTGTACTCTCTCTGACTCTCTCCACATATATCTATACATATACATAAACACACATAAGTATACACACACACACTCATTCACATCTGGTTGCCCATCTAGCTCATGATATGTGTACTTCATATACTTTCTTTTGTTTAGTGTATCTAGTCTTGTGTGCAGTGTTACACATCTGTAGTCTTTTGTCTTTTTATCGAAAGAAGGTGTTTTCTTATCTCTTCTATAAGACCAAGATTATTTATTACAATTACTCAGTGTTCTGTTTCATTTATGTATTTTTTATCTTTACATTATTATATTTTTGTATATTTTGTTCTCCTGATTTTAGTTACTTTATTCTGCCTCAGTTCATATGAGTCCTCCCTTATTTCTCTGTATTCCTCATGTTTGCAATTTCTTGTGATGGTATTCAATTATATATACTACAGTTTGTTCAACCATTTCCTAGTCACCTCAGGTTACCATTTCCCCAAATTCCACTAAGCTAATTTTTTTCCAGAATCAGAAACCCTGAGAAGCTAGTCAGAATTGCATCAAAATATCTGAGATACCCCAGACTCTCAGTCATAATCAGAGAGACACAATGGTATGCGTCATTCTGGGAACTACCAATGTGCGAAATAATATATCACTTCCCTAGTACTCTCATATCTTCGAAAAACCTTCACTTGCTCCATCCATACCCATGAAAGTCCTTGGGAAAGCCACCTATAATTTATGCCTCTCCTTACTTTCTTCTCATTCTCTCATTCTCTTAACTCTGTGCAGTCTGGCTTCTGACCTCATTATCCAACTGAAACTGCTCTCTCAAAGTTACTGGTGATCTCTGAACTGCTCAATCTAATAGCCTTTTTTCACTCTTCTTTCTTCTTGACTTCTCTGTAGCCTTTGTCACTGTTGATGATCTTCTTCTAAATATTCTTTTCTCTCTAGGTTCCCATGCCATGCTATCTTATGGGTCTCCTCCTGCCTCTCTGACTACTCCTTGTGGGTCTTCTTTGCTAGATCTTGCTGTTCATTTCACACTACTCCAGTCATGCTCCCTGGCTGTCCCTCATGCCTGGAACTCTTTCCCTTCCCATTGCCACCTTTTGGTTTCTTTACTTGCTTTGAGTCTCGGTTAACCTTCTGCCTTCTGCAGGAAGCCTTTTCTAGTCCTTTTTAATCTTTGTGCCTTCTCTTTGAGATAATCTCCAATTTATCCTGTGTACATCTTATTTGTCCATAGTTCTTGTCATGCTGTCTCTCCCATTAGACCAAGAGCTTCTTGAAAGTAGGGACAATTTTTTTTTTTTTGCCTTGTTTTGTATCTCTAGTTCTTAGCACAGTACATGGTAGGTATGTAATAAATGTTTGTTGACAACTCAGGAATATAATAGATAATTGAGTATGAAGAGAGATAAGACATACCACTGGTAACTTAGATTCTGATATCTATGGTCAAGGAAAAAATGGTTTCTAGTTGGTCCGAAGTGGTTACTTCTATGTGAAGTCATGATCTTTTCTTCCAATACTCTCTGGTCTGGCTACCAAGAGAAGCTGTGGTATGATCAGCTGTTAGAAATATGTTAGGGTACCAGAGGTGGGGAACCTGTGGCCTCAGGGCCACCTGTGGTCTTCTAAGCCCTTGGGTGCAGCCTTTTGACTGAATCGAAGTTTTACAGAACAAATCCTTTTACTAAGGTGATTTGTTCTGTGAAGTTTGGATTCGGTCAAAGGGCCACACTTGAGGACCTAGAGGGCCACATGTGGCCTCGAGGCCACAGGTTCCCCACTCTTGGGAGAGACAAACATACCTTCACATGTCAGCCTTTGGGCACCCTGTTGGCAACAGAGTTAATGAGATGGACTCTATCCTTGACATACTTAGTCAATCCCTTTGTTCTAGTACAGCATACTCTTCTAATCAGTAAGCTCCTTTCCAACCACCTAGTGGTTCAGCAATTATCCAGTTTCTTTCCATCATAAGTAGATGTCTAAACTAGATCCTTCAGTTCCACATTGGCTTTTTTAAAAAATCTGAATTATCTAGTTGCATTATGTAGATACCTTTTGTTACCTTTCTTCCATTTACTTTTTGCTGTATAGACCAGCATTTCTCTTAGCTATATCTCTTTGATACTCTCTTGCCCCCTTTGTTTCTCTAGGCTGTCAGTTGCTAAGATGTCTGAATTTGGGGAATGTCACCACAAACATCACTTCTTGCAAATGACGGCTGGTGGTCCACGTGTTAATATTATCAGGGAGCTATTGAAAAATTTCAGTCACATATTCTCCTGGCATATGGTACATGCTACAGTTAAAAAGGGCCTGCCAGGTCCTGCAGCAGAGAACAATTAACAAAATAATAAATTCTCCTTCTGTTTATATTTCCATTCCAAAGGCTAATTGTGAGTTTATGAGGCTTTAGGCATTGATAAGAGAAATTTCCTTATGAAAGCTCCACTGAGCTTATCACCGAGGAGAAATGTAAGTGATTGAAATTTAAATATACTTGTGAAATGCAAACAAATACACTTATTAATGGTCACTAATGGTCTGTAGTCAGACTATAATTTGTTAGGAGAAAAAATTAGCTTGTTTGTTCAAAGTGTAAACAGGGAACAATTCATTAATTTGCTAATTGTTCTTTACTGCTAGAGATGTTAATATAGATCATTTGTCTTTGGCTATGACATGTACACATGGCGATAGCTGCTCTCTCTTCCAGTGCTTCTCTTAACTTCCCAGCTTTTGCCGAAGTCTGAAGACAATAATATGCCCTTAGAGTGCTCTTGAAGCTCCTTCTCAGTTGCTAATCTCTCACTCTCTAAATTGCTTTAATATTCTTTCTTACTGCCCTATACCTCAACTGGCCATTTTCACCAGGATATCATCACCTCCCACTCACTTTACCCTGTTGTCTTTATGGCCATTTCTAGATCTCCTCAGACCACTTCTTGTTCCTTGTCTCATTCATCACCAATATCCACTGAAAAATCTTTTGATATCAAATAAAAATAATTCAATTAAAATTTTTTCATGTCTTTTCTGTGTAATAGGGCAGCTAGGAGTCACAGTGGATAGAGTGCCAGGCCTGGAGTCAGGAAGAACTGAGTTCAAATCTGGTGTCGGATACATATTAGCTGTATAACCCTGAGCAAGTCATTTAACCTTGTTTCCTCAGTTTCCTCATCTGTAAAATGAGCTGGAGAAGGAAATGGCAAACAACTCCAGCATCTTTGCAAAGAAAATCCCAAATTGGGATCACAAGGAGTTGGATGTGACTGAAAAAGAATAAATGATGATAACGAATTATGTGTAATGCACTGTGCTAGGCTTTGAAAAAACAGAGATTAAGCAAAACACAGCCCCGGTCTGAAGGAGCTTATAATCAACTAGGGTGACAAGACATTTGCCCCACAAAATCTAACAATGTGAAAAGTGTAGAGGAGAGGTAAAATATAGAAGGATGGAAGATTGAGCAGGGTTGGATCACTTCTAGCTTGAGGGAGTGGCAGGGATCAGGGAAGGAGGAGCACTAGGGTCGGGCGTTGAAAAATGAGGAGGATTTCAACAGATATAGAAATGGAGAGATCTTATTCCAGACAGGAAGAGTGGCCTGTGTGAATATATACATGCGTGTAAATGTACACATGTGTACACACATGTACATATACTTGTGTGTTATAATACTTGTGAACTTATTGTCACTTTCCTATATATCAGTAATCCCCAAACCAGGAAAGAATAGTAAGCATAACCTTTCTGTTGCCTCCCTTTTTCACTCCCTTGCCAACATGTCATCCTAACTAGAAAGCTTCACCTTTGGATTCAGTGTTCTGGCCAACACCAGCTATTTATACCACCACCATTGGCTTATTATGGGCAAAATAAGCCTCAGGATGGAGATTGATAATAGATGCATAGAGGAACCTTTTATAATATACCTTATTCCTGTATAGATGTAGGGATAGAGGAGATCAGAAGGCCTCCCTCGAAACCAAGCAACTGCAAAGCAAAAACGCTTAATATTACATAACCATCATACAAGTTGAATGGGATTTAACTTACCTGTAGCTTTTAAAATTTTCCCATGAGGAACCCAGAGGGAAAAGGGTGACAATTCTAGCACAGCATGCTGGACCAGAGCAAATCCATACATATATACATACCATAGATATATACATACATGTGTATTTATGCACACACACTTTTGGGCATTTTCTTTCTATAGGATTTAAATGAGCAAAATTTATTCAGCTTTAGAATTTTTCCTACCTAAGGTGGATCTTGGGAGTGTGAGAAGGTTTCAACATATTACAAACAAGGACTTGGGTTAAGAAGAGGTGATATAAAAGATGTATCAAATAAATGCATAATTGAAATCAAAGATGAGGTAGTGAAATGGGAGAATGGAGAGTCTCCCTGTAACTCAAAGTTTCACACCCAGGCAGCATCAGATGTCAAGTTTTAGCCCAGGTCTTCTGACTACAGAGTTGATGCTCTTTTCACTTATGTCCTTAATTACTGAGTATTTAAAAGTATAAAAACCATATATCCTTATTGACTCTTCTGCAAGAGTATTCATGATTCAAGCACATATCCAAGCTTCCATGTGAAACAGCACCTCATTTTTCTATGCTATTTCAAATATACTCATGTTTAGCAGTAGATAGAGCATGGAGCCTGGAGACTTTACAAATTCTCATCTTTGTGAATTCAAATCTGACCTCAGATACTTACTAGCTGCGTGACCCTGGGCAAGTCACTTCATCCTGTTTGCCTCAGTTTCCTCATCTGTAAAATGAGCTGGTGAAGAAAATGCCAAACCACTCCAGCATCTTGGCCAAGAAAACCCCAAATGGGGTCACGAAGAGTCAGACACGACTGAAAACAATTGAACAACAAGTTAATGGAAGAGAGGAGTGTAGATATTACAGAAAGTCATTGGTATGTTCTCTAGTACAAGAGAACTCTAAGAAGACCCTGGTTCCCCAGAATGTGGTGAGGAAGCTCCCTGCCCCCTTCCCCACTCCTCTTCTTCCCATGCTTATAAACGGACATGGCAAGAATCACAAGGTATGGGCAAGCATAAATAAGTTGCATGGGATTTATGTCTTTGGAGGGAGTCCCCATGGTTCCCAAGATTATATATCCATTGAAGTATAAGAGTATTATGTGTATTGAGTATGAACAGAAATGCATGTTTCTACCTCTCAGAGGCATTAATCAGCATAATTTATACATAGTGTCAGTTTATACAGCCTTACTCCCTTCATGACTGCATCATTTTCACACCTTTCCCTTTGTACCTCACCCTTCCTGCCTCTTCCAAAGCCTTCCACTTGTGTCTTGTTTTCTTTAGCAAGAGTGTGAAATTGGTTTTTCTGCTGGGCTCTGAGATTGATCCCCCCACTTAAAGTGTAATCTTCCCAGGCTTTGTGTCTGTTTTTCAGCAACTTACGGAATGCATTAAGACATTATACAGGGCGGTAGCTCCATTTTGATGATGATTATGTCTATTATCTATTTTAATAAATGTAAATTGCTGTGGAAAAACAAACCATTTTTATGCCACTTGAATTTTTTTTCAGGGAAGCTGAAATCCCTTGTGCAGGGCTCAGATATATTACTGTCGTTTTCTCCTTGCTGAGTAGAATATAAACACTTAAATCGGCACCTTTGTTAGTGCACCCTCTTGCTCTGTTGCCCTAATAAGTTGTTATGATTGCATGCTTTGAAATCCAAATTCAGCAATGCTTTGAATTTTACATTGACTTCCCCAGGAAACTAAAAACATAAATTTCCTAGGATGGTCAGAGGTGTAAGTGTATGGTATTTCAGAGGAGCTGTGGTTTCACTGGCATGGATACTCCCTTACCTGACACAGAGAGCTAAAATTTATGCAGTGCTTTAAGACTGGCAAACACTCTGCCATACATTATCTCATTTAATCTTAAACCGTGCACTTCTTGAGAGTAAGGTCTGTCTTTTGCCTTTCTTTGTAGCCTCAGCACTTTGCACAGTGCCTGGCACATAGTAGGTGCTTAATAAATGCTAGCAGACCGACCAATCTCACTACTTGAATAGTATGCTTCCTGAGTTGCTGTGGCTAAAATTATTCATCCCCTTGACCAGCCTTTAGGCAATGTCTCCGCAAATTTGGCTAGGTCGATCCTCAGATGAGTCTGTTTCCAGGTTGGTGCTTGAAGCCTTCCTAGTTTGATAGAAACAGCAGGAGGTATTAGCATCCTGCTAGCATCACTTCATGAACCCAGAATCAGGGTCACCTTTGTACAGCATTGGACTAGGGCCTTAGCAGAACAAAAGCTTTATCCATACTAATAATAGTACAAGTGATGATCCCTTTAGGCTTTAGGCTTTATTTAGGTTTTTCCTTCACTGGAGTTAAACCCACTTAAGGTAGTTTACCTCTTCGTAAATTCCACAGCATCTCCAGAAAGTGGGAGGAGGGCATGAGGGATTAGAGGAAGTGGTCATGACAGAAGCTTTCTACCCTACCCTGCACTCATCCTGAAAAAAAAATAATATATTGAGGAAAATTTTCAAATAACCAAAATCCTTAAGGACATTCTAGTTAATTGAATTTCGAATTGAACCAGGGGCTGTGGGTAGAACTTGCAAGAAGGCAAATTTAGGCTCAATATTAGGAGAAACTTCCTACTGAAAGGTGAATTGGCTGATTCCAGAGATGAAGATCCCCTCTCCTAAGAGATCTGGAAGCATAGGCTGGACAATCTTTTGTCAGATAACTTACAGTGCGGTAGGGATGCCTGGTGTGTATAGATTTGGACTGGTTGGATGTTGAGGTCTTTTCCAACTCTTAAATTCCATGAGGTTTGCTCATTAAGGAGAGGTTCTTCACCTGGGGAAGCCTAGGGCCCCTTCCCAGAATATTGTTTTTACATGCATAAAATAAAATACATAGGATTACAAATGAAACCAATTATATTGAAATAAAGTTATCAAGATAGAAAAAAAAGTCCACAAACCCCTGATTAAGAACACCCCTGGTTTAAACAGAAAACCCTTCTCATTTCTACCATGGTAAAAAAAAAAATCTAGCACTTTTATAGCACTTTAAAGTTCACAAAACCCTTTACCCATATTATTTCTTTTTCTCTAAAATTCTTTGGTATACAATCTTGCCTAAGTAAAAATCATCCAAAAAATAAAATCCAATGAAGACATAGGAATGAATCTTTCCAATGATTTGTAGTATGGCAGAGGCCAGGAGCTATTCAAAAGATCTCTGATTATCATGGAAAACAATAAATGGAAGATGTTGAAAGTATAGGAATATGTCCTGAATGGTCACATTTACCATACAGGGTCCATCTGGAAGCCAGTTGTTTAAAAAAATCCCAAGTATTAACACATTTTCTCTTGGTTTATTTCCTCATTAAAACAGAGTACCTAAAATATTCTGGTCAGCTGAAGCTTCCAGGTAGTTGGATTTGGGTTAATTGAAGTTTTGTCACATCTTGTTGGCTTCTATACAAGATTACCACTTCATTCGTTATAGTGCTCAAAATATTCATTTATTCATTCATTTAAAAAATGTAATAAATTTCTTTTGTGTTCAAAGTAGAACTAGTTAAGGGGAGAGATGATATAAAGCTTAGAGAAATCATGATTCCAACCCTCACAGGGTCTAGGAGTGGGGTTAAGACAGACAACACAGATTACTACAATATATAATACTATTTGATAAGTTCATTAGGGAATTGTAAAGAAGTTGGTATTTTAGGTCTAAGTGGGAAGAGTCTTATTGCCAGAGGATATCCAAGGAGGCCTCATGCTAGCATTTGAGCTGGACTTTAAAAGATAGGCAGAAATTTAAAAGGGCAGGAGGGGTGGTAGGAGATTCGAGGTATAAAGAATAGTGTGAGTAAAGATACACAGTCAAGAAACCACATTCTTTGATTGGTGGTCAGGGAATTGTTGAATTTGGTTAGAGTGTAAAATTGGAGGGTATGTTGTAGACAGAATTTCTTTTCCCCTTGAACCAAAGTATTATCCAACATACCAAGTGCCATGGACCTGAAAGCCAGTGAAGCAGCAATGCACTATTGATTGCTGTGGTTCTTTTTGGAGGGAGGGTGTCAAGTGGACTGAAAACCCTTCTTCCAACATGTCCTCCTGTTGAAGTATCCGCACAGCAGCATCCTCCAGTGCAGTGTCAACAATGCTAATTGATCTAAAAAGCAATAAACTCACAAACTGGATCATGACCAAAATCCCATACCATCTTCCCTCATCCCAACCGGACTCTCTTTTTACCGTAAGCCAATCTTCGCCAGGGTTGACCCCATAGTTGTTGTTGTTGTTGTTGTTCAGTGGTTCAGTCATGTGTGACTGTAACTCCAGGGATCGTAGCATGCCAGGCCCTTCTGTCTTCCACTATCTCTCAAAGTCTATCCAAGCTCATGTTTCTTGTTTCCATGATACTATCTATCCATCTCATCCTCTCCTATCCCCCTTTCCTTTCACCTTCAATCTTTCCCAACATCAGGGTCTTTTCCAATAAGTCCTGTCTTCTCATTATGTAGCCAAAGTATTTGAGCTTCAGCTTCAGTATTTGACCCCATAGTAAAGAACAGTTTTTCATCCTTTCACCCGCTAAACTAGATTCCCCTCCTCCTTCCTATTAGAGTTTTAGGTCCCGCTCCTGCAAAGAAACCGTCCATGATGTAATTTCAACTACTGTCCAAACCCCCATCAAAATTCCAGGCCCATCTCTCTATATCAGGTACTTTTCTAATAACTGTTGTGCCCAGACCCTTTTCAGATGGAAACATTAGGACTGCGTTTCTTTGATTCTAACACTATGCTATGAACATGTGAAGAATATTAGCATGATTTAAGTGTTTGTCAAGGGCATGTGCACACAGCAAAATGAAAATATACTTCTTGGCTGACACCTAATATTGACCAAGCAATAGCAATAATAGCTGGGTGGGCTGAGGAGTCACAGAGGGAGTTCAAGATCTGAAATTAGGAAGATGATGAGTTCAGATCATACCTCTGACATTTACTAGCTCTGTGACAATGAGCAAGGCATTTCGTTTCTGTGGCCCTTTGTTTTCTCATCCATAAAATGGGGAAAAAAATGTCCTTGTTAGACCTATGTCACAGGGTAGTTGTGAGGCTGGTATGAGAAAATACAGGTAAAGCATTTTACAAACCTTGAAGCACATAAATATCACAATTATTAATTTTAATAATTATTATGTAGTAGATTTTGTATCCTGGGACCATAGATTTAGAGCTAGAGGGGACCTTAAATGCCAATTTATACAACCTCTGTCATTTTGCAGGTGAGAAAACCAAGGCCCAGATAAGTGGAGTGATTTGCCTTGGGATCATTCACAGCCAAATAGAATCACCAAATTTCAGGATCCGAGCTGTGCTTTGTTTGAAATGTAAAACACAAATTAAGAAAAAATATTAATTCAAAAATGTAAAACACAGCTGGCTCTATGAATCTCTCCCCCACCTTTTTGGGGGTGGTAACAGTGGTGCAAGTAATAAATGTTTCAGACTTCTGCCACATTTTTCAAATGGCATCTTGAATTGTTTGCTAAATATCAAATATAATTCTCCCCTTTCTACCTGAAAGAGGGCTCACAGTGTGGCAGCTTTTTGTTCCCATGCCTGTTTTCTGGTTCTCCAGAGTGCAGACTGACTCTTCCCAAAGCTATACTTTTAGGAATACAGTTTCATCTACCTGAAGGGCTGCTATGTGTTAGTTTGGTGTATGTAGGAAAAGCCAGGTATGCAGGACAGAGAGAAAGAGGAGAAAGAGCAGGAGGAGAAGGACTGGGCCTTTTCAAACAGCTCATTTGATCCTCCCAACAACCCTGTTGTATAGGTAGGGCAGGGATTATTATCCTTGTTTCACAGAGAAACTAGGACACATCAAGAGGTGAAGCTACTTTCCTTAGATCATATGGAAGGGCGGTGACAGAGGACATCCTAGACCCAGGTTTCTCTAATAGTAATTCATTGCTCTTTTGATTATATTGGCAGGAATGCACCACCTGCCACCTGGAGAATTCCAAGCTAGTGTTGTTTCTGTCCCTCAGCTTAACTTTGGCCAAGAGCCTTCTTGGGGGGTTATTTATATCTAGAGTTAGGAAGATTTCCAGTGGCATACAAATCAAATCCAAGCCTGCTTAACTTCCAAGCTCAGATGAGTTCAGAAAAGGAAAGTAAGCATGGCATATCAGATAGAGAGCTGGCTTTGGGGACATAAAGACTTTTAAAATTCTGCCTCTAACACATAATAGTTGTGTGACCATGCATGAATTGTGGTTCTGCAACTGTAAGGAGAGTTTTCTTGGGAGAATTTCTTGGGTCAATGAAATCCCAGGTTTAGAAGTGTGTGTGTGAGTACGTGTGTGTGTGTGCATGCATGCATGCATGTGCAAGCGTGCTCAATACCAAATCTCCTTAAGACCTGTAGGTAATGTAGAAGTGTAAGATATGGTCTCTACCCTCAAAGATCTTACAATCTACTAGCATCAACTTGAACCTATATCAAACTGTGATGAACAATAAAAGAATGTGTTCTCCCCCATTAGACTGGGAATTCCTTGAGAGGAAGGAGAGTCTTTTACCTTTCTTCATATTCCTAATGTGCATCACAGCATGTAGCACATAGTAAATGCTTAATAAATGTTTCTTGACTGACTCAATCATATGGTAGATACCTCTAAGAACTCAGAGAGAAAGATATATTTAACACGTGATGGTGCAAACACCTATTTAACTATTCTTTTGTTGGGGGAGAGTTTCACAACTCTGGTGAGAAATACGTAAACTCCAGTAGAATATAATCTCCTCAAAGGTAAGGCTGCTTGTATTTTTTGTCTTTGTATCTTTAGTGTAGTGCCTAGCACACAAAAGCTTAACAAATGCTTTTTGAATTGAAGATGTCACAATTTAGACAATAAATTCCCAGAGGATAGTGAATGACTCAATGTAGTTTTCTGTGTGCAGTGCTTAGTGAATGGAGTCATAGGCCAATAGACTCTTAAATCTTTCTTTGTGTCTATCATGACATTGATGAGTATTCCTCTCTTAAAAGTGGTTAATGTTAGGTAGGGTGCAAAAAGAAAATTTGTCTCTGATCATCCATGGACCATTTTATAAGCCGTTGAAAAAGAAGAGAACCTATCCCAGATTTTTCTGTTTAATTCACTATTTGGGAGTTTAGAACCTGAATCCTTCCAACTTTTTGGGCTTGGTAGCTACTAGCTAATGGAAAGAAGGGAATAATCATTTTAAAATGTTTATTTCCTTCTGGCTTGGTCTGTAGTTGCAGTGATTTTCTTTGAAAATATTAATGAGTTGGGCATGTTGGTGTTCATATGCTGTTCCTGCTGCTGCGGAGGCTGAGGCTGGTGGATCACTTGCATTTAAAAGTTCTAAGCTTCAGTAGCTTCTAAGCTGATAGGATGTAAATAGTAAGTTTTGCACCAATATGGTAAGCCTTTGGGAACAGAGGGAGACCCAGGCTCAAAAAAAATTACTGATGGTAGTTTTTTGGTCTTGTTAAAGTTAGAAGTAAAAAAGTACATGTGGTACGGATAAAGGGAGATTTCAACATTTCTGAGCAGCGTTCACTTGCTGCGTCTGATGGAGAATTCAGTATCTACCCTGTTAGTTTGAGAGGAGAGGGACTTACCTTGGACCTCAGAGTGGATGTTCTATAGAAATAGGAGAAAAGGGGCATGTGGGACTAGTCAGTTCTGAGTGTATCCATCTCTTCAACTTGCTCAATCAAAAGATTATTTATAATTTAAAAGGCTGAAAGACCTTTTGAGTGAGCTGGGAAAACAGAACTGCTTCAAAACCATCCTCATCCTTTCTGTTCCTGGCTCATAGAAGGAGTGGTGCCAGATGTCCGGTTGCAATTACCTCATGCCCAAAGTGCAGTTCAGGGGAAATTCTCACAGTCAGGAAATGTAAATAGAGCATTTATCTTTGGCTCTTGTTTTTTTGTTGCTGTTGTATCTTTTTCTCCCCTCTTTGTTTTTGGCAGCAGAACAGGTTAGATTGAATAGTCCCTGCTAAAGCTCCACAGCTTTTTGAAAAAAATTTTTGAAACTCAGATCAATTATCTTTTGCCCAGCAGTAGTTTTTGCTGCCTCTGGATGAGATGAGGCTCAGGTAGTGTTTGTGCTTATGAATAATGAAGAGCTTCAAAGAGTACTGCTTGCTTTCTCAAAGAGGCAGCAAGCATTGCTACAGCTGGTGTCTACATTGACTTTTAGTGAATTAACCATTATGTATCCATGCAGGAAAGAAAGCATGCAGAAAAGCCTTCCTGAACTTTAAGACTCAGTTCAAATCCTGCCTCTTTCATGGAGCTTTCTATCACTGCTCCAGCAAGTGGTGTCCTATCACTAAAAGGCAATTTTTACCCTTACCTCTTGGAAGAATGCCTTGTCTTATTAAAGCATAGCCTAGGTGCCACCTCCTCAGTAAGGCTTTTCTATAAACCCTGAGTTCTTGGAGTGTTCTCTCTCTCATGCCTCCTATCCTTCTCTCTGTCCTTCCTTTGCTCTGTGTATGTATGTATGTTTCTCTCTCTCTCTCTCTCTCTCTCTCTCTCTCTCTCTCTCTCTCTCTCTCTCTCTCTTCCTCTCTCTCAATCTCTCCCTCTCTCCCTCCCCCCCTCTTTCTCTCCTTCCCTCCCTCCTTTCTGTTTGCTCATTCCCTTTTTCCTTCCTCTTCTTCTTCTCCTCCTCCTTTTCCTTCTCCTCCTCCTTTTCCTTCTCCTCCTCTCTTCTCTCTCTTCTCCCTTCCTCCTTCTCTGTCTCAATCACTTTGTATACTTACTTACTTGAGCCCATGTAGAATCCTTCCAGCAAAAGTAAGCTTCTTGAGGGCAGATTGTTTTGGTCTTATCTTTCTATCCTCAACATTTAGTAGTAATACGCTCGTAATAAGTGTTTGTTGAATTGATTTGATCTCATTTTCCCCCTGGGTGCTTAAAATCTCCACCACAGAGTTAAGTACTCATGTCTTTTATTGTCCAGGATTGTTTTATTAGGATTAATATTGATGTCTAATATATCATAAGGCACTTGAGGACAGAGACCGTATCTTTTCCTTCTCTGTCATTCGTAGCTCCCAAGAAGGTGGTGAGCATACAGTGCTATTCAGTCAGTATTTTTCAGTCATTTGAAAGTAAAGCTATTTATTTGTGGTATCCAAAATCAGGGCCACACAGAGATGACTGGTTAAATCCAAGCTTTTGAGTTTTGGAGGTCCCGAGGTAGTCCATGTAGATGGAGCGATGGATAGGGAGTTTTGATTCCTTCTGGGTGCTCTGCAAGGGCCTAGGGCAAGGGTTCTTAACCTTTTGGGGTGTGTCAGACACAAACTTTTTTTATAGTACTCCTTTGGTAGTCTGGTGAGATCTGTGTCCCCCTTTTCAGAAGGAAAAAACTTACAAGAAAATACAAAGGAATTACAAAGGAAGCCAATTGTATTGAAATACCGTTGTAAAAATATTTTTTAAAAAATTCATGAGAGCAATTTGGAACTATACCCAAAGGGCTATAAAAATGTACATACCCTTTGACCCAGTAATAGCACTTCTAGGGCTATATCCCAAAGAGATCATAAAAATGGGAAAAGGACCCATGTGTACAAAAATATTTATAGCAGCTCTTTTTGTGGTGGTAAAGAATTGGAAATTGAGGGGATGCCCATCAATTGGGGAATGGCTGAACAAGTTATGGTATATGAATGTAAGGGAATACTATTGTGCTATAAGAAATGATGAGCAGGAGGACTTCAGAAAAACCTGGAAAGACTTGTATGGACTGATGCTGAGCGAGGTGAGCAGAACCAAGAGAACATTGTACACAGTAACAGCCATGTTGTTCAATGACTAATGTTGTTAGACTCTCAGCAATGCAAGGATTTAAGGCATCTCCAAAGTTCTCATAATGGAAAATGCTATCCACATCCAAAGAAAGAATGATGGAGTTTGAATGCAAATCAAAGCATACTTTTGCTATTTTTTTTCTTCTGGTTTGTTTTTTCTTTCTGGTGGTTACTTCCATTGGTTCTAATTCTTCCTTACAACATCACTAATGTGAAAATGTGTTTAATAGGAATGTATAAGTATAGCCTATATCAGATTGCGTGCTGTCTTGAGGAAGGAGAGGAGGGGGGGGAATTTAAAACTCAAAAGCTTATGGAAATGATTGTTCACAAATCAAAATAAATAAATTAATAAAAAAAATTCATGAACCTCATTTTAGGAATCCCTGACCTAGACTGATGAAACCATCTCAGTTGCTTTTTACATGTAACTAGTACAGTGGAAATGACCACTTTTAACCCAAGCAACCTCAGAGGCAGCTAGGTGGTGCAGTGGATAGAGTACTAGGCTGGGGGGCGTAGCCAAGATGGCTGAGAGAAAGCAGTGACTTGTTTGAGCTCTCCCTCAAACCCCTCCAAATACCTATAAAAATGGCTCTAAACAAATTCTAAAGCAGCAGAACCCACAAAAAGACAGAGTGAAACAAATTTCCAGCCCAAGACAGCCTGGATGGTTGATTGGAAAGGCATATCGCACCAGGTGGAGAGAGGAGCGCAGCTCGGCATAGGCGCGCAGGCCGCAGCAAAACTGGAGCAGGCCTCAGAGGACTGAATTGCAGGCAGCTGTGGTGGTTTCCAGACTTCTCAACCCGTGAACTCCAAAGACAACTTAGAAGGTCAGTGGGAAAAGTCTGTGACTGCGTGAGAGAGGAGCTAGGTCTCAGGCGCAAGTCCTAAGCACAGGCTGTGGCTGCCTCCTGAGCTCCTGGCCCACAGACTGAGGGGGAATCAAGTGGCCGATCAGAGGGTGATTGCAGGGATCTCTTTGCCTGTACTGAGGCAGGAATCTCTTGCTTTTCCAGTGCTTGGATCTGGGTCACAGTTCTGAGGGGTGGTCCTGGGGCGAGGAGGAGCGCTGGTGTGGTGGAGCTTGTTGTGGAGGTGGAGAGGAAACACCTTGCCCCTTACCATAGCACCTTGGAAGAACTGAAAATTTACAGGTCCCTAGAAGTACCTCTGAAAACAGCTGTACAAACCCCTGAAGCTTGGGACAGTACATTCTTCACATTGGAAGCAGACTCTTACCTTAACAAAGAGTTTAAAACTCAAGTAATTGGCTGGGATCATGAGCAAACCTCGCAAAAAGAGTCAGACTATATTATCTTACTTTGGTGACAAAGAAGATCAAAACATACAATCAGAAGAAGACAACAAAGTCAAAGCTCCTACATCCAAAGCCTCCAAGAAAAATATGAAACAGTCCCAGGCCTTGGAAGAGCTCAAAATGGATTTTGAGAAGCAAATAAAAGAAGTAGAGGAAAAACTGGGAAGAGAAATGAGAGTGATAAAGTACTAGGCCTTGAGTCAGGAAGACCTGAGTTCAAATCTGATCTCACACACTCAGTAGCTATATGACCTTGAGCAAATTACTTAACCTTGTTTGCCCCAGTTCCTTATCTATAAAATGAGCAGGAGAAGAAAATGGCAAACTACTTTAGTACCTTTGTCAAAAACAAAACAAAACACAACAACAAAAAACCTGAGTGGTGTCACAATGAGTCAGACCCAACTAAAAAATGACTAACAATAAGAAAATTCTACAAGATTTTCTTCAGCTATTTGAAAGAAAAAAAATCCTTTTAAAATAGAAATAGGGGGCAGCTAGGTGGCACAGTGGATAGAGCACCAGCCCTGAAGTCAGGAGTACCTGAGTTCAAATCCGGCCTCAGACCAAACACTTGACACCTACTAGCTGTGTAACCCTGGGCAAGTCACTTAACCCCAACTGCCTAAAAATAAAATTAAATAAATTAAAAAAATAGAAATAGAATCAACATCAACCCCTTTATTTGCACAAAATATAGAATTTTCCTTGATAATGTGGTCCTGAGTCCTTCAGTCTGGTTCTACCCAAAATGAATGTATTCAAACATTTAGCCCAAATTATCCTTCCTTCGTCATAGGATTTATCTGAAAATAATGTTAAAGGTAAACCTGACTTATCGGCATTCAGTGGGAAAGATTTTATCCAAAACTCCTTTGAATGTGGCAAAGGATAGAAGTCAGTATTTTGTTGGATTGCTTCCTCACTTACCCTTATAAAAAAGAGAAATATAACAAAGTTCAAGAGTCAGTGGCGCTGTCTGTATAATTGCTTACATTGTGTTTCTTACCCCAGGAGTGGGTGATCATAGGTGATCAAAATTTTACTGGGTTTCGTGTTGATTTTTCCTGACTTTTCCCACCTTTTGCATTCATTTAAAATGTAGACCTTATCTTTTGAAGGTTTAATGATCCCACCCATTTTGGCATCATCAGAGTGTCTTTTCTGTTCTGGCTCTTATGCCTTTAGCACAACTTAGAAATGTTTGACCAAGGCCTTGTCCTTAGGAAACTCCATTCAAATTGCCCCACCCTCCTACCCTTTTCCCACATACCAGTTGACAGTGGTCCATTGACGGCTTTTCAGGGAAAGCACCCACAAACCAAAATGAAATTTAAATCTGCATGTTCCTAGTTTGAATGAAGCATATGGAAGGGTGTGTACACTCTTACTCAATCATGCCATGATTCTTATTTTAGGGACATTTTGTTTCTGCTATGACAAAACTGAGAAGGAGCATGGTGTAGTTCACAGAGAGCCAGCTTGGGAGTCAGGAAGACCTAAGAGTTCTAGTTTTTCCTCTGACATGTACTTGTCATTGTGACCCAGGGTAACTAACTAGATTCTCTGTGCTTCAGGCAGCCATCTAAATCTTTACCTTGTAGACTTCCTGCTGATCTGCATTGGCAAAGACTGGGCATCTAGTGGGAGTCTGTCAGAAGAAGTATCCCAAACCAATGAAAATGACAGTCAGGACCCCCAAAAAGAATTAAACTATTTATGGTTAAGAGGTATCCTTGGTCTCCAATAACTAGTAGGAAGTTTTTCTTATGCATCTTTAAGTTAAACCTCATCATGAGTTCATCTGTCATTGGCTGAAAGAAAATAGTTGGAAAATGGAGGTCTAGAAGAGATCTAGAAGAAATGACTTTTTGATTCTCATCTCCAGTGGATTTGCTCTGACATTTTTATGACCTCTGGAATAGCATGACAGCCAGAAATCAAGGATGCCTAAAGCCAGCTAAATGGATGAACCTTTTTGTTCAAAGTATGTGACATACTACACTGAGGTAGATCATAATCATTAAATAATTATGGTCAAAACTCAGGGCCCAAGGGATATGCTGCCTCTCTGCATGGATTTAGTGTTGATAGTTTGTTCTTTACCTGGAAAAGTTATCCAATGCCTACATTCCCTTGCTTCTAATTTTGAAAATCTGCTTTCACAATCTTAAGAACTGACTGCCAGTTATTCACTGAGACTGCAGGGCCCCTAAGACATCTGCCATCAGAATGGTTAGAATTCAGGAATGTGAAATAGGTCGCTCTTTAAAGGATTCAACTCAGTAACACAATCAAGCAATTCTTTTCCTACTGGAGAAAGAGCAAAGTTGACCCTGATCAGTGAAGTGAAGGTAGAATCTAGTCCTGGTGAGTTTAGAGCAGGGCCCTATTCCTTTCTGAGGTAGTAGTCTGAACAAAGTAAGTCAGTAATCAAATGCATACCTTGATATTGATCCTGATTACTGTAATCTTGACAAATGGAGATTCTCTTAAAGCCTACACTAATGTAATACCAAAGTGTGTGGTTATGGATGTATCTTTCTGACCACATCAGCCACAAACATAAATCATAATGCACTATGTTGTGAGGGATTTGGTGTTGGCCACAACCCATATATGTTAGAAGTGGTTTCATGAAAGGTAGGCCTCTGACCTGATGTTGTGTTCAAAATTGCTCATCAGTTTGAAAAAAACAAAACAAAACAAAACAGATGGCCTGTTATAAACAATACTGTGGTGTAAAATTGTTAGTGCCCCTTTGAGGGCATCAGCCCTTTTCTGGGAATAATGGTGTCCCACTGTTTTTGAAGAGGCCCCAGAATGATGCTGTTCTGTCACAGTGGAAGGACCAGATCTTGTTGTATTATGTAACTGCCTTTAACATTATGGGAAACCCTTTCCCAGTGTTCTTTAGGAATTATTCCAGGTCTCATATTGCTTTCTTTGGGAGCCCTCAGAACATATAGGCTAAACAGAAAAGGTAGCAAGGTGAAGTGGGAAGAGGGCTGGATTGGGAGTCATGGGATCACAGATAGAGAACCAGAAGAGACCTTTGAGATCATCTAGGCAAGCCCTCTCATTTGACAGGTGTGGAACCAGAGAGTATAAGTGACTAAGCGTAAGTAAGTAAGGTAAGTGACTCAGGGTCTGGAGAGTTCAAGTGATTTGCCCAAGGTCTCACGGTAATCAGTAGAAGATTGAAAGTACTGGGCTTGAAATGAAGGTCCTCTGACTTCAAATCCAGTTCTTTCTACTCTACTATGATGGGATAAGGTGAAATGAATTCTAACTCCAACTATGCCACTATAATCTTAAATGAATCTATTCCTTTCTATGTAGTTCTGTAAAATATGGGAGTAAACAGCTAGTTGGCATAGTATCTAGAACTCTGAAAGAGTTTTAGAAATCAGGAAAGACTTGAAATTTCCTGGGAATCAGGAAGACTTGAATTCAAATTTTGCCTCAGACACTTATTGTGGTGTAACTGTGAGAAAGTCACTTAACCTCTCTCAGCCTCAGTTTCCTCACTTGAAAAGTAGGAATAATAATAATATTTACTTCATGGGGCTCTTGTGAGGACTAAATGACCTAGCTTATATAAAATGCTTTGCAAATCCTAAAGCACTATGTAAAACCACTAACATAAATACTCTTATTTTCATTATCTTTTAAGACCAGATACAACTCTAACATTCTATGAAATCCTAGGAAAACTGATTGATACATAGGGACAATCTCCCAACAAGGTAAATGCTAACGGATGATGAATGCCCAAAATAGCTAAAACCTATGGGTTAAGTAAGCCCTTGGTAAGTCCAGTCAGTCCAACCACAGTGTCGGCTTCTATAGATGGCAAAATGATAGATCTATTAGGTCTCTACTTACTTGACTGCTTAGAATTTCACATTTTTCTATGCCATGATAACTTTAGAAGGAATCACTTAAATCTAGTTCACTAAACAAAGGATTTCTTAGACACACTTAACATTTTATTTTTGAAACAAAATGGTAGCCAATGAAAATTTTCTAGTGGACTTATCTTCTGTAGTTTTTCATAGACATTCATGAAATTTGGTGTACAGATAGAGGTTATAGATATCAGTGACTGCCTTTAGGAAAGTCTGCAATTGACAGCAGATGTACACAATAAATGCTGGTTTAATTAATGAGGGTTTTTGAAAGAAGTATCTTCAACCTACATCTGTAGAATTGTAGAACATTAATTTCATTTTGGTGGCTGTGTATGGTGATGGGACTAGGGATAAACAACAGTCACATAACTTAGGACTGGAAGAAACTTTAGAGATCATCTAGTGAAACTTCACTTTGCAGATGGGGAAACTAAGACCTCGAGAGAATTGACTTGCCCAAGGCCTTACATATGATAAGTACCAGGATTAGGATTTGAACCTAGTTCTTCTGTCTCCAAATTCAGTGTTCTTTCCATTACATCATGCTACCTCTCAATTACGCTACAATTTTTTTTATTAAAATATAATTGTTATTTGGCACAGTGCCTGCAGTTGTGATTTCATTGGTATAGGGAACTCTCAAGTAAGAAAACTCCCTTTACTGATGCATGATTATACTTTTTTTGCAACTTTCAGTCTTAGATAGCTGCCTACAGCACTGAGAAATAAAATGACTCGCCCAAGGTCACACAACCAGTATGTTTCAGAGGCAGGATCTGAACCCAGACCTTCCTCTATCCACTATACCACTCTACCTCTCATGTTACTAAAGGGATAAAAATAGTGTTGTTTTTTCTTTTTTTTTTTTTGCTGAAGATAAAATGGAAGAAAACAAAGTATTCAGCCTAACCTTTTAGATGTCTATTTATTTTTGGTGTTGGAAATACAATTTTGAAGGGAAAAATACACAGGCCAAACCATATTCATGGAATGTCAGAGCTGGAAGGAGCTTTAAATATCATCCTGTTCTACTCTCTCACTTTAACATGTTTGTAATTTTCCCATGTGTAATGCACAATCATTATTACACAGGAAAAGAAGTAAAATGTCAATCTTTGATGATAGGAACTTGCATGGTAGGGAGCAGAGAGGAGGAGAGTTTAGGTTAATTGCAATTTGAGCAAAAACAGCTTGAGAAATTTGATGCTGTCCAAAAATATCCTAAGATTATAAACACTATGATAAAAAAAAAGGCAAGTGACTTACCTTGTGTGTACCAGAAAAAAAAGAATTTCATCTAATAAAATTAAAAGCTTTATTCTGGATGGCATAAACATATTTCTTACCAAAGAAATCACTGGATAGTAGGTTGATGCTATAAGAAAAGAGATAGAAACATTATCTCTAGGGACATTTAAAGCAAGATTGAATAAAGCCCTGGGATGTTATTATAGAGGAAAATCCTTTCTTAGCCTGAGAAGAATAGACTGGATTGTATAATGGGTCATTTCTAATTTCTCTGCAGGATTATGTGAAAATAAATATAGTTCTGTACATTGAATATTACATAGTTCTTTGTCCATTGAATATTGATTGGCAAGAAACAAGGGGATCAATATTAATAAATGTTTGAAGTTATATGACAGCTGTGCTGCTATAGACCAAAAAGGGGGGAAGGGAGGGGGATGAAGAGAGCTGCCCAGATGACAGAGCACTCTGGAGCTCATCTCATTACTTCTCATTCACTAGAGCTTAGTATGAAAATGCCTTGGAGAATGGAGAAGCTGTTTCAACATGTCATCCCCACAGTAGGTGAGATGTCAAGATTTCATAACCACTGAATGCCCTGAAGTTAGACACTGACTTGTCACATCCAAGGCAAAGTTGAGGTGGAAAATGCAGTGTTTCCATTACTAGTTTTCAAACAGACTGTAGGAATTTGGTCTAAGCATATAGACACATTTTGTTCCCTGGCAGCTTGATTAATATCTTTGCTTAGATCCTTGTAAGTTCTTTCTCTCTGTTACTGGTGAAAAGTCTGCAGATAACAATAAAATCCAAAGCTATTTAGTAAACATGGCTTGCAAGGGAGAGCAGCAAAGAAACAGCTTCTTCCTCTTCAGGTACTTCGATAAAGAGTACCACAGAGAATAAACTTACTCTTAGCTAGATAAGTACAAAGATCACATCTTTTTAATTTGCTCTATAGTGTAACAAGCTCAGCACCCTGCACATGTGGGGACTTAATAAGAACTGTTTGATGGTGAACTCAATAACTGCCTTTGAAGACAATGTAAAATGGTGGGTTAATGCTTGTATCATCTTGAATGGGAAAGTGAAGCCTGGTGGAGGGCTATTTTAAACATTGAAGCAGATCAAGTTGTTCATTTATTGGATATCTGAAATTGACTAATTTATATTTAATTTTCTTTAAAAATACACATTCTACATGAAAGTAAATGAGAGACCATAGGACCTCATAGATTTAAAACTGGACAAGACCTTAGACATCATGTATAGTCTAGTGGTTCTCAACCATTTTTATGTCATGGACTTTTTGGCAGTGTGGTGAAGCCAATGGATCACCCTCTTGGAAGAATTCTAATTTTTTAAAAAACCACAATTGAAGGAAATGTTAAATTTCAGTTAAAGTTTAATGAAAATATAACATTTTCCCATCCCAATTCACAGACCCCCTGAAATCTCTCTATGGACTGAAGGTTGAGAACCCCAGAACTAGTCCAACACCTCATTTTATAGATAAAGAACTAAGGGACAGAGAGAGTAAGTGACTTATCACACAGGTAGTAACATAGAGCCAATATCCAAACCTGGAGACTTAATCTCTATTCCCAAACAGTACATTTCCCACTGCACATACTGTGCTACACCTGTCTAGATTGTAACGCTTTAGGCAGCTTAGTGTCTTTGGAATAGGAAACTGTAGTAGAAAGTCATTAGTTGGAGGGAAAGGTCCCATATATACAAAAATAGATACAGTAGCCCTTTCTTTAGTAGCAAAGAAACAGAAACAAAGTGGGTACCCATTGATTAGGGAATGACTGAATAAGTTGTGGTATATTAATTTAATAGAATATTGTTTTATAAGAATTGACAAATGTAAATAATTCAGAGATACACGGGAAAGTTTGTTGGAACTTCACTGGGTTGTTGTGAGGATTAAATGAGATCATATATAAAGTACTTCACAAATTTTCGAGTGCTGTTGGCTATATAATATAACCTAAAATATAATGTAATATGATATTATTGTATTGTGTGTACAAATGTATGTACATATATACACATTTATGCAGAGCAGAGTAGGCTCTGCCTACTATTCTCTGTCCACAAGGACAGTTTCTATCAGTGGTGTGAAACTCCAATAGAAAAAAGGCCCCCTAAACCATACTGTACTGATGTAGAAGACCAAAAAAAACATTATCTATGTTCTATTGTATTTTTATTTATTTTGTTAAATATTTCCCAATCACATTTTAATCCCAATTACATTTTAATATTTTTCAATTACATTTTAATGCTCAGAGTATTGACTACATTGGGGCCTTCAGGCTATATGTTTGACACCTCTGGTTTATACAATGACTATAGTAATGTAAAGGAAAACAACATTAAAGACACCAGAACTCCATTCAATGTGGTGAACAATCATGACTTCAGAAAACACATGGCACAGTTTGCCTTCTTCCTCTCAGCAGAAAGATAATCAACTGTAGAGGAATAAGGCTTATGTTGTCAGAGGTCATTATGTTGATTTGTTTTTGTCTAACCATGCTCCTTTAATGCCAGGGAGATCTATTGGTCAAGAGACAAGAGTGGGAAGTGACAACAGTATTTTTTAAAAGCACATCAATAAAAGATATATGTATACACATGCATGCATATCTGTCTACATATCTTTGTATATGTGTTTATATACATATATATGGACCAAAAACATCATGGTTGGTCTGTAACAAGGAATATTGCATTAATTTATGTGATTATATGTGCTGTACCAATTCTACACACACACACACACACGCACACACACACCCACACCTAAATATAAGGAGAGCTAGTTAACAGCTGGATTAGTTTTTATGTGTGTGTTTTCATCAGTTAATCTTTAATGCCATGGGTTTCTTGATTGTATGATTGAATTATTTACTTTTATCATGTTATAAGCTTGTTTACCATGAACAGAATATCCATTCTGGTCAGTGTTGCTCTTCTTCTGGTAAGGTTCACTTCAAGGTCCTCTTAGTTTGGGTCTACGACATAAGCCAGCTAGGCATAACTCCTTAGCATTTGGTCCATCCAATTTGCCTGGAGCTTCTTAGTGGTATATAAACACAGGTCCTTTCTAGTTCCTGGCCAAATGTCATGATGGTGTAACAAGCCAACATTCATTGTCTAGAACAAAGTATTTTGGCTTCATTCCACTTAAATGATAGGTTCATGTCATTTAGAGTTGAAAGGGATCTCAGAAATTATCTATTCCAAAAATCCCCTTTTAGAGATGAGGAAACTGAGCACACCCGTGGATTGTAGGGCTAATCCATAGTCACATCGGCATTAAGGAACAAATCAGGGATTCAAACCTATATATTTTAACTTCAGTTGTGGTGTTCATTTATCCTATACCACAATACTCTTAAGCCTATGTTATTATGTTGATGTTGCTGACCAAACAAGGAATTAGATTATTCATCTGTTTACATTTTTTAATCTATTTGCTTTCAATGCTGTGTAGGCATTTCAGTGAGTACTGATGCATTTTTTTAAATGTTTCACAAAATTTTTATTTTATTAAGGACAAATGTTCTGCCAATTTATCAGCCTTTCAGGTAATAAGTCTAATCTTGAATGGTATTTTCATTTTAACTATAATTGGAAGGGTTATTTGAGATTCAGTTTCATTCAACAAGAATTTAAGTGACTTTTATGTGAAGGACATCATACAAGGTGTTGGGGATATAAGGACTTATAGTGCTTGCATTTTCCTGGAGGGATTCCATAGGAACACAGATAAACAAATTCAGTCTATATTCAAAGTGATTTCAGAGGGGTAAAGGCACTAAGAATTGGTGGAAACAGGGAAAACTTCATGTTAGGGGGCACCTGAGATGAGACTTGAAGGGAGAGAGAAAAGCAGAGATGAAAGTTTGGAAATGTAGGCTGCATTGAAATTATGAAGGGCTTTAGATGCCAAACAAAGGAGTTTGTATCTTATTGCTAGGAAGACACTGAAGCTTCCTGAAAAGGAGAAAGACATGGTCAGGTCTGTGCTTTAAAAGATTATTTGGACACCTATGTGAAGGAGGGATTCTAGAGAATAGAAGCAAGACTTCCAGTTAGGTGGGAGGCTATTTCAATAGTCCCATTGAGAGCTGATGAAAACCTGAACTATGGTACTTGCCATGTGAGTGGAGAGAATGAAATAGCTATGAGAGATATTGTGGGGTAAGTCAACAAGAGTTCAGAGCAAATGATGGGGTATGTGAAGTGAGAAGAGTCAATCATGTCTCCAAGGGCACAAACTTGGGTGTCCCAAAGGATCATAGATTTAGAGGTACAAGGGACCTTTGACCATCCAAGCCTACTCACTTTATTTACAGATGAACCTAATAAGGCCCAGACAGGCTAAGTGCTTTGTCAGAGATTATGCAGGCAGTAAGTGATGGAGCCAGGATTTGAACTCAGCATTTGAATCCAGATCTAACATGCTTTCCATTATACCACATACTACTTTAAAAGAAACACAGAAGTTGGTAATGGGGAGGTTGGGGTAAAACAGTGAATTCTCTAGTATTGACCAATCAACCAACTCGTATTTATTAAGGGCTTACTATGGGTCAGGCATCATGCTAAGTGCTGGGGATGCAAAGAAAAGCAAAAGCACAAAAACAGTCTCTGCCCTCAAGGACCATGTACCTTGTTGGATGTATTGTTTGAGATGCTATAGGATGCCCAAGATAGAGATCTCCAAGAGGCAGTGGATGATTCAGGACTGAAACTTAGGAAAGAGATGAAGTCTGCATATACAGATTGGGGAGTCGTCCGAATATAGATAATTGAACTCATGGGAGCTGTTTGATTACTGAGGGAAAGAGAGTAGAGACAGGAAACAGGAGGGCCTAGGACAGACTACTGGTTGCTCCAAGAGGGTATAGGACCGACTGAGGCTGAGGGAGCAGTACATTCACAGTGGTACCACAAAGGTTCAGCTAAACTCTTTCATTGACATATAAAGAAATTGAATCCCAAAGAAATAAAGTTACTTCTCCAAGGTCACACTGACTGTTAGTTGCAGAATCAGGACTCGAACCCAGATCTCTTTGTTCCTATTTCAGTGCTCTTTCTAGCATGGACTACGTTCATTAGACTACATTGCCTCTTTATATTCTCATACATTCTTACTACACAGAAGAATGACCTAACCCAAAGTAAGTGTGAGATTCCTATGGATCATTCTCAAATTGTTTTTCTTATATCTCTCTTTAGAAATATTGCTGCTTTATCCTAAACTAGAGTTCTTAGGCCATGTACTTGTATTTCTCTTTGTAACTCCATGAAGGGGTAATTTGAGTACTATCAACAGTGATGAATCCTATCAGAAGCATTTGAACCAGTCCTGAGAATTCCAAAACACAAAGAAAAATGTCCTTGAATGTTTGGCATGTAATGAAACAAAACTGTCATATTTTTAGTGTTATCTGTTTTGTGATTTTTAAAAAGGGATCATCATTTTTGGCTGTAAGTTGCCCTCCTGTATTATCTCCATCTGGATGTCTGCAGCAGTTCTGTGCCCCTAAGCTCAAAGTAAGTGTGTACCAGCAGCTATTAATAGCTGAATCCTGCAACAGTCTGCTGTCACAGATGGGACTCTGAGCTTCTGAAGCCTAAGACCATAAAAACTCATTACAAATAAAGCAGTACACTGTTTGGCACTAAATGCAATTAAGTTGGCTATAAATAAGAGTCATTCTTAAAGCAATATACAGTCGTTGGTGCCTGCCTCTGTGTAGTTCCCATTGGTATGTCCCTCTATTTGTCAGCTTTTCTTTTCTGTTAAAGTGTGTACAGGTGTTTTTGACTAAAAGCCCAACTCATCTGGGAATATATTTTAGAGTGTTTTATATGAGGGAACATGGAAAAGATGGAGGGGTAAGGCTCCATCTTTGTACCATCTAGCTTCCATGATCTTGTTTTTCCAGAAGTTATCCTGAGAATTTATTGAATCAAACTAGACTATCAATTCATCTGTTTTAGAGACTAAGTAATATCTAAAACTTAAAATATCCAGAGGATATGACAGCACAGTGTTATTTACAGGGTAGATGCTTAAATATTTGTGGAACATATGAGTGAAAAACCCTCTGCATTCTCTTATTCTTATTCTTTGTAGATACTCCTAAACAGCATGTGAGCTATTGACAAAAGGAGGTGAGAATTCCTTGGTGATCCTATGTTGATGAGCCCATACTCTGAATCATAAAATTTTATTCACCTTTGTTAAGCTCACCAATTATGGGGATTAGTGTAGTGGATTCATTTTCTTTGGAAGGTCACTCTCATTTTCTAAGTTTTAGCTTTCTTCAATCTAAGTGCTAATTCATATCCATGCTACATTATTCTTGAGCTGGAATCAAGAATTTTCAGATATGATTCTTCATTAGCATACTTTGAATAACTCACTTTTTTACTTCAAAAAATCAAACCAATATATATTTGTTGAGCATCTACTATGGGAAAGATTCAGTATTAGGTACCATGGGGAGATAGAAAGAAATATGATACAGTCCCTGTCCTCAAGAAACTTAGTCTATTTGGAGAGATAAGACAAAATAACCCCAAGAATGGCTAAGTAACATGCCAAGAGTTAAATAACAATACAAAATAGAAAGATAAGAGATGTCATGAGGCAGCACATGATTAATTGCTGAATGAGTGGTAAAACAATAGAGAAGAAAGTGAGATCTCTATTGGCTGGGATTTGTGGAGAAAGAAGAGCTCAAGCCTTGAAGAATAGGTCAAGATTTGGTTAGAGGCACAAGAGTGTTATGTGTCAAAGGCATTCCTTTTTTTTCCCAAAAAAAGGTATCCACTGAAACTGCTAATAATTTATATGTTATAAGGTAAGAATGAAAACCGAAGCAGGACACAACCTCTTATGGCAAAATGAAATCACATCATTTCTTTGAAGTTACATTTGTACTGAGATTATGCTCCAAACACTACTGGTTGCTCTCTAAAATTTAGGGTTTTTAAAAATTGAATGCATCTCCATACTATTTCCCCTACCTTCAATATCTGATATTTGTGAACCCTACATGAGGAAAATTTCATGACACAATATTGTAGGAAATTTTACTTTGTTGCTGTATGTCCAAAATGTGGCCTGGTTTCTGAATGGCTCTAATGGTCTTGAGGGAGTCTACAAAAGAAACCTAATAGAATCTGACCTAGGATTAGGCTATGATTTTTTTTTTGCAAAGAATATAAAGATCCATTAGAATCCATTAGAATTAGAATATAAGGATGATGATGTAGGGACATCTCCTTGATGGGCTTGGAAATCTAATTTATTTTAGTATCCAGTCTCAGTTCTTCTCTTCCAAAGAAATATCAAATTTCCCTAGACTTCTAAAGTTTCCTGGATAGGAGTGATTAATGGTCATGTTACCCTAACTTAGAGACACTCTAAACTGAAGCAATAATGATCTATAGTGAATATTCTTTATATACAGAGCACTATGCTAAATCTTCAGCAGGAAATTTGTATTTTCATTCTTTAATATCTTCACCCAAGTGTAGTATAATTCAAGTTGGTAAACCACTTGGGATGTCAGAACACATATACAAGAAAAATTACTTGGGATCACTTATGAACCAAGATACAAACAAGTACCAGCTCTCTGTGTGATCTTGGAAAAATCTCTCCTCTCTGAACCTCAGTTTTCTCTTCTCTAAAATGAACTGTTTGGCTAAGTTAGTCTTTGATCTCTAACACAAAAGTTCTTAACTAGAGGTTCATGAACAGCTTGGGGGAGCCCACTGATAGATTTCAAAGGGTATGTGGACTTTGATGGGAAAATTAGGTCTTTATGTCCATTTAATTGATTTCCTTTATAATCCTCTGTATTGTACTTTGTGTATTTAAAAAAAATTTAAAAAAACACAAAAGAGGTCCATTACATAAAAAACATTAAGAATTCTTTCTCTTAGCTTTTAATTCTAATTCTATGATTAAAATTAATTTAATGAAAAATTATTAGGTAAAAGTTAAAGAGCTGTGTAGAGTAAAAGGAAAGGCATTTATATTTATGGTAGCTTAACTGACAAAGGCTTCCTGCAGTAAAAGAGTCTTCAAGAGAGAACTCCATTTGTCATTCAAGATCTAGACTTATTGGACCAAGGCCAAAATTAGATAGAAGTTGTGGGACATATTTCAGTTTAGCTGCTTTTTATCATTTTTTCTGTGTTGCCATAGTTTTTGAACCAATACACAGTTGCCTTTTTCCAGCACCACGGACAGCTCAGTATCATTCTGTTGTGGGATATCTGCCTGGAATATGTGAGATGGTTGTCTTTGATAGCATCAGCTCTGAGAAGCTCATGGGATCTGACCTGACCTTGTAATGTTCACTCAGTAAGGAACATAAATTTAAAATAGCAGTGAAATTGCATTAAATGCTTATTCTGGATGTTTCATTAGTGTCAATAAGTATGACACATTTGAAACTATCGATTCTGGCATTTTTCTTAATTCAAAACTATGGTAGGCTTAATTATCCTGAAGTGCAATTTATAGAGGCTTTTAAAAATCATTGTTAAGGCTCCTTTCAGTGAAATAATCAGTTAAAATCTATGGTTTTCATGAATCTGCTCTTACAAACCTATTCTTCTCTACTCAATTTTATTTTCCTCTTTTATCACCCCCTTAGCTCAACTAGTTGTGCTAAGTAAGGGTGACCCCTCCCTGTGGGAGCAAGGGCTGAATAGAGGTCCTTAGATGTTAATCCTGCAGTCAGTGAAGAGGCCTCCCTAGGGAGCAGCATGAATTGCTTATAAAGTTGAGAGTACTAGCAGGCTGCTTCTATTGCATTTCTTACCCTTCACTGGCCTAGGGACATGGGGCAGATTGGCATGAACAAAATGGACTAAAGCAAAATGAATACAGTACTGTGTTGGTTGGGAACTCTCCCCTGTTGTTTTGTATGCTGGAAACCTTCATTCATTTTTAAGAGTCTGCTTCTTAAATAACCTTTTTTAAATGTTTCATGTTCATAGCATTTGAAATAAAATTAGACCTGCGTACCATAAGCATTCTGCCTTTCAGCTAAAGAAAGCTTGTGTGGGAGTTGGAGTGCTTACATATATCAGATCTAAAGCCCCCTTTGTGTGCCTTCATATGGCAGCTGATAAAAAAGGATTTGTGGTTCAGCTGTTTGCAAAAGTAAAGATGAAGAAGAGGGAAATTATTTTGGTTATTCCATGGGTTCATAGTTGGATGAGTTTTAGATATCTTCAGTGGCCAGGTGGAAGTGGGATTTTTAGCTCTGGTCCTTTCAGATAGATCTTACTCTCTAGCAGCCAAAGCAAGTAACAATAAGTGATATTTATATAGCACATTAAGGTTTACAAGGTTTTTTTTTTCCCACTGCCCATCAGACTGTGAACTCCTGTCATTAGACTGTGAGCTCTTTGAGAGTAGCGACTGTCTCTTGAGGCAGACAGGTAGCACAGTGGATAGAGTGCTGGGCCTGGAGTCAGAAAAACCTGAGTTCAAATATATCCTCAGACACTTACTAGTTATGTGACCCTGAGTATGTCATTACTTAACCTCTGTCTGCCTCAGTATCTTCAATTGTAAAATGATGATAATAACAATAGCACCTACCTTGCAGGGTTTTTATGAGGATCAAATTAGATATTTGTAAAGTGCTTAGCGTAATGCCTGGCACATAGTAGGTGCTTAACAAATGCTTGTTTCCTTCCTCCCTTTTGCCTTTCTTTCTTTGTATACCCAGTGCTTAGTGCAATGTCTGCGACATAGTAGGCATTTAATAAATGTTTTGTTGAGTTGACATGTTGATGATACTATCACATTTGATCCTTACAGCAATGTTGTGAGGTAGGTAATATAGGTGTTTTAATCCCCATTTTAAAATGAGGAAACTGAGGCTCAGTGCAGTTAAGTAAGTTGCCCATGGTCACATAGCTAGTGAATATCAGAAGCAGGATTCAAACTCTGGTTTCTTCTGTGTCCAGATCCAGGTATACTACACTGCCTCTCAGTAAGAACTAAGCACTTTGGTTTGAGATGATACAGCATGAACACATTAACCACTTTTGCTTCTGTTCTGTCCTAAAATGTTGTTGGAGAGCCCCATACTTGATTGCATCCTATACATTTAATCCATCAGTTCATTAGTTAGCAAAATAACAAATATACTAGTTGGTTTTATGAGGTTCCAGGCCACCCATCATTATTCTTCTTGGTATTACATACATTAAAAAGATCAGCATGTATTTATTTACTGAGGGCCTAATATATGCCAAACATGGGATGTGGTCCTTGACTTCAAGGAGTTAACATTCTAACTGGGAGTACAAAACTCATATGGACACACACACATACACACATTAAGACAAATTAAAATTCTAAACTCAGTAGTTCAGATAATTAATGCAACAGGAGTTGGAGTAGCCTGACAGCTGAAGGTAGAGATTCTGATAGGTGAATGGAGCTGGGTGTGCTTTTGGAAGTAATATTTGATTCTATCTGGTTACAACCAGTGTCTACTATTATTTGCTCTTAACTTTGAGGTATATTATTCTCATTTGATTTGATACCTATTAGTTTCCTTATCTATAAAATGAGAGGGTTGGACTTGATTACCATTAAGATCCATTTTAGTACTAAATCTATCATCTTGTGATCTCATAATGATGCTTTGTTTCATGAAAAAATAAAGGAAATAAAATGGTAACTCATGCAAAATGAAAAAATGGATGCACCTAGAAGTCTAGATTCATGTCTAACAGTACATTTTCTTCCTTATGAGGGTTGTAACCCTATTTGATTTTGCACTGAAAATGATAAGATGAACAGAATGATTGCAGATCTAACTGGTCCTAGAAATATTTAAAGGGCTGATTGTCTTCATGGATAGTGATATGCATAGGCAGCCATATTTAGAAGCAATAGAGACAGGAAAAAAGGAGCTGGGTGCTTTTCTTAGGAAATGCTATCTCTGTCCCATTCCCAACAGGACCTGACTCATCAGATTTTCAGTCAGTGCTGACTTCCCAGGTTATCAATTTTTTTTTTGATTTTCAATAATATACATGAAAAGGAAAGACTGAGAAATGTCCTTCTTTGTTGGCATAGATTAAAGAAACATACCTTATTTCATTTTCACCCTGAACTCCTACATTGAACATCCATCTTCTCTTCCACTGTAACAGGGAACCATAGGCAATTCTGCCTGGTAAGATCATCACAGGTTTAAGCTATGTGTATGTAAGCTTATATATGTGGAGGAAGAAAATAGGTCATTTTGCCCCACTGAGCAGTGATAGGTAATCTTCAGACATCTTGTATATATGACACAAAGGGTATATGGATAGAAGTCAAAAAGGGAGTTTCTGAGTGGAGGCAGAGAATACATGCCTTTTGAACTGGGAAGCTATTGTATTTCTCAACAGGGAACTCATTTTACAAATAAAGAAACTGAGACTTGTGCTGGCTTACATAGCTAGTGAGTTTCTGAAGTGGGATTTGAACACTGGTCTTCCTGATTTCAGTTCCAGTGCTATATTCACTATGCCATGCCACCTCTAAAATTATCTCTAGGATGTTGACTACCAAGGGATGATTCATTTTGGCTACAGTAGCTCATGAAAGTACCTACTAAGGCACAGTGGGATTGCCATCTGATTTGATAGAGGGAGAACTCATGCCAATGAAACCACAGGGCCCTGGACTTGGAGTCAATGGTAGATCAGAGTTCAAATTCTCTCTCAGAGAGTTACTATAGCTATGTAACTTTGAACAAGCCACTTTATTCTTCTGCCTGAGCCTGTTTCCTCATCTATAAGATGGGGGTGATAATATTGTACTATTGGTGGGGCAGTGTTTTGTAAACCTTAAAGAAAAGTGAGATTTTCATCATTATTAATAAAGCATTGACATTTATACAATCATGACGGGAGCTTTATAACTAAAATTTCCAGATCATTTTAAAGTGAATCCCTGGAAATTATGTATCTTCAAAGATTCCTTCTTCTCCCTCATATGCTTTATGCATGTCCTGCAACCTGCCCTTTACACTCTCAGTCATAAAAATGAAGCAAGTTCACTATATGCATTGACAAATCAATTTTACATCCTTAGGGGAACTATATGTGACTGTTCAAATCTTGGCATCAAAAGAATCATTATGAATGCCCATTTTTGGAGAAAGTTCAGTCAGTTTGTATTTATTTGCAAATCTTCAGCACTTTGCTCTTAAAGCCCTTAAAATGATGGCATATTCCTTTGGGAACTCTGACTGTTGCTGCTGGGTTTTTTTCTTTTGAGGGGAGGGGTGGAGAGAGAGATTCTGCAATATTCTGAATGGCATATATGGTAAAAGCAGGCTTTGCCCTGAGGGCATAGTCAGTTTTCTGTACAGTCTACCTTGTATTTCCCTGGCAATAAAGAGAGTTCTATGTTCTTATTTGCAAAAGCATGCTATTAATTAGAAGTGCCATTCCTACTTCTGAAATTTCACTCATCTATTTTATTGAAAATAAATGGATTAAAAACAACACAGAGCATGCCACATGTGATAAACTGGCCATTCCATTTAAAGTCAAACTTGTTTTCTCCTGTGTGAGAGGAGTGGCAGCAAAAAGATCTAACATACAATTACAGTGAAATTCATTACATACATTGTCCTCCTAGACAACATTTTAAAACTTATCGCAATGTATTTCTCAATTATATTTTTTTTAAAAGACATGCCCTTGAGAGAAACAGTTGGAGAGATTTTTTTAAAGCTACATAGTTATTCTCTATTATTCATACTTGGCTTATATATATCAAATTTTGAATCCTACATCTCCCTCCTACTTGGCATGCTTGTTGATTGCTCTGCCCCATTTGTTGAGAAGTGGCATGTGTGATTGAGGAATGTAATCTAATAAATGTGTTTAAATTAGAATAAAATTTAATCTATATGTTAAATCTGATGGAGGACAAAAATAAAGACTATGATATGTTCCAATTCCCACCGTTTGGAGTGATCTTTGCCACTGTATTCCTCTCCTAGTGTGAATAATGGAGAATTCTCTGAATTTTTTATACTCTATGCCCACATTCTATAAACTTTTTTGACCACTCAACCGTAGTGAAAATAAATATATGTACACTTATTTACGAATTATATGCATGTATTACTCTACTAATAGATTATATACCTTGTAAGCATGTATAAAATAAACACAAAAGAATATGATAAAAAGGAAATAAAAACTATTTTAAAATAAAATTTAACTGAATGGCATAAAGAGTTTTTGCTCACATTAAAATATTATTACTAGTAATAACATTTTTAGTGAGAACAATATGACTGGATTTGCTTCATTATTTTTGAAAATTTTTGGTTCAGCACTTTGTGATGTAGCAATTTCAAGGTCTGGTTCTAAATGGCATCTATTTCCAAACTTAATTTTATTGACTGTCATAGCTGTAGAAGAGATCTCACAAAGATACTTAGATCCAAATGGAAGGAAGTGCATTATTGGCTGCATTTACTAAATGGAATTCATCAATTATGCAAAGCTTTTTGTTAAAATTTGGCTAGTAAATTTCCATCTTCCTTGATATCAATCAGTTTTTCTGGCAAACAAATTGGAAGGTGTTGAATTTTTATATTTTTAACAGATGGGTTCAAAATCCACTAAAACTCTTTGAATTATTTTTTAAAAAAACAGATTAGAAAATTCTGTTACCAAATTTAAGTGTACAAATATAAGAAGTGTTTTTAGTTTTTTTTAAGAAAGAGGTGACTTTGTCAACAAAAGCTTAGTTTTTAAATGTCTTGCTAATTGTACCTTTGGACAATCATTATCTAATATCTCAAGTGACGACAAACATTTAGGTTGAGGTTCATTGTTAACAACGAATCTAAATGTATATTTCAGATAATCTTGATGATTTCAAATTTGGGGAGCAGAAGAAATAGCTTCTTGTCACTTTGCTGCTGTTTCTTTCTTTTTTTTAACCTTGTGTTGTAGCCAACAAAGATCCAACTAGGAATAGAAGATGTGTGCTCTGCCATTTTCTTATCGTTCACTATTTTCACATGTTCAGTATCATCCCCACTCTGCTGTTTCTTTGTAGGACTCTTTTTCAGCCACTTGTCCATTTCATGAGGGATAGTTTAGTTAAGACTAGATAGTATAAGCTGTAAATCCACTTAGCCTAGCACAGGGCAAACAAACAAACAAATCCCTGCAATACACCACAATATACTGAAAGTGAATGAGTGAGTGGGGCACCACTGCCAATCCTGCCATGTTGTAGAATTCCCACTCTTTTCTTCAGGATATCTCTTATACCAAATGTAAAACAAAATGGTCTATCATATGAACTGAGAGCATCAGAATCAATCCTTATTAAATATTAGTAAATTATAATTAATTGGATTAATTACAAATTTCTAATATTTTCCGCACCTCAATATAGCATCTTATGCATTCCCTAGGGTGCACATGCCCCACTTTGGATGCTACTTCCAGAGGCAAGTTCCAAAATAACAGCACAAAAGCATGCTCCCCATGTCAAGTTCTCATGGGGCTTGGACAGGGTTTTCTGTTCCTAATATACTTCTTGAAACTTTTTACACATCTTTTTGTTTCATTAGATTGTAAGCTTCTTGAGGGCAGAGGCTGTCTTTTGCTTCTTTTTGTCTCCCCAGTGCTTAGCACAGTGCCTGGCATGTAATAGATGCTTAATAAATGTTTACTGAATTTCACTGAATGGTTCTAATCCCTTCCTCCAAAAGATGTATCATGAAAAAGCAATAACATTCCATGTTCTGATATACTGGGAAAAGCATGGGATTTGGAGTTAGAGAACATGGTTTGAATATCTACTCTGCTAAATCCTTGGACCATCATTTTACCTCTCTGGATTTCAGTTTTCTTATCTGCAAAATGATATGTTTGGACTAGATTAGAGGTACCTTTCAGTTCCAAATGTTATTCTTTTGAGCAATTGTAAGAAGCAATGAAATGGCTTTCCTCTTGACAGTAGAGGAAATCAGTAAATGGAAAAGGAAGCCTGGATTTAGAGATTATTTTGTGCCAAAATGATTCATTTTCAAAATGTGGTATTCAGGGCAGGCCCTGACCAAGGAGAAGAATTAGGGCTGATTTTCTACAGGAGCTATGATGTAGTAAAGGAAATTCAGGGCCAATTTATAGACAAAACTAAACCAAGGAGGAAGAAGGGGTTACTTTAAAAATTAAAAACTTGTCCCTAATCAGGACTTGGATTCATAGGAGATGAAGGGGGATGCACTGGTCTTTAGGGAATTTTTTTTTGGAGGCAAATGGTGTTAAGTGACTTGGTCAGGGGTCACACAGTAAGTATTTGAGGCCAGATTTGAACTCGGGTACCCCTGACTCCAGGGCTGGTGCTGTATCCACTGTGTCACCTAGCTGCCTTGGAAATGAACTTTTTACATTAAAGATGTTGATTTTTTTTTAAGGGAGGGAAGTTTGCACATGCAATTCTATTTGTATATACCCAAAGTGGAAAATCCTTTCACTGATACACCCAGCTTCTCCACCTCAGCTACAGAAAGGTTAAGTGACTTTCCCATGATTGTGTACGTAGGAGATATCAAAAGTAAACCCAGGTCTTCTTGACTGTTGGATCAGCCCTTGATATGTTATGCTAAGGTGTCTCTCAGCTTCACTACCAAAAATGTTGACCAAAATCTCTTGAATTTGTTTAACTTTTTGAAAATGCTTTGATATCTATCACCATTTCTAATCCTTACAATTGCCTTGTGAGGGTATTTTATGGTCGTTTTATAACCTTTGTTGTTTTATGGTCAAAAAAAGAGAAGTGAAGTGATTTCATCAGTGAGAAGAGCCAGAACTCAAACCCAGATCTCTTAAAATAGGCCAGTCCTTTTTCCATAGATCAGAGTGGGTACTTATTAGATCACTAAAGATCAGGAGAATATCATAGACATTGTATTCTTGAATTTTGGCAAGGTATTTAATAGCATCCCTCCTGAGATTCTAATTAATACCATGGAAAGTTGTGAACTAGGTGATAGTATAATTAGGGGGACTTGGAAGCAGATGACCACTAGATCCAAAGGTTGTTGATCAATGAGTCATTGCCAATATGGAATAGGTCTTTGGTGCAGTACTAAAGGGTTCAATCCTAGGCTCTGTTCAATACTTTTGTCAGTGATGAAATTGTGATTATCAAAGTTGTGAATCGCATGAAGCTGATTAACAATAACAGAATCAGGATCCAAAGAGATCTTGACCTGCTAGAAGGATGAGCTGAATGTAATATAATGAAGTTTAATAAGAATTCAGCTAACTCAGTTCCACAAACAGTCATATCCAAAGCCCTGTGAATATAAATGTAATAATTAAATAGTCCTTGCCCTCAAGAAACTTACATTCAATTGGAGATATCTAAGATGAACATATCATAAATTTAATATAAGGTATAATGGTTGATTGGCTGTTGTCCTTCATTCTTGAAGAGGACCAAAATGGCATCACTGTGCTAGAGTCAAGTCACAGTGTGTCCAACTGTAGCTGATCAGACCAGTATGAGCTCAGAATGCTCCACCACAGGTTTGGCACAAATAATCCATGTGAACATTTGGAGTGGATTCTCCAAATTTGCTCATCTCACATTTCTTTTGAGCTACTTCAGTTCTTTTTTGCTCATAGAACACAGCACCTTCTCTAATGTGGACGTCCTATGCTGAGTAGTTTTGTGCCAGTGTCTCCCATGTCACACAATCAGTTCCAAAGTTCTTGAAAGAGACCTTGAGAGTGTCCTTGTATTGCTTTTTCTGACCACCATGTGAATGCTTGCCCTGTGTGAGTTCTCCATAAAATAGTCTTTTTGGCAAGTGTATGTTTTGCTTTCAAACAATGTAGCCAGCCCATAGGAGTTGTGCTCTCTGAAGTAGAGTTCAGTTTGAGAAAGAACCTCCATATCTGGCATCTTATCCTGCCAGGTGATCTTCAGAATTCTTCATAAGACAATTCAAATGGAAGTGATTCCTCCTTAATAAGGTATAATAGTATTTAATGGAAAGTATAATATAAGGAGATATCACAATGCTCTAGGAACATTTGAAGGGATAATTAATGCTAGTAGTTGGGGAATCAATCACAGAGGAGGCGGCACCTGAAATGAACTTTGAAAAAAGAATACTTTTGAAAAGCAGAGATAAGGGAATTAATGCATTCCTGGCATGGGGGAAGACTTGTAGAAATGCCCAAAGGTGAGAGATAAATTTTAAATTCTGGCAATAGCGAACAGTGTAGTTTCACTAGAACAAAGATTGTATGAAGAGAAGAATGTGAAATAAGTCAGGAAAGGTAGGTCTGAGACAGACTGTGGAGGACTTTAATTGCCAAGGGAAGGAGTTAGTATTTTTTTCTAGAATCAATAGGAAGCTACTGGAGGTTTTTGAGGGGGCAGGTTACATGTGACTTGTACCTTAAGAAGATTATTGTGCTAGTTTTATGAAAGACAAATTAGAGAGGGGGAAGAGTGTTGGCACCAATACCAGTTAGGAGACTGTTAAAATAAGTCAGGCCATAGGTGATGAAAGCTTCAATGAGGATGGTAGCCATGTGGGTAGAAAGAAGGGTACAGGTTCAAAATATGTTACAGAGGCAGAATCATAGGGCTTGGTGACTGATTGGATATAGATGATAAAGAAGAGTCAATGATGATAATAGGAAGAGTTAACATTATGATTCCAAAGTGATGAACCTTGGTGACCAGGAGGAGGTGGTGCTCTCACCAGAGATAGAAAAGTTTAGAAGAAGAGAGCATGTGTGCATTGTTAGGACATGCTTGGCAAGAAGATGAGTTGAATTTGGGACATGTTGACTTTGTGGTGTCAATAGGAAATTATACTTGGTTTTAAAAAGTCAATTGTACAAATACAAATGGGAAAGGGAGGCATGGTTTGACAGTAATACAGGCTTTAATGACTCCAGCTCATTATGAGTTAACTATATGACAAGGCAGCCAAAAATGTTAGGCTACTTTAACCAAAGTAGTATCCAGAATGAGGCTTTAGGCCCATCTTCATCTTGCAGCTAGGTGACACAGTGGTTAGAGCACTAGACCTGGGGTCAGGAAGACTTGAGTTCAAATCCATCTTCGAACACTTATTAGATATGTAACCCTGTGCAAGTCACTTAACCTGCCTTCATGTACAAAATGGGGTTAATAATAGCACCTTCCTCCCAGGGTTGTTGTGAGGAGCAAATGAGATATTTGTGGTGCCTTTTGCAAACCTTAAAGTGTTATATAAATTCTAGCTTATTATTATTATTATTTATCAGCTGCCCAAGTCAGAGCACTTCTAAAGCATTGTGTTCAATTCTAAGCACCACATTTTAGGAAGGCTATTAATATATACTGGAGGGCATCCAGAATTGGATGATAAGGAGTCTGGAGAGCATTCCTTATTAAGATCATTTGAAAAAACAATTGAAAAAAGATCATTTGAAGAAATGGGGATGTTTAGCCTGGAGAAGAGACTTGGGAAAGAAATGATGACTGTCTTGAAGCATTTGAAGCACTATCATGTAAAGAGCAATTAGACCTGTTCTGCTTGACCTCAGCGGGAAAAACTAGCAACAATGAGTGCAGTCCATGGAAGAGATTTTGTCTCAATTGTAAGGCAAGACATCTTAACAAGTAGAGCTCTACAAAAGTTGAGTGAACTCCATTGTTGGACATCTTCGAGCAAAACTAAAGATATTAGAGATGTTAAAAAGATCTGCTACTCAGAAACAGGCAGGAACAGATGACGCCTGGGGTCTCTTCAACTCTGAGGTCCTATGGTCCTATGAGAAATGTCACATTCATTTGAGTCATTTGCAGCTAATTATGGGCATTCTTTTTCTCATCGCTAAGCAGGTATTAGAGATCTAAAGACCATGGGTATAACTAATATGAGGTCAGAGTGAAGAGACATTGACTCAAGACAGTTCCCATAAGAATGGGGTATAGCAATTAGATTAGAACTAGGGTAGGAATTCCCATGCTCCTCCACCTTCTACCAATAGCCTGTGAATATTCTTTGCTGCAGCAGAGAAATTTGCTTCTTTGTGAGTTTTTTCCCTTAAAATCATTTGTGGGATCAATAGTAAGTAGTCCCACATCCTTCATGGCAACCTTAGCACCTCCACCCTAAAGTTGACCCCTGGCAAAGACTTCAAAAATGATGTCTTAGGTGATTTGTGTCATCCATAAGAAGATATCCTCCCTTGTGTCAGCTCTTTATCTGTAAAATGAACTGGAGAAGGAAAAGGCAAACCACTCCAGTATCTTTGCCAAGAAAACTCCAAATGGGGTCACTGGACGACAACAAATATCCTCCCCTGCCTTTGGGCACATTGCTGTTTGAGTCAGCTTATCTAAGTGGTACCAGAAGAAGGTAAAGAAATAAATCTGCAGATTTCATTTACACACATCATTTATGTATAAATATTTCTCTCACCTTTTTGTTTTGGGGAGCCTAGGATGTCTTCTAAAGTGACTCACAACACTTCACGGAGGTGAGTTCAGAGGGTATGTTAATTCCAGCAATAGGAAGAGGACAATCCCGTGTGTGTGTGTGTGTTTGTACATACATGTGTTAGGGGCCAGTTGAATATAGCCAACCCACTGAGCTAATGACTTTGGGGCAAATAACTGCTCGAGCTGTCAGCGGCCTGTGAACAGGATTCACCCTGCTAATAGAATGGGGAGTTTGAGCCATAGGTGACAAAGGGAACTGGGAGAAGAGATGAATGAAGGTGTGATCGCCTGGGAAGTGTTATGGAAATAATGAGGCACTGCTCTTCACATTCAGAGAGACTGCAACACAGGAAATAGCAGGGCTGAGGGGGAAGAACACGGGACTGAAACACAAGAACTGCGGGGGGCGTCCCCACCTGGATACTTCCTAGACAGGTGACAGTAGCCAAGTCGCTTAAACTCTCTGGGCTTCCATTTCCTCATTCATCAAACAGGAAGCCTGAAACATGATTGCCTTGCTTACCGTATTGGCCTGCTGTGAGGAAAGTACTTTTTAAACCTTAAAATGCTATAGAAATGAGAATAGCCATTACCATTATTATTTCACCTTTCTCATCTTTTCAATGAAGTTCAGAGAAAGAGGGTCCTGGAACAAGTCACTATCTTATTTTTATTCTTATGAGAATACCTTACAATATTATTGAGCAATTAGGTGACTCAGTGGATAGAGCACCAGATTTGGAGTTAGGAAGACCTGAGTTCAAATCCTGCCTTGGATACCAGCTGTGTGACCTTGAGCTAGCTGGAGAAGGAAATGTCAAACCATTCCAGTAACTTTGCCAAGAAAACCCCAAATGGGGTCACAAAGAGCTGGACGTAACTAAAATGACGGAGTGACAATAATAGTATTATAAGCAAGCCTTTAAAGTCAGCATGGTATAGGGCAGCAGTGGGGAACCTGCAGGCCTTGGGTGCTGCCTTTTGACTGAGTCCAAGTTTTATAGAACAAATCCTTTTATAACTTGGACACAGTCAAAAGCCACCCCCGAGGACCTAGCCCATGTGGCCTCGAAGCCACAGGTTTCCCACCCCTGGTCTAGGGGGTAGAAAGCTACGCTCAGAGTCAGAAAGAAGTGAGATCACCCTCCTCATCTCTAGTCTTATGACCCTGTGTAAGTCATTTATCTTGTCCCAGGCAACTAAGACTAGAAGTTGCTGAATATGCACACATTATGCTGATGAAGGGAGCTTCCTCAACAGGAGTTCCCAATGCCAATAAAATCATAGGTCTGCCAAAAAAAAAAAAAAAGACTAAGAAAAAACAATCCTCAGCACAGAGCTACAAAGGAGTAACAAAACAGTTGTTTCAAATAATAGTTTAAAATATGCACATTAACATAAAAAAGCTCTACATATGTAGAAGGAATGGAAATGCTGTTTGAAGCAGCTAGCTGATAGAAAGGCAAAGTAAGTTAAACTGCAGAAGTAAGAAGTAAAAAAATAGTTTGTTTCGGGGGTAATTTCTTTTGGTGAGTTTTAGCTTTGCCCTAATTTCCCATTTCTTCTTGCCCTGCTCCTCTTATCCTTCTTCTGCACTGTCCACATTTTGTCTATATCAGTGTTAGTATTTTGTCTTCCTGGTGCCCCTGGCCTTAGTACCCCATTCTAATTCTCTACTGGCTCCTAGCTACCTGTCAATTTCTCTGGTTTTCCCATCTTGTTAGGATTCATCTCTTTTGATGACCTTTCTTCCATCAGCACTGGGAGACTCTCTCTCCCTCCTTTATTCATGACACTTCTCTTCTCTTCTCTTCCTCTTACCTTCTGAAGTCCCTTCATCTCCATATTTTACCTTCTTCTTTAAGCAAGTCCCCCCAGCTTTTGATTGTTCATCTCTTCAGAAGCCAAGCGCAGCCACGCAGCAGATTTGCTAATAGCTAGAGCTTCAGCAGAGCAAAGCAGTGGAAAATAGAGTTTAATTTTGAATTGGGAGATGGAGTTTAAAAATGGAAGTGCTTTGTCGGTGCTAAAAAAGTGTGTGAGGGTAGGGGGAGGAGAGGGAGAGCCAATGCTGGCCTCCCATATGCTATGTGTTAGCATACAGAGATTGCATGCAGTCTGAGCACTTGATCAGTGGGAAAATGCTGATACTGCCCCCCATATACTGACATTCTTTTTAAAGGCTGTGTGTGTGTGTGTGTGTGTGTGTGTGTGTGTGCGCGCACGCGCGTGCACGCATGTGTATTCCACATTGCCTCTTGTTTGGGAGATTATCTAAAGGAAAAGACACTTTTGAAGAAGCTGGTCCCAAGGTTAGGTGTATATCAAACAACAGTAACTCATCCCTGGTAGCAGTTTTTTTTTTTTTTCTATTTCTAACAAATTAACCCTTGAGAAACAAGTACAGAACTTGAGTGAGCATCTCTCCTCTTCTCTCCTCTCCTCTCCTTTCCTCTCCTCTCCTCTCCTCTCCTCTCCTCTCCTCTTCTCTCTCTGAAAATTATGTGACCCTGGGCAGGTCACTTAATGACTGCCTGCCTCAGTTTCCTCATCTGTAAAATGGGTGTTGTAGTAGCACCTACCTCTCAGGTTTGTTGGGAGGATAAAATGAAATATTTGTAAAGTAATTTATACAATAGCTGACACATAGTAGTAGCTTAACAAATTATTGTCCTTCCCCTCTCTCCCCTCTACTTTGGCTAAGAAGACAGAAAGATGCATTTTCTTAACTTTTACAGTCAAAATCTCTCTCTCTCTCTCTCTCTCTCTCTCTCTCTCTCTCTCTCTCTCTCTCTACAAGGGGGTGGGAATGAAGGGGAAAGAAAAGGCAAGGAAAAGATGCTTTCAGAAGGATGAGAATAGTGCCTGGGGTTTGTGTACTATGTTAGACTTTTCAAAGTGTTTTCACATGTATCGTTTCATTTCATTCATTCATAGGGCAAACGTTTTTCAAGAGCTAGTAGGCAGATTGCTAAATGCTACAAAATCCAAACATCATTTGCATTTGCTTTGGGTTCTTTGCATACTTTGCATTTTAATAAGCTCATATTAAAATGAGCTTGCACAAGAGAAACAGCAAAGAGCACTGATCTTGGCATCAGGAGACCTGGGTTCAAGTTCTGGCTCAAACTAGCTCTATCACCCTGAACAAATTATTGTGCCTTTTTGACCTTCAGTTCCCTTATCTCTGAAATGGGCAAAATAATACTTAGACTACCTACTTCATAGGTTGCTGTGAGGAAAGTACTTTGTATACCTTAAGATATTACATAATGTTGAGCTACATACCCTATCATTTCAATTTCAAAAAGCAGAGGGGAAAGTCTACTTAAAATTGCTATCACTGGCCTTCTTTAATATCTCTGACTCTTTTTATTTATTTTTAATTAAAGACCTTCCTAAATATCTTTCATTTTTATATCGGTTTTCATCCCCAAATATACCCATCAACCCAAAAAGTCATCCATTATAAAAGATTTTTTTTAAGAAATAGAAAGAATATTAACCAGATTTAACAGTGTATCCATTATTTCACATGCACAGTCCATGTAGGCACAGTGATATAGTGGATAGAGTGCTGGGCCCAGAGTCAGGTAGAATTGAATTCAAATTAATCCTCAGACACAAATTAGCTGTCATAACTTCTATCTTCCTCAGTTTCCTTATCTATAAAATGAAGATTCTAGTAGTACCTACCTCTCAGAATTGTTGTGAGGATCAAAGGAAATAACATTGGTAAAGTACTTTGCGCAGTAACTGACACATAGTAGATGCTTAATAACTGATTGTTCTTCTCTTCCCTTCCCTCCATTTCAGCTAAGAAGAAAGATATATTTTCTTAACCTTTACAAGGACAATCAAGCTCTCTTTTTGCGAGGGGGAGGAAAAATGATAACTTCAAGAAGACTCCTGAGAGTTTTAATATCAATTAACTTTGAGATCTGTGATTACGAATTTGTCATCAATCAATTAATAAACATTTGTTAAATACCTATTATGTACCAGGCACTATGATAAGTGCTGAGGATATCAGAAGAGGGAAAAGACAATTCTTTGCCCTCAAGGAGCTTACAATCTAATAGGGAAGACAATACGAAAACAAATATATTCAAATTATGCTATGTACAGGATAAATTGGAAATAATTAAAAGAGGGAAGGCACTGAAATTAACAGAGGTTGCAGAAGGCTTCTTGCAGAAGGTGGGACTCCAGTTGGGACTTAAAGAAAGCCAAAGAAGTCGGTAGTCTGAGGAAGAGGGAGAGTATGTCAGGCGTGTGGGAGTAGCCAGAATGCCCAGAGCTGAGAGATGGGGACTCATTTGTGGAACAGCCAGGAGGCCAGTGTCACTGGGTTGAAGAGTACATAAAGAGGAGTAAGTTATAGAAAGACTGGAATATTAATAATAGAATTTGCAAAAAGCAATTCATTCTTTTTTTAGCTATCTGAAAGTGAATCAGTATGGTGTAGTAGTTGATAGAGCACCATATGTGAAGTCAAGAGACCTATGGATCAGTTGCTACCATAGATGCTTTTAAATTAAATTTTATTTGTTTCAATGAAAAAAACTCAATTTTCTCTCCCTCCCCTCCCTGGCACTGGAAACAAAAACCTTGTTACAAATGTGCATAGTCATGCAAAACATATTCCCATACTGGTCAGGTCCAAAAACTAGGTTTCATTCTGTACCCAGAAGAGTCCAGCTTTGTCAGTACCTCCCACAGAGTTTTAATAGCTCTATGGTCATGAGCCAGTCATAACCTCTCAGTCTTAGTTTGCTCACCTCAATTGCACATCTGTAAAATGTGTATGATAATACTTGTATTTTATAATTTTATGATAGTACTGTATTTTGCAGAGTTGTTGTGAGGAAAATGCTTTGAAAACCTGAGAGTACTCTGGAAATAGGAGTCTGGAGCCTCAGAAAAAGAAGACATTTAATGTTTGTGGCCCTGGATATTTTCTATGACTGTTGCTGAAAATCCTGGAGTTTGTTGGGAAAACCTTAGAGGAAGATTATTATTGTTTTCCTGATGAGGAGTTCTCATTGGTGAGAACGCTTCTTTTTTTCCCCTTTCTGATTTCATCAATTCCCCAAGCTAAGTGATTTAGAGGCCAGTAGAAGGACATAAGCTTGATTGATAAGATAGAGGTCATTCTGTATCAATAGATTCATTGAAATAGATTTCATGGAAGGCCCCTGACATTGGACTGCTACAATAGGCAATTTCTCTGTAAATCCTTGACATGTTTTTTGCTTGGAATTGGGGGATGTGGGCTGTTCATCACTGTAAACATTGATAGTGCAGACATTTTTGTGTTAGGAGGAAAAACAGAGCAGCTGCCTTTTCTGCTTGACGGTTTTTTAATATATTTGCAAGGTAATAATAAACTGAGTATTAGGACCCTGCAGATGTTCTATCCAATGGAGATAAATGATCACTGTAAACTCTAGTATGGAAGCAACATTGACCTCAAGTATTTCTAGGACTTTTAAATCACAATTATAGACATCCCACCAGACGCTTTGACCAGTAAGTTCTATTTTATTTTATTTGGGGGTGGTGGCGATGGGTGGGTGGAAGACATTTCCCTAGCTAAATGGACATTTGTGCTTTTCTTCCCTCACTGAGCAAAATGAGTATTTGTCACTGTGATATATAATTGGTGGATTTGGCAACATAGACTTAAAAACCTCTTTCACCCTCTAGGGAGAACCCATGGTCAGTCACTCAACCAGTTAGGAGTGAATGCAGAACTAGGAGCCAGGTCTCTTCTCTTGGTCAGGTGATCTTCCGGCTACATTACGTTATTCCCACAATCCTACTTCCCTTGCTGGAGTGAAATATGACTGAATGATCTAGGTCTGGCTAGCTTAAAGATGAAGCCTTGTCCTTGTAGGGATGAAGGCAATGACCATTCCCTATTTGGTAATGGTGGTGGGGGGGGGAGTTTGGAACAGAGGAGGGGAGTGTATCATAAAAGAGATCTTGAAATATGCCTTCTCCTAATTCTTTCCACATCCCATGCTAAATATTCTAGAGCAGGGTCTCTTAACACCAAGCAGTTCATAGATAGATATCAGAAAGATCCATGAACTCAAATGGTAACATAGATCCCAATTTTCCCTAATTTCTGAAATATGATATTTCCTTCAATTATTTAAAAGCATTATTATGAGAATAAGTCTATAGGTTTTATTAGGTTATAAAAAAGTGGATCCATGACATACAAAAGGGTGAATAACTCCTGGTCTAGAACAATTATTCTTTACATACATATATACATATACTTTATATACATATATAAAGAATAATTGTTCTAGATATATAATATATATTTATAATTTTCAACATTCACTCCAAATGTCCTCCCCATCTCTCCTCTCCCCCTCCCTCAAGATGGAGTGTAGATTGATATAGGCTCAACATATACATTCATATTAAACCTATTTTCACATTAGTCCTGTTGTAAAGGAGAATTAGAACCAAAGGGAGAAACCACAAAAAAGAAGAAACAAAAAAAGAGAGTAAATAATATGCTTTGATCTGCATTCAGACTCCATAGTTATTTTTCTGGATATGGATAGCTTTTTTCCATAATGAGTCTTTTGGAGTTGTCTTAGATCCTTGCATTGCTAAGAAGAGATGTCTATCAAAGTTAGAACAATTATTCTTAAAAGAGCACTGGTGTTATGCTTAAACTCTGTGTGCAAGGCATTTTCAGGAGTCATGGTGTTACTCCTCTGGGGCACCCACAATTTGATGACATCTCCAAGTATGGTGGGAGAAGTTGAGTAGGTACCAGTCAACAGAGTGCATGTATTCGCAGTAGATTTGAATAGGCAATTTCTTAGCCAAATCTGAGGTGGAGAGGAGTCAGTCAGAAAGAGAAAGAAAATTGGGTAAAGAAAGGAAGGAGCAGTAGAGGAAGGGGAGGAAATAGGTGAGAAGGAGAGTAGGAGAGACAGAGACAAAGACACAGAGCAGGGGAGAAGGGGAGAAGAGGGAGAGTAGAGAGAATTTATGTATAGGAGACAGGGAAGGACAAAGAAGCAGAATTGGAAAGTAACACCTCAGCTCCACCCCTGACTCTTGCTGACCTTGGGCAAATCCCTTGACCTTCCTAGGAGGCCTTTACCACATCAGTACCTAACTTCCCTAGGATACTGCAAATATTTATGAACAGAAAGTATGTAAGCCCCCCAGAGATCTTTGGAAACAGGCCTCTTACCCATTATTACCATTCCTAACACTGGAAGCACTGCTGGGATTAGATTATTTTATCTAAGTTTCCAATATTTTATGATGTGAATTCCAGAGGCATTTCAGTGTAGTGGATAGGGCACTGGACTTGTCAAATGACCTTGGTTCAGACTCTACCTCCCCCTAGCTGTGTGTCCTTGGGAAACCTCCTTCACCTCTGACTGCCTCAGTTTCCTCACCTGTAAAATGGGGCTAATAATAGCACCTATCTCCCAGGATAGTTGTGAGAATAAAATGAGATAATATTTATGAAGTGCTTTATAAATCTTAAAGCATTCTATAATGCTAGTTATTTTCTATGGAGTTAGGAACTCTTCTTTAGGGACAGCCAGAGCACATAGTTTTGGCAGACCAGCTTCTCTGAATGCATAGCTTAGGTGTGTTTGGAAGCTTTAGTGAAGTCAAAGGGTGATAGGGTTGCTGGAGAGGAGCTTCCTAAATTGGATGGGGAATTTACTGGACTGGATGACCTCTGAGGTCCCTTTTTTCATTCTAAAATGTTATGATTCTATCTATGATAATAACTTCTTAAAACCATTAGAGTAGCATTGAGTGAATTACTGATTTAAAATCAGATTGTTTTTCTCCTGGGGAGCAGTTCGTGCACTGAACATCTTTGGCTAAATGGGTATTGTTCTTGAAGTCAGATTCCTTCAGATGGTTGTCACCAGTACTGTGCTATCGGAAAATGCTTGGGCCAGCACAAAACCTGGGGGTATCGGATGTCTTTGCTCATCCATCTTCTGTCCAATGATCTTCTTAGATAAACAATGGTGATCTATCTGTTTTCGGTTTTCAGCAACCATTGATTTTTGCTGCAATTAGAAAAACAAGGCTCTACAGAACTAGAATCTTCCCCTGCATGGTATCTGGGAACAATGTCTGGGGACCCCAACTATTTTATTAGCTTCCTCTTTTTTTTCTGAGCCTGGAGGGCAAATGTTCCTTAAGTCAGCACATTGTATTCACTGACAGAGAAATATGAGTCTGTGCAAAACTGGGGCAAGGTCTCCTTGGGAGAACTTTGCCTTCAAAAATGGCACAGGAACCTCAATGATTCTCCTGGTCTTTATTTTTCTCTCTCTCAGTAGTAAAAGACAGATATTTCTGAGCAGTTTGCTGTTTCTCTCCTCCCCCAACCAGGTTAGCCCCAAGTACTTGTCTAATCAGTTGCTAGAATTAAATCCCTCTACTTGAAATAAGTTAATGTCTTCAACTCATATAAAATCTGACCACACTGCATGAGCAAGCAGAATGACCCAGCTGAATCCTGGGAGCAGAGGCCAACTAAGGAAGCCTGAAGAGGTGGACCTTTCTAATGACCAGACCAGAGAGAGTTTTCGTTCCCCTTGCAGAAAAGGGGAGAGACCCCCTGCCTGGCTAGTCTCTCTCCCAGCCAGACTTATTTCTTAGAGTGAGCATATTAAACAGTGTGAACTCCGGAATGCCTTGCTTTCCCTGGGGCAAAGGCTCTCATTCAGGCCCTATACCATTAGCACTTGATTTGCAATTATTCCGTTGGCCAGTTTTTGCTCCAACTTGAGGTTATTAGCACCCAATGTATAAATAATTCATTTCAGTAAGTACACCAAGGCTGAGGCCCTGACTTCAGTTTGTGCTTCTTAACTAAAGGTCCCTCTCACCATATCCGCAGAAAAATTTGTCATCTTACTTAGATTTACCAGTTTCTTATACCTACCTCTCCATTTTCTGTGGCAAAGACAAGAGAATCACATTGGTGTGGCTAAAGTACTAGGAAAAAATGTGAGGAGACAGAGATTAATTTCACCTGAGGGAGTCAGGGAAGGCATATGACTAGGCCTTGATAAGCTTTGAAGTAGTTCAGCAAATAGAGGCGGTAGAGGTAATAATAATAATAATAATAATAATAAGTAGTAGTAGTAGCAGTAGCAGCAGCAGCTTCAGTAATAACCAGCATTTATATAGAGCTTTCTATAGGCCAGGCACTGTGCTAAGTGCTTTACAATTATTATTTTATTTGATCATTACAACAACTCTGGAAGGTAGGTACTATTATCCTCATTTAACAAATGAGGAAACTGAGGCAAATAAAGATTAAATGACTTACCCAGGGTCAAACACCTAGTAAGTGTTTGAAGCTGAATTTGAACTCAGATCTGCCTAGCTCCAGTCTTAGCACTCTATCCACTGTGCCATCTGGTGCTACCTCTCTAACAGGGCTATTGTGGGGAAAGTGCTTGGTAAACTTTGAAGAACTATATAAATGTGGGTTATTTTTATTATTGTCACTATTGCTTTTATTGTTGTATTTTATTACCCTGTACTCATTTTGAATGGGTGTCCCATAGGAAATGATCAAAAGCAAGTTGCTATGCCATTTATTATTCTTATCTATTTAATGTTCTTTGGGCTATTATGGAAATAGACAAAATGATAGTGTTTTTGTAAGTGAATAATAGCATTGATGATGTAAACTCATCTTCTGTCAACTGACTGGAGTGGTCTTTGGATGACAGGGATGACATGTGACTTGTCTTGTTCCTATATGATTTTGATTTCTTCTACTAGATTCCTATATTTTGAAAACTTTTCATTCATTCTATGTAGTTTGGGGATTAGGAATATTTGATATGGTATTTATCTATTAAAAATATTGTTTTTAAATTTTTATGGATCAGTGTTATCTCCAGGTGGCTGAGGGCAACAATTCTGCCTGTAATAATGGTCTGGTTCCAGTACCATTTATTTGTGTAGTTCTCAAGGATATTTGGGTGGTTGTTTTAGTGGTACGAGATTTTGTCATTTGTTAGTGCCATATGATTCTAGCCACCTAACTGTGCCCTTCTGGGTATCTGTTAGAGGCTAAATTTTTGCAGCCTGCAGGGATAAGTGTCACTGATGCCACCACTACAATTCATAATCATTAATTCATTAGTTCAGGCACCTTAAAAATGACTGTTCTGCTATTTCTGGTAGCAATGACCTGATCCTGAATCACTGTATTATGAGACTCCCTTCATTTTTGTAAACAACTCTACTTAACTTAATCAATTATTGGATGCTTCTTTTTTGACTTATTGTTGGTTTTGTTCATGGAAATGTCACCCACATATTGCCTTTTGAGTCTGTTCTTGGATCTGAGCTGCTTCATAGGCTCTGCCTGGAAACAACCTTCAGCTGAATTCAGTAAATCCAGTGGTGTATATCTCTTGTCAGCTTTTACCACTGCTTTGTGAAGAGAGCTATGTTTGTTTCAACAGTACTTCTGTATATTTTTAACCTGTTAATTATGCACTCTAGATCCATGATTCCAAATGGAGAAAAATGCAAACTTAATTCATAACTTTAAATGTGAATGGTCTAAACAACCCAATAAGAAAAAACAGAGTGAAAGAATGTACCAGAAAACATCTTTTTCTTATTAAAAAGCATATATTTACACACATATATATGTACGTGTTTAATATACATGTATATATATGAAATCAAAAGAAGAGGCTAGAATAAAACTTAATATGAGTTAGGCTGAAATAAAAAAAGCAAGACTTACAATCATGGTAGCAAGCAAAGCAAGATGAAAAATTCAGAATATCAATAGAAATTAAAAGGGAAATATGCTTACAGGAAACATGGATAATATCATTATTTACGTTATATATATGTGTGCATTATGTATGTATATATACCAAATAATGTGATATCTAAATTAATATAGGAAAAATCAACTGAATTTCAAAAAAAGATGATGAACTAATAATTGTAGCAGATTTTACTGTACCTCTGTCAGAGCTGGACAGACCTTGCAATTTCTCAAGACCAAATGGCATTCCCCCTCCAAAAAAAAAACCAGACAATATATTAGAGTACAGATATTGCAAATAAATGTAAAAGAGTTACACTTCACACTAGGCTATACTAAACATATCCTTTTATAGACCCTAACACAATAAAAATAATCAATTCAGGAAGCACAAGCAAAAAACATAGAGGTAAATGAAAACAGTAATGAATTTCTAAACAGCAAAAATAAATGATAGAAACTATGTGTGATACAATGATAATGATGAGATAATAGGTCAAGATTTCTGAAATGGAACTTAACAGTCCTCAGAGGAAAAATGATAACCCTAAAAACATACTTGAACAAAATAGGAAAGGAAATTAACTGAATATGCAAGTTTAAAATAGCCAACAAATAAACACAAAAGAGGAGCTCTTGAAAATTTGTCAAATAGATAAATTAGAAGCCAAAAAGACCGTAGGACTGATAAACAAAAGGACCAACAAAATTGTAAACCTTTAGCCAACCTGATGAAAAAAGAGAAAAATCAAAATAACAAAATAAAAAACCAATGAATAAGGTAAAACCACAACAAACCAAGAAATAAAAGGAATAATCGGAGCCTACTATACACAGTTACATGCCAACAAATCAAGAATTCCAAAGAAATAGGGAATTGTCTACAAAAAAAAAAACAACCCACCAAAATTAACAGAAGTACACAAATAAATCTTTTAAAAATCCAGTTTCATGAAAGGAAATTGAACTAGGTGTAAAGGGGCTACCAGTCTGCAACCCTGTGCCACTCTGTCTATATTTTAGATTTCTAGAAACAGCTGTATCACACCGACTGAGTGCTAACCCTCCAGATACTCTTGCCAGAGCTCTGATATTTCAGTATTGCTGCTAGGACTTCACAGTTACTCAAGTGTATCTTAGGGCATAAGAAGTCTCCACGGTACATCATCCTATCTGGCATCCTTTTATTTGTGTCATTGCCCTTCTACCCAACATGCATGATGTGTCAGGTTTTGAGATAGTTATCATTTACACCTTCATCATCATCATTAGGAAGGATATGGTTAGGGACTGGATGTATGATTTCATTGGAATACAGAATTCTGGGATAAGGAAACTACCTCCCAGTGTGAATCAAAACAGCCTTGAACGTGTACCTTCTCAGCTACTAATAGTCTTAGAGAGCTGCCTAGCACACTGAGAAGTTAAGTGACTTTGCTTAGGGTCACACAGCTAGGATATGTCAGAGGCGCGGTCTTCATGGCTATGAGCTTTGTTCTTTATCCACTATGCCACACTGCCTCTGATTTTTGTTATTAGCTCCTCTTCATCTTTTTTCGGTAGGGCTCAGATAGATATGATCTAGGAACAAATTGTTTACTAGCATTGACGTTATTATCAATATATGAGATATTCACCAGTTCCTGATAAGTGGTGAATGGTCAGGTAGGTTAGAGGTATGAAGAAACTGTGGTAGAGCTCCCATGTTACCCATTCATTTCTTAGAAAAGGATGGGAAGTTGATGCTGATCCATGAAGCATTTTTTTTCCCTCTGAAACCTCCTGCCTTAGATACTCATCAGGAGATGACATTGTACTAAGCAAGGCTCCCGCCGTCTTTCTTAGGAAGTGTCTAGTTCGTAGAATTTGGGGGATAATAGTTTAATGGTGTCATGGAAAGGGAGATGGATTTGGAATTGGAAGACCTGGGCTTGAAAGCTGGGCTCCAATTCTTCCCACCTGTGCCACTGGGGGCAAGTCACTTAATTTCTCTGGGCCACAACTATAAAATGAAGGTATCGGACTGGAAGATGAGTAAGGTCCCTTCCAACTCTAAATCTATGAACCTAAATTCAGCTTGCTAGGCTTGCTGATGCTGGCCAAGAAGGGAGCCACATAATCATGACATTCTCAACAACAGGAATCCTAGCACCCTACCTTACCCAGAGAATCTTTCTTTGCATACAGAACATTTCTTTTTAGTAAATTCTTAATTAAAACAGGTTGTATTTCTACCTATTAGTTCTGAGGACTAAATTTCAATTTAATCATGTGTTTAAATATGAATGACCTTTATCTTTAAAAAAAAATCCTTCATTTTTGCTGAGGCTAACTAATGAGAGTAATATTATTTGAAGTGGTCTTAGGATGGTCTCCCACACCAGGCATTTGCCTGGCCTTTGCTGGGTCCAGTGTTCTAGTTCATTAGGGCTCTTTGTTCCCTGGCTAATATACAATATAATACAAAAATTTTGCATCCTGATTTGCATGCAGATTTGGTCCCCAAATGCCTTACAATCCATATAAGCTCAGGCTGAATAATAATAGCTGTGAGAAATCAAGAAAAATTGACAGGAGTAGATGGGCTGTGTGGAATAAACGTGCTTCTGTTAGCAAGTAGTAATGGCATCCTTGGAAGGGAGTAATCTTTAAACCCCATTCCCACTTTCTTCCCTCTGTGCTTTCTCTTAGCCTCATAGCTAGTGCCAATCATGGCTTTGGTTTCAGCTCCTTGAACATCTTATTAATGTTCACAGTGAGGACTGGAGTGAAATTTAGCTAATGCTTAATTCTAGTGGCCAAGTTGGACATTTTCCAATTTCCTAGAAGGCCTTTGGGACTCCATGCTCTTCCATAACTGGTTGTGGCTTCAGAACCTGGAGGCAGATCTCCCAGGTTTGATCTGTCTTTGTCATGAGTGCCCTTTGTAGGGAAGGCCTGGGCAAAGAACTTCCTCCCCACTTGGAATGTCCAAATAGTGGAGAGAATTGAAAACCGACCTGCTGATCCAATCCTACTTGTGGGAAATCCCATGTCCTATTTGGATAACTAACTCAAGCCATATGTTCAGATCCCAGAGCTTGTAATTTTCCAAGTAGGTTCAGACATGCCTACGTGCATTATGAGTGGATGCAGGGATTCAGAGCACAAATTTATTTTTGCATAACTTAGTATCCTCTCTTGGATTGGAGCATACTGTGAACTTCAGCAACAGATGGAATGAGAGGATGGTTCAGGGGTATTTATTCATTTTTTTACGCTCACAAATAAATGCAAGTCGTGATAATGTACACTCAAATGAAACTTTCAGAGCCAGACAGAGCCTGCAGGTATTCAGTTGTCATGCCTCCTGTTGAGTTCTGGGGATAATTTAATTATCCAATGAATGTTGGGGATAAGTGTACCAGATGTTGGGTACCAACGTGACACTTGGAATTGGAGAGAGCTGAGGCATTTCAAGGAGAAGAAAGAAGTAGAGATTGGAGGTTTGGGACACAAGGGTGACAAGTTGGAGAGAACCAGGGACATGGAGGGCAGGGTCAAATTGTGAGATACCTACTGAGTTGAGTCAAAGCCAGATGCCTCTCCTGTAATACCAAAGACCATATTTAATACATAGATGCTAATGAGAATAATTCAGGATCCTCTAAAGGCAAAATTGTACCTAAAGTCATATAGAATATATAATTCAGGTGCTAACCAAAAACCTCTCTTTGTCTTCTTTGTGTAAGTGCAGAAGTTACCCAGTTGATTTAAACTACATAAAAGAGGGCTTCTCCTTTTCTGTCTTCTAAATCTTGGGGAAGAGAAATGTCCTATCTCATCTTGATGTTTGTTGGCAAATGGGGATACTCTAGGTAAAAATCTATTCTCTGGGGTTTACACTAGGGTTATCCCCTTCTCCTTTCCAATACTTCTGCCCTCCATCCATCCTCCTTATCTCCCACACATGCTAATCAGCTTAGTTCTGCTCTAATCTCCCAGGAGCTGAATTCTGTATCTTTTCCTTAGTCCTGGTCCTTTTTTTCTATCCACATGAGGGGAAGGATTTAGAAATATTCTCTTGACTGAGGTAGATGGAGAGGGAGCTCGGGAACTTTAGGTGGGGGGAAATAAAGAAGAGAAAAGAAAAATCCTAGGGACAAAAGATAGCACTAGAGAAATAATACAGAAATATTACTGGATGGTATTTTTAAAATCATCCTTACATATTTTGATGATTGGAAGTTGTGGGGAAATCTAGCCACAGCTAGAGAAATGTGAATGTCATACAGCCAGCATTATGAAAAGCCATATTCTTTCTTTTGGTTTCCTTAATTATTTTAATAACTCAAATTTCAGCTTATCATTATCTTAGTTTTCCTTCCGATCGATTCCACATCCACTAATGAACTATCATGTAGAGCAATGGGGAGCTATTCTCATAATCTGCATTCCTCCAATCATTCTTGGGATGCTAATGAACAGTACCATGGAGACATCAACCATTACTATACATGGGTTAGTATAAATCAGGGAGTATGGATCATTGAGCATCTTTGTTGTAAAACAAATGGCCTGTGGTCAGTTAATCATACAAAGAAACATCTCTGAGGCCTGCTGGCTTTATCTATAACTCCTAAATTCGTTTGCAGTTTCATAAACAGAACATCTGTTAAAATATGCAGAAATTATGATCACAAGTCATTAGCTGAGACATATAGCCATGGCAGATTTTTTTTGAGCTTTTGCTGGTAATCTCCTCTATCTGTGATTCATGCTTCATTTGCACTCCTTCCAAAGCTCTTTTGTTCTCTGTTCTTCAAGGTGGTGGCACTTTTACTCTAGCCTAAAAAAGTCGACATGTGTGCCTCAGCCTGGCTCGAGCTGAGCTGGCTTCTTGCCATTCTGCACACTGGCAGAGAGGGTAGGTTCAGCCCAGCTCCCCAGACGGCTGAAAACATTGAGAGTGCTGCAACCACAGTCTCACATAGCAGTCACAGGCAGCAGAGGAACCTATACTGGTATCTCTCATTGACCTTGGACTCTTAACATACTAGCACTTTGTCCAAAATAAATGAAGCCACACCACTCCAGCTGAAAGTGGACATTGTGTCTACTTCAATAAACCTCAGTACAACTGACATCCAAAATCATGAAAGTTGGGTGTCAGTACCAGGGAAGCAAGATTTGATGGCATTTCATGAAAGATTTCTTCTTTCTTTTACATTGGGGTGAACTTGCTATGCCTAAACTGCCTACTTCTCCTGACACTGCAATAGGACTCAGCAGCCAGAGAGCTAGAAGAAATCAGTTGGTCACTTAAGAATCATGGGTGTATTCATCATCTGTCCCCAGGTGATTTATTTATCAAGTCCCAGAACAAGCACCTTGGATGAATTCACTGCCAGAGCTCACTAAATCAGTGGTTCTCCAAGGATGTGCCTCTCCTGGGCAAGGCTAGGTGTGCCCTAATTGGATGGAACTTCCACTTGCCTGAGCCTGACTTTGTCTCTTGGGAGGCAGAGAAAACTTGCAGTCCTATGATTCTCTGGTAGGATGCCAAGATTCCTCTAGGCAAAGAATAATACTGTGACCTGATCATAAAAATAGGTGAGACCCACTGCTCTAAACCAACAATGTAAGAGGACTAGGTGTCATTTTCTCCAGTGTCTGGCAAATAGTTAAGCCTCTTTAGGCATGAGTGCTCACATGGGAAACATGGAGTTGGGATAGAATGAGCGCTGGTCTTGGAATCAGACAGTTCAGAATTCAGATGCTGCTTCTGATGCTGACTAGTTTTGTGTGCAATGGAAATCACATAAAGTTTCTGAGCCCAAATGTCCTTATAGATAAATAGGGAAAATACTGGTAGCCACCTCACAGGGTTGTTGTTAGGATCAAGTGAAATCATCTTGATAACAGTGTCTTGCAAACCTTAAAGGAATATGTAAATGTCAGCTGCTTTTATTACAGGAAATGGGGGTAAAATTAATTTTTTTAAAAAATCGAAACTAACCTTTGGAAATAAGGAATAGGAAGGAGGCATTGTTAAAGGCTTAATGTACAATGGGAGTAGCATTGGCTCTAGAGACCCGGACCCGAGTTCAAATCCCACTTCTGATACTTCTGTGTGACCTCAGGCAAGTCATTAAATCTCCCTGGGCCTCAATTTCCTCATCTGTAAAATGAAGGCATTCTACCAGATGGCCTCTGAGGTCTCTTAACAACTCTAGGTCAATAATTCAACTTCTCTTAGTAGGTGCATGTATTAGGATAAAGGGGTATGAGGATTTATTGGATTGGAAAGCCAAAACAAAAGGACAATGAGGCAGCGGAGTGTAAAAAGTTAGGACAAATTAGGTGGTGAAACAGCCAATTTGCCTGCTGGGGGAGACATAAAGGATCAGAGGGTAAAAGCCAATTAGTAGGCAAACTAAGGCTCTGAAGAAACTGGGTAATAAAGCAGGGAGCTCCTAATAAGGAGAGGAAAAATAGCAGTGGTGGCTGTCTGGGGGTGAAGAACCTTGCCCAAGTGAGGAAAGATGAATAGCTCATCTGTCCTTTTTTTTCCCAGCTTGCACCTGAGCTGAGCCCCTACTTGTCCATCCATATTCATGGGCACTCCCTGGCACTTGTAGCTGCCTACCTCACTCACAACCAGGCGGGCTCTGGGAGCTAAGCCTTCCCAGGCAGCAGCTTTCTAAGCATTTAAAAGGAAAATTGTAGTTGTGCGTTGGAGTCCTCAGTAGCAATTAAAGTGTCAGGCAATGGAACAAACAAATACAGATAACAAAGAGGAGGATAATGTTTTAAAATTAGGTTCTCAGGCATCCCATTAATTTGCAGCTCACAAGACAGTTACTGCATGTTCAATAAATACCATTTGACTACTGTACCAAATCTAATGGCTAATAGGTAGATATGCTCAGGAGATAAGAGTTCATTTTAAGGAGGAGGTACAAATGTAGCTTATTCTATTGTGCTAAGCACCAATGCAGCATCTTTCAGCTTTTAAAGCCTATCCTGAGCAAAATGCATCCAAAGCCAGGTGAGAGAAGTAAGAGACATTGCCTCATGACAATGTTGGAGGGAAAAAACCGAGGGAGGGAGGGGGAAAGACAGCTGAGAAGCTACATGCAGGGATGGAAGGAACTCAACTGAAAATCAGGAAACCTAGTTTCATATCCTGGCTACTGGGATAACTTTGGGCCTGTCCCTTTTCTCTGAACCTTCCTTTTGACATCTGTCAACTATCACCTGTCAACTAGACTAAGGGAGCTTACAGATATTAACAATTCTAGGATTCCAGAATTTCAGGGGTTTAGCTATTGTGATTCCTAGCTTTATTGGTGCTTAGTCTAATCCACCATGTAATTAAATAAACTACACAAATATCCAAGAGTTATTAATAGAATATAGTACATGGAGATTTCTTTTTAAAAATTAGCAACAGCATAGATATGGATATTTGTATATCATTTAGAATCACTTGATGTTCAGGACCCACTAATATGCTTCCTAAAGTCCTTGGGAATCTTGAAAAAATAAGCATGGTCACATAGCACACCTACATTAGGTACCTAGAAAGCATTATGGGCAATGGAGCCTCTCATTCTATTGATTGCGATGGAAACTGGGGTGTCTTGTATTGATTGCATGAGAAAGCTTCTCCACTAGAAGAAAGAGTAGTGTAGGGGTGGTAGAGGCAGAAGGGGTTAACTGGCAAGCTTCGCTTAAGAGCTTAGCTAATTTCCCAATTGCCACTTGTAAAGTGACTTCTGGGTGTGGGGGATTGGTGTGTCAAGCTGATTTTTCCCTCTGCCAGTGATTCTCTAGAAAGCACTATCTCTATGACCAAAAGGCCAAGGAGCACACATTAATTAATAGCAGCAATCATACTGTGATAGTAATCGCTAGCAATCAATGCCTAAGTTAGTTAGTCCAGCTGCCTAGGGCCAGGCATGAGAGTTTTAGAAACAAAGGCTGCCTGGTGGAAGAGATAGGAAACCAGCAAGGTAATCATGACTCCTCATATATATATATATATATATATATATGTGTGTGTGTGTGTATAGATAGATAGATAGATATAGATATATAGATATATCTATATATATATCCACACATACATATATATGTATATATATGTGTGTGTATATATATGTTTTCCCTCATTGTATTTGTGGACTACACTATTGGCTTTGAAATGAACTCATCATCTCAGTTTTTGTGCTGGCACTGCTGGCAAAATTTAAGAGGAAATTTGGTGCCCCTTTCTGAAAGGGGGCACCTACTCTGCCCCCTCAGCATCTGATGGATCTTTGTCTTGGCCCCTATCCCACTCAGTTGTAAAAGAGGCTGTCTTTCTATTTCATGTTCCCAGTGAGCTAACTGAATATTCTCTACCCTATAATAACTCACATTTCCATAGTGCCTTACAGTTTACAGAATGCTTTGCATACCTTATATCATCTGAACCTTGCCAAAACTCTGTGAGAGAGCCGCCATTATTACCACCATTTTACTGATGAGGAAACTGATGCTCGGGGTAAGTGACATACCCCTAGTCACACGCAGATAGGCAAGATTTGTATTCTGGTCTTCTGGTTAAGTGCTCAGTAAATTGACTCCAAGTATGGAGTTCTATCTACTATAGCATATTGCCTCTTTGCAGAGGAGTAGTGCTTAGCACAGAACTTGGCACATAATAGATGCTTAATAAATGTTTATTGACTGCTTGGCAAAGGAGAAAAACATAAGTGGAGAGACACCTAGCCTCAGGTTCCAGCTCCATATTATTTACCTTAACCTTGATTTCTTTATCTGTAAAACAGGGCTAACAATACTGATGCTACCCAATAGCAGTAGCCCAATATTTTGGTTTAATATCTTAAATAGGAAGATGAGTCCTTTTCCTCACAAGCCTGCAGGGTAGTTGGTGTTAGCATTTTGATTTCCATTTTACCAGCAAGGAAACTGAGTCTCAGAGAGGTCTAGTGATTTGTCCAAAATCACATAGCTGATACATATTATTGTGAGGATGAAATGAGATCATGTTTGTGAAAGTGCTTTGTGATCCCTGTTGTATCAATGAGTCTTTTCACTGTTATTTAATTCAACAAATATTGGAATAAAACTATCATTATTAAACCTTAGGTTTGTGTAAATATAGGTCAAATGCTGTTGTTAATTGGAAAATTTTGCATCTTCTGATCTTCCCCCTCCCTGTACCCCATTTCCTCTCTCCTCTCCTTTTGGCATATTGCACAGTCCCCATCCATACTACAACAGGCATTGGCTGCTCTCTTGTAGCCCCACATCCTATTTGAAAAAAAAAAAGATGATAGGATCCTAGATTTCAAGCTAGAAGAGATCTTAGACCTCATTAAGTGCAATCTACTCACTTTACAGATGAGCAAACTGAAGCCCAGAGAGATTGTGACTTGCCTAAGGTCACTCAGTACCTGCTAAGTAGCAGAGCTGGGGTTTGAAGCAGGTTCTTTGACCCCAAATCCTGGTGCTCAAATCTGATCAACTCATCCATATCAAGGGATTATGTGTTGTGTTGAGGACAATAATCAAATCAGTGTTTCCTTTGTTTCTGGAGAGGATATGATGTTCAACTCCATTCACCTTTCCCCATGGCTTCCCAGAGCCAAACTCTCTGAAATAGCTCTATTTTAAAGAAAAGACTTTAAAAGAAGCCTTCTAGGAGACGCAACCTAAATGAAGAGGAAAAAATTAATAAATAAAAGAATCAATGAATGAGAAATCATTTATTAAGCACCTTTTATGTCCCAGCTACTGTTCTAGATGTTACATGCAAAAGGGAGCCCTGCCCATATTCTCATGGGGGGAGTTGTGGTCAGAGAAGGGACCAGAGAAATGGTCTAGAAAGCCACAGGAAAGGTGAGTGGAATTGAATGTTATGCCTTCTCCAGAAGCAATGGATACATGGCTTTGATTATTGTCCCTGGAAATCGGGGATGTTGAAGAAAGAGAATGGTACAAGGCAGCAAGACAGATGGAAGAATTCACTGACTGGATGGCTGGATGAGATAGGAATCATGGCCTAAGAGCAGCTGGATTCAGTGGGTTGATGTGTCTGCATGAACTCACCGAGCAGGACAGCTCATCCCCCAAGGCAGAGTTCCTGCGGACATGGTCTTTGAAGGTCTAAGTCCAGCAGGTGATCTTCCCAGGAAGAAGAAAGAAGTTAACAGCAGGACAAAAGGCAGAATGGCCAGGGTGGACAATTAGAATAACTGATAATGGTTGGTTGGTTGGTGTCCTTCATTCTCGAAGAGGACCAATGTGACATCACTATATTGGGGTCAACGTATAGCTGATACAAGTATTTAAATATCATTGGGGGAGATCTTTCAATTGGGTCTCCAGTAAATCCTTTTCTAATGAATGCTTCAGGTAGGGGTAGAGGAGACCCAGAGTTTGCAAAGACTGTGACAGTTAAGCAGAAATATGGTAAATGTCACCAATCTTGGACAGCTTTCAAGGCAGTCGTAAGTCAGGGATGGGGAACTTGAAGCCTTGAGGCCACATGTGGCCCTCTAGGTCCTCAAGAGTGACCTTTTGACTGAATCCAAAATTCACATAACAAATCCCCTTAATAAAAGGATTTATTCTGTAAAACTTGGACTCAAAAGGCCACACTCAAGGACCTAGAGGGTCACATGTGGCTTTGAGGCTCCAGGTTCCCAGCTCTGGCTAAGAACCAGGCTAGCCAAATGCGCAAAGGCTTATCCCCAGAATGGTGGCCAGGAGATGAATTTTTTTTTTCATCCAAAACAACTCACGAAGACTATTTACTAATGCAAGGAAGGCCTGGGATATGCATCAATTTGGTTGCCAGTGAAATCCCTAACACTGGCTCTGAAGTGCTAGGACCTGGGTTCATATCCCATTTCTGATGCTTATTGGCTGTGTGACCTTGGGCAAGTCATCTAACGACTCTGGGCCTCAGTTATGTCATTTTATATGTGAGGAAGTTGGAATAGATGGTCTCCAAGGTCCCTTCTAGTTCTGTCATCCTGTTTTTTAATCAGAAGCCAATCACATATTCTGCCTCCAATACATGAGTTCTCCAAGGAAAGGTGAAGGCAGGTGTACTGCCTCTCGTGGCTGCAGTGACAGCTCTACCAGCTCGCCTAGCTAGAATGGGGCTACCTGTGCCTTTACTATCAGTTCCACGCCCATGGTGCCAGGCCCTAGCACAGGCTTCCTGCAATAGCTGGAGCTATTCTTATTTTTCTCCCTTTCTTTCTTTCTTTCCTTCTTTTTTTTTAGTGAAGAAATTGGGGTTAAGTGACTTGCCCAGGGTCACACAGCTAGTAAGTGTCATGTGTCTGAGGCTGGATTTGAACTCAGGTCCTCCTGACTCCAAGGCCAGAGCTCTATCTATTGTGCCACCTAGCTGCCCCTTTCCCTTTTTTTCTTTCCCCTGGAAAGCACAACTGTACCACTTTACCTAGATAGGCAATGTGGTATTAGTAAAGAATGTGTTGAACCTCAAATCAAGAAAACTTGGGTTCAAATCCTACCTCCAACATTAGCTAGGTGATATAGCCTCAATTTCCCCATCTGTAAAATGGGGATGCCTGTTGTACCTATCTTATAGGGTTATTGTGAGATTCAAATGGGATTGGGTATGTAAAAAGCTTTGAAAACTTTAAAGGGATATACAAATGTCAGTTGTTATTATTGTTATTATTATCTCTCCTCATCTCACCCCAAGCAGATGCTTGATTACCCTCTGGGATGGTTTCTCCCTGGACCTATCAGATAGCAATCCATTCATTGTAAACAGTGAGGACAGACAGGCAGTTTCAATCTCTGAACACTTTACCCATTAAAATAATATGGTTTTCCTCTGGGGTTCTTTCACCAGCTACCGGACTAACATGCAGGGGTAATAGCCATTTGGGGCATTGGGGTGAGACACTGTTTTCCGTCAGTGCCTAAAGACACCGGCTTATCCCAGAGCTGTCCTTTGTTATGTTATGATGTCCTAGCTTACTCATCAGTCTGCCACTAGAGGGGATTCATGCATCATCAGGTAGTGAGTGGCACTAGGTGACCTCCCCTCCTAGAATGGATTCTAAGAATCTCTTTCTTTCTTTCTTTCCTTCTTTTTTAACTAGAGTGAAGGGTGTAGCAACCATGGTGAAAGGGAGAGAGAATGGCCAGTTCTAGCATATGTACTGTGATTTTAGCTCTAACTTTTTATAATGTGTTCCTCTGGCTGTTCAGTTATGTCCAACTCATGACCCCTTTTGGGGTTTTCTTGGCAAAGATACTGGAGTGGTTTGCATTTCTTTCTCCAGCCTGTTTTACAGATGAAGAAACTAAGGCAACTGGGTTAAGTGACTTGCCCAGGGTCATATAGCTAGTAAGTGTCTGAGGCTGGATTTAAATTCATGAACATGAGTCTTCCTGATTCCAAGCCCAGTACTCTATCCACTGAGCCACCTAGCTGCCTGTATTCCTCCTGGAAACTGTCAAAAAGGAAATTATCATAAAGTAAACTCTTAAAATGCAGGCATCACAGACTCGTAAGAGACCTCAAAGGCCATCTAGTCCCCCAACCTAAGTGTACCTATTACCCAAAGTTCCTAGTTCTTCTCTCTTGGACTAACCAGAGCAAAGCTCTTCCACACAATAACCCTTTAAATACTTGAAAATTGTTGTCATATCCCTGCTTCCCAAGTCTTCACTTTTCCAGGCTAAACGTTCCCAGTTCCTTCACCCAATCCTATATAGCAGCTGGGTGGCAAAATGTGTAAGTTCACTAGGCCTAGAGTCGAGAAAATCTGGCCTCAGACAATTTACTAGCTGAGTGATCTTGGGTAAGTTACTTAAGTTTTGCCTACCTCACTTTTCTCATCTGTAAAATGGGATAGTTCCTACTTCCTAGAGTTGATGAGCAGATAATAATATGAGACGGTTGTAAAGGCTTTGCAAACCTTAAAGTACTATGTAAATGTACTAATATGAACTTAAAGCACTTCACCATCCTGATAATGCTCCTTAGGTTCACCTACCTGCTTGGGCTGTTTGCATATGTTTGGTGTCGTTGAGCAGATAGAAGACATGAGAACTATAGAGAGCCTCTAGTATAAAGGGGGAAGTATAACCATGCATACAGCAACATGCATTTATTAAGTTCTTAACTATGTGTGTGCCAGGCACTGTGCTAAGTACTCGGATACAAAGACAGACAGAAAAAAGTCCCTGTCCTCAAGAAGCTTGCATTCTATTGGACTAGATGGGAGTGAGCAATTTTATTTGCCATTTTCACTGTGTCCAGGGAAGTTCGCAGCGTGTTCACAGGCTGAAGGGAATTGAAAAATACTGACTTGAACTCCTTCTTATCTTAATATTCTTACCCGTGAAATGAGTATGATGCTATTTTACTACCCCATGAAAACACAAGGATGCCTGAGGTTTTTTTTTTCCAGAATATTATAATTCTACAAGGTCCTTAGATAAGGATGGAACTACAGAGCATTAATAAAGTATTTAGACAGTTTGTTGAAAGGGAAGCAATTTGGAGAGATCATCTTCAAAACCCTAAGTAAAAACAGAAAGCAATCGGATGTACAATCAACCAGTCATTTTATAATGGCACAATCATTCTTGCAATTATCCCTAGATAACTAAACTGGGAATAAATATTAGCTGTTATTTCCATGTTTTTCTAGCATTACTTAAGTGCTGAATTTGTGCCATTGTAATTCATGATGCCTTGAAATATGTTTTTCCTGTCGGTTCAACCAAGCAATATATATAAATGCATGCATGTACCCGCCCACCCTCGCATTCATACGCACATATGCTACCCCCTACCCCACCCCCACCCACCACACACAGAGCATACATAGTAGAAGCTGATATCCACAGCAGGGAAGAACATTTGTCAAACTCAGTCTCATTAGTACCATCATTATGTGACAAAGCTTATAATAGTTACCTTTTGTCTATAGGATAAAGTCAAAATTTCTTGGCCTGCCATTTCAGGCACTCTGCAGTCTGGTCCTCAATCCATCTTTCCAGTCTTGTCATCCACTACACCCCAATATGCAGCCTCTGCTGTCGGCAAATTAACTTACACTGCCTGTCCTTTCTTACCCTCATGCTTTTGTTTTGGCCATCACTCTGCCTGGAATGCCCTCTTATCTATTTCTACTTCTTCAAATTCTATTTGTTCTTCAAGAGCCAGGTCAAATATCACCTCCTTCATGAAGCTTTCCCTAAGCTCTTCCCTGAGTTCTAATAGAACTTATTGTCTATCCATAGACTCATATTTTTACCTGGCACTTATTGGCTTGTATTGTTAGTTCTTTGCATGAGTGTATTCTTATTTCCCCAGTGAGATGAAAAGCTCCTTGAGGACAAGAATAATATCCTTAGGGTAGGGCCTTCTCTGTAGTATGTACTGAATAGCTATTTTTTGACTGGTTGATTTCCATCTGCATCTTTGATGTCTTGAGTAGGAGTTACTGCTTCTCAGATTGGTTCCTGGATGTAGGATTGGCAGATCACCAGTTATACTGGATCGATTGTTGGTGTTTGTTGATCACCAAACTCATTCATCACAGGGTCGTAAGTTTAGAGCTGGAAGGACTGTGTAATCTGACCTCGTTTTTTTACAGGGTTGGAATCTCAGGCCCAGGGAAGTGATGTGAGTTGCCCAAGGTAGTAAATGTCAAAGGTGGGATCCTTGGGTCTGTGTGGATGTAGCTTCATACAAACTGTAGACCTGGGGTGTGACATACAAAAGCATGTATTGGGGTCTCAAGTGTATGTATTTTGTGTTGACATATCTGCTTGCTGTTCCTTATGCACGACATTCTATCTTCTATCTCTGAACCTTTGTACTAGCTATCATTCATGTCTGGAATACACTCTCTTTTTTTCTTAAAAACTCAGCACATGTGCCACCTTCTACATAAAGACTTTCTGGATTCTTCTAGTTGTTAATGCCTTCCCTTCCCTTTTGCACCAAAGAAACAAAAAATAACCCACTCCAACCCTACTTTGTATATATTTGTTGTTGTTGAGTCATTTCAATTCATTTCTTTGTGTATGTATTACAAATATATTAAGTATATATGGTCTCCCCACATAGAATGTAAGCTCTTTAAGGACAGCAACAATTTCTTTTTGGGGGGGGGGGCCAGGGAAGGACTCTTTGTATCACCAGCATCTTATAGCTCTTAGTACATAATAAGTAGGTACTTAATAAATGCTCGGTGTTGCTTATGCATTTATGCTATAATAGAGGCACAGTGGCTCACTAGATGAGGAGTCAGCCCCAATGACAAGTTGAATTAGAGTTGATCTAGACCATAAAAATTATCTTTGAAATGCTCACACCTCTAGTTCAGGACCATTTAATACTTTCAACCAGTGTTATATTTTAAGAGGTCATGCTTGTTAAATTTGTGGTAACATTGAATCAAGAAAGATGACCAACACAAGGACAGAATAAAAAATGAAATTAAATAAAATAATTGAAGGAATGGTAAATTATGAGCAGAACGAAATTTAGTAATCTGAAATGAAAGATAGTATTCTTAGGGAGGAAAAATGAATTATAGTCAATTCCCAATTATGAAGTCTGATGATTCATGGGGAAATAATGGGCAAACACAAATAATCTCCAAATCTCATTTTGTGCCATTTATTTTAGATTCTCTAACTAAACCTTCTAGCAGAGCTAGTAATTTAGTAAAATGGTCAGATTTGGTTTTTATCTCCTTTCACCTTCTGTACTTACTTTCTGGTCAATATGCTACTAAAAAAGCATAGACTTGGTGTAAGCTTATTACAGGGACCCTCCCCCATAGCTCCCAGTCTTATAGTAATAGGTGTTTAATCAATACTTATTGATTAATGGTCTTAATAAGAATGCACAGTAGTTTAGATTGGGCTGTAAATTGGATTAACAATAAGAGTTGTTTGAACCCAAATACAAATTGGGCAACACTGAATTTTATGACAAAAACAAGCTTTAAAGTTCATACCAGACCAAAAAGAGAACACGACACATATATTATCTCAATTCATTAACTCTATTATTCTGATATGGAAAATAATAAGCTGACTGACCCCTTGAGTCCCCAAAACATGTATTGAAATACACACAAACATACAAGCATGTGAACACACAAACACACACACACACATTCACACTCACACACACACAGACAAGAGGAAGCATAGAATGGTAGACAGAGAGTCATTCGCTCACTAAAGCCCCTCTCTGATACAAAACTGGCTGTGTGATCCTGTGTGAGCTGCTTAACCATTCAGTACCTTCAATCTAAACTTTAAGTGGCAAAACATAATTGATCTGCATCTGGAAGAAAGCCCACCAGGCGGGGCCTGGGGCCTAGCTGAGACTTCCTAGTCTGAGGTGCCATTTTGGATAATCAAGTATCTACATCCACAGCTCATAAACCCCTGTTTGATCATCACTGTGGCCAGACATATTGATGCACACACATCCAAGGGAAAAAAAAAAAAAACATTTAATCAAAACTAGGAGGCAAGTAATAACAAAGGAAATTAATCAGATAACTAGTGTTCCTGGGACCTGTACCCAGAGGGCTGCCACCTCCCTGCACCCCTCAAAACAATTAGAGAGCCATAGTCCTATGCAATCTGCAGATGTCTCAACCCCTTGGGAGAAGGATACAGACCATCAAAACTCATGACTGGGTGCTGGGTTGAGAGAGAGTTATTTCTGCAGACATTCTTTGTTCAATTGCTTCCTTCATAGTCTCAGAGCAGCAGGCTGCATGCACTGTTTCCTCCAGTACTGGATCAGGGCCAAGTCAGCTTCCTTTTCTTACCTGGTTTCTAGCCACACCACCTTATCATGATTCCCTTCTCTGCCATCAATGGTCCCTCATGTACGACAGCTTTTCCTGAGGTAGTCCTCCTCCCAAATCTCCCTCTTTCTCATGAGATTTGTGTTATCCTTTTAAACTGAGTGCACAGAAAGCTGTTGTCATGCATAGGCTTGTAGGACATATAGTTCTCTAAAGTAAGCGCACCATCCATCCTCTGGTCCTCTGGACCATTCTCCTCAATTAGATACATCATTCACTTTATTATTGTATTACAAGGATGGGATCCCTTAGAACAAGAATGTGTCCATGAGGTGCTGGAAGAATACTTCTGCTGCTCATATAATTAGAGGGTGTTCTTGTGGTTGGGTGATGATGTCTCTCTCAGACTTCTTTTAGCTGAGAATTGCTACTTAGCTGTACCACGTTCTAATTGCTTGTCCCCGGAAAGGTAGTTAGCAGGGATTCAAGGTCATCACATAAGCCAAAGACTGAAGAACTTCACTCAGCTATGGTGGACCCAGTTTCTTCTAGTTCTCTTGGAGGCCGCAGAAATAACCAATTGATTGATACTTTCCAACATTGTGATTTACCTATTTGTTGACACAGTTGATCCCATGCTTATAGAATATTCTGATTAGGGCATCTGGCCAAGCAGTGAGCTGAGCGAATTCTTAGTGGTAGGACCTGGCCAATCGGTTGTGTGAGTCAGAGGGAATACCTGAATAAAATCCCCCTATCAGTCAAATTGAATATTAGAGCATCACATGTACTGTCACAGTAGAATGTATGCAATAACCAGTAAATATATTGTAAACTCATAGTTCTACCCCAAAAGAGGTATTTCTAAAAATATGTATTGCATGGTTAAAATGCACACTGTCTGTAATTAACCATTGCTCCAATTGCAGTGGAATACAATTAATAATAATAATGATAATGATAATAATAATATTTATATGGTGCTTACTATGTGCCAGGCACTGGACTAAGTGCTTTACAATTATTTTCTCATTTGATCCTTACACCACCCTGGGATGTAGTTGCTATTATTATCCCCATTTTGCAGATGAGAAAACTGAGAGGTTAAGTGATGTGCCCAGGGTCACACAGCTAGTAAGTATCTGAGGCTGGATTTGAACGCAGGTCTTTCTGATTCCAGAATTAGCACTCTATCCACTGTGCCACCTAGCTGTTGTCCAGTATCAGTACGATAATCCATATGTATATGGCCCTTGATTTACAAAGCATTCTTCTCACAATCCTTTGAGGCTGGTTGTCCAAGTATTATCTCCATTTTACAGATGAGGAAACTGAGGCACAGAGAGATCAAAGATTTCCCATAATAGCGAGCATTTACATAGCACCTTAAGGTTTATAAAGCTCAAGGTTTGATTTTAACAACAGCCCTGTCAAGGAAGTGCGATTATTATTCCCATTTTATAGATGAGGAAACTGAGAGAAATGGTAGCTATGCACAGGGTCTAACTCCGAGTCTTCTGACTCCCTGTTTGCTCTCTCCAGTGCGCCACCTAGCAGCTTCAGAGAGGAAGTGTTGTAGTAGGGCCTCAACCACTCTCCAAAACCCAGTACAATTTTCCTCCTATGCTGGGCTCCCTTTGGAAACAAAGTCCTTTTTAAATCTTATACTATTGTATAAATATGAGTTGTTGTGTTTTTTTTTTTTAGGAGGGGGCCAAACATTCTCCTTTCCTGATTTTTCACTTTAAGTAGCATTGCAGCCTGACATAGTTTAAAGAGGGCATTGAGTTTGGAGTCAAGAAAACTGGGTTCAAATACTGTCTCAGACACTTACTAGCTGTGTGACCTTGTGCAAGTCATTTAACTTTCCTGGGCCTCGGTCTCCTCATCTGTAAAATTAGAGGGCTGGACTTGACGGCCTCCAAGAGCGCTTTCCAACTCTAAGATTCTATGAAGTCTTGAGTGGAACATGTTAGAGCCAGAAAATAATACTATGTTTAGAAGCCGCACTGAGTTATCTGGAGGAAGAAATACAGAAGTATTATAGTGGGTATGTTGAAGGAGAGAGACATTGGAAGAGGGAGAAGCAACATCAGTTCGTTGGGAGATATTTCAGGTCATTTCCTGTGGCCCCTTTTCAGAAGCTAATTAGCTTTGGTCACTGTCTATAGGTGTCTTTATATCTTCTTATAAAGGTATAGAATAATCATAACTGGCATTTATATATCACTTTCAAGCTTGAGTAAATTATCTCATTTGTCCTTCAGAAAAACCTTGTAAAGTAGGTATTACAAAATCCATTTTAGAGCTGGGAAAGTTAAGGCTCAGAGAGCTTGTGGTTTGCCCTTACTATATAGCTAGTAAATGAGAGTGGTAGGATCTGAACCCACGTCTGCCTAAGTCCAAGCCTAACGTTCTATCTCTCATGCTATAATGACTCTTGATAAAAATCCATTATTAATATTTATGTTTCTTCTGTGCTGGTCAGAAGATTATACTGATGTTAGGTTTGCCGGCAAGCTTGAGCCTCCCCAATGATTACTGCCCCAATTTTCTGTCGGTGTATAAGGAGAGCAGCCCTCATTCATGTCAGCCCCCAGCAGGTTCACTTGTTAAATTATGCATATGCTAATGAAGTGTGAAAATCAGCCAAATAACAACTCTCTCTAATCGCTTAAGGTCCCCAGAGCATAGTGGGTTTGTGTGTGTGGTGGTGGTGGTGGTAGTAATGATTTGTAGCCCATTCAGAGGCTCATTCACCAGAGGATTTCTCTCCTCTCTTCCCTTCCTCGTCCCTACCCCCCAAAACCACTACTCCAAAGAAATGAGGTTAATTGTCCTTTCCCTTCTACCCCTAGTGAGAAGAAACCAAGGGAAAACCAATGACCCACTGTCCCCCTTGCATCTGCATATGGAGTTCAGGAATCCCTAGTTCTAGATTCTGATGTAGAACTGCCCCCAAGTGTGATTATGAGATTGAATTATTTGCATCCTCTCCTCATTAGCCAGTCATTTGAGGACTAGAGCTGGAAACTCTTTCTTCATTCATTTCTTCCCCCAACCCAGCAGACGTTGTGTTTAGGGCCCCTGTACTGTAATTATAACTTCTTTGGAATTTTAACCTGGCAATTGTCTCTTCCTCTTTATAGAGAGTAGAACCTTGCTAAATTCTAAAGTCAAGAGATTATTCTGCCGTGTTTGAACTGTATAAATCTTTGGTTTGCAGCACAGAAATCCTCATCTGAGGACTGGGAAATTAAAGGTACCCTTGGCAGTCATGATAAGAAGTCTCATGTTAAAGGAAATGTCCCATTACATGGCTATAGTTCTGATTTAATGGACACACTGAGAATAGAATTAGGAAGAATGGGTAAAAGTTGCAGAAAAACAGATATGGCGCCCTTTCCATGCTCCCTGCTCAACTTGGTACTCAAAAACTTTCAGGTTAGGTTCTGTCTAACCACAGGTCTTCAAGGAAAAATTGGATGACCACTTGTCTAATAGGTTGTAGAAGGAATTCTCGTTCAGATATGAATTGACCTTGGACACTCCTTACAACTAAGATTCTTTGATTCTGCATTTTAGCAACTAACCTTGAAACTGAACCCACTGCAACGTGAATTTACCACCCTCTCTAAAGAAAGCATTTAACTTCCTCATACTAAAAGTCACAGGTAGAAGGCTTGGAAGTGGTGTCAGAGTGGAGAGACATAGCTACTGTCTGTTTTCCTGTGGGGCAAAATACCTGGGTGAAGCCAGGAATAAATGAATGGTGGCTGATTTACCTCTCCATCCAAAGGTGAGGATGCTTGTTCTATTGTTTCAAGGGGCCTAAATCTCAGGTACTGTGTCTAGATAGTACTCATCATTCACCAGTTTCAAAGGGCTTTACAAAGTTACCTGATGGCAAGAATTTAGAATTCTCTGCTCCCCTGTGATCTCTGAGCTTTGAAGGGCCATTAATCTTGTGATTTATTTTATTTTATTTTTGCTAGGGCATGCTAAGGAGAAAAAATATAGTCAGTGAGTGCTAAATTTACTGCATGCTCTGACAGATTGGGTGGGTCTAAGGTTTGAATTGTACTTCTGAGAGTGAATTTTTTTTCCCCTCTCCAAGACACAAAAATAGAAGTTGTCCAAGTTGGTATGTGGCTTGAGCACATGAGAAACCCTGAGGCAACTTGAGAGATGCTTACACAACAGCCTGGGGTGGGGAGTAGGGAAGAGAGAAAGGCAGGGGAACTCTTTGCCACCTGGAAACATGGTCTGCATTTTCTTATTTCAACCTGAATTGACACTCAGTGAAAGAGAGATTTGCATCTAGGACCTTAGGAAGAAAGATGTTGAATATGAATAATCTGCAGAAGTATTTGTACTCTCTCCTTTTTTCTCTACTCCCTCCACTTCTGTCCCCTCTGTCTTTCCCTTGCTCCTTTTTTCCTCACAACAGAGCAGTTAAAATTATTGGCCTGTCCTGCTGACAATTTCATCTTTTAGACAATAAAAGAAGCGACAAAGGGAACTCACTGACACTGGATCTGACACTGACCAATCAGGAAAAACTTGGCCAGGGGGAGGGAGGGAGTTGAAATGACAGAACTAGTAAAATAAAAGGTCTTTGAGGTTGGAGACTGTTGGTCCTCACTTCCCTACTCATCCTTGTGCTAAAGTTTCGAACCCTGGAGAGTCTACTAATTGCTTCAACCCAGAGTTCTACAGATAACCCAGAGGAACTAGGATTCTAGTACTGTTGCTCATAATTCCCCATTGGTGTCTTCCCATTAATATCAGTTAACCATTAACATTAGCTTTTAGAAAAGGCATTAAGGTATTAAGATGATATAATAAAACCAGTTAATACAAAACATCCCCACTCTAAAAAGTTTGGGTCATATTCTTCCCTTGTACCTACAAGATTTCTCAGAGCAATTTAAAGTACAATTGTAGTGAGAAACACGTATAGAAAACAAATTGTCAAAGGGGATATTTGTCAAAATGACAATTGTCCAAAAGATCCTGGGTTCTTTTCTCCCTTTGTGAAGGCCTTACGAAGTTCACTACAGAGTGTGGCATTGGAGATGAACATTTAAATCATTCTGTTGGTGGTATCTTTACAGAATGAATCCATTGTAGGCCTACATAGATATTATGCTGGATCAGGTTACTCAGCTGCCAGTCTCTCTAGACCTAGCAATGCTCACAAGATCACTGCCTAGATACATTCATTTCAAAGTTGTTGCTTGGTCACTTCCTGACTCATTGAGACGGTTTTGCTTTTAATTCTAAATGCCAGGTTTGGGATCCTGGAAAGGGAAATAGCATCCAGGAAAGGGAACCAAAATCCATTTCACGGAATTCATTAATTTTTTTTTAAGTTTGTAGGGTTTTTGTTTTTATGGCACCTTTATTTTGAATATACCCCATTCACCCACCCAACAAACTATCCTTTGCAACAAAGAACAAAAAAAAAAGGATGATCAAAAACTAAAATAACACTGAACAAAATCCATTAAACTGTGAGCTCCTCTTCAAATTACCATAAGACTATCATCTTAGAGAGCTGTCTAGAGAATTGGGAGGTTAAGTGCAAGCCCAGGGTCACACACCCATTGGGTATTCAGAGGTGGGATTTGAACCAGGTTTTCTAAATTCCAGGTCAAACTCTCTGTTCACTAGACCTTTCTGCTGCCTTTCAGGACATTGTGCTACATCTTCTTTGTAGCATATTATATTCATGATATGGATAAAACGTGAAATCAGGTGGATTTTTTTTCAGAGAAGATACTGGAAAGCCCCATTTTTTTAACAGAAGAGTAAAAAAGTGTTAATGTTTCATCAACACTTCCTAATGAATGTGAGCATGGGGTCTTAGTGAGTTCTGATTCTCTGCCAGCTTCATGTTTCTGCCTCCTTTCTGTGCTAAATTCTGTGTGCTTGGAAGTTGTGAACTACTTCAAGGGGAAGAAAAATAACCCAACCGCCTCATTTCTGCCTATATAGTTCACTAGGACAGAAATAGAGCTTCCCTGTCCTATTTTTTTTTTAAGTAGGAAGTTGGTTACAAAGTTTTGTAATGCCTGAGGACAGAACTGATGTTTGGTGATTGAAGGAGACGTCCTAGAGGGATTCCAACTAGCCTTCACTCATTTCACATGCTTCACACATAGTAAACATTGGTTGAGTTGAATTGGATTGAATATGTACACAAATCATCACCCTGTTCTTGGTGCTTTTCAGTGGCCATTGTCTGCAATCCAATGCCTGAAAATAATTACACAGTAGGAGAAGCCAACCTACCAGGGAAAAAAAATCCTTGTTGATATCTTATAATAGCACAGCATTCCCTCATCTTTTTTAGTCTTGAGAAATTGTGCCAGAACATGACAGAGACAAGGAGGGAGTGGGGATCTCTCCTTCCCTGCTCCTCTCTGCTCTCCTGTTGTCTACTGGTCCAGCCTTCCAATGACATTACATTCATGTACTCCTTCCCAAGAGCCTTCCTCCTTTCCTCAATCCTAGCTACCACCAATTTCACCCTTGATTTTGAGAAAGTAAAAATGAGAATATAGAATCACAGGGTGTCACACACACATAAACGTTGTCAGTCCTGGGTGGGAACCAGTATGCTGGAAGTCTGTAGGAACAGATAATATGACAAATGGAGCTGAGTTTCTTTTTCCTATGTGGAATCTTCACAGGCCCTGATGATGTTATGTATATTAGTAACAGAGTACTGTAAGAGTGTTTTTATCAGGACTGCAAGAATGTGCCCCAGCTGGGGATGCTCTAGAGGAAATGTGCAGTCTTTCATCCTTTTGAATAAAAATAGGAGGCAAAAAACATTTAGAGCCTCTGAGGGAGGGACATTGAATGGTAATTCCACTTGACCCTATATAATGCCGCTAAGTTTACTGTTAGCTCTGGGGCTCTATATATTTGCAAAGGTGTGTAAGAATCTGGATTCGAATATATTTTGGTAAAAGCCTCTTTAACACCAGAGGATCTGGCCTCTTAAGTTAGGTTTGATCTAGTTGTCAGTGTCTGCAAATAGATTAGAACGTGATTCCCTAAAACACCATTTATAGTGAGTAGATTTAAGTTTAGTTTCCCATCTGCAATAATCAGACAATCTCCATTTTTCTCTCCAGATATGACAATGACTTTTTTTTCTCACCAGTTCAGAGATATTTAGATCCTCAGAATCTGCTTTCAGGCCAAATATGAGAGCTGTGTCTATAGAATGACAGGAATCCTGAAGGGTTTTTTTTTTACCTAGGCTATGTCCAGATATACTAGGTGTTCAGCATCATGGATATCAAATATCTGGTTGGTTGACTAAATGTTTGATTTGGCATTATTCAGATAAATTGAATATCTAAATATTTCTCAAGCATCTGGATCACTAGTGTAGACATATTACATCATGTGGATTAGTATTTGGGATTATTTTAGTGATGTGGACAAGAATCGGGAGAACATCCACTTGCAAAAGGACCAAAAAATCCATTGCTATTTGATGGTCATTCCCTTTCTTGATTGCTGGTTTTCCCTATTACTTATTGATTCCCATCACCAGTGGCAGTAACTATATGTTTACTATCAGTTTCAGTGGTGGGTTGGTTGGCCGGTCATCTTCAGGTTATCTGCACTGGTTGATGAGAGATTTAACTGTATTTTACTTATTAATTATTTAATTACCATACAGGAGCAAGAGAGGTAACATGGCATAGTGGATAGAGGTCCAGCCTTGGGCTCAGGAGAACTGGCTTGAAGTCCTGAGTATGACACAGAATAGCAATGTGATCCAGTGTGGCTCAGGAAACTCTGAATCAATCAATAAACAAATACTGATTAAATATCAGCAATGTACCTGGCATTATACTAGGCACTGGGGATATAAAGAAATAGAACCATCCCTGCCATGGCTTACATTTTAAAATTAAATTGATTCTCTAAGACTAGAAATTATAGATGAGTTGACAAGCTGAATTGATAAAGGAGTTTACGCATCAGGCATTTCTTACCTGAAAACAAAACAAAACAAAACAAAACCACAGATCTGGACCCAAAAAAGGTATCAGCACTAGTATTCTTCTTACTTCTGCAGGCCAAATTTGAGGGCAAATTCTTTCTTCTATTTCAACTCATTTCCCATCAAAACAACATGGTCTTCTCATCAGTGAGAGGATTAATTCTCTTCTTTTAGATCTGATAGCCCTTAGCATCTGCCACTATTGTATTGTCAGTATCTTCTAAATAATGCCTGGGACAAAGCCTCTGTCTCCCCACCCTGGTTATGGCTATGCAGAGCATTTGATTTTAGGCCGCTTTGTCTCCTTGTTTATAAATCTTGCCTCCCTAGGACTTACTCCTTAAGGGCAGAGGTGATGATTCATATGTCATTAACTTCCACAGCATCTAGAAAAGTGCTGTGACTGAGATACTTAGTAAATACTTGTTGACTGAGTTAGCATTAAAATAACAGTCTTAGCAAGATTTTTGTCTAGACTGTTTCAGAATTAACTGTGTTTTTGTATTGAAAGCAATGAGATTGGAAAACTTGATGTTATAGACAGATTTGTTGTTGTTGTTCAGTCATTTTTCAGTCATGTCTGACTCTCCATGACCCCATTTGGGGTTTTCTTGGCAAAGATACTGAAGGAGTTTGCCATTTCCTTCTCCAGCTCATTTTACAGGTGAGGAAACTGAGGTAAAGAGGGTTGAGTGACTTGCCCAGGGTCCCACAGTTAGTAAGTGTCTGAGTACAGATTTGAATTCAGGTCTTCTGACTCCAGGCCTGGTGCTCTATCCACTTCATCACCTAGCTGACCAGTTATAGAAAGAACCATTTAATTTAATGTTAAGAAAACCCTAGACTATAGCAATCTTTTTTTAATCTCCCAAACCCTTTATCTCAATTTAATTAAATTCAATTAGCATGTATTGAATGCTTAGATGCTAGGGATACAAGGACAAAACAAAATAATCCCTGTCCTCAAGGAGCTCATATTCTATTGGGGAGAAAGAGCAGGTCTGCAGATGAGTAAATATAAAATAGGTCAGGACTTGGGATTTCATTGGTATAGGGAGATACTGGGTGAGAAGATTTCCTTTTGTGGTGTAAGGGGTCCATTTATCTGAAACTTATAGTCTTAGAAAGTAGTCTAGAGCACCAAAGGTGGCAATGGGTGGTTCAATGGTTAGAGTACTAGACTTGGAATCCAAAAGAGTAGAGTTCAAATCCAGCCTCAGACTTCTACTAACTATGTGACCCTGGGCAAGTCACTTAATGTCTCAGCTCAACTTCCTCATTTATAAAATGGAGATAATAAAAGCACCACCCTTCTAGGGTTGTTGTGAGGATCAAATGACTCAATATGTCCAAAACAAAGCTCAACTTTCCCCTACTCCTACCTTTCTTATTATTGTAGAGGTCATCATCCTCCCAGTCCCTCAGGTTCCCAACATAGGAGTCATCCTGGGCTCCTCACTATCTCTTACCCTCTCCCTTCCCATATCCAATCTGCTGCTGTGCAACATCTCTCCAATATGATCCTTTCTTTTTCCTGACACTGCCACCACTCCAGTGCAGGCCCTCGTCACCTCATGCCTGGACAGTAGCCTGCTGGTGGGTCTGCCTGCTTCAAGTTCCTTCCAGGATTCGTCTGTCCTCCATTCAGCCACTAAAGTGATTTTCCTAAAACACAGGTCCTATTATGTCATCCACCTTCTCAATAAACTCCAGTGGCTCCCTATTTCCTCCAGGCTCAATCACAAAATGCTCTATTTGGCATTCAAAGCCCTTTATAACCTAGCTCCCTCTGTCCTTTCCAGTCTTCTCACACCTTACTCCCTTATACATACTCTGATCCAGTGATGTTGTCCTCCTGGTTATTCCAGGAACAAGACACTCCATCTCTCTGCTCTGGGCATTTTCTCTGACTGTCCTCCATGCCTGCAATGCTCTCCCTCCTCTGTTCCCCTTACTAATCTCCCTGACTTCCTTTAAATCCCAAATAAAACCCCATCTTCTACAGGAGAACTCCTCCAACCCCTCAATTCTAGAGCCTTCCTTCCATTAATTATTTCCTATTTTTCCTTCATGTAGCTGGGCTTCGTTTATATTGTTTGCATGTCTCCCCCATTCGATTGTTACAACTGAGGGCAGATGCTATCTTTCCTCTGTTTTTGTATCCCCAGCACTTAGCACAGTACCTGGCATATAATAGGTTAATATATATATAATACAAAGGTTATAATATATATAAATATAAAGGTTAATATATAATAATATATAATATATATAATACAATGTATATTACATATAATAATATATAACACAATGCTTAATAAATGTTAATTGATTGAAGTGAGATAATATCTGTAAAACACCATTCAAACCTTAAAGCACTACGTGAATGCTAGGAAGAAGAATAATGATCAAAATTATGATTATGGGACTTGCACAGGGACATGTAGCCAGTATGTGTCTATGTGAACTTGAACTCAGGTCTCCCCAGCTTTGAGACTGGTTCTCTGTCCACTATACCAAGCTGCCTTTCTATATGAAATAAATACAAAATACTCTCCCAGAGGAAGATTTAAGTCTAAAATGAAGACCAGTTTGTTATAGCCTCAACCTAAGAAGTTGTCTTTTATATTCTAGGCACAAAGAAAGAAAAAAAAGTCTTCCTTAATGCAGAGAATGCAATATTTCCGGCGTTAGTTCCTGAAAACCCCTATTTCAAGGCAGCTACTTATGCTTTGCAACCTGTGCCATAAATTAAACCTTGGGATGAGACTATGACCAGCCAGAGTCTTGAATGTTTATGAGCTATAAGGTTGCTGCAGAAAACAGTAAGGAACATAGTTGTCATAGACTGTTTGCCCTCTGTGGAAATTATTAATTAAATTTTATCTTCTCTTATTCATGCCTCAGTGCCACTAGTATGAGTCTTTAAATCTAGGGAAACTATACCAATGTAATAACTCGGGCTTATCACCGGTCTGGCAGTCATTTCATTTGCTCCTTTGTCTGACACCAATCTTGGGGCGGCTAGGCAAGTGTCAGGGTTCCTGCAAATGCCAATCGCACGCCTCACTGTTCATCAGGCCTAAGGTTCAGATGCAATGATAAGAGTACCAAGAGTCAACGGAATGGGGCGTAATCCATTTTTAGGCAGCTAGCTGTGGAAAAGAGGCCCCCCTGCTTCCAGCTGCCCAGCTCAACCTGCCGGGCTATCTAAAGAGGAATGAAAACTTGCATTAAGGAGGGCATGGAAGAGGCAAAAAGGCTTATGTGTCACTTTGCTGACCCTTTTCTATTCGGAATGTTATTTTCTTCTCTCTGGCTAAGAATGCAGCTCTGGCCCCCAAAAGCCTCAGCAAAAATGCCATTTCCAGTTGCTTTCTTTAAGAGATTTCCCAAATGGGATGGCTCAGCCTGCTAGTGAAAAGGTATTTTTTTGTTCCTAACTGCTAGATCTGTCAGCCAGCTGATCAGCCAGCTGTGTTCATTCTGCCTCATACAGTATCACCCCACATTAAATGTATTCTGATCAGCTGGAAGCTATTCTGAGGATCCATGGAGCAGATTGGAATCCAGAGATATTCTGTCATAGCTGGGTGGCACCACTAAACTAATGGGAATTTAAGCATCTTCATGTCAGTAAGCCAGAAGGTACAGTATATGGAGAGCAGATGGGTTTGGGGAGAATACATGCTTTCTAAATTGTGACTAAAGGGCCACATGTGGCCCAGAAAAGTCTTTTGGCAGCTGTGACTTTTACCAACCCAAGATATTGATGGGTTTGGGACAATGGCCCATATTCCACCTTCTACCCACCCGCTCTCCCCATTTTCCCCCTGGCTACAATAAATTCCTGGTATAGGGAATTTAGGCTAAGTGAGGAGTTGAGAAGACACAAATCAAGAACTTGCATAGTGGGGAGAAGACCTGGATTCAAAACAAGTGTGCTACTTACTGCCTATTTGACCTTGTTCAAATCACCTCTCAAGTCCTCACTTTCCTATCTATCAAATGAAAACAAAATGAAAGACTAGGTTATCTCTGAGATCCCTCCCTGATCTAAATCCTACGAACCTTGACAATACCTGTAAAAACACATTTCCTATAAAATCACTCTCTTTTTAACATAAGCCGCATAGTCCATGTAGGCAAAGAATATACAAACTAGGAGCCTATCAGCTCTGTTGTATCCCTCCTGCGTCATGACATATATATGTCATATGTATCACTGGCTATGGCCTTTGTAAAAATCTTAGTGTGGATGACTCAGACCAGATGGAAGTTCATAAGATCACAGCTTTAGAGTTAAAAGGGACCTCAAAGACAATCTAGCACCTCTAATTTTATCAATAAGGAAACGAAGGCTAAGTTAAGTACAGGTCTCGCAGGTAGTAAGGTTCAGAGCTAGGATTCAAACACATAAAGTGGATCACCTTGAAATAAAAGAAAATTCTTCCAATCTATTGATTATTAATTCCAAATCTATCATTCTTTCCACTATAACAATCAGTAGACTGAAAGAATTTTCTTTTTTTCAAGGTAATCTGCTTTATAGAGAATTGTACAATCCTATGGACATTTCAGACAGAGAATTTATAGCAAAAAATATTTTCAGTCAAGTTGTCACTGGGCCAGGGTAGTAAATTTTCATTAGGAAACCTGGCACCAGGAGGGTTTTGCTACAGGCTAAGTTGAGGAATTGCTTAGATAAAAAATAACTCTGGCTGGTCAGAAATCCTTTTACCAAATCTGATCATTTGCCACTCTTCTCATACTGAGTTTTGTTTATTAGTATTACACTTCCTGGGTCCTTTTAGGATAAGAAACATACCTAGACTATAATAGTTGGTTCTACCTAAGATACCAAAGGGAAGGAGGAGGGAAGTGGGAAATCTTCATATGATGAAAGACTCCTCTCCTATAAAGTCCCATTCATATTGCCTCAAGGGTCAGATTACCTTATCTGAAGAGCTTTGGAAAATCTTTGAGTCTGGAAGAAAGCAGAACTAGGAGAACAATATAAACAGTTATCTAAAATAATGTAAATGAAGACCATACTACCAGGCAACTGAACTCGGAAGAAATGCACAGAACAATCTTAGTTCTAGAGGACAATGGAAGAAACATTTATTTTCTTTGGGGAGAGTGGTTGGAGACTGAGGATGTGGAACGCTTTGTACTCTGTCCAGTACAATTGCTCTCAGTTGCTTTTGCGTAAATGGATTTTTGTTATTGGTGTTGCTGTCATATGGAAAGATTACAAAGTGATAATAACAGGCTCTAAGACTTATACCTGGAAGATACCTTGGAACTATTGTTCAACCTCCTCATTTTACGGATGTAGGCCTAATGATGAGAGTTGATTGACTTGTCCATGGTCGCAGTAGGCTAACTAGGTGACCACTGGGCTTGGAATCAGGAAGACTCCTCTTCATGAGTTCAAATCTGGCCTCAGACACATAGGAGCTGTGTGACCTTGGGCAAGTCACTTAACCCTGTTTACCTTAGCTTCCTCATCTGTAAAATGATCTGGAGAAGGAAATAGCAAACCACTCTAGTATCTTTGCCAAAAAAACCCCAAAATGGGATTATAAAGAGTCGGACACGACTGAAAAGACTGAACAACCATGGTTACAGACATAAGTAGCAGAGGGCTGGTGTTAAAATCTTCTGGTTCTAAGCCCAGCATAGGTTACACTATCTAGTGTTCTATATTGGGAAATTACTAAGGCATTTAAAGCAAAAAAAAAAAAAAAAAATCAACAAAACTTTTTTTTAAAGCACTGGGTCTATAAAATGTCCATTGCCTCCTCTCCCTAGTATACTTCCCTATACATAAGGGAACTCAAGCAATTGCTTTTAGCAAACACCCAAATTGTTCCTATATATGCAAGCAGAGAATTATCCACACAACTCAAACAAAAAGAAATCTCACAGCAACCCAAGATTACCTTAGTAACTGATGTTTTGAAGGTGCCTCAGAATTATAGGAATTAATGCTGGGGAGAACCTTATTGATCATAGAGTCTAATATCTTCATTTTACAAATGAAGCAGCAGAGGTTCAGAGGGGAAAAGCGTCATGTGCAGTAAATCACTTGGATTCCTACCCAGGTGACTCCAAATCCAGTATTCTTTTTTTGATTTAGGAATTTAAAAGTCAAGTATTAAAATAACCCATTCATAAAAGTCTTCCTCCAGTTTCTCATCATGGTAGAAAGGTAACCCCAGGTTTCCAAAGGCTAGTCTTCTGGTCCTCCCAAACAGGAGAAGCTTCAAGTATGGGCTTAACAATGGACTGCATAGATATTGCTGTCTAAAGCCCAATCAATCTCGGAAAATTTAAAGAAGCATATCCCTAGTTGAGCCACAAGGTGATGGATTTTTCTCCTGCTGCATTTCTTAGAAGTCTTTCTACCAAGATCAAGGTGCAATCTACATTAGTGAAGGGAGTATCCATACTTGCAAGGCCATGGATCATCCAGGTATCGAAATACAGTTATCCCTTCCACATTGTAGGGGTCAGGGGCATGGAGCTTCCCCTCCCAACCCGTTGATCTGAAAAAGTCACATAAAAATTTTTGGCCCTCCCATTGTATCAGAGAAGAAGTCTGAATTATTATGGTATTAAAAGATAAAACATGCTGATATTATACAATACTGTACGTATAGTTTATGCATTTCTGAGTTTCTAAATTTTTTTTTCTGTTGTCTATTGGCCTTCCAGTGTTGTCTGCAATTTCCACAAAACTCCTAAAAAATTCCCATTTAAGGGGGCAGCTAGGTGGTGCAGTGGATAGAGCTCATGCCTTAGCATCAGGAGGACCTGAGTTCAAATGTGGCCTCAGGCACTTGACACTTACTAGCTGTGTGACTCTAGGCAAGTCACTTAACCCCCATTGCCTCACCAAAAATAAAAAAAATTCCCATTTAGTTTCTTATGCAAACCCATGATATATTGAAACCATGATGGGGAAAGTTGTGATATGGAAGGGATAACTGTATATGGAGAATCACTTAAATTTTAGGCATAGAGGGAGCTTAAAGATCATTTATTCCAGGGTTTCTTAACCTGGGTTCTGTGAACTTGTATTGTTCATATTTTGACAAGTGTATTTTGATATGATTGGTTTCCTTTGGAATCCTATGTATTTTGAAACACTATTCTGATAAGGGATTGATCCATGGGCTTCACTTCACTGCCAACAGAGTCCACATAAAATGGGACAAGTTAAGAATCCCTATTTAGTTCAGCCCCATCATTTCACAGATAAGTATATTGTGATTCAAAGAGATAGAGACCTTGTTCAAAGCCCATAGGGAGTAAATGTCAGAACTTTGCTTTGCATTCAATTCAACAATTATTTATTAAATGCCTACTATGTTCAAAACACCATTGTGTGTATCTTCACAGTTTAGGAGTTCCCTCACAAACACTGGCACCCATGAAAAACAAGCAATAGAAGGGGGGATATAGAAATTAGATTTATTATAAATCTAATTCTCATCTGGCTATCCTGCTTTACTCTCAGGTACAGTTAGGTGCTACAGTTGATAAAGCACAAGACATAGAGTCAAGAAGACCCAAGTTTGGGGGGGAAGAAAAGAAAAGAAAACCCAAGTTTGAATCTTCAGACTCTTACATTGTGACCCTGGGCAAGTTATTTAACCACTATGTGCCTCAGTTTCCTTATATGTAAAATAAGGATAATAGTAGCATCTACCATGTAAAGTTGTTGTGAGGATCAAATGAGTTAACTTAGGTAAAGTGCTTTGTAAACCTTAATATGCTATATAAATGTTAGCTATCATTATCTTCATTATTTTTAATAACAGTGCGTCTTTTGATGGCTGGGCCATAGCAGTTTTAACTGGTGCTCTTGGTTGATATGCCAATAAAATAAGCGTATTCTAGACTCTCATAACCCACTGAATGCTAGTAAACAGATTAGCTGGAAACTGAACCCATTTCTCCTTTTCTAGCCTGAGCCTGGATCTGGCACGCTTTTATTAAGAAAAGCTTCATGCTAGCCTTTGTTTTTCAATGGACTTTTTGAAGTGACAAAATGCAAAGTTAAGGAGAAAAGACATCTCGCACCAAGTATTATCTCGGACATATTAATCATCTAAGCGCCAGACCCAAGTTCCCAGGACACAAATAGTGAGACTTGTGATGGTCATTACCCATAATCCATTATGTTTTTCAAGTCCCTATCCATCAGCTGGGTAATACCGTTTAATCCCTTACACTGATTTAAAATTCCATCAGAGGAAAGTAATGTGTTTCTGTTCTGGGGTTTACTATGGTAAATGCATTACTGGATTAACTTTATCTTTGCTATTACAGGGGTCTTTAGGCACTAACACAATTTAAAAATAAAATAAAACAAAAACTCCTCTATTTGTAAATGCATTTTCCATATCAGAACTCATTCCAGATATTTATTGAGTGCCCGTTGACATCTGAAAGGCTGAAATCTTGTTCTTCCTTCCAGACTGAGGAGCCTTAGCATAGAAAGCTCTGGACAATGGAAAGTCTTAAATGATCCTGGATTAGTCCAGTATTATGCCTAAGTGAGGCCTGATTAAGCATTTGCTTCTTAGTTCGGAGCACATGTGTATTTTTAATTTTCTGATTATAAACTTGATATTGGAGAATACAACAATGGCAGAAATATTTGAGCTTACCATAGTCCATTCATATTTGTGTCTGTGCTGGGAATAATGTAGCAAAATCCTAACCTCAGGATTCTATCTTTTCATCAGTAACAACACTACAGAAATGGTGCCAAAGGAGACATAATGCCTCAAACTAGGTTTGGGGGTTATTAAGTACTTTTGGTGAGGTTTGACCCTGAAGCTTTGTTTAAGGTGTGGTATTAAGTACCATTGTATCAGGACTAGGCCACGTGATCTGGATTTGACATGAGAAAGTCAGATGGTGGGGAAACAGCAGTCAAGGAGGGAGCAGGTACAGGGGAAAGAGCCTTAGGTCTAGAGTGAGAAAATTTGGGTTTGAATCATGATTCCATGACTAATACCTGTGTGACCTTGGATAAGTCATTTAACTTCCCTGGGCCTCAATTTCACATTTGTGAAACAAAGGAGATTGAATCAGATGTCTTCTTGAGGTCCCTTATAGACATAGATCTATGAGCTACTAAATCCTAGATCAAATACTCTTGTGATCTGTTCTTTTACTTTTCACTTGTTTTTGGACTATCAGAAATTGCTTTGCAAAAATGAGCTGCTTGCTTCAGTTCAGAATTGGGTAATTGGAGGGCATAAGTCCTCTCAGGGAAAATCTCGTCCTTTTGAAGCAAATCAAGCATCCTAACCTGGGTCAGTGATCTTCTTAATATTTTGGCAACTATATTTTATTATAATCTGTTTCCTTGGTAATCCTCCCTATTTGATTTTATGCATTATTCTGAGAAGGGGTCCATAGGCTTCTCCAGATTGGCAAAATGGTCCATGACACCAAAAAGGTTAAGATGCTCTGCCTTAAACGCATATTCTTCTGAGTTTTTGATTAGCAAATTATCAATCAAATAACTCAAGACTTCCCCAGGTCAGGGTCCTCAAATATTTCACTAAATACTATTTAATAGGGAAGAATCAAGATGAATAACTTGACAGTCACACAGAAAGGGAGATTAAAAAACATTACACACTCATCTGTATATGACATTTTTCTCCCTTACTAGACAGTAAGCTCTCTGAGGATATAATAGGTATTATACTCATCTGCATAATACATATTATAATGTAATAAGTCAATAAGAGGAATACAGTGTTTGTTTTATTTTTTTGTTTGTTTTGGGTTTTTTTGTCTGTTTTTTTGGTGAGGTAATCGGGGTTAAGTGATTTGCTCAGGGTCACACAGCTAGTGAGTACCATGTGTCTGAGGCTGTATTTGAACTCAGGTCCTCCTGATTCCAGGACCAGTGCTCTATCCACTGCACCACCTAGCTGCCCCCAGAACACAGTGTTTATAGATCAAATAATTGATAACAGAAGCTAGATCTTTTAAAATTACCATTTAAAAATACAAAGCAAAACCCACAGAACTTATTGTTTAAATATTCAAGACAAATGTAATACATTGATCAGAAGCTCATCTTTTACCCATCCCTGGATCATCAAATAACTGCATCTCAGACTTTGAAATATACCAAATGTCTGTACTGATACAGAAAGAATAAGTGGGCATGCAAGCAGTATTTGATTTACCTTCAGTCTTCTTGTTCATTGACAAAAAAAATAAAAACAAAATAACAAAAATTCAAAATTATGCATTAGATCTTCTAGAAATAATAGCCCACAGAAGCTTGAGCTTTGAATTCTAAAAAAATATCCTTTTTAATTTCTTCTTTCTCTTCCTTTCTCTTATGTTATCTGAAACTACTCTAGCCAAAGTGACAACTTGGAATACTTCTCACCTAGGATTATACAATCACAGATTTGGAGCTGGAAGAGATCACACAAATTGTTTAGGACAATCTCCTCATTTTACAGATGAGGAAACTGAGGGACAGAGAGTTAAATAATTCAAGGCAATAAGCAGAAAAGCAAGGCTTTGAACTTAACCTTCCCTAAATCCAGTTTCTTTGGATGCTCTTCACAACTAGAATGCCTTAATCAATCTTTTGCAAGTCATCTATGGAGAGAATGGACATGCCTATGCATGCCTATGCAGAGGGTAGCTTGAGGAATGAAGAATGTCATCGTTCCTCTCTGGAATTTCTCTCTACCAGAAGGGTAAATGGACTTGTCTCAATGGGTGCATTGGGCAGGGAATGGGAAGCAAAGGAAATTGACATGATGTAGCTTGTACCATGTTGGTATCAACTCTGAAAGTAAGGAGGTGAGCAATAAATTAGTATTAGGCAAATTTTTAAAAAGACAACCTTTTCTAAATCTGGGGTACTATGCTGACATTGCCAATAGCACCCACATCCTTTATTTTCTCAAAGAATAACTCTTAAGAAATTGCCCCCCCTTACTAAAAATTTTTCTTCACTGCCAATTGTCCAATTCACATAGTCCACACTCCTTTTCTTGGCATTCAAAACCTTCTAGCCTCAATCTGATTCTGACCTCTGTTTCCAGTGTTATCTCACACTAATCTCCTTCATTCAGGTAGAATTTAAGCCTTGAGCACAGCCAGAGATGTGTGTGTGTGTGTGTGTGTGTGTGTGTTTTGGGGGGTGGAATTTCCATCACCTATAGCACACCATCTTACTTACAGTCAATATTTAATACCTTTGTGTTGAATTGAACTGAATTGAATTTGCATTTCCTGTTCACCAGTGGAAGTGTAGAATGGTGCAATAGCTACAGTCCTGGGCCTGGAGTCAAGTCCTGACTTCAAGTCTAGATTCAGTCATTTGCTAGCTCTGTTTGCCTTAGTTTTCTCATCTATTTAATGGGAAGAATAATAATAATACTTACCTCCCAGGACTGATGTGAGGATAAATTAATACTAGTAAAGTCCTTAGCACAGTGCCTGACACATTGTAAGTGCTATATAAATGTTAGAAGCTGCTACTGCTACTGCTACTACTACTACTACTACTACTACTACTACTGCTACTACTACTACTACTACTGCTACTACTACTACTGCTGCTGCTGCTGCTGCTACTGCTACTGCTACTACTACTACTGCTACTACTACTACTACTGCTACTACTACTACTACTACTACTACTACTACTACTACTACTACTACTACAACTATACTCCTCCTCCTCCTCCTCCTCTTCTTCTTTTTATTACCTAAACTTTTCTAATGCTTTCATTTTTCATCTTCATGGAATAGTTTTCCCTCACATCTCTGTTCAAATACTATCTATTTTTCAAAGCCCAGCTCAAATATCACCTCCCCGTTGAAGCCTTCCATAATTGTTTTTCTCCTCCTCCTTCCCATCTAAAGTGGTCCTTCCTTATAGATCTCATTACACTTTTTATTAAACTAAATTCCTGAGGGTTGAGAACTGGGTCTTATATTTCTTTGATTCTCCCAAGTGTCTAGCACAGTGCCTTATATGTTCTCCGTAGATAGTCAGTGTTTATTTAAATAGAGTGAAAATGTTGACTTTCGCTTCTTAAGTAATCACAGGTACTCTGGTTAGGGAGTGATAAGGGTAGTGTCTTACATTTGTGTAGGGATATACAGTTTTCAGAGTATTTTCACAAGCTTGTTGGCCTCCAAAACAACCCCATGAGTCAGGCAATAAAAGGAGAAGCTCTCCAGATGCAATCTTTATTTGCTAAACTAGCCTTGTATGTTTTAAAAAAAGTCACCTTTCCACTGTTTTTTGGTTGTACGGTAGTCAATCACCAACCAAATGATAGGAGGCAGTGCCATGGTTACCTTGCACAGTTCAATTATGCTGTTAATTCCATTTCCTGGGGTAGCCCTACCTAAGTCAGAAAATTCACTGGAGGCCTCACCAGCCCAAACCGATAGAGGTCAATTCCTTTTGTTCGCCTTAAACTTAAACCTCTCTCTCTCACTACCCTTGCTAGTAACTGTGGAAATCAACCTTGTACCATGCCTAATCTACTATTCATCTTGTAAATTTTGTGCCTCATGAGTAGCCTTTCTTTCTTTTAGAAAGTAGAATGGGAATGATCCATTAAGAGGGTTATCTGTCTTTGAGGGCAGAGGTGTTGGCCATCTCTCATGATTAAAGAGAAATTTTTGTTATCATAACCCTAGCAGGTTCTGACAGGACCATAACCTTCGACCTCTTCCTCTCGGTTGCCTATGACCGATTGGAGATTTATAGTACACTGTGGTAAACTCAATCATCATAGCAAACATGGCATAAGTCTGGGATCCAGGAATCAGGCCCTCATGGAGAAGAACAAACTCCAATAAAAGTCTTTCTTTGAAAATCCTGATCTGTCAGGGAAGAATTAAGTGTCCAAGAAATTTCATAGGAACCATTTTGTTAATTTAAGAAAAGATAGTAGCCCTGCATTTTAGTTTAGGTTGGAAATGAATACAAGAATAACAAAAAATTTTATCATTTAGCTGGGAGGCTTAGTAAAACACTATTCATTGTGAATTTCAGTACCCTCCTTCCTTTGGAAAGCTGAGGAGGAATCTTTTTTCTTTGTTTGTTTTTCACTTATGATTAAGTGTGTTTCGGTGTCATTATGCTAGAGTATTTTTATTTCCTTCATATTGAATTACTAGGTCCTTAGTTACCTTAGCCCAGTAACATTCCATCTCTAGGAAGTGAGCCTGAATCAATGTGGTCTTCAAAGCATATATTCACATTTCAAGTTCTATTGATCTTTCTCTTCTCTACCTTGTTTTAGCCAAATGCTCCAGGGCCAGAACATGGCCACACAGGCTCTCAGAGCTTCCAAAGGGACTAGGAAGGTCATGGGTCATTCCATTGATGTGCGCAGAGCCTGACAGTAGCTCTCCTAGTGAGCTGTCACTGAAATCAGATGTTATGTAATACTTCACACAACTGCTTACTATACCACTGGACTGAGGCAGCAAGAGACCATAAATAAATCTGGTGCAATACCCTGATACTATATAGATATATATTCCTACCCCCTGAACCAACATTGCCAATGACCTCTTCTTAAAATCCCCTATTTTTTAGCATTCCTGATAGGCCATAATTACCTGCTTCTGTTCTTTGACTAACTTCATCATCTAATATCTCTTAATATTTTACTCTTTCAAGCATCTTTCCAGGAATTTTACCAGCTCCATGAGGGATATTGTCAAAGGTCGCATCAGTCAGACAACAAGAATTATTTATTTAGCACCTACTATGTGCTAGGCACTATGCTAGATACAAAGACAAAGATGTCCCTGTCCTCAAGGAGCTTATATTCTATCAAGGGAGATAACATTTAGTTATTGTTCAGTCATTTTTTCAGTTATTTGCCTAGGGGACAGCTAGGTGGCTCAGTGGATAGAGCATTGGGCCTGGAATTAGGAAGACCTGAGTTGAAATCCGGCCTGAAACACTTACTAGTTGTGTGACCCTAGGCAAGTCACTTAACCTCTATTTGCCTTAATCCGCTGGAGGAGAAAATGGCAAACCACTCTAGTATCTTTGCCATGAAAACCCCATGGACAATGTGGTGCATGGGGTCACAAAGAGTTGGACACAACCGAACAATATGTATACACATACATATGTACAAGTATATACACACATAGGTATATATGTATATGTCGTGTGTGTGTGTGTGTGTGTGTGTGTGTGTGTGTGTAAACACAAGGTAATTTCAGAGGTGGGTATCCCTAAGGGATTGGGGGTAAAGAAGATCAGGAAAGACTTCATGTCAGATAGGAGGATAGGAGTGAAAGTGTCTCCATTCCAACCACGGTGACAACCAATGTGAAGGCATGGGAATAAAACATATTTGTTAGGAATAGCATTTTTTTTTGGTTGAATCATGGTACATATGAAGAGGAGTAATGTGTAATAAACCTGGAATGGAAAGGTAACTACCTTTGGACTAAGTGATGATACATAGCTTCCTTGCCTGATGAGATAGCTTGTAAGAATAAAGGAACCTGGTTGTGAAGGGCTTTAAATGCCAAACAGAGAAGTTTGTTTTTGATTCTGGAGGTAACACGGAGTGAGTACAATTTATTGAGCAGGAAAGTGACGTGTTTAAATCATAGAATTTAGAAATATCACTTTAGAAGCTGTGTGAAAGATGGTTTATAAAAGAGAGACCTGAGTCAAGGAGACCAATTGAAAGGTTATTACAATAGTCTAATGATGAGGCTTTGACCCAGAGTGGTAGCTATGTGGTGGAGGGAAGGGGATATTTAGAAGAGTTGTTATGGAGGTAGAATTGATAAAACTTAGCAACTGATTGGATTTGTGAGGTAAGAGAGAGTAAGCAGAGGTGGGAAACCTGTGCCGTCAAGGTCACATGTGGCCTTCTAGGTATTTGGGTGCAGCCATTTGACTGAGTTAAAGTTTTACAGAACAAATCCTTTTATTAAGGTGATTTGTTCTGTGAAGTTTGGATTCAGTCAAAGGGCAACAATTGAGGACCTAGAGGGCCACATGTGGCTTCGAGGCAGATTCCTCATCCCTGGATAAGGAGTTGAGAATGACTCAGATTAGCAAAGCTGGGTAACTGAAAAGCAGGTACTGTTCTTAACACAAATAGGGAAGTTCAAAAAAGGAGTGGGTTTGGAGGGAAAGATAATCCATGTCATTCCATTAAGCTTTATAGCGTTTCTTAAAATGAGGCCCAGGAATTTGTTTTTATTTTTTTAAATACTTTTTGATAAGTATTCAATATAATTGGTTTCTTTTGTAATCATATGTATTTTTTTTTATGAATTTAAAAACATTCTGAGAAGGAGGGTTGGTTAGTTGATTCCATCCAAATTGGCCCATGACACAGAAAAAAAAACTAAAACAAAGACAAAAAACGAAAAAACTGCAGCATTAAGGAGAATTCATGAATGACCAGTTAAAGCCAAGGATCTAAAGGCAGGTTTTTGATCTTAAGTTTCTTTAGTCTAAAGAAGATTATTTTGGAGCTACTTCAGTTTTATGTGTTTAAAATACAGTGACCATTTATCTCTTCCTATTCCTCACTTCCTGGCTTTGCCATAAGCTCACACAAATCTTTCATGCCAGGTTTGAAACAGCTTGTCCTTCAAGCTGTTCTGAGAATCAGGCAGAGTATATCATAAAGCCCTTCCATCTTCTGACACCTCTTTAAATCTTCCCCACCTTCCAGGACCTGGCTCAAGGCCTATTTCCAAGAAATCTTTCTAGTGTGGGTCCATCTCCCTCTTCCATGAGCTAAACATCTAGTCTCTATTTCATTCCTTCAGAGTTTAATCCTATACTTTCTTGTGATAGCAGTTATTTCATTGTCTTCTGTCATTCTCTAACTTGCCTATCTACCTAGATGACAGTCTCCTTGAGGGTAAGCACCTACCTATCCTCTTTTCTGTATCTCCCCTATCCCTCAATACAAGGACTTTGCCCAGCAGGTGCTCAGTAAGTATTAGTTGAATGGCTGGTTTAACTGTTCTGTAACAGAACAAAGATTTGTTTGCCAGCTAGCCATATGGATGTCACTTTCTCCGTCAGGCCATTGGCCAAGAGACTATTTACAAGCCCTTAGAGTTTTCAGAGAAACCAATGCACTTTGTTACATAGTAGACAAGAGGAGGATTGTCAGAGTACTGTAAGCCAAGTTACTTTCTATCTTTTAAGGTCTTGTACTGAATTAGAGGGTAAAGCATATCTAATCTTGTGGAGAAGCAAACGTGGTCTAATGTTTGGAGCAAGAAGCAAATGACTAACATTCCCGTTTCTGTTACTGATAGAATGGCAGACTGCAATGGTGCTACTTTATTCATTATAATTCAATTGTAGTCATTGGCAATTAATAATACATTTTTCAGGAAAGGTATGATCATTGTAAACTTTATATTGTTTGATATTATATGTACATTATTTATATATTATATGTTTGATATTATATTTATAATGATGGGACTCCAATATGGAGTCACTTAAGCTAAGTGACCTTAATGCCCATAGAAGCATATAGACAAGACAGACAGTTTGTACTTTTCTACTGTTGACTCTGTGTCAGATTTTGGGTTGAAGATGGCTTAATTAACATTTATAAAGCGCTCAGCAATTTTTTGATGAAGGGTGAAAGGAAAGGAAAAAATTATTTATTACCACAGCTTTGCTAGTATCCAGTCATACTAAGAAAATCCCTAAAAGGTCATTGTTTAGAAGTAACATCAGTCTGGCTGCTCTTAAGGCATCTCATCAAACTTCCTGGAACGAGGAAGTAGCATGAGAAAAATAAATGACAGTGATACGGAGCTGGTAATGAATTTAAATCATAAATCTTAAAGCAGCTACTGAGAATGAGACAAACTTGAAGTTTCTAAATTTAACTTAGCTACTGCCTGAAAGCTTCCAATTAAAAGTTTTCCAATTAAAACAATAAGTTTTAACTGATAATGAAATAGATGGCTTAAACAAGATGACCAGAAGACAGGATAAGAAGGAAGCTTAAGGCTATAATTGCACTTGCGGAAAGATTTCAGACAGAAGGAAGTCTAGTTTAATAGAAGGAACTTGGAGCTTAGAATCAGAAAATCCGAGTTCTCATTCTTCTGCCACTAAGCTGTGTGGATCTAAGACAGGTCAATGGACTGCTCTGTGCCCAGTTTCCTCATCTGAGAAATGAGGACGGTGTCTTGGTGACAGCCTAAATTTATTCTGAGCAGCTCTGAGAGGGTAGAACTGGGACTATTTAGAAGAAGTGCCACTTTTATATATAAATAATAATCCATAACAATTTCTTTCTTTTGAACCAGATCTGTGATTTCATCTATGTAAGGAATTTCTGATAAGGAAATTTTTTACAATCTATAGTTTCCCAAAGTGGGTGATACCACTCCCTGGGGGGCTCTGGAATGATCCAGGGAGGGCAGTAATAGCCTCTGGTGCAATTGGGGGACATTGAAAAAATAAGGGGGTGGCGGAAGCATAAGGAAAGAGCAGAGAAGAAAATTTTGAAAAACCGTTTGTACATGTTTCTGTTGTGTAACAGAGTTAGAGTCGTAGTGATTACATTATTTTCCAAGTAAACATACAAAATGCAAGTTATAACTTATCAGTGGTCAAGTCCGCTGACAGATCTTAACAAATAGGTGTTGGCAGGCGAGCGTGTCGCACATTGTCAGGAAGTCCAGAATACATCAGCAGGAATATGTGCGTATAATGACTTGTTTACAATATGATGCTATACAGTTACATGATGCAACATTGTGCCATCAGAATTTTAATGCAAGAAAAACCCACAAATTTACAATAAATTATTAAATTTAAGATGCATCATCTTTAAAAAATATTTTATACTTTTTTGAAATGATGTACATTTCAAAAAAAAGGTTAATGGGTTAAAGAAAGTAGATTTCCAGGGGGACACTGAAGAATTTTTTTTAAAAGGAGGCGGTAAGCCAAATAAGTGTGAGAACCCCTGCCACACTCATCCAACTGCTCTATAACTTAATGTGTTAGAGAGTTCCCTCGGGGAGCTTCGAGGTAAATTATTTATCCAGAGTCATACAGCCGGTATGTGTCAGAGGTGAGACTTGAACACAGGTCTTCTTGACTCTGAGGCTAGCTTTCTATCCAATATACTATGGTTGCCTCTCATAATAATTACAGGGATCCAAAAATAGAATGGGTTGTGTCATCCAATAGGGAGTTCCCCTTCACTGAAAGTATTCAAGCATAGGATGAATGACTACCTGTGGCTGGCATTCCTGTAGATGGTAGGAGTTTGGACTAAGTGATGATACATAGCTTCCTTGCCTGATGAGATAGCTTGTAAGAATAAACTAAAATAATGTATATGAAAAGGCTCTGGAAAATGGAAAGTGCTCTACAAATACTCTTTCAAATATTTCCCTTAAATATTACTTCTGGTACTTTTTTAGGGGGTTGAATTTCCTTTTGGGAGTCTAGATGCAGAGTGTAATCTTAAGCAATAGAACACCATCAAACCATCAGATGTAGGCAGTGGAGAGCCCTAGCTGCTCCTTTAGGGAGAAGGAGTAAAATTTGCACATGCTACAATATTCCTTCCTATCCCTATGAAAATAACAACTCAGCAGCCTTATTTCTTTAGTATCTCCATGTAAAAGGCTTCTCAAAGACTGCTGATTTCAGGGATTGAATAAACCACTATCTCATTCATGAAATAGTATGTTTTAAAAAATGTTCATGGTACCATAGAGTCAATGGGACCAGATAGTATTTTCAAGGCCATTCATATCTCAAAAGCACTAGCTTCACTCAGCAGCAGAATGGAAGAAAAATCTCCTTATTCTATGAAACTTTGCTTCCCAAATCAAACAAATTCAGCCTTCAAATGCATTTTCAAAATACAGAAAGAGCTGAATGAAACTAGATGTGAAGCCTTTCTTTCTTTCTTTTTTTTTTAATGATACATGAAAGGAATTTTTGAAATGATTGTGCTATGATTGAATTTCTGGTCAATCACCCAGAAGGCATATTGCAGCTAAGCTCTGGCCTCATTCTACTGACAAGGTATGAGTCTGTGAATGCCAGCAGATTTAGCCACAGGCTGAGCTCTTGGTGGGATGGGTAAAGCTGCCACACATTAGCATAGCCCCACTGGCTCAAAGCTAAAAAGAAATTAGACCAAGCCAAAAGAAAATCAGACCATGAAGGGAACAAAAAGAAATCTGTTCCACAAATTTACCAATACAATAAAATCTCACTCATTCTAGAATAATTGGGGGAAGTTTAGCCTAAACAGACAAAACATTTGAATTTGAAAATAATATATATTTTTATTATCTTCAAAAGTATACAGCAACTGGAGCTAAGATTATTGACTAATAAAGTGATGCATATAGTTGTCCCAGTTGTCAAATAGAGGCTTCTTTGGGCTGCTTTAATGAATGAATAAGAATCATTCACAGAGAACGCTTCCTCTTAGTTTGTATGGCAAAGGTGCTTTTAAAGTGGTTTTGAGAGTAATTGAATATCACTGGCTTTCTTAAATAGATTACAGGATTCTTTCACTGTCCGAGGATCACATATGTAGGGCTGGAAGGAAACTTAGAAGCCAGTTAGTTCAACCCTCTCATTTTACAAGTGAAGAAACTGTGACCCAGAGAAGTTGTGACTTGCCCAAGTTCATGCAGGTAATAAGTCTAAGTGGATGTTTGACTCCAGAGTTAATGTTCTGGCCTTCTTTTTTATTACTAAGTCAATTTCTTTATAAGCCTTCTGTCTCCTAAGTCCCCTCTAAAGTCCAAAGGTAAACTTCATTCCTGCTCTGTATTAACACAAATTCCAAATTAGTGGACTTAAAATGAATGAAATCTTAACGGATATTTCCTTAGGGCATTCATTTTCATCAAATGTCCCAGCTCTATGGTACATCTTTGGGAAGGGCAGGTATTTATTGGTGGATCTTTTAGCTTATTTCTGTACTTGAGTTTGTGAGGGGTGTCGGAGAGTTAGACTTACCCAGAGTCATACTGCTAGTTAAGGGCTGCATCAGAATTTGAACCCAGATCTTTTGAACCCAAGCCTAGTACTCTATCCACTACACTGAAGCAAAACTAAACCTACACTAAAGCAAACTAAATAACAACTCATGTGTCTACAGTACCTTAACATTTATAAATATTTATAAATAAATAGCAATTTATTTATAAATACTTATAAACTTCCCTTAACAATAACAGCTCTGTGAGGTAAGTAGCAAAATCATTATCATTCCCATTTTATAGACTTAAGAAAAACTAAGCCTCATAAAGGCGATGTGACTTACCTAAGGTAACATAGTTAACAAGTGTTAGAAATGAGATTCAAGGCCGTTTTTTGAATCACAAGTCGAGTGCTCTTTCCTACGCCACATGTAGCTTCCCATGGGGTGTCTCAATTAGGGAGGCTCCAAACTAGATAGCCCTACCCCAGCAGCACAACAGGACCAGATCAACTTCCTAGGAATGTTTCTGAGGCTATCAAGGATGAAAGATTATCTATTATAATTGATGTCGCTGACTCAAGCCTCTGCCCTTCACAAACCCCCTCTGCCTTCCCTGTTCAGTACGTTCCAGGGAACTACTGGAGCCATAGTGGCCCATAACCTCTAAGATTAAATACAAACTCCTCTGATTGACCTCAGAGCCTTTCACAACCAGGTTTCAACCCACCTTTCCAGGCTTAGATATTACTCCCCTTCCCACATTCTGTGCTTCAGCCAAACTGCCTCTCTTTCAGTTCCTGAAATACAGTGTTCTGTCTCCCATCTCCAGATCTTTGTAAAAGCTATTCCCCAGGCCTATGGTGCACTGTTTTTATCACATTCCCCTTTTAGTATTTCCACTTTCCTTCAAAACTCAGCTCAAAAGCCTCCCCAACAGCAACAATCCTATTAGGTAGCTAGCAAAAGCATTATTGTTCCCATTTTACAGATAAAGAAACTGAGACTCATAGAGGGGATATGACTTACCTAGGGTAATAGAGGCCTTTCCTGATCCCCCAGGTGCTGGTGTCTCTTTCCCAAAATTACCTTGTATTCATTTTGGATACATTTTGTACATTTTCATATATGTACTCATTATCTCCCCTAATAAGAACATAGGCTACTTGAGGTCAGGGAGAGTTTAATTTTTGTCTTTTTAGCCCTAGTATCTAGCACAGTACCTGGTACATAGTAGGTACTTAATAACAGATGCTTGTTGAATGATTGAATGATGAAGGCGATCTTTTTGGTCCAATCATAATAGAATCAGGACATTATGAATGGGGTGAAATAACTGATTTATTAATATTCCAAAGTGTAGCAATGACCTCATGGTGAATGGGAGTATCTTCCACAGATTAGATGCATACATTTTGAAATATATGAAAGTGAGAAAACACTTTGGCAAGATCATTATTTCTGATTAGCACTTACCAGCATTTATACTTTCAACCTCTTATGTCACTGAATCATAAAAATGTAAGAGCTCTAGGGGATATTAAATCATACAACAAAGACCATCAGAGCTGGGAGAGACCTTAGAACATTGAGTTCTAAATCTTGAAGAAAAACCCTAGGATGTAGAAATGAAGTGTTAGAGCTTAAGATCATCTAGTCCAAACCCCTTCTTTTAGAGAGGAGGAAAATGAGGCTCAGAGAGGTCAGATGACTTGTCCTAGGTTACACAGCTAGGAAATAGCAGAATTAGGACCAGAGATTAGATTTCCCAACTCCTAACTTTGTGCTCATTCCCAAAGAGCTCAATGACCCTGAATTTTTCATCGTCTACCTTGACCAGGGAAATGGAGAAAAAAAAACTAACAAAAAAATGGAAGAAAACTTTTATTAGATGATGTTGCCTGCATGAAGCTTGGAAACTGACCTGGTTGGATTCTCCCCAGAAGGTATATTCCCATTTGCTATTCCAGGGCAGAGTACAAAATGCTGAGAGGACTAAATTGATTAACTTGTCCCCTTTCTTTTTTTTTTTTTCTTTGGGACCTATTACTCTGGAGATATCAAATTTCCTGTGTTCTTGGATGTCATAATTTGTTTTATCCAGTCAATGTCATGTGATACATTCAGGTCTGTCCACAAGATGTTTCAAAGTCAAAGTTAACATGAGGACCTCATATCTCTTAGCAGATGGTGTGTCATCCTGAACATTGGTGATATATGTCGCCTAGTTGAGATGGATCTGATTTGGATCTCATAGAGAGGGAGATAATTTGAGACCCCATAGAGTAGTTGTTAATCTTCCTCTCAGAGTGAACAAAGATTATTCACAGTGGTAGAAAGAGATTTTCTAGGGTCCCCCCCTAATTTTCTTGATTAACGTGTTGGCTATCACAGGTGTAAGGCATAATGGCTCTATGAGGTTTTCATAGCTTGGCCAATTAAAATTTGTCACAGATCCAAGAACTAACGAGCTTTGCATCATAATGGAGAAAGTCAAAACTAGTTCCTATCAGCTGTGCACATCTCAGTCTTGTGTGTGTGCCAGTATTTTGTTGGTATTAGTTTTACATTTCAGAGGCATAGAACCTACTAGTAATTGGTGAATTGCCTGTTTTTATCAGCTAAGAGGTTGAATGAAAAGGTCTGATTTTCCAGAAAACTAGGCATCGTGGAACCAACTAAAAAAGCTTGATTCCCAATTGAAAGTGAAATATGTAACTTTGACCCTTGGTCTCTTAACCTCCTGACCACTGCAGTACTGATCGTCAGTGTTTGATGAAGGGATACTTGTATGGCTGGAGACCACATGCCATCAGTGATAAATCAAAATTAGTGGAAGCAAGTTTCAAAGGCCAGAAAGCATGCAGACAGAGATGGCAGAAGGTAAATGCTATATCTATCTGCAGGAAAAAGACAATATAAGGGTAAAAAGAAAAAAGAAATATTATCAAAAGAAAGGAGGGTGGAAAAGCAAATCAGGTTCTGGTTTGTTCTGAGACAGATAAGCAATTTCATATAATGAAGTGTTTTCTTTTTTAGGGGGCAGATGTTTTAGGAGACTCAAAATAAGTGAAATCAAATTATTTGGCTCCTGTTTCAATGTTAGGTTGACTCTTCATAGCCCCAGGAAGCTTGTGATTTTTCTGTTTTATGATAGAATGCCAAAGGAAGACCTGGGACTGACCCCCTGGTGACATGTGGACTTAGAGGCCCTAGATTTTGCATTTTTTGATGAGAGAAAAATGATTCTAAGCTATTGATCTTTTCTGAAAGCTCAGTTCAGTTCAAACCAACATACTCTGATTTAGGAGAGGAAAAGAACAAATTCTGTGTTTCCCTTAGGTGCTTTGATACTTGTAAACCTGGTACTCAAATCCAAAAGCCTGCAACTCAAGATTCCTCACCACCAAGGCAGGTTCTTTGCTGATCCACTCTAGCTTGCCTAGCCTTCTCAACACTTGCATCTGGGAGAGAATTTAATGGGCCAAAATTAGTGACATCTAAATGCTAAAAAAAATCCTTTTTAAAGGAACCTTGGGAAAAATTTGCCTCTTGGTCTGTGATGTTTCACTATGAATTTTAAAGTAGTATTACAGGAGCCAGTAGCTAATAGGAGGTCCCACCAAACATGATGTTAGATTCCCCTCCTGGGCTTTTTCTTTTGTGGGCAGATACTTCAAAGATCATAGATTTAGAGCTGAAAGGGGCCTTTGAGGCTATTTAATCCAACTTCCTCATTTTATCAATGAAGAAACTGAAACACAGAGAAGTTCAGTGATTCTTCCAAATCCCTGACTCCAAATCTAGCACTTTTTCTATTACATCATGTTGCAGATCTGATCTAGGAATTGCATAAATTAGATAGACTTTCCACTTCACGCAGAGGCCTAGCACATAGTAGGTATTTTAATAAGTGCTTGTAGAGTGACTGAGGCTTAGAATTGATTCAGATCAGCCATGAGCTTTCAACTGCCTCTCAACTAGCCCTCATTTAATCTCAGCAATCATCCCTGTAGGCCTTCTAAGAGGTGGATTGAGGGATGAGGGATGGATAATGAGTTTAATAGAGAGGAGGGCTGGTCCTTGAAGTCCTCTATATACTGAACAGGAAAGGAAGTGCAGGGAGCAAAGCTATGTACCCTGTAGGTGAACAGGAAACATGAACTGGATGATATTGAATGGAATTGAAGTTTAGAAGTCCCATGAAGAAAGGAATATGATACTTCTCTCTCTCCCTCTCCCTCTCTCTCTCCCCCTCTCCCCCTCCCCCTCTCCCTCCCTCTTCCCCCGCTTTCCTAACCTGATCTCCTACTGATAGTTTGGGGCTTTCCAGAAGGGGCTACAACCAAGTCCCTGTTAGGTTCTAGATATAACCTTGGTATTGGGAAAGGATGTTTCTACTACTCACCTAAATGGCTCCTGAGCCCTCACTGGTGTGTTTCCAATTATTAAAAAACCAGCAGAAGTGATACCACTAACTTTTACTCAGAAGTAGTAAATAGAAGGCAAAGCACAAATAATTGAAACATAGCATTCCACCCATAAACCTGGGACACACTCACCCACCAATACATTGTGTCTATGGTGGAACAGACACAAACTTTCACAGTCGTGGAAAGTAGACATATGAAAAAATAACACCTATGCCTGGGGCAACTCACAGCTCTGGATTGTTGACAACTCAAAACGTTTAGTTGTCTCCCTATGGAATGGGTTATACAACAGGTCACTTATAGAGGGCAGGGAGAGGGTGGTATTCCTAGGCTTCTCCACCCTCCTGCTGGTTGGGATCACATCTCTCTGCTGGCTGCTACTCTTGGGATGTTCCTCCTCTGGCCCTTTCTGATCCCCTGCTGGGGGATGTGGGAGGGAGTGCTAAGGAGGGAGAGTGCTTCTCTGCTGTCTGCTTTGTCTCTGGGTTGCCAAAACATCATAAACTCTTCCAAGCAGCATATGGCAGGACAAGTCCTTTCTTCCTGCAGATCACTCCTCCAAGCAGCAGGTGGCAGTACAGGTTCTGAGCTGTGTGTCCAGATCCCACAGGAAGCTTCTGCTGGTCTCAGGTCTTAGGACTGTTCCCCTACCTAGCCCAGAGGTCTAACCCTGACCAATCCCACTGCCCAAAGCAGAGCCCCTTGTGTGAAATGAAGTACCCCATCTCATAGTCAAATCCCAAAACTTACATTTCCGCCAGCCAAGTCATAGTCAGACAATATATATGCAAACATGTATATATATACATGTGTATAGGTATTGGTGCACACATGTGTGTGCACTGTGAGTATACAAATGTGTGTATACCTACATATTGTGTACCTGCACATTGTTGCATGTAATTATATTTTATATGTATATTGTGTGTAATATTATGACAAAGCACCATAAAATATTATATATATTATCATATATTATGTATATGACAGAAGTGAGTAGTCTATGCCTTCAAGAAGCTAAAACATATACAGAGATAAGTACACGAAAGAATGTTAGAATAGGGACAGAACCAGAGGAGGGAGTCAGGTTTAAGGTTCAAATTTCTTCCTCAGCCAGAGAGAAAGATAGTTATACATATTTAGATAGATGTATGATAGATATATAATTATAATTATATTATAAATTTATGCACATGAAAGTCCTAAGGCTGCCCTAGTAGAAAGATTTACAGAATGAATATATGTAAATATAGATCCATACATTCATATAATTATAACATTCATATACTATAGATCATGGATTAGGTATAAATAATATATAAAATTTACCTACATGTATATGTATATATTGTGTGTATATGAAAGCCCTAGAATTGAGGAAGAAATTTGAACCTTAAACGTTATCCACTCACCCAGGTATTAGTGGGGATATATGTATATACGCATATATACATATGCATATATACATATGCACATATACATACATATTTTAGACAGGAGGCTATATATGTGTATACATGTAAAATATATAAAAAGGAGGAGATACATGTGCTTATACAAATATATGCGCATACATAAATATATGTGTATATAGAAATATATATGTGTATGTGTCCTTGCAAACCCTTCTCAGGGTTGAGGAAGAAATTTGAAACTTACATGTGATCCACCATCCCATCTACCACTCTTTTCTCTCTATTCTAATTCTCTTTCATGTACTTATTATCTCTGTAGATATTTAGCTTTTTCAAGGCACAGATTATGTCACTTGGGTCTTTGACTCCTCAGCACCTAGCTACCTGCCTTGAACAAAGCAGTCATCTGATAAAAGCTTGTTGCAGTGAATTGAATCAAATACCATCTAGCTTAACTGAAGCACACTTGTGACATATTCGTTTTTATCATATTTTTGCGAACTCTTCAATGTTGTACAAGCTCATAAACTTTTTCAGTCCATAGTTCACTAGGGAACCAGTAATGGGGATGGTCAGGGAAGGGAAATAAGAAGAGAGGATGAGGAAAAGAAGGCATTACTTGTCTCCCCACCTGTGACACCCACATGCAATCCACCGATATGAATCCGTGATATCCATATCCCTTCACCATATTTATTTGTATACGTTTGCATGCGTCTGTCATATTCCCTCCTTTCTATCTATATAGAGTCAAACATTCATATAATTATAATATTCAATCTAATAAGTACTTATTAAGCATCCATTACATTACATGCAAGGTTCTATGCTGGGGACTGAGGTTATGAAGGTAAAATTTAAAGCAGTCTCTGTCCTCAAGAAACTCACTAGACACATATAACACATAAATTGCTTCTCTACCTTTCACATAAAAATTCAGTATGTTGTAGTGAAAAGAGCATTGGAATGAGAGTTAGAGAATAAAAAAAAAAGATCGTATGTGAAATTGTAAATCTATTATGTACAACTTCCTATTCCTTTTAATTATATAATAAAATTATTATGTTACTTTTTTCCTTTTTCTCCCCTTCTCCTCCCTTATCCTAGAGATGGCTACTATTAGACACAAATATGTATACATATATATATGTATATTGTATAGGTATATATGTATGTGTTTGTATATAAAATAATTCTATACATACCTCTATTTATAACAATTAGAAAAGACAAGATTTGAACTCATGTCCTCTGCAACCAAAGCTAGGGCACTTCCCATCTTATCATAATACTCCTTGGCATTGCTTTGCAAAAAGAACTTTGTATCCAGAGTCACCCTACTAAAAGAAAGAAGAGGACACAATCTCCCTATAGGAAGGACCCTTTGGAAGAGGCAGATGCTACCTCTGTCTCCCACCCCAACAGAATAAGAACGTTAGACTAGAAGATAAATAAGGTTCCTTTTGATTCCAAATCCTATGATTTGATTTGTTATTTTTGTGTGTTTCTATAAAAGACAAACAAATAACATACTGAAAATATCATAGGATCATATATTTTGACTTGGAAACCTTATAGTCTATAGACTAAGAAACAGAATTATAGGTTCAAAGAGCTGATAGCAGTGTGAGACAGGAACCTGGGAAAATTAATCTACCCTAATTCTCCATCATGCCAGAGTTGATTATGTAATAACTTTCAGGGCAAAACTGGTTATTAGTAACATCCAGGTTGCTGGCAATATCTTTTCTTTCCTACAGTTGCTCAGGTCTCTACCCACAGAGGAAGTAAGCAAGTAATATTGCCCTGCCAAACTTCACCATATGGTGCAGGGTCCCCGGTGCCTAGACCGTCATGTGCTTTTCAGATTTATTAAAAAGCCTGCGCAAAAGAAATACCCTTTGGGGCACTAAAGTCCCAAATTCAGCGGTTTCCTTCCCAATCATGACAACATCCCCCAGGCTGTCTTTCAGATGGTTAGCCAGGAACTCTTCAGAACAGTTTTCTTCTGCCATGTATACAACAGTTTCCATCGTAAGTATGAGGAAGGTTTGATTCCTCATGAGCCAATTACATAGACTGATTGGCCCCTGAGATAATTGCAGGGAGATAAGATTTCCTTAATAGAGACTATTAGACATTAACTCAATGTAGAATTACCAGTGAAATCTGTCTATGTACCCACTGCTTTTATGAAAGCATCACTTGGTGTTTCCAGGGGATCAGGGTGGCATAATCTCCTATGAAAAATGTAACCAAGTGGCTCTAAAGCATATGGAAATTTTTTGCAACCCACCCCCCTGCCTTCTGTTTTAGCTGAGAACTCTGCAAATATTGAACCGTGAAAAACAAGACTACGGATGGGGAGTTATATATAATCTTAAAATTGGAAGAAACCTCGGAGGTCATCTAGATCAAATGCATATTTAATGCAGAAGGCTCTTCTCTAGCATTCCTGACAGAAGGTCATCTAGTGTCAACTTGAATACCTCTAGTGATGAAGAACTCACTAGTAAATGATTCCACTGATTCCTTTGTTGGGCATTGTTGGTTATTGGAAAACTTGTTAGAATGCTTTTTCCTGTGCTAAACTTAAATTAACCTCTCTGTAACGTCCATCCGTTTGGGTCCTAGCTCCATCTTTGGAGCACTAGCCACACCATCATCTACATGAATGATTTTCCAATACAAGAATTAAAATCTTGTATTTTCTTTTCTTCTCTTCCCCTGCTAAAAGTGATATCAGCTGGAGTCAGGGTTTGGGAGTCTGAGGTAGGATCTACCTCTTTCAAAGAGTCTTTCCTATAGAGTGATTGCATCCCCTTCTTTCTTTCAGTAAAGTGACTGAGGAGTACAAAGTCCTTTCCACAAAGCAATGCCAAGAAGTATTATGGTATAATGGAGAGCGCCCTAGATTTGATGGCAGAGGACATTGGTTCAAATCTTATCTTTTCTAAGTACCACCTGTGTGAACTTGGACAAATTAACCTCTCTGTGTTTCAGTTTCCTCAAATGTAAATTAAGAGGTTGGCCTAGGTGATCTCTCATGTCTGCTCCAATTCTAAATATTTGGTCCTAGTAAGAGCATTTTACTTTTCAGTGGTCCTTTCCAACTGATTCTTCAGAATTAAATAATCTAAATGTTCAGCTTTCATTTTTGAAGAGGACCAATGACAGCACAGGGGTGATGTCTTGACTTGCATGTGACTTGGATTTAAGTGAAGCAGAGATGCACAAAGTCATCAGCCTCACTCTTTCTTCTAGAGTCATTGAAATCCATGGGCAGCTAGGTGGAGCAGTGGAGAGAGCTCTGGGCCTGGAGTCAGGAAGACTCATCTTCATGAGTTCAAATCTGGCCTCAGACACATAGGAGCTGTGTGACCCTAGGCAAGTCACTTAACCCTGTTTACCTCACTTCCTCATCTGTAAAAATGAGCTGGAGAAGGAAATGACAAACCACTCAAGTATATTTGCCCCAAATTGGGTCACAAAGAGTCTGAACTGAACTGAAACAACTTTATCATCAGATAGCCAAGCTTCCCATTTTTTTTTATAGTGCCTCCTAATTAAGTATCATTGGCAAACTTGGAAATTTGACCTTACGCTACAACACTGTTTCAATCAAGGGGCCTATAGATCTCCTCAGAACTCTGCTTTTCAAAATGCGTGGTTATCATTTATCAATTCAATATGGGGACCAAACAAGGAGTTCTCAACACTATTTTGCCACTATGAAAAGGTTCTAAAATAAAATTTATTTGCATTCACCTTAATGGAATACACAATTGTAAAATATACCATGAGGGGGTAGGGACTGTCATAAAATCAACATCATGATTTAATAGAATCAGGAGACCTCAGTTCAAATTCCATCTTAGATAATTTACTGGCCATTTGACCTTAGGCAAGTTACTTCACATCTCTGAGACTCAGTTTCCTCACCTGTAAAATGGGTATGGTCATCCTTTCCCTGCCTACCTCCCAGGTATATTGTGAGGAAAGCACTCTGGAAACCTTGAAATAAAGAAATTGGAGTTATTGTTATACTGACCTTTAGCTCCTGAGCAATCTTTGGCAAGTCACTAAATCTCTCTTGACTTCAATTTCCTCATCTGTAAAATGAAAGTTTTGATTAAAGAGCTTCTGACATCCTTCCAGCGCCAGCTCAAGATCTTTTTTTTTTATTATAAACAAACAATGACTGGATTTTTCTATTCTGAAGAGTTCAGAATTATAAGGAGGAATCTTTGGGTTCCCCTCATTGAGCCTGGACGTGGTGGCTATAAACAGTTCTGGTCTAGGTTCTACCTAGCCGTTCAGAATGGGCCCTTCATATGCTCAAATTCCTCCCGCATTTTGGTATTGGGGATTTCTTTTGGATACCTCTACTGGCCTACCTCTTAGCAGATCCAGCAATGCCAAGGTATTATTTTTCCCTAATCCTTCCATTTTTCCATTATACCCATATGTGGGATTTTTTTTTCATCCAATTTAATAGCATAAAGACCTGTTTGGATTTAGAATCTGTTTTCCAGCTAATATAACCCTGCAGCATCCTATTAGCTTCCTTTATTACAGCTACACGCCAGGCTGAGAAGGTTGGGGATTATTATATAATAACTCAGGCTCATTTCTGGTCGGTATATAGCATCCCCTTTTCATTCAGCAAATCCCTTCTGGGGTTGCTTTCTGTTTGGAAGACGGGAAAGGGGACTAGAAGGGGTGGGGAGTGTTTGCTATGAGTTATTATCCCACACTTATCAGCATTAAACCGGATTTGACAACTCATAGCGTAGGATTTAAATGATCTAAATCCTTCTTCATTTGGCAACCCGGTTTCCCGTTATTTATGGTGCTTCCCAATTTATTATCATCAACACACTTGGAGCATGGCTCATGGTGCCTTCAGCCAAGTGATTTATACAAATAATAAAAAGATGGGGGTTCCCAGCAATGAACTCCAGGCATAATTCCCCTTGCTGTCCTGCTCATCTAGCTGAGTCCATCTCTTATAGATTAACCCTTGGCCCTTTCCTGCCTTCCCTCAGGAAAATGTATCCTTGGATTCCTGGGGGGGGCGGTGCACAGGGGAAAATTGCAGCAAGGGAGAAGCGACCTTGGGCCCTTCATCTCTAGAGGACACATAGGTTGGTAAGAGTCAGTATCTTAGGGTGTAGAATAAGGATAGGATTGGGAAAAGGACTTGTACTAACTGGAGAGGAAAATCTGAGTCAAAAACCTGTAAAATTTATACTATATTTATACTATCTCTTTACTCATGGGAGGGAACTACAAGGACTATACCAACGCTTTAATTTATCATTGATGTGCCTCCACAAGGCAGAAAATTTGTTTTATTATCCTTGTCTTACCAAGAGAGAAACTGAGTCAGAAAAACAAATTAGCTGAGCTCATTCCAGATATGAGGAGTAGAATCATTATTAGACCTTGGTTATGGGGGCTCTCTGTCTATAGCTCAGTCCACAGATCTCTTCAATCCAAGTGCTGTGCCAAGGTGCTCTAGTTACTTTGCCAAGACCCAGAAGGCCCCAGGAGGCAGATATTAGGATCAATGAGTAGAAGCAAATTTCACACCCATGTAAGAAAAAAAAAACTCCACAAAAGTGACATGTGCTACTTACTAGAAGGGCAACTGCAGAGAAGAATGGGTTCTTACTGAATATCTTAAAATGAAAACAGGATAACTGGCTGTCAGAGATATCATACAGAAGAATCTTGTTCAGGTCCTTGGTTGGACCAGCTGGCTTCTTGGGACCCTTCCAACTCAGATTCTATAATGTGATTCTGTGATTCATTGAAAGGTATTGAAGATCAGAGTAGCTTGGTAGTGCATAGGACAGAGCAATAGATAGGATCTAGAGTATGGGAATTCCAGGGTTTAAATCCGGCCTCAGATGTTTATTAACCATGTGATCTGAGGCAAATAACTTAATCACTCTCAGCCTCAGTTTCCTCATCTATAAAATAGGATAATAGCACCTATCACATAGGATCATTGTGAAGATAAAATGAGATATTTTAAAAATATTTTACAAACTTTAAAAAACTATATAAATGCTAATTACTACTATTACCACCACCCCCCAGGGCTCCTCCTAGTACTACCATTGGACTACCGTTGGAAGAACTCCCCTTTATTCCCTTGAAAAGTCCAGATTGGAACTGAGCTCTAGCCTTGCTTAGGGAGGGGTCTAAAGTTCCTAGTCTGGACCTTGATGTAGCTCAGCTGCCATTATTTGGGGAGGGAGATGAGTTCTGTTTATATGCTCTTCTGTCTTTTTCTTTATCACAACTCTCCCCTTTGAACGTATTCTTTACATAGGTCTGTTGTTGTTCAGTCATTTTTCAGTCGTGTCTGACTCTTCGTGACCCCATTTGGAGTTTTCTTGGCAAAGATACTGGAGTGGTTTGCCATTTCCTTCTCCGGCTCAGTTTATAGGTGAGGAAAGTGAGGCAAACAGGGTTAAGTGACTTGTCCAGGATCACACAGCTAGTAAGTGTCTGAGACCAGATTTGCACTCATGATGATGATGATGAAATGTCTTCCTGACTTTAGGCTCAGCACTCTATCCACTGCTCCTGGGTAGCCACTTGAATGATGGAAATATAGGGCAGGAGATCTATTGATGTTAGGGAGATGTATTTAAGTGAGACTATATGGAGAAGGAACCTTGCCCTCCCCCTCAAAAAAGGGTCATGTCATGTTTTGCACTAATGGTTTTTGATGGTCTTTTTCACAACATTCTCCTGAGAAATAAAACCAATTAATTTTATAGTTACTTAGGACCCTGTAGTGTTCAGACACAGATTTTGCAAGTAGTGTAATTTCAAGCCTGTATCACTTATTTTTCATCTTTGTCATTAAATAGACTTCATTACATCAATAGTGTAAGGGACAAGGTGTCATGCTCCCACACTTTAAGATAACCTCTGACATCTTATAACATCAGCAAAGAATTTGGTAAAAACAAGTCACGTTGTTTTAACAAGCTTGCAAAACCTTGAAAGGGCAAGCCAATGAGAAGGGCCCCAAAGTTCTAGAGGGCAGAGCCAGTTTTAACTAGCCCTAAGTAGGACAAAGGGCATGGGTTTTTGGATGATGAGGGATGGAGGGGGCATGTCAAGGGGACATGAGATGGGTGGACTTGTAAGATTGTAACCCATAAAGGAACGGACCAATCTGGACCTGGAAGGGAGGAGTCTCCGTTTAACAGTATAAAACTTTCTTGCGTCTGTAATCAGCACGACCTCTTCCCAGAGATTTTGCCTGGTTCTTCCAAGAACCGTAAAATAAATAATTTTTCACTCGCTCCAAGCTTAGTTTTGTTTTTAACTAGAAGGCTTTATTTCTCTAAGGCCTTATTTCTAACAAATAGTCATATGATCTAGTCAATGTGGGCACTTCTTTCTTGTCCTTGTTTTGCCATAAATCCTCCATGGAGGATCAACCCAAAGTAATAGAGGAGTTCATCTACATCTTTTGATTTTCTGTGGGTCACTGTGGCATGTAAACTGTATATCTCCCACTCTCCCCCCAGACTGGCCCACCTGCTTTTCTCATCCTACATTTCCTAGATGGAATTTGTTATGACTTTTCTTGGATGTAGGCCATTATTAGAAATATGTGGTGGCCTTCTTGTATCTATTATTATCACTTCGGTCACCCTCAACTTGCATTCTTCAGAAACTATAAAGTTACTAGATCTCAACACCAGGCATGCATTTGGGTTAAAAAGATAGTTCTGTTTTGTTTTGATGTGGGGTATGTATGTGTGCGCGCGCGCGTGTGTGTGTGTGTGTGTGTGTGTGTGTGTGTTGTTTGCCTCTCCAAGGAAAGCTTGTGAACGTGGATGCCTCAAAGCAATGTTACAATCACATATGCTATGAATCTCTATGGCTGAAGTACTCCTGACCTCAAATCCAGAATGTGATCATGTGTGTTCACATCTGTACCAATGAGTGTGCTTAAAGGTCATTTTTTTTCCATACATGAAAGCAGGGTCCAGCACTAGAAAATATCTTTTCGGACAAGCTGCGTCAGTCATTTTGAAACAATGGATATAGTTTTCAGCCGTTTTTTTTCCTTTCCATCATTTCTTTCCCTCACTCCTTTATTCTTCTCACTATTGGCTACTCTGTTTTATGAAAACAAATGAGTTTCTACTTAATTTCTGCCATGTTCTCTTAGTTTCCACTGTGCTCCTTTTATTCCTTGAGTCCAGATCAGGTCACAGAGTCAGGGTCAACATGTCCCCCCAACTCCCACTCACTCTTCACTTTCTTAGCCCTTTTGTGCATCACCCACTTCTCCCCACTCCCCCGCCTGGCAAGGCTGAGCAAGAATCTAAACATGTGAGGCTGTGAATATTTGGGGTGAAAAGTTGGGGTGGCATCAGACAAATGTCCTGTAGTATCCAGATGGCACCTCATATTTATGGAAGATTGAAAACATCTTTGTTAGTTTGGAAGAGTGTAGAGACTCTTTTCCTCTCTTTTAGTTAAAGGAGGGTTATTGAAATATTGGCCCACATATCATAACATAGCTCTATGTAAAGTGGCTTACATTTGACCTTTCTATACAACTGAGAAGAGGAATAAGTGCATGATGATTTCAGCTGCCTCCTGCTCCCTTGGGATGAGTAACGAATGAGTCAGCAGGAGGGGCTCAGCCTGCAAGACAAAGTCATAAATATTCCTCTGCTCAAAGAGCAGCTTTCAAGACAGTGTCTTTTATTTAAAACAGTAAATGCAGAAAGGGTCCTTGGACCTGACCTTATGGGTACAGTCAGAGAAAAATAATTGTGGGTCTGGTTTTTTATTTTATTTCAATAATATGGGTCTGGAGACTAGTTCCATCTTCATAGGGCCCGATATAGCTCATCACGGAGAAGAATTTAGTGCCACAACCATACAAAACGTAAGCCGGATAATATAGTGGAAAGGACCCTGAATTGGGAAACAGGAGCTGGGTTAAGATCCCATGAGGATCAAATGAGATAATATAGGGTGTCTTAAAAGTCTTACTGCAGTTTTAAACTTTAATAGATTGCCTAGGATCACACGATTAGTGTGATCTATTAAGCATTAGTAGCTTTAAAACTGCACTAAGACTTTTGGGATACCCTCTATATGTAAAACTGCTAAATTTGGAAGGCTATTTAAATGTTAGTTACTATTATTGTTGTTGTTGAATCATTTTTCAATCGTGTCTGACTCTTCATGATTCCATTTGGTGTTTTCTTGGCGGAGATACTGGAGTGGTTTGCTGTTTCCTTCTCCACCTCATTTTACCAATGAGGAAACTGAGGCAAACAGGGTTAAGTGACTTGCCCAGGGTCATACTGCTAGTAAGTGTCTGAGGCTGGATTTGAACTCAGGAAGATGAATCTTCCTGACTCCAGACCCTCAGTGCTTTGTGCACTATGGTACCACCCAGCTACCTTGAACATACCTACAAATGACCAGAGAACCAGCAGTCAGCAATATTTCTGGAGAAGCAGCATGGTGCAGTGGAAAGAGCACTCAATGATCTGTATTCAGAAGACCTGGGTTGAAATTCTTCTGATACTTACCTACCCATGCGAAACTCCCACAACTTCAGTCTCTTCATTTGTAAAATGATGGGGTGAATTAAATAATGTCATATGGCCCCTTCCAGCTCTGTCTACATCTGTAGTCATGCAATCCTGCATATGCACTAAGTGTAGATGGTGCAGTGGGTAAGAATTGCTGGATTGGGAATCCTGACCTGAGTTCAAATCCCACCTCAGACACTAAATAGCTGTGTGACCCTGGGCAAACCATGTCACCCCTCCTCTCCTCAGTTTCCTCATCTGTATAACAAAGATTATAATAGCACCTACCTCCCGGGGTTGTTGTGAGGATCAAATGAAATAACTTACGTGCAATGCTTTGCAATCCTTAATTTTATATGATAAATGCTAGCCTTATTACTTTTTTTGAGAGGCAACCTGGTCCATTAGATAGAGAGCTGAAGTCAGGAAGACCTGAATTTAAATCCTACTTTGATCACTTACTAGTTGTGTGATCCTGGGCAAGTGATTTGATCTCTCCCAGAACCTCAGTTTTCTTCTTTGTAAGACTGAATACTAATACTAAATTTTTAATACTAAAATACCTACTTCTCAGTGTGGTTGTGAGGCTCTAATGAGAAAATGAATGTAGAGTGCTTTGGACACTTTAAAGCACTGTATAAATGTTGCTATTATTACTATATCGCTATTCTAATTATTTTAATAATTATTTAAATAATATTTTAATGAGAATACTTATTGTCTTTAATGCAAGTTTTGCTTGCATACTTCCCAATGCATACTTTCCATTGGGATTCTTTTCATGACATACATACTATTTTATTTAATGAGAAGATTAACCAAATATAATCACTGGGTTATCCAATAAAGAAGAGACTGCAAAATGAGCCAGCTGGTAAGACACATGGAGCACTAGCACCTTAAATGCCTATGTTCTCTTCAACTCGACCCCACCTCACCAAAACCCTACTCCTTTGGAGTATTTCTGGAAATCCTGCTATTTTTCTTCCCAAGATCTAATTGAATTGAATTCAATTAAATTGAAATCTATTGATTTCAGTAGAAATCAGTATTTCTATTGATTTTTCTCATTCCTAATCGCAAGCTGGGTTGTTCTGTCCTGGCAACCACAAAATCAAATGTACCTAAAGTGCTTTGTAAACTTTCAAGTGCTTCTAGAGACATCAGCTATTATCCTTATCAGTTCTGTTCTTATGGTAAGCATCTCTTGCATGCACATAAAAGGTACTTAAAGTGCATTTTACAGTTAGAGTAGAGCTCATTGTGAAGTTTATCCTATTAAAAAAAACAACTATCTTGAGTGGAAAAACTGGGTTACCAAGTAATTCAATTCAGCTAGCATTTTAAACTTTTCTTCCATTAACTAATTGATTGATTTGTTTACTTCTTTACTTTGGACCTGTGATTTCATCAAGGTAGGGAGCTCTCTGGCGAGGCAACTATCTCTATCATAGAGTTTTCTGAGGCTGAAAGGCTTTAGGATTGAACCCAGGCTCTACTAACTCCCAGGCCAACTGTCTATCTACTAACTCATTCTGGCTCTAATTAATACAAATCTTTATTGGAGAGGCAGCTTGGTACAAAGGATATAGAGGGATGGCATAGGTATCAGGAAAATCTGGGAATAAAGCCTACCTCAGAGTCTATAACACAGATCCTGGAGAAGTATTTAACTTTTCAGTGTCTAGGGCAACTGACTAAGAGCATAGATGGCAGAACCATTGCCAATATACATTACTGGAGGGAGTTTCTTCACTGGGGAGTAAATAAGGGTCTGGCCTTGGAGTCAAGAAAAACATAGGTAGGTCTGCCTCTGCCACCTAATAGCTGTATAACCATGGGCAAGCCCCTTAAATGCTCAGTCCCACCGATGATTTTCTAAAACTAGGTTATACGTAATAGAGGGAGCTTCCCCATAGTCGTCCCCTAAATTTGGAAGCAGAAATCTGGACCAAGCACACACAGCTACACACACCATTTATATGAGAGCCTGTTGTCCACAGGCATGGTGCTAGGCACTGAAGATATAGAAAGGAAAAATTACTCAGCAACCCTATTCCTACTTTCAAAAGCCTTACAACTTCTGGGGAAGGGGGGGAAATGTGAGCACAAATTTGTATTGATATATTTCAGAATGAAATAATGAATAAGAGAATCCCACTCATAACCTCTAACTCAGTTTCCTCAATTGTAAAGTGGGGATAATAATAGTACCTACCTCCCAGGGTTGTAAGGATCAAATGAGAAAATATTTGTAAAGTGTTTAGCACAGTGCCTGACACATAGTAGGGATTTAATAAATGCTTCTTCCCTTCCCCTCCCTTCTTTTTTCCTCCTCTCCCTTCCCCATCATACCAGACCCAAGAAGATTAGAGGAAAGCACACTATGCTAGTATTTTTCTTTTTTAAATAATTCTTTTAAACTTTTTAAAAATAGGATTCATTTCTTTTTTTCTCCCTCCTACCTTGCCCCCATAAAGAGAAAAACCCTTATTACACATATGCAGTCAAGAAAAACTAATTCCCACACTGACCACGTCAAAAATGTATGTCTCATTGTGAATCTTGAGTCCATCATCTCTCTCACAGGAGATGAGTAGCATGTTCCATTATCAGGCCTCTGGAATTGTGGTTGCTTGTCACAGTGATTAGAGCTTTTAAGTCTTTCAAAGTTCTTTCTCTTTATAATGTTAGTATCGAATAAATTGTTCTCTGGGTTCTTCTTACTTTGAGCTTCATCAGTTCATACAAGTCTTTGTCCATGTTTCTCTGAAACCATTCCTTTCATCATTTCTCATGGTACTATAATATTTTGTTACGTTTATATATTACAATTTACTCAGCCATTCTCCAATTTATGGGCACCTTCCTTAGTTTCCAGTTCTTTGCCACTACACAAAGAGTTAATATAAATATTTTTGCCTATATGGGTCCTTAAATTCTTTCTTGATCTCTTTGGAGAATAGGTCTTATAGTGATATCGCTGGGTCAAAGGGAATAAAACATATTCACAGATAAATAAATAGAGAATACATACAACATAAGTGCATGATTGGGGGGTGGAGTGGAGAAGAAATCATGAAAGACTTCCTGAAGGAGGTAGCACTGGAGTTAAGCCTTGAAGGAAACTAAATTTAGTAATTTTGGGGTCATAGTCAGTCACTTAGCTAGGATTAATTAAGCACTTCCCTTTTGCCAGGCAGTGTGCTTAGTTTTAGGGATACAAAGAAAACCAAAAACACAGTCTCTGCCCCCAAGGTATTCACATTCTGATGAGGCAGACAATATGCCTCGTTAATAAATGTGAATAAATAAAATAAATGTGAAATTTGTGTGATGTAAATGGAAGATAATCTTAGCAAGAAGCCACTGTGTGGTAGGGATAGGGCAAGGAAAGACCTCTTGTAGAAGGTGGGACTTGAGCTGAGTCTTGAAGGAAGTCAGGAGTTGGAGATGAGAACATTCTAGCCAGGGAAAAAACAGAGAGGTGAAACATGAAGTGTTATGTTGGTGGAGCAGCAAGAAGACCAGTCTGACTGTTTCTTAGAGTATGCAGAGGGAAATGAAATGCTTTCCAGAATAGTTGATCAAATCATAATTTCCACCAACAGTGAATCAATGTACCTGCTTTCTTACAGCCTCTCCGTTTATCATTTTCCTTTTCTGTCAATTTTGCCAATCTGATGACCATGAGATGGAATATGAAAATTGTCCTATTTTGCATTTCTTCAATTATTACTGATTTGTAACTATGCTGGTTTTCTCAAGGATGTATTTTTAGTTTTCATAAGCCACTGCACAGAGATAGCATCTGAAATACTGTGGGTGGTTGACTTCCTGTTTTCTTCCTTGAGAATAGGAATACAAAGGGAAGAGAGAAAGAAAGAGACTCTGTTTATTTCTTAGGTTACAGTATGACTAGAAGAATCAGTACAATCTGTCTGGAAATCAGCACAATGCCATTATAAAGCTTGTGTTGGGGGGACAAGTACAACACAGTTACAATGAGGTACATTAAACATTGCCCTGTATATAGGTTATTTGATGCATCAATGGTTCTCGAAGAGTATGCTTTGCATTTCTCTAGGTATGTGAAATTTGGGATGTTATGTGTGACTTTGAACAAGTTTGTTAACCTCTCTGAGTCTGTTTCTTTATTTATAAAGTGAGGAAATTGGACGGAATGTCCTCTTATGTCCTTTCCAGTACTTAATTCATAATCTTAGAAACCTATTGCAGATAAAAGAAAATGTATAAATAATTTTGTTGAATATAAAATTTAGTTACACAGCATACATAGTATAGTAGGTACAAAATTTTAAAAATAAACACAATTTACCTATTGCACATATATACTGGCATGAAAACATGTCATTGATATTGAACTAAGAAATAATTCAATGAGGGTATTTATAGTAGTCAAAATAGCTTATTCACTTAAAGCCGTTCTTAAAACAATATTGCTATTACTGTATACAGTGTTCTCTTGGTTCTGCTCATTTCACTATTATTATTTTAGGTAAGTCTTTCCATGTTTTTCTAAAATCATTTAGCTCATCATTTCTTACAACACAGTATTATTCCATCACAATCATACCACATCTTGTTCAGCCATTGCCCAATTGATGGGCATTCCTGCAATTTCCAGTTCTTTGTCACCTCAGAGACAGCTGCCATAATCATTTTAGAACATATAGATTCTTTTCCTTTTTCCCTAATCATCATTGGAAATAGACCCTAGCAATAACAAGGGTGTCTGCTCTTATACTTCACTCTCCTGTAATGTGCCAACTTAAACTTTAGTGTGCCCCTATTCTTCATGGCAAAGAATATTGTGCTGTGAGCAAAAATAATGATGTTAATAATAATAATAATAATAATGATAGTTATAAAGGACTAGTATAGCTATATCTTCCTTATAGAAAAGTACTTTATCTGAAAAAATTTTTTTTGGTCCACACCCATGGTTTCATTTCATTGTGTAGAATTCTTGATGGGAAAACTTCCATCCACTGCACCTATGGTTGGGTCTTTTTCATACCAAGGTCAGCCTTTTTTTTTTTTAAGGCAATTGGGGTTAAGTGACTTGCCCAGGGTCACACAGCTAGTACGAGTCAAGTGTTTGGTCTGAGGCTGGATTTGAACTCAGGTCCTTCTGACTTCAGGGCCGGTGTTCCATCCACTGCACCTCCTAGCTGCCCCCCAAGGTCAGCCTTTTACCACATTGACTCTTTCTAAAGTTTTACTGCATAAAATGTATATGCTTACATTTATACACAATTCAAAACATGCATACACAGATGTATATTACTTATAAGGAAGTGGATAAATATGGAGGAAATTCTGAATCATCAGTAGACTTTATTATGTGTTCCCCAGCTGCATGATCTTCACTTCTTCTTCCTTAGTCCTTGTTTCCTCATCTGGAAAAGGAGTGATTTCAAGTGGAAATTCATCATAACCACAAAAGCTTCTCTTGACTTTTTTCCCTTAGAGCTTGTCTTAAAACTAATTTTCTATCTTAGTTATTACCCTGCCCGGTGTTTTCCTAAGTCCAAATTAGAAAAGATTCTATGAAGTAGGTATATGGAATCCCTGGGCAAGGTACACAGGGGAGGATGGATACCAATGTCTATAGTTCACTGCTTCTGTCTTTCTCTATCTCTGCTTCTGTCTCTTTCTGTGTGTCTTTGTCTCTGGATCATTAATGCTGTCACTTGGTTCTTTCCTCCTCTCCTTTGGCTTAATGAGAAGAGTACTGAACTGGGAATCATGAGACCTGAGTTCAAATCCTAACTGCTACTTACTACCTGCATAACCTTAGCCAAGTAATTTCCCATCTTTAAGCCCAGTATCTTGCCAAGGCAATGCCCAAGTCAGCAGGATAGTGTAGTGGAGAGAGCACTGGCTTTGGAGTCAGAGGACTTGGGTTTTAGTGAGTCACCCCAAGCTCTAGGGACTTTGGTTTCCTCGTTTGTAAAATGAAGACGTTGATCTAGATAGAGTCAGAGACCCTTTCATCTCTAACTCCATGATCTGATGATCCTGTGACCTACCTCAAAGATGAAAGACAACTGCAAGCCTGGAGAAAAGAAACAGAATACTGAAAGGAGGGGAAATCTTGGGGGGCAGCTACAGACAGCATTCCTTTTCCTGTCTGATCTTTCTCCCACCGGGTGATAGACAACCCACTGACCCAATAGAACAAAACAGAAACAGAACCAGACATAAAAGCAAAAAAAAAACCAATCCACCCCCAGCAAACAGCTACCATTTTCTAAGGAGTCAGCATCCTCTCCTGGCTCCTTTCTATTTAGAGCTTTGCTTTCCCCTATTTTGAAGGGCAGAGTTTGTGGGACCAGCCAAGGCTAAAATTCCATCAACACACAAAGTTGCTTCTACATTCCAGGTTAGAAATCCTTTGCTTCACAACTGTGGGCAGGGAAACTTACATGATTTCTAGCTCACAGAGAAACAGAGATCGTACCATATCCAGAAAGGCTGGTAGTAAAGGAAATGCCTTCATATAGGCATATCCACAACCACAGCCTAGCTTCAGGACACCTGAATTCATTTCTTTCTAGCTGGTTGTTTGTCTAGTTGCTGTGTGTGTCTGTGTACCTGTGCATCAGCTTTTGTGTGTGTGCAGGATGTATGTGTGTTTTCTTCTTAGTAGTAGTGGTTGAGAGAAGAAGAGGTTGGTTTTTTTTTTCTCCTTCTCCTGCTGTGTTTTTACTTTCCATTTTCCTGATAAAACTGTGTCTCTGCAGAGGAAATCAAATCTAATCTTCAATATATTTAGCATGAAAGCAATAAAGAGCATTAATTCACTTCAGAAGGAGTGAAATGCAGTTGGGTACTCAAAGGAAGGATCACCATGGAAACTGTTTTCTTTAAATTCTGTGCACTCCAGGCTCCAAACATGTCTAAGTGAAAGAAGGAAAGAGAAGGAGAAAAAAGGGGAGAAAAAGCCCTTTCCTTCTGTTACTAAAGGGATGCAGGAGCAGTTGTCATGAATCACTAATGGCATGAAGCTATAGGAACTGGAATTATAAGCGATTGTCTTTTAAATGACTTTAAGCTCAGCAAATCATACTAGGAGTGTATTCCTTCCCTAGCCCTCTTTCTCAGCTGTCAGGGTCCCATTGAACAATCCAAGATCCCTTCCAGAGTCACAAGTTTGCATGGAAACACCAGAAATTAAGATGATTAAAGAAGTCTATCCACCAAACCTGAAGTGGAATGCTTTCTTGCACAAGTTCCAAATTTATTTGCCTTTCAATCTGTTTCTATATGATTATAGTTTGCCAGATGTTTTGCTCCCAAATGATATTAAACATGTAAAGATCAGAAGTTAGCTATTGCCTTTGAGATAGTGTTAATGGGATGCAATGGAATTTCTTCTAGGGAATTTACTATAGATTAGAATCATTCTGCATGTGCTATGAATGTGTATGTGCATGCATGTGTGTGTCTGCCCGATTCTGTACATGGCCTACACCTTTTCTACATTTTCATCTTTTAGCACACGGGTCTGCCTACCACTGAATCTGCAGTCTTATGAACAAAATGAATTGGATTATTAAGAAAATTATTAGGATAATAGAGACCAAAAAAGTTTCTTTGACCTCATTTATAAAGATCAGTTGACCACACACATCAAATTATCTAGATATTATATCATCTCCATATTTCATTTGTCTTATGTAGACACAGCTCCTGAAAGCTGAGCCTATGAGAATAAGTGTGGTCATGGATAGAGAGCCAGCCCAAGAGTTTGGAAGTATAGCTTCAAGTTCCATCTATGACATATCATAGGCATGTGACCATGGCAAATCATTTAAACCCCTAGCAATGCTCTAAGACTTTAGTTGCAGAATAGTGACTGATCTACATTGTTACAGGGGATTTTCTTACAGAGAAATCCCTACAACAATGAAATCACAAATTATTCTCCTCCTCCCCAACAAAACAACAACCCTGAGCCTATGACCATAATAAACAGAATTGTTCCCCACGTGACTGCAGGGTTTCAAGGAGGCTATAGGTAACCTATTAACTCATTCATTCAGAAAATATCTATTTATTAAGAATCTACAAAATTTGTTAAGAACTTGTAACATGCAAAGCACTGTTCTAGCCAAGTGCTGGCTGAAGGATACATAGTTTAATAAGACAGTCTCTGCTTTTAAGGAGCCAACAGTCTCAGTAGGACTTGACCACTGATTGAATGGCAGAAATGATGGTGAGAAGTGAAAGAGGATTCTAAGCTTCAGTGACAGGGAGGATGCAAGTGACCACACTGGAAATAGGGAACTAAGAGGGAGGGTTCTAAGGAGAAGATGATGAGTTCAGGTTTGGACATGAAGAGTCTGATCTTGTTAACAGAGGTCCACAGTAGCTGTGGGAAGCTCCTGGATTTAGTGCTGGAAGGCATTTAGAAGTCACCTTGTCCAACCCCCTCATTTTAAAGTTGAACAGTCTGAGGTCCTGAGAAGTTACATGAGTTTCTCTGGCAAGAGGAAGAATAGATTTGAACCTAGGTCTTCTCACTCCAAAGTCAATGTTATTTCCACTACTCAACACTGCCTCTTCATGATCCCCAATGATTGCCACAGTGTGTGCCATGGTTCAGAAATGGTTAAATTAGATACATTATTTTCCACTTCTTTGGAATGTATAGACACAGCCCAACCGGATTAAAAGAGAGTCACTAAGGTTCCTTCTCCAATTTTGTGGGTGTCGATCATTTCTCTCCGAATTTCAGAAGAGTGAAATCTACATGGAAGTATATGTATATATGTATATACACACATGTGTATATGTGTATATATGTATAGATATACAATACATATAGGTATATAAAACCATGTATATATGTATACACACATGCATATATACATGTATGCATATATGCATACCAATCAGGGGAATTAGAACCTGTAACATCTTCTATCTATTATTTTAAGATGAATTATTGTCTCATTCTGTGCACCTTTCATGGTGCCTGTGACACTACTATCTGCCACTAGCTTGGACGCATAGCTTTGAGCAAGCTTTGAGCAAATTTGAATTTGTTGCACCTCTGTTTTCTGTCATCTGTGGGAATGAGACAGTAATGTCAAATGCTGCATTATTTTCTGGGCTTGATTTTTCTCTTTCAACCTTGTCTTCTACCAACCTGGTCTCTTGGTAAGCTTGCTTCATTATTACCATTGATGTCTTAATATCTTCAACACTGATTTCTAAACTGTTGTTTCATATCATCCAATTCTGAGATTCTTTAACTACACCCAATTTCTTCCTTATTTCTTCTTGTGAGTTCTTCTGCCAATTTCATTTCTTTCTTTAATTCCTTGAGTGTGTCTAGCATCCATCTTATTGTGTCTTGAAGAATATCCTGGGTTTTTATTCTACTGTTGTGATTAATACTATTTCAGTATTTCATTGAAGGTTTTTTGTTGCAGTTTCTTTTATTGTTTGGATGGGCTTGAATTATTTCATATCTTTTCATTGTATCTGGGTTCTTAGGTGTGTTTTATATTGTCATTTTCTTGTGAAGATTTCTGATAGTTTTCCTTCTTTGGAAAATGCTGATTGCTATTTCTGAGAATGGTAGTGGGAAAATTAGCTCCCTTGCAGTTTCTTACCTTTGCACTATCCTGGAAACCATTCTGCCAATCTGATTTCCAATACGGTTATAAGGGATGACTGATAAAAATGAGGACAAAGCATGTTTCCATAAGGAGAAAAGGAATGTTTCGTCTTACTGATCAATAGAAGCGTCCATATAGTGTTGAGAGCCAGCAAGGTTCACAGAGTGACATGTTGAGCCAGGATTCAGGGCATTCTGATGATGTCAAAGAAAATGGCTACAGATCACTCAATCTATTTGGTACCACTGAAACTGTGCCAGGAACAACAGCATCCTATTTCACTTTGGAGGACAGCCAAAATATGAATTGCTTAATAAAATGAAATCCCACCTTTTTCTAGTGTCCTTCTCTCTCTACTAAATTGATTTTTAAGGGGCTCTGTATAGCTTGCCTTGCTTCTGTAGCCGATTCTAGATTTTTCACAAAATCAGGTCCCAGATGTTTTAAATAGTTGGGCAGACAAGGTAATCCATTTGGTGACCAGATGCTGTCTGAAAAATTTCCTGCTACAGCGCCGAGAGTTTCTAAATTCATTAGAAACATAAATTAATTAAATCTAATCAACAGTGGGTGATGCAGAAGATTAAACAGTGAAAAACAAATACATTTCCAACTGGGTCATATTAGAGAGGCAGAGAATAGCTCTACTCTCCAGTTTAAAAGGCAAGTTAACTCTTTCTGTGCTTTTCATTGAAACTCATACTGGAAATGAGTCTGCTGAATGTGAGCTCATTGTTTTCAGCAACTAGAAGATGACAGGGCTAAGTGTACTCTGGGCTCGTTTTTCTTTTCTTCCTTCCATCCTTCCTTTCATTCTTTTGTCCTTACTTCCTTCTTTTCTCCTCCTCTGTTTCTCTCTCTCTCTCGTTCTCTTTCTTTCTTTCTTGCAAATCAATTTTTTTAGGTAAACAAAATCCAAGAATGTCCTCATATCACCATCATCACTATTATTACTAGCATTTATATAGTGCTTTAAGGTTTGTAAAGTTCTTTACAAATGTTATCTCATTTTATCTTCATGACAACCCTAGGAGGAAAGTGCTATTACTATCCCCATTTTACAAATGAGGAAAATGAGGTGAAGTGAGTGGTCCAGGGTCATAGGGCTATTAAATGTTTGAAGCGAGATTTGAACTCAGGTCTTTATGACCCCAGTTCCAGGCTCTATCTATTTCCACCTATTTCATTACTTTTTTTAATCATCTAAATCCCAGCATGCATAGTTTCCATCGTGAGAAAACTAGTTTAATTCAATTAACATTTACTCCTTATGTAAGTAAATTAACTTACTTAATTTACTTCTTGTGAAGCCAATTGACATTTACTTCTTAACATTTACTTATTTACAACTTTACTTGCTATGTTCATCATCCTGGATTCAGTACTGGAATACAGAGAATGTCTGTACTCAAAGAGCTCAACAGCTTTAGGAGGGGTGTAGCATGTACAGAGATTAATATAAGGGAATATGTGACTATGGATCACGTCCCTCTCCTCAGAATAATATTTTTTAAAGAATAAAATAAAATACATAGGATTATTTTTAAAACCAACATATTGAAATAGTTATCAAACTATTTTTACAAAGCTCATGGATGGACCCCAGTTTAAGAACCCTTGGACAAAAGCCAAGGCTCTAGGAAAATTTGAGGAGGGACCACCTGAGAGGGATGGAGTCTGGGAAAGCTTCATAGCAAAGGTACTCCCTATGTTGAGCTTTGAAGGAAAAGAAGGCTTCTGAGAGGTGTACATGAAGAGGGAGTGCCCTCTAGGCTTGGGAGGCAGCCTGTAGGAATACTCACAGGTAAGAGATGACAGGACAAGATTGGGGGAATAGTTAATAGCTAAGTTGAACTGGAATATAGAGTATGTAAAGGGGCATAATATAAAATAAGACCAAAAAAGTATATTGGAGTCAGATTGTAAAGAACTTTAAATGTTAGACTAAGGAGGTCTTTTTGTTTTGTTTTGTTTTCTTTTGATGACAGGAAGAAACTGAAGCTTTTTTGAGCAAGGGAGTAGCATGATTAGACCTGTTGGCAAATGATTCCACAAGTTTTTTCCAAAATGTTTTAGAGTATTTACCCATTTTTATTGTGTCTTCATGGAAGCAGGTTATATGCTAAAGATAAAGCAGGGCACAAAAAAATTTAATTCTTTGCACCAGCCTTTTAGCCAAATATTGTCATGATAAGACCATTAAGGGCATAACTTTGCCATTTTTCCTTTATCTTTGACAACTTAGGTGGCATCATTTAAACTTGACCTCACACTTTTTTCTTTCTTTCTTTCTTCTTTTTTTTTTTTTTTTTTTGAGACTAGGTCTAACCTATGTCACACAGGTGAAAAGATAACTACTCACGGGCCAGTCCTACTACTGATTGGCACAGGGATTTTGACTTGTTTTACTTCCAACTTGGACTGATTTGGCCTTCAGGTAACACGGTACTCACCCCACTTCCTACAGCCTCACCATATTGATGCTAGACTTGGTTGTCATCTGCTTAGCCCATTGTACTTCAGAATTCCCAAGTTCAAGAAATTGACCAACACTGGGATTATTTTGATAAACCATTGTCTTTCATACTTTATGCCATTTCATAAAGTAGAGCTCAAATAGAATAGTTTGTGAGTGTTTGTCTTTCTTACTACCCAACATTTTATGACCCCATACACCTATTACTTCTGCTCTGGGACCTATGATATCAGTTTTCCCACTTGGTCACCGACATAATGGGTTCTTCCCATTAGTTGGCTTAGACCTCTGGCAATCAATAATATCTTGCCCACCTTGGAATCTTGTTTCTCGAGACTGGGTCAGAGAAGGCCCCATACCACACAGATACTAAGCATTCAAGAAATATGTAATGAACTTCCCTTGAGCCCTCTTTCTAAAAGATGTAAATCCTGTGGACCAAGGGGTTTTACCCATGCCCTCTGAGCAGCCTCAATTCAATCCACCCATCCATCCATTCTTCCTTCCTTCCTTCCCCATGTGGAAACTCACTGCACCAATTCAGATTGGCATCTTATCTGCAATTTAATCTTTGAGAATTGCCTAGGGGAACTGAGAAATTGATTGACTTGTCCATTTATACAAAATGAGTAAGTGTCAGAGGCAGAATTTGAACCTGTACCTTTCTGACTCCAAGGCAGGTCCTCTGCTGCACCAAGCTCCATCTCTGCTTAACTGTTACTAATAGCTTCAGATGGGGAAATAGCATGAGAGGGGGGTGGAACTTCCTAACATTCAGAACTGTCCATTAATGACATGGTCCTGCCTGAGGAAGAAATAGCCTCTCACTCACTGAAGGTCTTCAAGAGTAGTCTGGCTAACACTTACTTGTCAGAGACACTACAGAGAAAGAACACTTTATATACACATATGTATGTATAACCACGTGTAGATCTATGTGCACATACATACACACATATGCATACGTATATAAATATATGATAAAACACTCTTTTTCCCTACCTCCTTACCCCTTTACCCTTAGAAAAGTGATTTCGCTTCAGGGCATTGTGTGAGGAATTTAAAATGGCCAATGTCTTTCTTCATTAAATTTTTCTTTTAGTTTTTTCTTTCTAATACACTTACTTTAAAGCAAATGTATCTTTTTAAGAAAAATAAAGAAAAGAAAGTTGTGGTTAGAACCTTGTTTCTTTTGTCTTTAAGTTACTTCTTAATATTTAGTCATATAAGCACTAGATTTGTGATTTTAAAAAAAGTCAGGGATTCTATCCTGATTACATTATTTATAAGATTTGTAAATTTGGGTAAGTTACTTGATCTTTTTGTGTCTGGGATTCTTTATCTGTAAAATGAAGGTCGGGGTGTGGAACCTGGAGCCTCGTGGCCATATGTGGCCCTCTAGGTCCTCAAGTGCAGCCATTTGACTGAATTCAAACTTCACAGAACAAATCCCCTCAATAAAAGGATTTGTTCTGTAAAACTTGGACTTAGTGAGAAGGCCACAACCAAGGACCTAGAAGGCCACATGTGACCTTGAGGCCACAGGTTCCCCACCCCTGTCTAGATCATGCCTTTATTAAATACTTACAATGAGCCAGGCACTGCACTAAGTTCTGGGGATACAAAGAAAGGCAAAAAAAAACCCCGAAAAACAGTCCCTGCCCTCAAGGATCTTACATTCTAATGATGGAGACAACACGCAAAAAGTGTGCATATAACATATATATGATAAATAGGAGAGAGGTGTTAGGGACCTGAAAAGTGTCCTGCAGGTGGTGAGATTTGAGCTGATTCATGAAAAAAAAGCCAAGAGGGAGAGGTGAGGAGAGCATTCTGGGTAAGGGGGATGACCAGTGAAAAGGCCTGAAGATAGGAGATGGAAAATGGAGTGAGTAAGAAATAACAAGAAGGCCAATGTAGCTGTGTCAATACAATACATGGAGAGTATGTATAAAGAGTATATGTATAAGTATGTATACTTACATACTTATATATAAGGACAAGGAGACTGTAAAAGGTAGGAAAGGGTCAGATTGTGAAGAGATTTAGATGCCTAATAGACCATTTTATATTTGATCCTAGAGGTAATAGGGAGCTATAGGACTTTATAGAGTAGCATTTAACTGATACAGGTTGGACCATTTGACTTCTGAAATGCTATGGTTCTCTAGCCTGACTGAGGACTGAAAAAGTCCTTAGAAATGAATTTGGCCCAACTCCTTCATTTTACAGAAGTCAAAACCAAGGCACAGAGAAATTAAGTGATTAGCCCAAGATCACCCAGATAGTAAATAGTAGTCAGAATTTCAGTCCAGGTCCACATATGACTCATGGACTCCATCTGGCCTGTCTTGGTTGCATTCTTTAGTAGCCTCCCCAGAATGGCACTGCACAGATTTATCTGGGTATAGTTTTAGCAGAGGGGATTGGTGGGTTAGACCACGTAGTTCTGCCTTTTTATGTTTAGTGGTCAAGCTTCTCTTGTTTCCTGATAAAGGAATGACTCATTCCTTCTCGACAGCTTTACAGAAACCACTGGATCTGTCAGAATGAAGGCTAAGCATCTGCAGGGGTGTGTATGTCAAAGGGAAATGAATTTTGCTCATTTATTTAATAGTCATTGAGTTTGCATGCCCAACATGGTCTAATTGCCTTCTTTTCCGTTGCAGCTTCTCAGGCTGCTAGAATCAGTGCTTAAAGTGTTCCCTAATGGCAGATCCCATGGAAAAGAGGAAATATGATTCCTTCCTACCCCCTCCCCTCACCCATCTGCTGCTTTTGGAGGAAGATGTCTGAAATGGCTTTGGTGTTTTCTTTTTCCAAGGAAAATGTGGAAATGACAGACCTAGAGATGAGAGCATTGAAGTGCTTGAAGAAAACTAATCTGCATCCCAAAAGGAAGCTGTCAGGGTTCTAAGTTTGGGGCTCCCTGTAACTAAGTTTGGGGCTCCCATCTGTTCTAGGCCTTGCTGTTTGAGTTAGATTTGGAAGTCCCCACATGGGAGCTTTTGTGAGATCCTTGCATCCCTAACAACAACCTAGCATCTGATGATTTAAAAAAAAATGTTTCAAGGCATTAATTCATTTGATCCAACAATCATATGAAGTAAATTGGGCAAATATAATCATCCCCTTTTTACAGATGAAGAAACAGAAGCTCAAAGAGCCTAAATGACTTGCCCAAGGCCACATGGCTAATAAATGAAAACCTATTATGTGTGGAATGTTATACTAGGTGTTAAGGGATTAGGTACCAAAGAAAGCTCAGCTTTTTCTTTTTTTCAAGGAGGTAGAAGGGGAGATTTCAGGAAATGACTGAAGTTTTAAGAAATCAGGAAAAAAGTCCTTTCAGACATTTCATTCAAAATAAGGGGTATTTTCATAGTTCTGGGTGGGGTCCTAGAGATGCTATAATCTCTTGTATGTTTTTGGTGATCCCAAATAAACAACTGAAGATGACACTCAAAAGTGATCAAAGATCCTCACCTTCCTCCCTCCAACCCCCTCCCTGGAAAAAAACAAACCACAATGAAACTAAATTGTGTGATGATAATGACTAAGTTTGTTCCTTGAGCAAGGACAAGAAAAAGTACTTCTCTTCTTTGCGGTTGTGGGGAGGACTGTGGATGTGTGTACCGACAAACCGCATTAATGTGTTGGTCAGTTTTGTTCATTCTTTTTTATTCTTGGTTACAAGAGATGGCTCACTGGGTAGAAAGGAGGCAGGAGTGGACTTTGAAATGAAGATGGTGTGAAAACAAAAGATATCAGGGGCAGCTAGGTGGCACAATGGATAGAGCTCCGGCCTTGGAATCAGGAGTTTAAATCCAGCCTCAGACACTTGACACTGGCTGTATGACCCTGGACAAGTCACTCAACCCCGATTACCTCACCGAAAAGCAAAAAAAAAGAAAAAAAAAGAGATATAAATGAATAATTTGTATGGGCAATCTGTCAAAGAAAGAGGTAGCATAACCAGGTTCAGACACAGGCTCAACGTCTTCCTACCTGTGTGATGTTGGACATTTCATTGCTCCTCTCCCTGGGCCTTAGCTCCTTTATCCATTGGACCAGATGCTCCCCGATGTTCCTTCCACCTCTGGAACTATAATCCTATGAATAAATCTGGCAATGAATACAGTACTAATTGGACACTTAAGTGTTATAAGGATACCAATAAAGTAAACAATTCAGTGGAGTTCTTCATTTCAAGATTTGCCAGGAAAAATAAGTTTTGAAGTCTATTTCAGGTGTGATGAAGGTAGAAAGAGTAAAAGCTGTAAAGGAAATGAATGAAATAAATCTAGGTGAGATGCCTAGGCACCAAGTGAACATTTGTTTATTTTGTAGTTCAGTCATGTCCAATTCTTCGTAGCCCCATGGACCATAACATGCTAGGTCCTTCTGCCCTTCACCGTCTCCCAAAGTTTGTTGTCCATGAGATTTTCTTAGCAAAGATACTGGAGTGGTTTGCCATCTCCTTCTCCAGTGGATCACCTTTTGTCAGAACTCTGCACTATGACCTATCTGTCTTGGGTAACCCTGCACAGCATAGCTCATAGTTTCATTGAGCTATACAAGTCCCTCTGCCATAACAAAGCAGTGATCCAGTGATTTATTTGTTTACTGAATCCAACTCTATTTAGAGATAATTCCTATCATGGGCAGCTATTTGATACATAATACTTTAGGCCTAGCAATTTTATCTAAGCCTCTGTGCACTCTGTTGAAGAAAGCACCTTGTAAACAAATTAATATGTATATATGTATGTCTGTATGTATGTGAGTT